>NC_091289.1:167294211-168494211 GCF_032444005.1 Ranitomeya imitator
GCGATGCCTCTCTTATTAAACTCTGTTTTGTTGTTTACTTGCAATGATTGTTTTATATATATAGCAGGATATGATCCAAAAGGTATCAAATATGTAAAGCAATTGGACTAAAAAATAACCTTTAATGATAATATTAAAAAAGACAAACTAAGGTGATCAAGTGATGTACAGACAAGGGAAGATAAAAAAGAGGGACTTGCGTTCAGTCTTATTGACACAAAAGGGTACGTAGAAAATAACTAACACACTTGTGCCGGTCTATACTATACTATTAGACCCAGCACATCTGCTAGTTGTTGCTCAGAGAGGAATACGTCAGTATACCACAAAATGTTGACCAGATAGGAAAAATGGTATTGTGTAATACAAATATAAGCACTGTATTAGCTAGAAGTGTATTGGGTCATGTATTCATGTTACCCTACAGTGCCTACTTTCAACACACGTAATTGGTCCTTATTGTAATCTGACAATGTATTCACATATCAATGAGTAAGCATAATATCTGCAGCACAGAGGCCGTGAGAACACCGTCACGATAGAGCCCATCAAATCATATACGCATCTGCCAGGACAATATACACACCCTTATTCATAGGCAGAAACTTTGCGCATGTTACAATAGTACTGACGCTCTCAAGAAAGTGACATATGCAAACTACTGTAGCCGTTTTAAGCTTAAATGCCAGTGGCACAAATAGCATGGTACAATCTCACCCATTTGCTTCCATGTGAAAAAAGCTTCCGGCCTCAATCATATCAGATAGCGTCTCCCGACGCGTTTCTTCCTAACCAGGATTCATCAGGGGAATGACAGAGATACCTGCAAGGCTGATTGTTTTATCACCTGTAGATTATCATTGCTTGGACACAGCAGTCTGTGAGCCCAAGTTAGTCTCCGCCCCTTCTGTGATAAGCACCTTACAGTCTATAAACAATTTACATACAGAGCATGGTGCAGGCGGGGCTAGCTTTCTCAGCTCTGCTGCATTGCTAAATATTAAAACACTGATTATGGCAGAACTGCTGCACCTAGTAAATTAAGTGATATATTGTCGGATTCAGGGTCGCTTTGGCTACATCATGCTGCTCACAGATGAGGTAGCAAAAATCTGCTGACAAATTCTCTTTAAGTGCATGCACATTTCTTAAAACCTCCTTGACACAAATTGTAGTTGTTATCTATTACATCATTTTTGTATTTGCAAAAAATGTATCTAGAGCAGAATAGTAGTGGGAGTTCAGAGACCATGAGCCAGGAAACATTCTGCTCATCATCTGAATATATTATGGAGTGAGTGACTGTACATGTGTACTTAGTTATAGTGTGTAAGCAGAAGACTTGGGTACGGATGTAACAGTGGTCACCTTGGTGCTTTACGCTATTTGTGTATGGCAGCTGTTCTTATTAACTAACTATCTCTGTATCATCTTGCAGCCCTCCATCTGTATGTCGCATACATCTTGTATATTCGCCATTATTAGCAAGTGTACAACAAGTTCATGTTTGTATTGCTTCCATAATCCCCGCCTAGCCCTTATGCATACAAGGGGTTTAGGAAGGTGTAGAAAAAAATGCTGTAAAGTACAGTAAGAATTATTTCAAAAATAGAAGAGTTACTATTTTAGTTTTATCAATTACCAAAATGTAAATTTGCTGAAAAAAAAGTGAAATCTATATCAAATCAATGTTTGTTGCGACCAGATATTGCCATAAAAGATAGCATAATTACGTACACTTGTACACAGTTTATGAAGGAACTCGGCAGTGAAGTTGTTCCAAACATCTTGGAAAACTAACCACAAATTTTATGTGGTTGTCGGCTTGTGTAAATCCTTCAGCCTCTTCATGTAATCCCAGACAGAGTCAATGATATGGAGATTAGGACATTGCGGGAACCAGATCATCACTTTCAGGACTCCTTGTTCTTCTTTAAGCTGAAGATAATTCTTAATGACGTTGGCTTTTATTGGAGTTGTTATCTTTCTGCAGAATAAATTTAGAGCCTCCTTAATGGTATTGCATAATGAATAAGTATTTGCCTGTATTTCAGAGCACTGAGGACACCATTAATTCTGACCAAATCCAATACTCCATTTGCTGAAATGCATCCTCAAACTTGCACGGAACCTCCACCATGCTTCACTGTTGCCTGCAGACGCTGATACGTTTACCTCTCTCCAGCCCCCAGTGAACAAACTGCTTTCTGTTACAACCAAGAATTTCCCATTTAAATTCATCAGTACAAAGCACCTGTTGTCATTTCTCTACACTCAAGTTCCTATTTTTGTGTGCATAGTTGAGTCACTTGGCCTTGTTTCTGTGTCGAAGGTAGTGTACTGCAATTCTTCCATGAACACCACTTCTGGCCTGACTTCTCAGAACAATGGATTAGTGTTATAGGGACTCACTGCTTTCTGCCAGTTATGAGCTGATGGCACTGCTGGCTTTTTTCTTATTTTAAAGGAAAGTAAGCATTATGTGTCTTTTATCTGCAGCACTAAGTTTCCTTGTCCGACCACTGTGTCTACTGTCCTTAATGTTGCCCATTTCTTGGTGCTTCTCCAAAAGAGCTTAAATAGCCTATCTTTAAATTCCAGTCTCTTTCTAAATCTTTGCCTGGGAGAGACTGTTATGATCTGGTGGTGTAGGAGCAACATGGGACGAGCTCTGAAGGAAGTGGTACCTGTACTGACCGCAGTCCCTAAGCTCAACACAACACTAGAAGTAGCCGTGGGATGCTCCTGACACTCCCTAGGCACCTCGTCACAGCCTGAGAACTAACTACCCCTAAAGATAGAAACAGGAAAACTATCTTGCCTCAGAGAAAATCCCCAAAGAATAGATAGCCCCCCACAAGTAATGACTGTGAGTGGAGAGGGAAAAGACATACACAGAATGAAACCACAATGAGCACAGGAGGCCAGTCTAGCTAAATAGATAGGACAGGATGGAATACTGTGCGGTCAGTATAAAACACTACAAAAAATCCACACAGAGTTTACAAAAAATCTCCACACCTGACTAAAGGTGTGGAGGGTAAATCTGCTTCCCAGAGCTTCCAGCTACACAGAATTAATTCATACTGACAAGCTGGACAAACATAGAAAGCACAGAACGGATAAGTCCACAACCTGTGGACAGAAAAGAGCAAGCAAGGACTTAGCTTTGCTGAACTGGTCAGGATAACAGGGAAATCCAAAGAGATGTGAATCCAACCAGGGACCATTGACAAGTGGCACAAGCTGAAGGAAAGAGCCAGGCTAAATAGCTGAGCAGAAAAGACAATCAGTGGAAGCAGCTGCTGACTGCTAAATCCAAGGAGCAGCCATTCCACTTAAACCCACCAGAGGGAGCCCAAGAGCAGAACTCACAAAAGTGCCACTTACAACCACCGGAGGGAGCCCAAGAGCGGAATTCACAACAAGAGACCTTGCTGATGCAGTATGACTACCTTGTGTCTTGTAGCTGTGCGCAGTCTTGCCAGGGTGGATGACATGTGAAATTAAACTATTTTCCTTAACCTCACCTTTGTAGCAGAGCTTGGTTGAATTTTTCAAAATTGTTAAAAAAAATATTGAAACTTCTATTTTTTAAAGCATTTTTACTTTTCAGCACTATTTCTGCATGTGCCTTAAAATTTTGCACAGGAGATTTTTCATAACTTAATTCATAGCTATAATCTACTCATGATCAGTTTGTAAATACATTGTTTGGCCCTGTTAGCGTTTCCGTTCATACATTCTGTTTGTAATATGTCAAAATAGACCCGTTGCATAATTCATGAAATCAGAAGCAGGGATATCCCTTTTATATTGGGTTTGTCCAAGTTCCTCTTATCTGTTCATTTTTAGAATGAAAGAAAAAGGAGAATCATGCAGAACTTGTCCTTCCATTATAAAAACTCACACATGGAATCCATAATAATCAATGAGTCTTTCTATTTCCAGGTCATCTTGTTTGGTTTTGTTTGGTCATAAAAATGGAATGGTATTGACACCATTGATTAAAATGTTTCCCTAGGTGTGGACGGTGGTCTGAATTACAGGCAAAAATTGGAATCGGTCAACAAGCATGTCACTAGACGAATCAATAGTCAACAGGTTTGGTAGTAGCATAGATCAGCTCTTGAGATGAGCGGATCGATTGAACTTTAAGTTCACCGACATCGTCAAATTTTTCCCAAAAATTAAATTTGCAGAGAATAAATCCGTGTCAATTTCACTAGTGAAAGGGAGTGGGAAGGGGTGAAGAGAGAGAGACAGAGAGAGAAAAACCACCAAGAATAATACATATCATTTAGTATGATAATAATAATAATAATCTTTTTATTTATATAGCGCCAAAATATTCTGCAGCGCTTTACACTCCCCGATGGGGCTTACAATCTAAATTCCCTATCAGTATGTCTTTGGAATGTGAGATGAAACTGGAGTATCTGGGGGAAACCCACGCAACAAGGAGAGAACAGACAAAGTCCTTGCAGATGTTGTCCTTGGGATATGAACCCAGGACACCAGTGCTGCAATGCTAACCACTGAGCCACCGTGCTGCCCGTGTATGATCTGTCAAATCCACCTGCCCAGTGAATCTGGAGATACTGTAGAATCCAGCTCTGTTGTGCATACTACCAGTCCTGTACCCAAGCGTATTCCACTAGGAACCAGTGTTGGACTGGGATTCCAAGTGCCCACCACTAACCACCTCCAGGACCCCACTTTTCGACTACCTGCAAATGTGACATTATCGTCAATCACAAATGTATATAACAATGCACTGATTAGATTGTTAAACGAATAAAATGCTGCCTATATCTGTACATAGTGATTCAAGTATCTTGTGACAAGTACTGCTCATATAGGATGGTGGTGGCCCACTCTTGTACAGGGGCCCACCTGAGGATTCTCCTGTTCTCCTGTGGGCCAGTCCAAGCTTGCTGGGAACCATTGAATTCTGATGACTCAGTGGTGTACTGACCACTAGTGATGAGCGATGTACTTGGGTTTTCCCGAGCATGCTCGGGTGGTCTCCGAGTATTTATGACTGCTCGGATACTTAGTTTTCCTTGCCGCAGCTGGATGATTTATGGCTACTAGACAGCTTGATTACATGTGGGGATTCCCTAGCAACCAGGCAACCCTCACATGTACTGTACTCAGGCTGGCTAGTAGCTGTAAATCATGCAGCTGTGGCAAGGAAAACTAAATCTCCGAGCAGTCATAAATACTCGGAGATCACCCAAGCGTGCTCGGGAAAACCTGAGCAACGTGTACACCCGCTCATCACTATTGACCACCACTGTAAATGGTATGATAAACTGGGACGTGATAATAAAGCTGCTGGGCATTATTGGGGAAACCCACTGGTCCACGCAAAACAACATTAGCCCGCGCTCCGATGCTTCTCCAGTGTTGGAAATGGTCCCATAATAGTAATTTTTTTTCTGAATAAAATTTTGAATTGTTCAAATTCGACTCATTCTCATACCTCTGTGGTTTGATTTGTTCATCTCTGATAAGCTCTTATATTTGTACATGCAGTGTTTTTTTTATTTGTCAGGTTTTTGCATCATTAGAGCACTACACCTAAACACCAAATCATCCTTACAAACTCATTGCAGCGTTTGAGAGGCATGTGAGCACAGCAGCAGAATTTCAAGTTCAGCTCTGAAAAATAATACTATAGAGGTCAACCATCTAGCTGGGTGAGAGGTGGCAGCACTATACTGCTTACTGTGCTTTTGTGAGTCATAACACTTGCCTGCAGCCACCACTGGGTGGTGCAAACTCACCTTTGTGGCCGATACATGTAGACAGATTTTTATTTTGTAGCTCGGTGTAAAGCAAGAAACTTTGATCAATATGTATGAAAAATGCAGCTTCGATCTCTATGAAAATGCATTATAAAATTACTATATTATAAACACTGGCGCTCACCCAGAGAAACTGCCTAGTGATATTGCAGCTGCTGGCATCAGTCAGGGTAGTGCCCCCCTGTGTAACAATATAAACCAAAAAACAAACAGATAGATGCCGCGCTAGCAAATGTGGAAAACAATATCACTTATGGGTTATAGCACACGATAACCGACTAGAAGCAATAAACAAAGACAGAAAGCAAACAGGCAAAACTCCCCGTGGATTCACGTCAGTGGAACCCCCTGACCCAGAAACAGATACTCCCCCCACCACTATAGTACCGCACCAGCAGCACAGTCTATCCTGCAATGAGTTAAGTGCCAATATCTCTAACTTACCAATGGTATGACTGACACAGCTAAGTGCGGGTCCGCGTTGCGTGAGGGTAGATGTGCCTCTGTCCAATGTAAACCGCCAAGGGTTCCAGCGTGGTGCGCGTCAGATGACGCTATGCAGCGTACCTCAGGGATGCCCCGGCCGGTAGCATTCCCCGGATACCGCACACAAAAACAACAATGGCCGATAGGCTCCTCCTACCTAGTGACGTCACCTGCAGTAAGGAGCGCTGGATCGCTCAAAAAAGGGGAGGGGAGAGGGTTTAAACCAACGCGTTTCAAAGAGCACCCTGAGGAAGAAGAGCGCTGCTCTTTGAAACGCGTTGGTGCAGGTGACGTCACTGCAGGTGACGTCACTAGGTAGGAGGAGCCTATCGGCCATTGTTGAGGTACGCTGCATAGCGTCATCTGACGCGCACCACGCCGGAACCCTTGGCGGTTTACATTGGACAGAGGCACATCTACCCTCACGCAACGCGGACCCGCACTTAGCTGTGTCAGTCATACCATTGGTAAGTTAGAGATATTGGCACTTAACTCATTGCAGGATAGACTGTGCTGCTGGTGCGGTACTATAGTGGTGGGGGGAGTATCTGTTTCTGGGTCAGGGGGTTCCACTGACGTGAATCCACGGGGGAGTTTTGTCTGTTTGCTTTCTGTCTTTGTTTATTGCTTCTAGTCGGTTATCGTGTGCTATAACCCATAAGTGATATTGTTTTCCACATTTGCTAGCGCGGCATCTATCTGTTTGTTTTTTGCATTATAAAATTATTTTGCGGACATCTCTGTGAAGGTGAACCCTTTAAATTTTTGTCATGGGGCAATATGATTTTTGTTTTGACAATGTAGTAGCAAAGTTCTGAAAGTTTAGATCAGTTAGTTTAGAATTAATTTGGTCTATTATAAATCATTTAATTTGTGTTCAAAGGAGAACACATGTCTTATTATAACTGATTTATATTTATTTTTTTTTAAAACAGAAAACCATATTATTTGGAATGACTTTCAAGTCACCTTGTAATTCTATCCCTGTGCTCCTCTATTCTTTCACTTGTATGGCTTTTTACTTTTTTTTTTTACAGTCTCGCTCTCTTTTTATTTATTTATTTATTTTTTAGATGTTCCTGCCCCTCCTTCTGAGGGTCCCAGGACCCCTCCAGCAATCTTCCTCCTGCTGCTGCCTCATGCTGTGGATCTCACTCACTGCTTTGATGCACCCACCTTCCGGGTTTCCATGGCAACGGCCTTCATTTTACCAGTCTACCACGCGGTGAAGTTGCAAGATGCTCCCTAAGCTGAGAGTCTGTTCTTCGTAGTCAGTGCCGAAAAGGCAGGAGAGGAGGAAGGAGGGGGACACGAAGGAAGAAAAGGGGGCTAAAGAGAAAGTTGAACTAACATATGGAAAGTCAGGGCAGCAGAGCACAGATACTGCAGGGAGAATAGGTGTGCATCGCAAGCTCCAGGATTCAACACATCGAATGTAATATCTGCGATTATGTACCTATATATGGTATTTCTCTTTTAGATTGTTAGCTTTGGCAAACGAGGACCTTCTTTCATTTCTGTAACTACTGAAACTGCTGTAGGATATGTTTCCAGTGTATATGGATTGTTATATTTGTCACATTTTATATTTACAGACTGTAAAGTTACTTATATAGAGAGGAACTAAACTAATCTCTTATGCTGGTCACCGCTTACGGACAAGCCGTGAAGCAAGTTAGTCAAATGTTCTTGGGTCAGATACCAAGAGAGCAGTAAACCAAAGGGAAAAGACAAAGGCAAAGTCAGGTCACAGTCCGGGGTCAGAACACCAGGAAGAAAGCGGATCAGAGCACAGGGGCTAGGCAATAGGATGGTCAGAACCAGATCCAAAGTCAGGCTGCAACAGATCAATAATCAAAGCACAGAATTACCAGGCAAACAGCACCACCGAACGAATGCTACAATTGGCAGAGGTCTGGGGCTGAGAGCTGAGCTAAGTAGCAAGGTAATCATTTAAAAACAGAAGCTCAGCACCTGTCAGTCATGGATTGGACAGCTAAGATGTCAATCAAAGTACTAACGGTTCAGCACACCGTTACACTAGATTCGACGACTGAATTTTCAGTCAACACACCAACAGCTCATCATGACCCTGTAGCTGATTGGATGAGTGAGCTGTCACTCACTGCATCCATGACATACTGAGGGGAGGAATCATTACATAATCAATAAACTAAATAGGAGACAGCCATAATCAATGGTATAGCCTCCAAAATAAAGAAACAAGGAATCTGCCGGATATCAGCCCGAATAGCTGTTTAATAGCTGACATTTACATAGGAAAATAAGATATAATAAATAGAAATTGCATATCCTTACTCATATACTACATTTTCAAAAATCAAGGTTAATGGGTTGTCCAGGACCATTTTTGTTATTAAAATGTAACACTCAGGGAGTTCCTAACGGAGGCAACTACCTACCTGTTATTCTACTGGTGATTCAGCTTTCACATGTCAACAGAGCAGCTCTTCTTCTGGTCTGCTTTGCTGACGGGGCGTGACTGACGACTTCATGCTGATTTAAAGCCAGCTCCCTGCAGTTTGGCAGCAGGGAGCAGGCTGCCAGCCAGCATAACATAGGCAGTCACGCTCTGTTGATAGAGCAGAGCGGAAGAAAAGCCACTGCTCTGTCAAAGTGATTTAAGCAGAATCGCTGGAAGAAGCAGGACACCAGAGATCAGCGCTGGGCCCAAAATACATGTATTTAGTAACTACCTGTCTGTTAGTTCTTAGGTCCATATTCTAAAAAAATGAAATAGGTCTGGATAGCTCCATTAAGATTGTTTGACAGAAATAATAAAAAAACTAAAGGAATTTCACACACTGTGGAATTATCAAACAGTGAGCTAATGTCAATTTGATTGTCACATGGACTTACCCATAATGCCCTGCAGCTATGACATCTAGGGGATTATCATAAATTGTACTGTGGTGATCAGTACCAGGGGCATCACAGATAAATGGGTCCCCGTGGAGCACAGTTTAACCCCTTTCTGACCTCGGACGAGATAGTACGTCCGAGGTCAGATCCCCTGCTTTGATGCGGGCTCCGGCGGTGAGCCCGCATCAAAGCCGGGACATGTCAGCTGTTTTGAACAGCTGACATGTGCCCGTAATAGGCGCGAGCAGAATCGCGATCTGCCCGCACCTATTAACTAGTTAAATGCCGCTGTCAAATGCAGACAGCGGCATTTAACTACCACATCCGGCCGGGCGGCCGTAAATGACATCATCGCCGACCCCTGTCACATGATCGGAGGTCGGCGATGCTTCTCCATTGTAACCATAGAGGTCCTTGAGACCTCTATGGTTACTGATCGCCGGTAGCTGTGAGTCGGCGCGGTACCCTGTGGTCGGCGCTCACAGCACACCTGCAATTCTGCTACATAGCAGCGAACAGCAGATCGCTGCTATGTAGCAGAGGTGATCGTGCTGTGCCTGCTTCTAGCCTCCCATGGAGGCTATTGAAGCATGGCAAAAGTAAAAAAAAAAAAGTTAATAAAAATGTGAAAAAAATAAAAAAAATATAAAAGTTTAAATCACCCCCCTTTCGCCCCAATCAAAATAAATCAATAAAAAAAATCAAATCTACACATATTTGGTATCACCGCGCTCAGAATCGCCCAATCTATCAATTAAGAAAGGCATTAACCTGATCGCTAAACAGCGTAGCAAGAAAAAATTCAAAACGCCAGAATTACGTTTTTTTGGTCGCTGCGGCATTGCATTAAAATGCAATAACGGGCGATCAAAAGAACAACATATATGCACCAAAATGCTATCATTAAAAACGTCATCTCGGCACGCAAAAAATAAGCCCTCAACCGACCCCAGATCATGAAAAATGGAGACGCAATGAATATCAGAAAATGGCACGATTTTTTTTTTTTTTTTAGCAAAGTTTGGAATTTTTTTTCACCACTTAGGTAAAAAATAACCTAGTCATGTTAGGTGTCTATGAACTCGTACTGACCTGGGGAATCATAATGTCAGGTCAGTTTTAGCATTTAGTGAACCTAGAAAAAAAGCCAAACAAAAAACAAGTGTGGGACTGCACTTTTTTTGCAATTTCACCGCACTTGGAATTTTTTTCCCGTTTTCTAGTACATGACATGCTAAAACCAATGATGTCTTTCAAAAGTACAACTCGTCCAAAAATAAGCCCTCACTTGGCCAAATTGACGGAAAAATAAAAAAGTTATGGCTCTGGGAAGAGGGGAGTGAAAAACGAAAAATCCCAAGGTCATGAAGGGGTTAAATGCAGAGTTGTTTTCCATCTACAAAGTCACTGAGTAAGTTTCCTGTAAAGTGTAATGTCTTATATAATCTTTATTTTTATAATCTTTATTTTTATATAGCGCTAACATATTCCGCAGCGCTTTACAGTTTTGCACACATTATCACTGTCCCCCGATGGGGCTCACAATCTAAATTCCCTATCAGTATGTCTTTGGAATGTGGGAGGAAACCGGAGTGCCCGGAGGAAACCCACGCAAACACGGGGAGAACATACAAACTCCTTGCAGATGGAGTCCAAGGTGGGATTAGAACCCAGGACTCCAGCGCTGCAAGGCTGCAGTGCTAACCACTGAGCCACCGTGCTGCCCGTCTTATGATCAGCAGGGTCCTCTCTCTCCTGTAGAGTGTAAGCTCTTATGGACAGCAGGGTCCGTTTTCTCTCTCTCCTTACCCCAAGTGTATTTTCAAGGCAAATAAAAGCTTTTGAGCTTTGAGATTCATGCAAATTTATTTGTCACAAAATCGAATTTCTGGGGAAAATTCAGTCAGCAAATTTAAATTTTCTATCTACTTAGTACCACTGACATCGCCAGTATTAGATCGGATAGACAGGGTGGACAGCAGTGTCAGCAGCCTCTTCTTACCTCAGCACTCCTGGTACAGTATCTCTAGTATTTAATCAGATAGACAGAGTGGAAGCAGTGCGAGCTGCATCTTGTTACCTCCGCATCCCTGGTATCATCAGTATTACATTACATATACAGGGTGGACAGCTGTATGAACAGCCTTTTCTTACCTCAGCACCGGTAGTATCTCCAATATTAGATCAGACATACAGGGTGGACAGCAGTGTGAGCAGCATCTTCCTACCTCAGCTCTTCTGGTATCTCCAGTATTAGATCAGACAGACAGGAAGGACAACAGTGTGAGCAGCCTCTTCATAACTCAGCACCCATTGGATCTCCACTGTTGGATCAGAAAGACATGGTGGACAGCAGTGTGAGCAGGCTTCTCTTACCTCAGGACTACTGGTATCTCTAGTACTAGATCAGATAGACAGGGTGGACAGCAGTGTGAACAGCCTCTTCTTACATCATACACCTTTGTATCTCCAGCATCAGATCAGATATACAGGATGGACAGCAGGGTGAGTAGATTTTCTTACCTCATTTCCCCTGGTATCTCTAGTATTAGATCAAAGAAACATGGTAGACAGCAGTGTCAACATCCTCTTCTTTACTCAGCACCCATTGGATCTTCACTGTTAGATCAGATAGACTGGGTGAACAGCAGTGTGAGTAGCCTCTTCTTACATCAGCCCCCATTGTATCTCCAGCATCAGATAAGATTGACAGAATGGACAGCAAGGTGAGCAGATTTTCTTACCTCATTCCCCCTGGAATCTCTAGTATTAGATCAAAATAACATGGTGGACAGCAGTGTGAACAGCCTCTTCTTACCTGAACACCGCTGGCATCTCCAGTATTAGATAAGAAAGACAGGGTGGACAGCAGTGTGAGCAGCCTCTTCTTACCTTAGCACTCCTGGTATCTACAGTATTAGATCAGAGAGATAAGGTGGACAGCAGTGTGAGCAGCCTCTTCTTACCTCAGGCAGATTATACTGATACATCTGTGCATAGTAGAGTATTCCTACTTCCATGGATTCTAGAGGGAGAATAAAAAATGTTTTTCTTCCTATAAAATTGCTAAAAAATAATGAAAAAGAATTACAATAATGTAATATTTATTGCACTTTTTATTTAAAAAAATAAATAAACATCACAAATGAGCAAATGACATGGACATATTTGGTGTTCCAGTAATCCCAACGATCTCCACAACTCAGCGATCAGATCTTTTTATGGGGATCAGTAAATGGCGTAAAAAATGTTGTAATTGATATTTTGTCTCTATTTTAAAAAATCCATGAAAAAATGTATTGAAAATGTAACGCTGAGGCCAAGTTCACAAGTAGCATAAATGCTGTGTTTTTCCTACTGCTTATTTTTCTACACATCACCCATCGGACCGGGACCGGGACCACCCCTGGGTGAGTATAATCTAACCTCTTTTTCTCATCTCATCTCAGAATGCTGTAGATATGCCCCTGATGCTGGCGGGCTTAGCTCACCTTCGATTTTGGGGGTGACAGGTTCCCTTTAAGGTTGCATTTTTCTGATGCTTTTTTTGGACAGAAATTCTGCTGTATTTAACTGTCCAAGCAAAGTGGATGTGATTTCATGAAAACTGCGCCTGCTGTGGTCTAAAGATGCTGCTGTGCAATGTGATTTTGGTGTTTTTTTTCTAACTAGGGGCTTCTATGTGGAGCCTAAAAATGCATGTAAAGAACTGCAGTTACCTTTTTAAGCCCAGAATCAAAGCTGTTCAGTACTATAAGGAACACAATAAAAACACGGCTTCACATCTGAACCAGAAATGCATCAAATATGGAGGAAAACGCCTTAAAAAATTCAGCAAAGATGAAATTATCAGAGAAGGTTGTTATTGCATAGTTTGGTGCGTATACCTGAAGGAAAGCAAAAAACACCGTATTTCTGCAACATGCCAGCATGACCTTGCAAACACCAAAAAGCCATATGTCGTATAGTAAAGCTACATAACGATGAGAAAGTTCTGGCTGCTACTAGAGAGGAGTGGACTCGTGGAATTTCGGGGTTTGTCAGGTTCGACCGAACTTTAGTTCGAAGTTCGGTTACCAGAACAGTACCCAAACTAGAATCTGAACCCGAACCTCATAGAAATCTATGGGGACCTGAACTTTGGAGCTGGAAAATTTCTCTCCATCCCTTTCTTCCTCCCTCTATCACTCTGTTTCTCTCTCTCCCTCTCTTTCTTCTGCCTGGACTCCCGGACTGGAACACAGACTTTCAGAAGAATTCCATTTTCGGAGTTCAGCACCTGACACTAGTTGTCCAGTTAAAACCTCAAACTTTACAGTTCAGTGTCTCTCACCTCTAGCTGCTACAGCTGTGACTGAATGAACAAAAAATAAATCTATAGGTACCACCTAGAGAGTAGCAGGTCATACAAAATTACGTGGTGCCAACCCTGGCTAATGAAAAGTTGGCCTGGGACGTTGGAAGGTAAGAGATTCATGGGCCTCCTGTCCATCTGCCAGGTACTACTGTCCTCAATGCTGCATCGGATTCCCATGAATCGATCTGCTCATTTCTAGTCCCAACTTTCCCAAAACAGTGGACAGTCCCTCATTTAGGCCTACGCCCTGCAGTCTCGGGCATCTGCTGAATTTTTTTCAGTGCCACCACCCCTCTAGAAGAGAAAGAAATGGTAAATGGGCATGGGTTGGGGTGTGGTCAGGGGCATGGCCAAAATTTGCCACGATGCACCGTGCGTCGTAAACTTTGTCCCTTTTTCTGTTCTTCGAAAGTTGGGAGGTATAGGCATGGCTGGGCGGACTTTCTTGACACTGCCTTCCACTCTCACTCCTTATAATACTAGACACAACTCGTAGACTAGAATAGGTATGTTTCTGAAATAATACAGACTTTGGTTTCTAATCTGCAATAATACCAATCCCGGCTAACCTTTACCTGCAACCTGCACAGCAGATAATATATGGATTATTAGCATTATTATATATTGTCACCTGAGTAGCATTTCTCTTTTCGGAACGACAGATGGCGATAAAAATGTATGAGATTACTTTTGGATTGTAGACATTAAGCTAACTTTCTGCTACTTTTTTGGGAATAATTGTGCATTGAGATCCATGACATCTGTACAAGAGCTGTCTCATCAGTCTCACTTGGCAACAGTAATCTTTTTCTGGGAGGTGTTCATGCCATGAGGTGAGAGCCAAATTGCGGAGTGGCTGTAAGAAGTCTGGTGAGATTGGCTTTGATAATCAAGCAGCAGTGTATAGCGACAGCAGGTGATGCTTAGGTGTTGGGTCGGAGCAAAGCAACTTCAGGCACTAAATGTAATTCTCATATCTCGAAGTGTTACCTTCTGCTCTTCGTTAGGGAGTAGAGAAACGCTAAAGGAGAAAGCCTGCAATAGTGAGGCATGCACAAAGAGCAAACATACCATGTATTAATCTATATATATAAACTGTATGTATATACATGCACAGAAAACAATGACATAGCACCAGAAACTAGGAACTATTAAAAAAAAAGAAGGCAGCACTAAAAATTGGAAAACTATCAAAAATCCAGTGAAACTTTTAGAAAGCTAAATATGCAACTGGCAATGTTTCGGCTCCACCAAGCCTTTCTTAAGTGCACATATGGCTTATTAAAAGTTTCATTGGACTTTTGATAGTTTTCTAATTTTGAGTTCTGCCTGCTTTTCTATCTATCTATCTATCTATCTATCTATCTATCTATCTATCTATCTATCTATCTATCTATCATCTATCTATCATCTATCTATCATCTATCTATCTGTCTATCATCTATCTATTATCTATCTATCTATCTATCTATCTATCTATCTATCTATCTATCATCTATCTATCTGTCTATCATCTATCTATTATCTATCTTCTATCTATCTATCTATCTATCTATCTATCTATCTATCATCTATCTATCTATCTATCTATCTATCTATCTATCTATCTATCTATCTATCATCTATCTATCATCTATCTATCATCTATCTATCTGTCTATCATCTATCTATTATCTATCTATCTATCTATCTATCTATCTATCTATCTATCTATCATCTATCTATCTATCATCTATCTATCTGTCTATCATCTATCTATTATCTATCTATCTATCTATCTATCATCTATCTATCTATCTATCTATCTATCTATCTATCTATCTATCTATCTATCATCTATCTATCATCTATCTATCATCTATCTATCTGTCTATCATCTATCTATTATCTATCTATCTATCTATCTATCTATCTATCTATCTATCTATCTATCTATCTATCTATCTATCTATCATCTATCTATCTATCATCTATCTATCTGTCTATCATCTATCTATTATCTATCTATCTATCTATCTATCATCTATCTATCTATCTATCTATCTATCTATCTATCTATCTATCTATCTATCTATCATCTATCTATCATCTATCTATCATCTATCTATCTGTCTATCATCTATCTATTATCTATCTATCTATCTATCTATCTATCTATCTATCTATCATCTATCTATCTATCATCTATCTATCTGTCTATCATCTATCTATTATCTATCTATCTATCTATCTATCATCTATCTATCATCTATCTATCTATCTATCTATCTATCTATCTATCTATCTATCTATCTATCTATCTATCTATCTATCTATCTATCTATCTATCTATCTATCTATCTTATCCCAGAACTAGCAAACTCTTGCCTGATTATACAGAGTGTCTCTTGCTCTTTTAGGACTGGACAACGCCGACAGTTCATTGATTTAAAAAGACACTGTGTAATTATTAATTTTCCCTCCTGTTGAGCTGCTAGAAAATTGAATACTCACTTGCAGATTTTCCTACAGCTTGCAGCTACTTGTTGGTGGTGCCCGCAAAGTGAATTTTCAGGAAAAGTAAAACAGAAGAAGTTTTGTAATGTATGAGTTATCCATAGGGGCACCATTTATTAATATGGAGATTTTGTTTTTTTAGAAGGAAAGAAAACATTCTACTTGCAGAAGTTTTTTTCCATGCTGAAAAATGAACACCAAATGGATTCTATACTAATCAATAGGGGCAAATCTGTATTTGATTGCATAACTGATGCAACGGATCACTTATTCTCTTTGTCATTTCCTATAAATATGGTATGTTGGCATGGACATGTGAATGGATCCTCCTCACACAAGAATTCTTAGGTTCTCTAAAAGTGGACTACAAGATTAGAGAATTGTCATCAGACCCTGTTAAAGTCAACAGAATGGGAAGATAAATGATCACAGGGGCATCAAAAGTGCCCAGTTCTGGCAATCGATGGGAGTCTCAGCTCTCTATTCCCCACCGACCTAGAAATGATCATCTATCCTGTGGAGAGGTGATGACCTATTATTACAGAAATACTCATTTAAATGATTTAATCTGCTGCTGGGATGAGCTGAAAGTAAAGGTACCGTCACATTTAGCAACGCTGCAGTGATCTACACAACGATGCCGATCGCTGCAGCGTCGCTGTGTGGTCGCTGGAGAGCTGTCACACAGACAGCTCTCCATCGACCAACTATGCGAAGTCCACTGGTAACCAGGGTAAACATCGGGTTACTAAGCACAGGGCCGCGCTTAGTAACCCGATGTTTACCCTGGTTACCAGCGCCAATGTAAAAAAAAACAAACACTACATACTTACCTTCCGGTGTCTGTCCCCCGTCACTATGCTTTCCTGCACTGACTGTCAGCGCCGGCCGGCCGTAAAGCACAGCGGTGACGTCACCGCTGTAATCTGCTTTACGGCCAGCCGGCGCTGACAGTGCAGGGAAGCAGAACGCCGAGGGACGCAACAGACACCGGAATATAAGTATGTAGTGTTTTTTTTTTTTTACATTTACACTGGTAACCAGGGTAAACATCGGGTTACTAAGCGCGGCCCTGCACTTAGTAACCCGATGTTTACCCTGGTTACCAGTGAAGACATCGCTGAATTGGCATCACACACGCCGATTCAGCGATGTCTGCGGGAGATCCAGCGACGAAATAAAGTTCTGGACTTTCTGCTCCGACCAACGATGTCACAGCAGGATCCAGGTCGCTGCTGCGTGTCAAACACAACGATATCGCTAGCCAGGACGCTGCAACGTCACGGATCACTAGCGATATCATTGTGAAGTTGGTCAGTGTGAAGGTACCTTAACAAGGGCAGGACTGACTTTAGTGCAAATATGGTGTGAACCAAAATGTGCACTTTGTGAGAAAGCTTGCTTAAATTGTTAATAAATTCTACCCTACTTCCAAAATGTTTGCCTTTTATTTAAAACCACTATGCATCTTCTTGTAAATTTGGCATGAATGACTCCAATGATCTTTTTTTTCTGCAGACTGGCATATGAAACACCACTCAATAAACGTTGGGCAGAGTCTTTGCTGTGAACTTGCTGTGGCCACTGATGCAGATAACGGAATCACTACATCTAATCCTGTCTGTTGATCTATTTCCCTATTGATTTCTTCTTTTCCTACTGTGCTCTACATTAACAAATCCTATTTGTTTTCAGATTACTCTTTGTATAGAGAGCCCATCTGTAATGTCTGCTCTGCAATTTGACAGTTTGGGAGCTTTCCAGTCACCCAAACAATATACAGTGGGGCAAAAAAGTATTTAGTCAGTCAGCAATAGTGCAAGTTCCACCACTTAAAAAGATGAGAGGAGTCTGTAATTTACATCATAGGTAGACCTCAACTATGGGAGACAAACTGAGAAAAAAAAATCCAGAAAATCACATTGTCTGTTTTTTAACATTTTATTTGCATATTATGGTGGAAAATAAGTATTTGGTCAGAAACAAAATTTCATCTCAATACTTTGTAATATATACTTTGTTGGCAATGACAGAGGTCAAACGTTTTCTGTAAGTCTTCACAAGGTTGCCACACACTGTTGTTGGTATGTTGGCCCATTCCTCCATGCAGATCTCCTCTAGAGCAGTGATGTTTTTGGCTTTTCGCTTGGCAACACGGACTTTCAACTCCCTCCAAAGGTTTTCTATAGGATTGAGATCTGGAGACTGGCTAGGCCACTCCAGGACCTTGAAATGCTTCTTACGAAGCCACTCCTTCGTTGCCCTGGCGGTGTGCTTTGGATCATTGTCATGTTGAAAGACCCAGCCACGTTTCATCTTCAATGCCCTTGCTGATGGAAGGAGGTTTGCACTCAAAATCTCACGATACATGGCCCCATTCATTCTTTCATGTACCCGGATCAGTCGTCCTGGCCCCTTTGCAGAGAAACAGCCCCAAAGCATGATGTTTCCACCACCATGCTTTACAGTAGGTATGGTGTTTGATGGATGCAACTCAGTATTCTTTTTCCTCCAAACACGACAAGTTGTGTTTCTACCAAACAGTTCCAGTTTGGTTTCATCAGACCATAAGACATTCTCCCAAAACTCCTCTGGATCATCCAAATGCTCTCTAGCAAACTTCAGACGGGCCCGGACATGTACTGGCTTAAGCAGTGGGACACGTCTGGCACTGCAGGATCTGAGTCCATGGTGGCGTAGTGTGTTACTTATGGTAGGCCTTGTTACATTGGTCCCAGCTCTCTGCAGTTCATTCACTAGGTCCCCCCGCGTGGTTCTGGGATTTTTGCTCACCGTTCTTGTGATCATTCTGACCCCACGGGGTGGGATTTTGCATGGAGCCCCAGATCGAGGGAGATTATCAGTGGTCTTGTATGTCTTCCATTTTCTAATTATTGCTCCCACTGTTGATTTCTTCACTCCAAGCTGGTTGGCTATTGCAGATTCAGTCTTCCCAGCCTGGTGCAGGGCTACAATTTTGTTTCTGGTGTCCTTTGACAGCTCTTTGGTCTTCACCGTAGTGGAGTTTGGAGTCAGACTGTTTGAGGGTGTGCACAGGTGTCTTTTTATACTGATAACAAGTTTAAATAGGTGCCATTACTACAGGTAATGAGTGGAGGAAAGAGGAGACTCTTAAAGAAGAAGTTACAGGTCTGTGAGAGCCAGAATTCTTGATTGTTTGTTTCTGACCAAATACTTATTTTCCACCATAATATGCAAAAAAAATGTTAAAAAAACAGACAATGGGATTTTCTGGATTTTTTTTTCTCAGTTTGACTCCCATAGTTGAGGTCTACCTATGATGTAAATTACAGACGCCTCTCATCTTTTTAAGTGGTGGAACTTGCACTATTGCTGACTGACTAAATACTTTTTTGCCCCACTGTATGTATCTTTATTCAAGCAATATGCATATCAAAAAGCAGGAAACTTTAGGTGGTAAGAATCTTCAAACCGCCCCAGAGATACTAAATAGTAACACACTCCTGGCTCCAGTGCTGAGCTCTACATCCGCCTCCTGTCTTGGCTCAGGTGGCTTGATACCACCTGAGTATTCAGGTAGTTGGCACTATTGTGGAAAGCATTCTAATACTGTTATAACAAAACCATCCCTGATATGTCACTGCGTAACTCTGCTATTCCATTGTCCAGTTATGCCTCGACTCTAGGTCAAACCTGGCTCTGCTATATTGCTGGGTAACTCTGCTTCTCCACTGACCAGCTCTGCTTGGACTCTGTAACAAACCCACATCTGTTATATTATTGGCTAACCCCACCTAACCATTGGGCAAGTGCTGATATTAACTTAGAACTTTTCTAGATAACTCTGCAATACTGGACTAATTTTGCCCTAGAACTTCCTCTGTCATTTAAATCATTCCTCAACCAAGAATCTGCAAAATCCCTAGTCCATGCCCTCATCATCTCTCGCCTTGACTACTGCAACCTCCTGCTCTGTGGCCTCCCCTCTAACACTCTTGTACCCCTCCAATCTATTCTAAACTCTGCTGCCCGACTAATCCACCTGTCCCCCCGCAATTCCCCAGCTTCTCCCCTCTGTCAATCCCTTCACTGGCTCCCCATTACCCAGAGACTCCAGTACAAATCCCTAACCATGACATACAAAGCCATCCACAACCTGTCTCCTCCATACATCTGTGACCTCGTCTCCCGGTACTTTCCTGCACGCAACCTCCGATCCTCACAAGATCTCCTTCTCTACTCCCCTCTTATCTCCTCTTCCCACAATCGCATACAAGATTTCTCTCGTGCATCACCCCTACTCTGGATCTCTCTACACAACATATCAGACTCTCACCTACCATCAAAACTTTCAAAAAGAGCCTGAAGACCCACCTCTTCCGACAAGCCTACAACCTGCAGTAACCACCGATTGACCAAACCGCTGCATGACCAGCTCTACCCTCGCCTACTGTATCCTCACCCATCCCTTGTAGATTGTGAGCCTTCGCGGGCAGGGTCCTCTCTCCTCCCGTACCAGTTATGACTTGTATTATTTAAGATTATTGTACTTGTTTTTATTATGTATACCCCTCCTTACATGTAAAGCGCCATGGAATAAATGGCGCTATAACAATAAATAATAATAATAATAATAATAACCCTGCTGGTTTGGTTCCCAAGAAGCACAACATCTGCAAGGAGTCTGTACTTGCTCCTTGTGTTTGTATTGGTTTCCTCTGGATTCTTTGGTTTCCTCTCACACTGCAAAGACATACTGATAGGGAATTTAGATTGTGATCCACAAAAGTGAGTGATAATGTCTATAAAGCGGAGTATAATGGTGCTATCTAATGTAAGGTTTCTGCTCACTTGAGATATACGCTGGAAGCTTTCTCTTATGCAACGTTCAGAAAAGTTTATTCAAATTTCATAAACTGTGCAGTAATTAAATCAAATATTGGCTCGTCCGGACAGGGTAACATCCAGCATAAAAGGCGGCCATCTTACAATACGGAATAGACTACATTAACTTCTGTCTTAAGACAGTCTCCATATGGTCAAAATTGGCTCCAGTATCAAGAGGTTTAAATATGTCCTAGGCTTTGTTTATGAGCCTTCTTATTACTTTTTAATGAAATAAACAATCTATTCATAGATCATGTTTCCATGTAGAGATCCAATAAGAAATAATGCAATGGAGCTCTTCAGTTGTGATGACTACTTTTGCATACTATATAAAAGTTGTTACAACCACAGCAGGAAAGAAAATCTAAAAAGTCAATGGACAAAAAATTGCATAGGACAAAAAAAAAGGGAGATCCATCAAGGTTTCACTTAAATTTCCAAAAGCTAAATTATATATTCTCAGCTGCTGTTTTATACCATGATCCATGAAGGAGAAAGCATTTCCGGGACTGTGAATGCTGATGGAAGATAGAGAAATAATAACAGTGAAGAGTTTCAACAAGTAATAGAGTAGATTGAAGGAGGACTATCAAAAGAAGCCTTCACATTAACAGCAATGTGGCACGCTTTTGAAAGACGTTCCTCTGCGTCATGGAATAAAATATCAACAAGAAATATATATTTCCAAAACAAATTGAATAAAGCCAGGTTTTTTTTTCAGTTTTAGCATAAAGAACATTTTAGTCATTACTTTTTCACATAGTCTGTATTTCTTTGTGTTTTTATTTTTGTTGCCACGCGATGAATAAGTTTATTTGTCCTCTTCCATGGCCTTCTTACCTTGGCTCTGTGTTTTAAGTACATGCAGAACTTCTGATGAGTCACGTTTCCCCGATAAGTCACTTTTTCTTGTTCAGCATATTGGTTTGCTTACATATATCCATATACTTTACAGGATACTGTACAGTGCCTACAAGTAGTATTCAACCCCCTGCAGATTTAGCAGGTTTACACATTTGGAATTAACTTGGCATTGTGACATTTGGACTGTAGATCAGCCTGGAAGTGTGAAATGCACTGCAGCAAAAAAGAATGTTATTTCTTTGTTTATTTTTTTTTTAAATTGTGAAAAGTCTTTTCAGAGGGTCATTTATTATTCAACCCCTCAACCCACCAGAATTCTGTTTGGTTCCCCTAAAGTATTAAGAAGTAGTTCAGGCACAAAGAACAATGAGCTTCACATGTTTGGATTAATTATCTCTTTTTCCAGCCTTTTCTGACTATTTAAGACCCTCCCCAAACTTGTGAACAGCACTCATACATGGTCAACATGGGAAATACAAAGGAGCATTCCAAGGCCATCAGAGACAAGATCGTGGAGGGTCACAAGGCTGGCAAGGGGTACAAAACCCTTTCCAAGGAGTTGGGCCTACCTGTCTCCACTGTTGGGAGCATCATCCGGAAGTGGAAGGCTTATGGAACTACTGTTAGCCTTCCACGGCCTGGACAGCCTTTGAAAGTTTCCTCCCGTGCCGAGGCCAAGCTTGTCCGAAGAGTCAAGGCTAACCCAAGAACAACAAGGAAGGAGCTCCGGGAAGATCTCATGGCAGTGGGGACATTGGTTTCAGTCAATACCATAAGTAACGTACTTCACCGCAATGGTCTCCGTTCCAGACGAGCCCGTAAGGTACCTTTACTTTCAAAGCGTCATGTCAAGGCTCGTCTACAGTTTGCTCATGATCACTTGGAGGACTCTGAGACTGACTGGTTCAAGGTTCTCTGGTCTGATGAGACCAAGATCGAGATCTTTGGTGCCAACCACACACGTGACGTTTGGAGACTGGATGGCACTGCATACGACCTCAAGAATACCATCCCTACAGTCAAGCATGGTGGTGGCAGCATCATGCTGTGGGGCTGTTTCTCAGCCAAGGGGCCTGGCCATCTGGTCCGCATCCATGGGAAGATGGATAGCACGGCCTACCTGGAGATTTTGGCCAAGAACCTCCGCTCCTCCATCAAGGATCTTAAGATGGGTCGTCATTTCATCTTCCAACAAGACAACGACCCAAAGCACACAGCCAAGAAAACCAAGGCCTGGTTCAAGAGGCAAAAAATCAACGTGTTGCAGTGGCCTAGTCAGTCTCCTGACCTTAACCAAATTGAAAACTTGTGGAAGGAGCTCAAGATTAAAGTCCACATGAGACACCCAAAGAACCTAGATAACTTGGAGAAGATCTGCATGGAGGAGTGGGCCAAGATAACTCCAGAAACCTGTGCCGGCCTGATCAGGTCTTATAAAAGACGATTATTAGCTGTAATTGCAAACAAAGGTTATTCCACAAAATATTAAACCTAGGGGTTGAATAATAATTGACCCACACTTTTATGTTTAAAACTTATAAAAATTTAACTGAGCAACAAAACTTTTTGGTTTGTAAGATTTATGCATCTGTTAATAAATCCTGCTCTTGTTTGAAGTTTGAAGGCTCTAACTTATTTGCATCTTATTAAACCTGCTAAATCTGCAGGGGGTTGAATACTACTTGTAGGCATTGTATGCTTTGGACCTTAGGCATGGTAGAGAGTGGTTGTAAAAAAAAATTTGGTCTGGTACAGATTTTTGGACATGATGAAAAATGTGCTCACCGTTTCAAAACTTTGGCCACTTTATAACTGGTATTAACAGCTGTGTTATGTTACTATACGTATGTCTTTACTAATCTATTCTTGTGTGTAGGTCTGTGACATTATAGGGGTAGTCTGACAGCAAAAAATATTTTTTTTAGGGAAGGGTTGATTAAAAATAATAAATTAAGGTATGTTTACTTTCCAACGCCCCTGCGGATCTGCTCTGGAAGTCTGCGCCTGATACAGAAGCCGTGTCTACCCTGTTAAAGTGGTCACAACAAGGCTGGAGCCTAAAATTGACTGTAGCAGTCTGGTGACTAGAAGAGGGGGTCATCGTTGAAACATCAGATAATGCTTTTTTTTATTCACCTGACCATGCTGTGACTTCCGAAAAGGGCAGATAATGCATAAGGAGCCGTCAAAGACAAACGGAGAAGCCTGCACTGAATCCACAGAGGTGTTTGTAGATAAGTATGGCCATTTATTATTTTTGATCAATCCATGCCTTAAAAATATATTTGACTGGGGGAAGAGTGAGGATGGGGAGAGGGAGGGTGGTAGAAAAACAGGTAAGGTCCTGTCGATATGTATAGTCACGAGGTGGAATTGATAAAAAGTTGCCAGGGAGTCCAGATTTATGTAAAGCGTGTGTGTCTCTTGAGAGCCCAATTAGAGATCTCGTCGAGTCTGTAGATTTGTTCTAACTTGGATTTACACATGGTGCTGATTTGGATTTTCACATAGTAGGAATCTAGCGGAGGCCAGTAGGTGTTTGAGAAGAAACAGCTTGTTTCTTGAAATGTTATCTAAGAAAAGGTTTAGAAGACATAATTGTAGTATAACGGCCAGCTGTGTTTTGAGGATCTGGTTCATGGAACGCAGGATCTCGGACCATAATAATCTGATTTTTGGGCATGACCACCACATATGGCAATACGTACCGACCTCAGAGAGGCATCTCCAGCATGTTGAGCTAAATGCTTTGTGCTCTTTTGGAAATCTAATGTTGGCTGTACAGTGGGACAGAACTGTGTAAAGTGACATATCAGGTCAAATGCCCCTCCATATGCCATTATCTTATGGGTGACACATTAATAAAGACATAAATATTGCTATAAGGCACAATTCTTTAAATTGGTACTCAGGTGGACAACTCTTTAAAACAGGTCCTACAACTAAATCTGAGTAGTATCGCAATTTGAGATAGACAATAATATGCCTAGCTGAATTGCTGTTCCTTTGCTGTCTTTATATCAATACCTTTGTCAGGCTCTTGGTCGATAGCAACTAGCACATCTAAAATTACTCAGGACTAGCTCGCCTAATTTATGATAATATTCTAAGTGGCTTTTAGATTTTTAATGCATGGCTAACCCTTTTAATACAATAATCAGCTCAAAAGATTCAAAGACAATCCCATTTGAAGCTGATTGTTGAGCAGTCATTTGTGACATCGGTCCATTTGTTACAAAGTTATTAGAAATGAAAGAATTGATTTGAAGCAAATTGAATCTGCTTTTAAAATCTTTAAAAAAATTAAGATTCACAGAAATATGAAACTGTATTTATTCACTTCACTTGGATCCAACTAAATGGCCGCCATTTTACAAGATTTCTTTTAGGACTGGTAAGGGTGTAGAACAAAAGAAATGTACATTTTCTTAGGCTGGTTTCACATTTCTGGTTGTATCTGCAGCGTTTGTGCCGCAATTTTCCGCATGCGTCGCGTATTCCTTTATTTAACATTAGGGACGCAGGTGCCTGCGATAGGTTGCGTTTTGCCGCGTTTGACAACGCATGCGTTGTTTCGTTGTCTGCGGCTTGGCGTGGTAAACGCTACATGTTGTAATTTCAGAGGTGTCAATTTGCCGCCTCAAAACGTATGCGGTTGTTAGTGGAAGGAATGCGTAGAAAAAACGCATTACAGTCTATGTGAACGCATGCGTTCGCAAGCACATGTGTTTGCTTGCATTTTTAAACGCATGCGTTTTACCACTGGAAACCTGTCTAGACACTGATTAGCCACCCCCCCCACATGCAAACTGATAAAAGGAGGGAGTGGGCATTTGCAGGTCACGACTCAGCAGACTGGGAAGAAGAGTAGACAGACTCTGGAAAGAACCTGGCTGGGATCACACAACTGTGTGTGATGAGAGAAACTCCTGAGAGTTTCTCTCATCACACACAGTTATGTGATCCCAGCCAAAAGTGCATTGTCTAACCATTATTTTTTCTTCAACAGTGCTCAAAGTCAGAACACTTTGGCGTTCGATGAAGGATCACTTCAACAAGGACCTTCATCAAGAGAGCCGGGTTCCTAGTGGTTCTGGAGCAAGGATCCAAAAATATAAATATCGCCGCTTCCTGGCATTTTTGAGACCGTTGCTTGCCCAGAGAACGTAAGTAATTTTTGTGGTGTATTGGGTTGGGTTGTATTGCCTAATGTGTATTTTTCTATTCCACAGGAGTTGGGGCTTTTACTATTGTAAATGTTTGGTACTAATGTTTATTTTTCACAGCACATGGAGCAGCACTCTTGACCCTGGTTCTGCAGCAGTCCCTCATCAACCAGCCACAGACCCGTCCCTGCCATCCAGCAGCATTGCAAGAAGTGGGCCTGCAACACAGACTTGAGTCCAGGAAGCTGGTCCATCAGGTGTTCTCCTGTCCCAGTCCTCAGCCTCTGCTTCTTTTTTTTGGGCTCTTCCCGGCAGAGTCAGAGGGCCTCGGACAGGTCACTCATGCCCGAGTTTTTGCACTTGAGCTCAGTCTTTGATGATGGACTCAAGGCGATGGGATACAGACTGGATAGTGGCTTAAACCATATAAATACACTTATCCAGGATGTCACCAGAAGTCTTGACCAAGTGAAAGCCGACCTCCAGAGGCCAGCACATCATTTTTTTTATTCAAATAGAGAAGGGCATGTCGGAACACCTTACTCCTGATCTCCAGCTTAGTGTCATGCAGGCCTGCAATGCTGCTTACCTGCAGGCTATGCAGCAGAGTCGGTATTTTCAGCAGCCAGTGGTGGCATTTCCACCTGTGTCAACACTGTCACACTTGACCTCAATGCCAAGCTCTGCTGCATACCACTGGATGGCCACCACCATTCCAAGCACTGCGCGGATACCACTACAGCGCCCCCACCATGCCGAGTGCTGTTAGACAGCCCACTGCCACCACCATGCGAACTGCTGCTCCTGCTTGGACATCCTCCACTGCTACCACCATGCAGCAGCAGCAAGAGCAGCACCCGGACCCTGGAATGGCTTTCGGCACCACCACCATGCAGCAGCAGCAGCCAGACTCTGGCACGGCCTTCCCCACCACCACCATGCAGCAGCAGGACCCTGACATGGCCTTCCACACCACCACCATGCAGCAGCCGGACCCTGGCATGGCCTTCACCACCACCACTATGCAGCAGCAGGACCCTGGCATGGCCTTCCACACCACCACCATGCAGCAGCAGCAGCCGCCGGACCCTGGCATGGCCTTCCCCACCACCACAACCATGCAGCAGCGGCACACGGACCCTGACAGGTTGGCCACCATGACCGGGCCGAAAGAAATGAGCCCACCAAGGCTCCCCAGACCGCAGTGCCGATCCCAAAAAGGGGGAAAAAAAAAGCAGGGACTATCTCTATTCCTCCCCCCCTCCCCTTCCAATGGGTCTGTGATGTCAGGTTTGTCTCACCCTTCCAGTGTATCTCTGCCTTCTCGTGCATCTAGCACCATCCCCAAACTCCCAGACACCACTACTTTAATTGCCCCTTCTCCTGCAACCCCTGCGTCATCTATAGTTAGCCAGGCCTCACAGCTACACACCCCCAGTTCCATCACTCTACCCCATGCAGGTGCAGTTAATTTTTTTTGTTTATAAATAAATGTTCATTTTTTTGCCCCTAATACTGCTTGGTTATTTGTGTATTTTGCCGCCGGCAACACACACCGTACACCAAATAAACACACTGTGTCATACACTTTGTTTTTTTGCCACCTCTTAGCTCCAGTAGTTATTAAGTACAACACTGCAGCTTTGTGTGTTTGGTATGGAGCTATGAGTTGTCAAAAAAATAATATTACTTGTATTTTCTCCATAATCTCTTCAGTCTGCTTAATCTTTGTCACAGACTGAAGAGACAATGGCGGTAATACAAAGCAGAACTATACTCAACAGGTCATGTGTCAAAAAACTAATTATTTATGACACCTGACCTGGTGAGTAGAGAACTGCCTTGTATAACCTCCAATTTCTCTTCAGCCTTCGTAATCTATTTCACACAAACTGAAGAGACGATGAAGGTCATACAAGGCATATCTATACTCACCTGGACAGGTGTCAGAAATAGTGAATTCATGAGGCTGGGTTTTGTGCTCATGAAGTCATTATTTCTCACACATGACTTGGTTAGTATAGATCTGCTTTGTATTATACCTCCATCGTCTCTTCAGTCTGCGTCCAATAGATACTGCAGAACAGAATCAGGATGTAATGACGTCAACTACCTTACCACTAGCAACCTAAGTGCTTTTTAGAGGAAATACATAGGAGACTTGGAACAGATATCAAAACACGTTGTTTATTAACAAAAAATATTCATAACATTTAAAACATAGCTGGTACAGACCCAAACCCAACAGCACAATTTACACAATATCATCTTGCCATGCCACACGTCCAATGTCAGAAACAAAATAGGCAGCAAATTGGTCCCGCATGTGGCCAACTTCAACAGTTGACCGCAGCGGTTGATGCTGGTAATCTGGCAATCGGTTTGCAACTGGTTCATCCAGTTCAATGTTGGGTCGCTCCTTAGCCATTATGTAATTGTGGATAACCACAAAGGCTTTGACCACCTCATCGACTGTCTCCATTTTTAGATTAATGGCTGTCCCAAGAATGCGCCATTTTAAGACAAGAATCCCAAAGGTACACTCCACTGTTCTTCGGGCCCTGGTCAGTCTGTAGTTATAAATCCTTTTAGTGTGGTTCAAGTCCCGACTGGAATATGGCTTGAGTAGGTTTTTACACATCTGAAAGGCCTCATCCCCAACCATAACAAATGGCATCAGTGGGCCTTGAGTGTTGGGGAGAGGTTGTGGCAGGGGAAAATTAAAATTTTTGCCATACACACGATGGCCCATATCCAAGTTCTTGAAAGTCTGGGAGTCATTGCCAGGGCCAAAAGCGCCAATGTCCACAGCGATAAAGCAACAGTCCGCATCTCCTATTGCCATGAGCACTACAGAAAAATATTTTTTGTAGTTGAAGTACTCAGATCCAGTTCTGGCGGGTTTGATAATGCGTATGTGCTTTCCATCCACCGCTCCCAAACAGTTGGGGAAATCACACACACTCCAGAATTTTGGGGCAATTTCCATCCACATGTCTACGGTGTGTAGGGGGATAAATTCATCCCGGAGAAAGTTCCACAAAGCCCGGCAGGTGTCCGCAATTATTCCAGACAAGGTGGAAATTCCAAGTCGTACTGAAAGTGGAGCGATGATAAGCTCTCTCTGGTAGCCAGGAATCTGAAAGAAAAAAGAGAAAATTACAAACAATTCTATTTATGGTGGTGTTTAGCTAAAAATATAAAGGAAAATACAAATAATACATGGCAGATCAACAAGAATTATGACTGGCATTTGTTTAGAATTATTACGTACCTTAATGTGACCAGGAGACGTTCCTCTGCAGGAATCGCTCTAAGGAGCTGGGTGTCCTGTCTGCGGATGGCTCCTTGGACACAACCAAGCAAATCCCAAAAAACTCTTGAGACATCCTGGTATATTCCGGGAATTTGTCCGGGTTGGCATTAAGCTCACCATATAGCGAGTGGTAGGCTCCATGGCTCTCCCGGATTTCAATAACGGGGTGTCTCCAAAAATGCCGACACCGTGTCCTTCTCTGTCATTCTCTATTTCTTTGTTGCTCCCAATCAAACGCACAGGCAAGAAATAACTTGATACTTAAATCCAGGTTGAAATAAAAGCTCTCCATGCCAAGATCCATCATGACACAGGATACAGTAGCAAAATCTGTAGATTTCAGCAGTCCAAGGGTCTATATAAAGATAATACACGCCCACTGTAGTCCCATTGGCTGTGTCTGTTTATCTAGATTTTTCTCCTGTTAAATTTTCCACCATGGGTACAGAAAATGCAAACGCATGCAAAATGCATGAAAAAGCTACCGCATGAGTTACCTTATGCGTCTAAAAAACGCTGCATTTGCACGCCTTTGCATGCGGTTCATCGTGCGTTACATGTTGCGGATTAATTGGTGCGGATTCTACAGCAAATGTGAAACTAGCCTTATATATATTTTGGAGAAGCAAAGCAGCTGCATAGGAAGCGCAAAATAGGTTAATGCGTATTATCACTCGTTTACGCGCTTACATAACTTTTACAATGGCCAGAGCCGGAGGTCCTGTTGAATATCCACTGAAGTGATTTTCTGCAAATGACGTTTTATGTACAATACACACTTTTTTTAATAGGATTGCTGTGATGGATGCTTCTGACAGATGCTATCCATCAATTATGAGCTGCGAAGATAAGATATCATGATAACTTATATAACGTGAACACATGTGAATATACATTATCTAGTAAGAATAGATTACAGTCTTGAAATTGACATTATATAAATGTCAGAAAGGTTCTTCCACCCAACTTGGAGACCAACGGTGTCCTCCTAATATCTTGAAAGGTATGGAAGGCTCAGATTATGCAGTGTTCATTAAAAATTTACATCAACTCATTAACAATTTATCCCCTAACTCTCTAACTATATACACAGCCCTGGCATTTTTATGGTGTCATGTACTAGAAAACTGCACAAGACAGATTGTAAGCTGTTCTTGTACTTGATCTCAGCGTATGCAGTAGGCGGCTCGTAGCTGTTCATTACACAAATGGGTCATTTACAGTAGTTCACAATATTGATTGCAGTCAATGAATGCATTAGACCGTTTAAGTTGTGTAAACTTGCCAATTTCTCCATAGCATTTTTCTCTTCATCTTCTGACAGCTTGTCATGTAATGTTTTATCTTGATCACGGCTTCAATGACTGAGGTGAAAAAATAGAACCACAATATAAAGACAAAAATCAGTTCATGGCTTTAAAAAAAACAATGTCTCACAACTTGGAGAACTCACTTGGTGTTAGAAAGAACACATTCTGGGACAATTATTTTTAGTGAGAGGGTGTGTTTCATCTTCATTCTTCAGGAGCGCACAGCTCCCCCGCCTCCCAACTTTCCAAGGGGGAGTTGCACTTCTGATGAATGACAGCTCAGGGTAGCCATTAGTTCAAACTGTACGTTTTCCAATCCTAAAAGCTGAAGCATCTTTGTCTCTGCACCATCGGAGAAGAGCGGGTGCCCTGAAGCTGAGTGAATTCAGCATGTTCATTACCTACAAGTAGAGTTTGCGCAAATCCATTGTAATTTTCCTTCAGCCAAGTCTGTAATATGTTGCCACCAGATGAGAGCCCTGTGAACCTCCTCCTAACTTCCAGTGTTTGGGGCTCTGGCTTTGATTAATCAAACTGCATGACGTCACATGTGTGTCACGCCGCAACCATAACATTGCGCCAGGCTGGATAATCAAAAGAGGCGCCAGGGTGGCTGTCAGATGATAGGCGGTTTGTAGTGATACTGTCTCATGGTAATAGATCACTCACTTGGCCACTTGACTGGATTCTGTGAATGGTTTTGCACTAGCTAGCACCTATGACCAGGACACACGCAATGGACTTTTTACTTGACTCAACAACGTTAAGAACCTTCAGTTATAGTTATATCCTATCCAAGGTGCATTGATACCCTGGAATCTGCCAACACCTATAATTTAAGCGAAAGAAACTAGAAATAATATATTGGAGGGGTTGTCCAGAATTAGAAAAATAATGCAGCTACTGTATATTCAACATACAGCACCATACCTGTCTACAGGTCTATTATTCTCAACGGAGAATATAAGCAATATAACACACAACCTAATGACAGGCATGGAAGACAACCTTGGATAACCACTTTAAGAACTTTACGAAAGTAGCACTGTGTGAGTAAGGACAAAATATAGGTTTAATTCCTTATCACAGAAGATTTTAAAGACTTTTAAAACATTATATATTCTGAAAATATAACAATACATGTACTAAAAGTAAGAGGAAGGTTTTTTTTCTACATATTTTCATGGTTATACATTGTTTGTTCTGTAAAGTGCACCTGGAGATTCACGTTCTTCGGCACCTGTTAGGCTGAAACTCCATCACAATGATGCTTTGAAACACATCACGGTTACCAAGACACTATGAATACACATGAGATGATGTATTATTGTTAGGACAAAATGTTCTGGTATCTAGAAGAAAATATTCCAAAAATGGATAAAGTAACCTAAGTGCCTACTCTGTACATCCTCAAGATTTTATTGTTTTTTTTTTTAATCCAGACTTTACGGTAAAGAGGCAGATAATTTATGGATTACAATTATATTAGTAAAATTCAAAAGAAAAGACAAAGATCCACATTTATTAATCAACAGTTTTTGGGGCGAATGGTGACTTTTGGAGCAAATGCGATGTTGGAGCAAAAAATTGTGGGTTTTCTCAGCCATGACTAGTTTGGAAAAGGGCAGAGGAAAGTAGGTTTGTTTTTCAGTCAGTCAGTATGGTCCATTTTTTAAGCAGGTGTAAAAAGAAATCACAAAGAGGGAGTGAAATCACAAATATGGTTCAGTCAGATTTGTTTCTCATTAGGAAAATGGCTGGGAGTCGGACATTACAAGTGGGTTTCTGCTAGGTAACTCGTGTGACATCACAAGTACGTTTCAGCCAGTTGAGCTGTTGTTACAGATACCGCCATCCTACATGCATGTGCAAATTATTCATCCAGCTGCAATCCATCGTCTGAAGAAGGTCTAATGAAATTCCGGAAATGTCACATTGTTATATCCTTGGGTTGTATAACAATAAATTCATTTAATTCACAAGTCATAATTGAGTCTGAAGTAGAGATGAGCTGACGGATGTGCGGAGGATCAACTTTGAGTAAAATTTCCTGAAATTGGCAAGATCTCGCGATCTCAAACACTATGACAGCCATGACATCACATTACATAGCACAGTCAATCAGGGGGATTGCCAGGCCTTGCATAAAAGACTAGACATGATTTTTAAGAGACCTCAAATTACCTGATAGTCTTAGTACAGTCAACTGGAAATGAGCTAGCCATGTGTGAAACGCCTTTATGGAGTCACTGGTGTCCAGACATGCAACATGTGTTCCATTATTAAAAAATTAGCCTTCATCTAACATTCTGGTGATTAATACTCAATGTAGATGGAAAATGATTAATTACGCCAGCCAATTTAGATCTAATAAAAAAAAATTATGAATCCTGATTAATAGCTTGACTGGCATGTAGTTAGTACTGGCAACCAAGAATAGCATGCTCATTCCATTTTTGTTTTTTTATCTTTGGAAAGCTAATGAGGATGTGTCGGCCCTCGTGACTCGTCTGCTTTAGTAAATACTTGGATTCCTTTTGAAATAACAATTTTGGAGAAACTTTTTTTTCATCACACTACATTGTGCCATGTCTTCTGTTATTCCTCTCGAAAACATTTTCAGTAAAATGAACACAGATGAAACAAATGTAAAGTTACTCTCTAAAAGTCTAAACAAGAGACAGTATGTACTTGAAAGGGGTTGTCCAGGTTTGGAAGGAAAGTCTGCAGTCACTCTTTCGGGATTCTTCATTTCTCAAGAATTCCTTCGCTGTTCCATTTCTTTTTAAAATGACAACAGAGTCTTACCAGTGCCTATGTCCATATAGTGTACAGGAAGCACTGATTGCACAATATCCATGTTAATAACCTGTCTTGGCTCAGCTGCTTTCAGTCTTTGTGCTAATCTATTATCACCCATGGCCTTTTAAAGCTGTTTCAGGCAGCCATGTGGAATATGAGTATTCAGGAAGCTTAGTTTCAGCTACCACATGTTTTGCCGGAGTTTGCCTCATCATCTACTTCGTTCAACTGTCTAGTCATCTCTCTAGCCTGTTATCCAATCATCTCCTAGCTCAGCTTGGTGAACCCTGGTGCATTCCCAACTCTGAGGATACTAGGTACATGATCATTATTTGTCTCTACTATTCCTGTGTGTAGTCTCATCACATAAGCAAGTAACCAGTTTGGCAAGTCATCACTGCTGTCCTGCGGTTAACAATTTGCCAGCTGCAACTGTATGATTGCATATGTATCTATTATTAACCATCTGTCTCCAGGAAATCCCCAATTGCATACTGTACATCTCTGCAATTAACCATTTGTTTGCTATAAGTTGCAGATTGTCTATAAATCTTCTGTTCCTGTGTGTTTCTGAACACCTGTCTCCGCTTCAACTGATATTTCCTACTATTCTTGTATGTCCGAACTTCTGCATTTCCTGCTGTCCTGGTCTTCACTGATCATCAAATCTTACTCTTCTGCACCACCACCTCCAGTCCATGCTGGTCACCCTGATCTATGCCTTAGAGAATCCACCTCACCGGGTGAGTCCATAACAGTCATGGTGACAAAGGGTACCACCATCAATAACATTCAGTTGTCATTTTAATCATAAAATTTAAGGAGGAGTAAAAGAGGAACCAAGCAATTTTAAGCTTTGTGGAGATAGTCAAACTATAATTGTTGCAGAATGAGGAATGCCAAGACAGCCAACAGGTCCTTGTCAGACAAACACTATTTTAGTAGCATTTCTTGTCATAAAAAACTGTGATAATATAATTCTTACATTTTTCTTTATATGTTTTAGTACCTATGTTTATTGTGCTACATTTTTATTTATCTCATGAATAGAAAAAATGGATACTCTGTGGTGCTTTAGTCGGTTAAGTCTGACTTTGGTGTACATACCAGTTTAATGTATAATGGAACTTTCTCAATTCTCATGCTTTATAGCTCTTACATCCATTCTTTTTATGTGAGTAATAACTATCACGGCAACAAGGTGTACCCAAGTGGGACGATACCTAACTCTTGTAGTTCATCTGGCTATGTGTCAGCAGGCATCAAAATAGAGGACCGTTTCAACAAGCCATAGTATACCCCAAGTCCAGACTGTACCTGGGATTAAAGCAGCCTAGACTTGATTATACCCTTTGTATGGTATGGCCTAGGTCAATTTATACACATGGGTATAAATTGGCCTAGGCCATTTTATACCCCTAATGCCAGATTATGTCTCCCTTGATATAAGCAGCGTTAAGTGATGTACAATAGAATCAATTAATTTTTCAACCTCTTATAGCCAGTCAGGTTTGTCAGGTAAGTTGTGAGAAAACAACTGATTTAAATCTTAAAGATCTAAATCTAAACACATAGACTTCTATTTGTTGAACCAGAAAAACTTCAATCAGTAAAAATATTAGACTTCCACAAAGGTATAATAAGGTAAAGAATCCTGCCGCACTTCTCAGTAGTTACACATTACAAGCAGCTGTATGTCTGAGTATGATAGAAATCGGCACACTTTTCAACCAATCAGAGATCGGGAGAGAAAACCAATTAAGTGATAAGAGTTACAATTGTATTCTAGGGTAAAAGCACTTATCTTAAGGCCCCTTCACATTAAGCGACGCTGCAGCGATACCGACAATGATCCGGATCGCTGCAGCGTCGCTGTTTGGTCGCTGGAGAGCTGTCACACAGACAGCTCTCCACCGACCAACGATCCCGAAGTCCCCGGGTAACCAGGGTAAACATCGGGTTACTAAGCGCAGGGCCGCGCTTAGTAACCCGATGTTTACCCTGGTTACCAGCGTAAAAGTAAAAAAAAAACATTACATACTTACCTACCGCTGTCTGTCCCCGGCGCTGTGCTTCTCTGCACTCCTCCTGTACTGGCTGTGAGCACAGCGGCCGGAAAGCAGAGCGGTGACGTCACCGCTCTGCTTTCCGGCTGACCGACGCTCACAGCCAGGACAGGAGGAGTGCAGAGCACAGTGCCGGGGACAGACAGCGGTAGGTAAGTATGTAGTGTTTGTTTTTTTTTACTTTTACGCTGGTAACCAGGGTAAACATCGGGTTACTAAGCGCGGCCCTGCGCTTAGTTACCCGATGTTTACCCTGGTTACCAGTGAAGACATCGCTAGATCGGTGTCACACACGCCGATCCAGCGATGTCCACGGGAGATCCAGCGACGAAATAAAGTTCTGGACTTTGTTCAGCGACCAACGATCTCCCAGCAGGGGCCTGATCGTTGGTCGCTGTCACACATAACGATTTCCTTAACGATATCGTTGCTACGTCACAAAAAGCAACGATATCGTTAACGATATCGTTATGTGTGAAGGTACCTTTAATGGACAACAGTGTAATCTCAGATGTAATGACTGTTGTTCCTACCAGTTCCATTGTATTGTAAAATCAATCTTAATCATGTGATTAATAACACAAATACTTTCCCACTACTGGGAAGTCAGTTTTATGTTATTAAAAAATGTCATCTAAAATATATCTGTCACGTTGTTAACGGCAATAAAGGGGCAGGACGGCGTACTGGGACCCGCACCTGTCCCTGCCACTATAATGGGGCCCTGGCTTTCCCTTATCTCAGGGGTACCTATGATGGTTAGGAGACCTGAGCCGCCAGCGTATCCCTGTCTCCTGTGCAGACCCTGTCAGTGGCCCCCTCTCCCCCCAAGGCAGGTGGACTGCACCAGTGTAACAATACAACAAATAACAGGGTATACAGACAAGGTAACTAAAAGTCTCAAACTCACCAAATGCTCACACAACCACAGAGGAAACACAGAGAAGGGAAGAGAAGGAATAAACTAGGAAGGAAAACAGGTTTAACATGCAACCAAAACAGCAGACACCAATCTCTGTAAATAAACCTCCAACTCCAACACTACGCTCCTTCAACCTCCAAGCCAGGCAGTAGAACTGATCACTGACAATAGCTGAAGTCAGGACTGGGTCTATATAGAGGATCAGATTACAAAATCCACTTCAGCTGAGAGACCCAGCTCTCAGCAACTCAGCAATAAGGTTAACTCCTGCACTGCTGGCACAAAGCAGCCAGGTCAGAATACAGGACAAGAGCTTCTGTTCACTGTGTGTGAACGAGGCCCAGAGTGCTGCGGTTCACTGGAACCTCTCTGTCGCGGTAGCCCCGTGACTATTTAATTTACAAAAGCTCATAAAATAGAGGGGTGTATTGTAGTCTGGAGGAGTATAGTTTGGCCTTGCCAATTTTACACCCCCGGGAATAGTTTGGCATCAGACAGTTTATCCCCCCAAGCTATACTATGGCCAAACTATATATTTAATTTGGACAGGGGTTAATTTGGCCTGTTACACCAGGTCTTGTATGTTCAGACAACTTCCTGTGGAAAGCAATACAGACACGATGAACAGCCCAAAAAGTGTAACCACTATGTTCCTAATCAATACAAAACCATTAAGAAAATATCCATCATATTTGTCATGGTTCCTGTAAAACTGTCAGCCATTGCTCCAGTGTGAACCTCGGATAAACCTTACACTTGCCGGGTTGTAAGCTTCATTAAACAGGGTAACCATGTTTAAAGAAAAGACCTGTATACCTTGGGATATAATAGTGTCTATTCTTTGGGAATATTTTTATTTATGAAGCAACTGATCATGCAGCAGAGACTCTACCTTCTATATATTGCTTTTTCCTGTGTGTGACCAGAGTCATTTAGATTTAGTGCACATTCTACCATGGCTGTATTTTGTCTATATATTGCTTGTTAACACGCATGAAAGAGAGTTCTGAATGCTACTGCAGGCTGGTCATTTATGTTAAATCACTGTGAATATACTTGTACAGCTACTGTACCTAGACTTCATATTGTCCTTCTCAGACATAACCAAGCGACCCTTCATTTACTGAACATAAGTGTTATCTATCTATTCTTCCATCCATCTATTTGAGATGAGAACTTTTCTGAAAGTCAAATTTGACAGATTCGCTTGAATTCGGCCTGGAAAGTCAAATTGCATTCAATGAGCCTCAATTGCCATAAAAAGCTGTTTATTATGCAGTGAAATATCACAACACAAAAGCATAATAGTTGAATGGGCCTATTCCTTGCCGATTCTCCACCGGCTAGATAAGGCACTCATTCCAGTCTTCTCTTCATTGTTCTCCAACACCTCTGGGGTTATTGGCATTGAGCTTCAATAGACGGAAAGTTGAGGGGTGGGGTGAATGTAATATTTTATTGTTTTTTAGCCCCTTTCTGGCCCATATCAACACTGATAATTGGCTTTGCCATCGATTTGTTGAGTTAGCGCAAATCAAATTTCTAAAAATTCAGATTTGCTACAATCTATAAATATTAGGCAATCCTAAACTATTTGATTAGCTCATCTTTACTAACATTTTCTCAGCTATCGATTTATGAATTTTTCTATGTATCTATTTATTCATCCATGGTCTTTATCTTTTAGGCAGGTGCAAGGATCCATTTAGCCTTGACATGGAACAAATTAGGTTCTCCAGATGTCTCTAAGCCAGCAAGTCTTATGGTGTTTTCTTGGTATGCAGTCATCAGTACCAAACCAAAACTGGTCCAATGAAGGACAATATGTGAACTCATGATACATTCATGGATGTCCAAAGCTCATTGTCGCACAAGTGTACCAAAAATTAGAGGAAGTAAGTGATTTCACCAGCATGCACTATGGGAAGAAGATAAGCCGATGAAATCAAAGTTCAAAGTATTGGTTTGACTTTCAAATTCAAGCATCTCAATCAGATTGAACATCAGTAAGATGTGCTAGAAAAGTCTTATCCATGGAGATTCCACCTCCAAACCTTCAGGATTCTGCTAAAGTCTTGATGTCAGACACCACAGGACAACTTCACAGGACTTCCAGAGTCCATGTTTGAATAGGTTAGAGCATTTTGAGATTTCAAAGGGACTATACAATATTAGTCAATTTCTTAATGCTATCGAATTCAAGTAGATTTACTTCATTCAAGGGGGAGATTTGATGTACATCAAATAAATATGGTAAATCAAATATGCTAGGAAGTTGTTAAAAAATAATAAATTGTAACTCTCACTTGTCCTTGGCCCTCTCCATACCTGTCCCACCACCACAGCTGACTAGGCAACATACTGTCACATGGATGGCAGCAGAGATAGCGATATGGGGAGTATTGAGGAGAGGGGAGAACAATTTGCCAAATTTTATCTCTCCTTGTAACTCAGAACCCAATAAAATGACCAGCCATTATTTTACTGGATTTGTGCCCAAAATTTGGATTCTCCTGAGTCCACAAATTTTTGAAGAATCCTAATTGAATCCAGTTTGCTTTAAAATCGATTTGCTCATCTGTAAAATTTTGCTCTGCTACCTCTGTATCGGCGTTCTGCCTCAATGAATAAAATTCACACCATTCTAGAATACTACTTGTGACACATTGACACCAAATGCACACTTGCACGATTCCTTCCATTAAAGGCGAATATATATTTGTAGAGATGGGGAGAGAAGAGATTATTGAGATAGCAGTGGGTGTCAGAAAGTGAAAATGAACTGTATTGTCTAATTCCGTGAGATCAAGGCTTCCAGCGGAGCACAAGGTTGATGATTCAGTTGGTATAAGTTAATTGGAAGCTCTGTCTAAGAACAGTCAGGAATGATATGGTAAGATCTGCAGTTTCGCATTATTAAAGTTCACAGTCTTGTATCTGCGCCTGGCTATGAGAACAGTAGAAGGAGCTGTATGGCAGGGCTAAGGTGAATGCAATGAGCTGAATTTCAGAAATCAGCACCCAGGAGAGCGAAAGGCTGAACGTTCCCAATGTGATGTTATATCTCTAGCAAGATTGCAGCATCTGTTGTGTATCAGGAATATACTAACAAGCATTAGGCAAATCAGGCGCTGGCCTTAGGGTTCCTAGAAGTTTGGCGAGCGCCAGACTTGTATCTGCCATTGCTAAATGCTGAAATGTAAATATGTTTCCAGTAAATTGCTCAAGTGTCGTGGATTTGTCTAGATTTGGCTGGGTGCACTGTGTCTGCAAGTGAAATAAATAGGAGTTAACTTTAACTAAAAGATAAAGTTTGTACATTCAACTTCAACATTTTCCAATTATTTTTTCATCAATTAAAGGAGTTTAAAATTGGTGCTAAAATGATAGCATAGTAGCAAAACAATATAGTATCCACCATCCACAGTGTCCAAGGAAGGCTCTCTGTGTTTTGGCTGCAGTGGCAAATCTTTTGAAATTCAAATTTGCTAGTTTTCCCAAAAAACCTGATTCGAGGAGAATACATTTGCTCAAATTTCCAATACAAGAAAACTTGCAATTGCTCAGAAAATACAAATGGGGAAGATGTGAGAGAAAACCTTCCTGTGAGAGCTTACTATGAGAACTTAGTATAAGTAGGCAAGAGAGAGGAACAACTGGCTATAAGAGCTTACACTCTACAGGAGATAGAGGACCTCACTGACTATAAGAGCTTACACTCTACAGGAGAGAGAGAGAACCTCACTGACTATAAGAGCTTACACTCTACAGGAGAGAGAGGACCTCACTGACTATAAGAGCTTACACTCTACAGGAGATAGAGGACCTCACTGACTATAAGAGCTTACACTCTACAGGAGAGAGAGAGGACCCCACTGACTATAAGAGCTTACACTCTACAGGAGATAGAGGACCTCACTGACTATAAGAGCTTACACTCTACAGAAGAGAGAGGACCCCGCTGACCATAAGAGCTTACACTCTACAGAAGAGAGAGGACCCCGCTGACCATAAGAGCTTACACTCTACAGGGAGAGAGAGAGAACCTCACTGACTATAAGAGCTTACACTCTACAGGAGAGAGAGAGAACCTCACTGACTATAAGAGCTTACACTCTTCAGGGAGAGAGAGAGGACCCCACTGACTATAAGAGCTTACACTCTACAGGGAGAGAGAGAGGACCCCGCTGATCATAAGAGCTTACACTCTACAGGGAGAGAGAGAGGACCCCGCTGACTATAAGAGCTTACACTCTACAGGAGAGAGAGAGGACCTCACTGACTATAAGAGCTTACACTCTACAGGAGAGAGAGAGGACCTCACTGACTATAAGAGCTTACACTCTACAGGAGAGAGAGAGAACCTCACTGACTATAAGAGCTTACACTCTACAGGGAGAGAGAGAGAACCTCACTGACCATAAGAGCTTACACTCTACAGGGAGAGAGAGAGGACCCCGCTGACTATAAGAGCTTACACTCTACAGGAGAGAGAGAGGACCTCACTGACTATAAGAGCTTACACTCTACAGGAGAGAGAAAGGACCCCACTGACCATAAGAGCTTACACTCTACAGGAGAGAGAGGACCCCGCTGACTATAAGAGCTTACACTCTACAGGAGAGAGAGAGGACCCCACTGACCATAAGACCTTGCAATCTGCAGGAGAGAGAGGACCCCGCTGACAATAAGAGCTTACACTCTACAGGAGAGAGAGGACCCCACTGACTATAAGAGCTTACACTCTACAGGAGAGAGAGGACCCCGCTGACAATAAGAGCTTACACTCTACAGGAGAGCGAGGACTCCGCTAACTATAAGAGCTTACACTCTACAGGAGAGAGAGAGGACCCCACTGATCATAAGAGCTTACACTCTACAGAAGAAAGAAAGAGGACCTCACTGACCATAAGAGTGTACAGTTTACAGGTGAGATAGAGAGGACCCTGCTGACCAAAAGAGCTTACACTCTACAGGAGATTTAGCTAGTGAGAGTAGAGATGGAAAACGCCTCTGCCATACAAACTGTGCGCTGCCGGGAGCTGCTAATCTGTGATGGCCCAGGTACTGACCATCACTGTACAAGGTGTGAAAATCCGTGAGATGTCACAGCTGCAGGGCATCATGGGGAAGTCTGTGCGGCAATGTAAATTGACGTTATCCCGCTCTCTGATGCTTCAACAGTGTGGGACTGTTTTTTTGTAAACTGAGAATCAAATATCAAAATGTTCGAATTTGCTTACAAAAAAAACTCGATCCTCATCAGATCAAACTTCTCATCTCTTCTAATCACTGAACTCTACGACTCTGCTGATGTAGCCATTATGAGCCGCTGAGCTCAGTGATTGGCTGCAGCAGTGATGTGCGCTGTAATTGTGACGTTACCACAGTAGTCAAAGTATGAACACCAGAGAAAGCAGAGAGCCAGCACTGGACCTCGAGAGGGTGACTACCTGCTATGCTTGTTGTTCTACAACTATGTAATATTTAGGCACCACTTTGTGAAAGTGAAATTCACCTTCAACCTGTATCCTATTGAAAAGAAGTGGCAGATGCTTGATATGTTGCAGTTTTCATTTTTCCACTGAAAAGGATTACCCCCCTCTAAATTCACACAAAACTGGCTGTTTTTTTCTACAATAATAATGAGTTGAATGTCAACTAGTAATAGAAAATCAGGGTTAATATAATAACACAAAGTGCAGGGGGGATCCATATAGCAGCAATTCAAAGAGTAGATCTATATAGATGTCCAATGCATCATGCCCCGTAATATCAGACAATATAGTGCAATGCTGAGTCCTAAATATTAAGTTACCAATGATATGGTGCAAGAAATTGTTCCTTACCCATTACTCACTGTGTGAATACCATGAATGTGCAACCCCGACATGCGTTTCGCTTGGGCTTCCTCTGGGGAAGGAAAAAATTGTTGTATGGAGTTTCTGGTCCTTATCTATAGGTGATTTTGTGGTTTGGTCAATTACATTCTAAGAAAAAGATGAACTTTTTCAGTTCCAATATTTTTGAACATAAAACTGGCTGGGTTGTCGTACTGCATAAAGTCTATAGACAGAAGTTTTGCTCTTTTTAGAAAAATAACACTTTACTCTTTTTTTAAATCCTGAACAACCCCCTAGAATGAATATTTCATAAGACAAGACAATATACAGATGTGCCCACTAGTGATGAGCGAGTGTACTCGTTACTCGAGATTTCCGAGCATGCTCTGGTGTTCTCCGGGTATTTTTGGCGTGCTCGTAGATTATGTTTGTGTCTCCACAGCTGCATGATTTGCGGCTGCTAGACAGCCTGAATACATGTTGGATTCCCTAACAAACAGGCAATCCATACATGTGTTCAGGTTGTCTAACAGCCACAAATCATGCAGCTGCAGGGACTAAAACATAATCTATGAGCATGTAGGAATCGGGGACCAGGGCAGTAGACATGGCCGACAGTAACCCCGATATCACCCCCTGGACCCCTCCCTTTAAAGTACCTCGGTGCTGCTCCTCTACGCCATCTTGTTGTTCTGGGTGCGGGACAGTTACCTCTGCAGATGATTCCAAGAATAAAGAGTCACAGTCTGGTTTCACTTCAACTTCAACATGTTTACTCAGCAACTTGTCATCCAGGGCACACACTGTTACAGCATCGGGCATCGGTGTCTCTGACTCTTGCCTGTCGCTAAGCCTGCATTCGAGATGGTTCGTACTATACTGCCCCACAGTGCCCTCAATGTCCAGTAGATCTGCCTTCCATGGGGGCATTACCTGCCGTTTCACCCTGGTCCTGAGAATGGTGACACACACAAAAATCTGCCACACTTGATGCACTTTCTCCCACTTTGCTCAGTCTTCTTCTGTCCAGCAGCTGCAGTCACACTAACACTACACTGTTGGTTCTGTGGTTGCTGTACTTTCTGTTCTTAGTTCTGGCCCCCTGGATAATACTGCTGGGCCCAGTCTTCCTAGAAAAATGTTACAGGGCATGATGTGCCCTGAAACAGCCAGCTCCCATGTGATGTTATATAATTATCTATATATATAATTGTCTAAGGGTTTTTCCGTCTGTCTGTCTTTCTGTCTGTCTGTCTGTCTTTCTGTCTGTCTGTCTGTCCTGGAAATCCCGCCAGGCCTCGACCAATCAGCAACGGGCACAGCGACGATGATGTCACAAAGGATGTAAAAATCCCACGTTTCTGATTGGTCGAGGTCGCCAGGCCTCGACCAATCAGCAACGGGCACAGCGACGATGATGTCATAAAGGACGTAGAAATCCCACGTTTCTGATTCAGGGACGGGCACAGTATCGACGTAGATGTCATAATGGTTGCCATGGTGACGATGATGTCATAAAGGTTGCCTCGACCAATCAGCGACGGGCACAGTCTGCCGCAAATTCTGGAATCATCATTGTCCATATACTACAGGGACATGCATATTCTAGAATAGCCGATGCGTTAGAATCGGGCCACAATCTAGTCTATATATATAATTGCCTAAGGGATTTTCCGTCTGTCTGTCTGTCTGTCTGTCTTTCTGTCTGTCTGTCTTTCTGTCTGTCTGTCTGTCTGTCCTGGAAATCCCGGCTCTCTGATTGGTCGAGGCCTGGCGGCCTCGACCAATCAGAGACCGGCACAGCATCGACGTAGAAATCCCGCGTCTCTGATTGGTCGAGGCCGCCAGGCCTCGACCAATCAGCAATGGGCACAGCGACGATGATGTCATAAAGGACGTAGACATCTCACGTCTCTGATTCAGCGACGGGCACAGTATCGACGTAGATGTCATAATGGTTGCCATGGCGACGATGATGTCATAAAGGTTGCCTCGACCAATCAGCGACGGGCACAGTGTGCCACGAATTCTGGAATCATCATTGTCCATATACTACGGGGACATGCATATTCTAGAATACCCGATGCGTTAGAATCGGGCCACAATCTAGTCTATATATAATTGCCTAAGGGTTTTTCCGTCTGTCTGTCTGTCTGTCTTTCTTTCTGTCTGTCTGTCTGTCCTGGAAATCCCGCCTCTGTGATTGGTCGAGGCCACCAGGCCTCGACCAATCAGCGACGGGCACAGCATCGACGTAGAAATCCCGCGTCTCTGATTGGTCAAGGCATGTCGGCCTCGACCAATCAGCAATGGGCACAGCGACGATGATGTCATAAAGGACGTAGACATCCCGCGTCTGATTGGTCGAGGCCGCCATGCCTCGACCAATCAGCAACGGGCACAGTATCGACGTAGATGTTATAATGGTTGCCATGGCGACCATGATGTCATAAAGGTTGCCTCGACCAATCAGCGACGGGCACATTCTGCCGCGAATTCTGGAATCATCATTGTCCATATACTACGGGGACATGCATATTCTAGAATACCCGATGCGTTAGAATCGGGCCACAATCTAGTATATACTGTATATATATATATATATATATATATATATATATATATATATATATATATAACAAGAGTAATAAACTTTATGTGTAGCAGTACTCATTATAAGGCACAGTGATAGTACATTAAATATGTAGCAGTATCACATGGTTGGAAACATATGCATTCACAAGAAAGGGGTTGAGGAGAAAGAGGAACAATGTAAATATCACATCCCCTAGAAGCATGCCCAAAATACTTGGAGATCACCTGAGTATGCTCAGAAATCTCGAGTAACGAGCACACTCGCTCATCAAATTTCTTATGAAACAAAATATTTATTGTAAAATGCTAGCAAAACCCTAGACAGACACATCACAACCTCTAGGTGGCCACAGAGTGGCACATATGTATAGACATCTCCTGATAGAGTATCCAGAAATCATGTTTGTTTTTAAAAATAGGAAATATTGTGTCATAAAGTTGGGAAAATCTGGAATGAAAAGAAAAATCAAGGAATGACACACCTACATTGTGCTCCATTCTCAGAAAACCTGAATCTTCTTAGATAAAATATAGACAGAGGTGTAACTGCATGTGGCAGCTTAAGACTGTTGCTGGATATGTTGCCTGCAGGCTGTACCTGACAGATAAACACACATTATCCTGCCATCTAGCTATCATGGGATCACCTGAAACAAATTCAATAAAACCTTTCTTGAGACAACCACCAAAAGTTGCATTAAAGCATTATTTTCGTTATCTGGTTCCCAGCTTCTTGTCTTCTTTGTGCACTTCTCTTGATTGACAGTTTGGACCACCAGCATCAATGATACACTGGTGCAAACTGTGAATTGCTGTGCTCCTTTGCCTCTGGAGGATCAGAGGTGCACAGGGCCCCTGAAGCTGGTCAGATCTAGCGATCCGGCCACATTGAGAACAGAGCCTACAAGCTGCACCGCAAACGTCTTGCAAGTAGGGATGAGTGGACCCATGGAAGCCAATTACATAGTAATAATGCCTCCTTTGTGCCCTCTAGATGGTTAAATTGCCCCCTAAAAATGATGAATGCGCTGTGCAAATGCCCTGCAAAACAGTGTCAAAATTTTGCCCCTAGAAAGTAACAATGCCCCCTGTGCACCTTTGATGGTCACAATACCCTGATGTTCCCCTAAACCATAATGCTTCCTAAGTGCCCACTTAACATCTAATAATGTCCTGTGCCTCCGAATGTACAGCCCCCCTATACACAAATTGATGTTCCCACAATTGCCCTCTACACAGTATAAAGGCCCCAGCATTAGTCCCCAGGTTGTAAAATGGCCCCACATTTGTCCTCAAGCTATATAATGGCCCCTACATTAGATGCCAAACTGTATAATGGTCCCTGCGTAAGTCCACAAACTGTATAATGGCAGCTGCATTAGTCCACAAGCTGTACAATGGTCCCTGTATTAGTACCCAAGTTGTATAATGACTCCTGTTGTAGTCCTCCTGGTTGCACCTATTCAGACTAGTTTGGATGTGCCAGTCGTTTGTCTGTTATACAATAAAGTGTAGCGTAGCACCGGTGGGGCCTTTGAGCACCGGGCGACTGAACACTTTGCCTCTTCCCCAAGGTAGCTACGCTGCTGATTGATTTGCTTGAACTTGTTTCAATGTCGCAGGTATGGCTTTTTGGCAGAAATTTGTCGATGAAGACCAAATCTGGCCAGACTTCCAAGAAGAGTAGATGACAGTAGCTGGGTTCCACTGGATGCCAGTTCTGAGCTGATGGCACTGCTGGACATTTTCTGATTCCGAAGAGAAGCATGATGCGTCTTTCATTTCCTTAGCAGAACAGTGCATCTGCTGTCCTCAACTGTGTCCATTTGTTCATGTTTGTTCAATGGAGCTTGAACGGCACATCTTGAAACCCAACCTGCTTTAAAATTTTTGCCTGAGAAATATCTTGCTGATGCAGTCTAACTACCTTGTGTCTTGTTGCTGTGCTGCCTTGCCACGGTGTATGACCTGTAACACTAAACTGTCTTCCACAATCTCACCTTTGTAGCAGAGTTTGGCTTTTCCACACCAGTTTAAAGCCTCGTGCACAGCTGTTTCCATTTCAGTTAATGAATTTATTTCAATCTACTTATAAAATAATGATTATTATCACCTATACTTATATACATATATATACATATATATATATATATATATATTTATATTTATTTTTATATATATTATTATCACCTTACTTATGCACTTGACTATTTACAAAATCCCTGACTTTGTGCAAATGTACCTAGAAGAACTGATGCTGTTTGAAGGCTTTTAGTGATCACACCAAATATTGATTTGATTTGAATTTCACTTTTGTTCATTCATTTTCAATTTTGTTAATTGGCAAAAATAAACTATTGACATTTTTTTTTGTTATTGAAGGCATTTTTACTTTGCACCATTTTCTCCACACCTGCTTAAAACCATTGCACAGCACTGTAAATCTGCCTACAAATTTGTATCTCAAATTTGCAAGATGGACACCATAATGGTCAAAAACATTTACATGGGCTGTGTTGTCCAATGTTTAAGTGATCTGGATAATACAATATTAAAACGACATCTGTTTAAACATAACATTTTTTTTATTTCTATATCCCATCTGCTTACTAGTTATTGTTTGACAATTGTTATTATAGGATTTTTTTTTCCTGAAATCTTTCCCATACAGGTCCAGTTTAAGTGACTCAATTTCACAAATATTGTTTCAATTGCTTTGTACATTAATCCAACCTGTCAATCACATACAGTACTCTGTATTAAGAGCCTTAGGTTCTGACAGCAAACTCATAACCCCTCATGCTTTCTTCATACTTTAGGTCACCTTTATTGTATTAGGTTCATATCAAATAGATTTTTTCCTATTATTTCCCTTACCATTTGGCATCATTCATGACCTTCACTCCAGCTCTTTTCACATACAAACATAATTGTGTCATACATGATACATGAAGTGCCGCTTGTACGGATAGTTGGATGATTAGCTCAATTAGTAAATTTTCATTTATCTTATATTTGCACAATCAATCAAACCCATATCCTTAGTAACCAGATACCTTTTTAACAAATAATATACAGTATATGAAAGTGGATTTTATAAACTAGACAATCCTTTAAAGGGAACCTGTCACCCCCAAATTTGACGATGAGCTAAGCCCACCGGCATCAGGGGCTTATCTACAGCATTCTTTAACCCCTTTCTGCCAGCTGACGGAATAGTACGTCAGCTGGCAGATCCCCTGCTTTGAGGTGGGCTCCGGCGGTGAGCCCACCTCAAAGCCGCGACATGTCAGCTGTTTTGTACAGCTGACATGTGCGCGCAATGAGCGCGAGCGGAATCGCGATCCGCCCGCGCTCATTAACTAGTTAAATGCCGCCGTCAAGCGCTGACAGCGGCATTTAACTAGCGCTCCCGGCCGCGCGGCCGGAAGTGCTCGCACTGCTGACCCCCGTCACATGATCGGGGGTCAGCAGTGCATCGCCATAACAGCCAGAGGTCTCCTTGAGACCTCTATGGTTGTTGATGGCCGATTGCTTTGAGCGCCACCCTATGGTCGGCGTTCAAAGCAACCCTGCATTTCTGCTACATAGAGGTGATCTGTACTTCACCTCTATGTAGCAGAGCCGATCGAGTTATGCATGCTTCTAGCCTCCCATGGAGGCTATTGAAGCATGCTAAAATTAAAAAAAAAAAGTGATTAAAAATATAAAAAAAATTAAAAATATATAAAAGTTCAAATCACCCCCCTTTTGCCCCAATCAAAATAAAACAATTAAGAAAAAATCAAACATACACATATTTGGTATCGCCGCGTTCAGAATCGCCCGATCTATCAATAAAAACAAAGGATTAACCTGACCGCTAAATGACGTAGCGAGAAAAAAAATCAAAGCGCCAAAATTATGTTTTTTTGGTCGCCGCAACATTGCATTAAAATGCAATAACGGGCGATCAAAAGAACGTATCTACACCAAAATGGTATCATTAAAAATGCCAGCTCGGCATGCAAAAAATAAGCCCTCACCTGACCCCAGATCACGAAAATTGGAGACGCTACGGGTATCGGAAAATCGCGCAATTTTTTTTTTTTTTTTAGCAAAATTTGGAAATTTTTTTCACCACTTAGATAAAAAATAACCTAGACATGTTTGGTGTCTATGAACTCATAATGACCTGGAGAATCATAATGGCAGGTTAGTTTTAGCATTTAGTGAACCTAGCAAAAAAGCCAAACAAAAAACAAGTGTGAGATTGCACTTTTTTTGCAATTTCATCACACTTGGAATTTTTTTCCCGTTTTCTGTTACATGGCATGGTAAAATCAATGGTATCGTTCAAAAGTACATCTCGTCCCACAAAAAATAAGCCCTCACATGGCCATATTGACGGAAAAATAAAAAAGTTATGGCTCTGGGAAGGAGGGGAGCAAAAAACGAAAATGAAAAAGCAGAAAAAGCTCCGGGGGTGAAGGGGTTAATGCTGTAGATAAGCCCCCGATGTATCCTGAAAGATAAGAAAAAGAGGTTATATTATATCCACCCAGGGGTGGTCCCGCTGCAGTCTGGTCCGATGGGCGTCGCAGTCCAGCCCGGGGCCTCCCATCTTCTTATGATGACGTCTTTTTCTTGTCTTCATGCTGCGGCTCCTGCGCAGGCGTACTCTGTCTGCCCTGTTGAGGGCAGAGCAAACTACTACAGTGCACAGGCGCCGGGAAAGGTCAGAGAGGCCCAGCGCCTGCGCACTGCAGTACTTTGCTCTGCCCTCAACAGAGCAGACAAAGTACGCCTGCGCCGGAGCCGCAGCATGAAGACCAGAAGAGGACGTCATCCTATGAAGATGGGAAGCGCCGGAGCGGACCGCAACGCCCATCAGATCTGACTACTCGCGCAGGTGAGTATAATCTAACCTCTTTTTCTCATCTTTCAGGATACATCGGGTGCTTATCTACAGCATTACAGAATGATGTAGATAAGCCCCTGATGCCGATGGGCTTAGCTCATCATCAATTTTGGGGGTGACAGGTTCCCTTTAGGCTTCTTTCACACTTCAGTTGTTTGGCGTTAGTCTGCTCCGACATCATGACGGATCGACGGATCCGTCAAAATTGTTGAGAAAACGGTTCTAACAAATCCGTTTTTTTGACGCATCCGTGTATCTGGGAAAAGTATCTATTTTTTGGAGCATGCTCAATTGAAAAAGCGAATTGGGGCAACGGATCAGCCAAATGACAGTCGCGACGGATCTGTTGCCCATAGGCGGCCATTCTATGAATTGGTGGACGCGACGGATCCGTCGCGAACCGCCATTTCGGTGCAGACAAAAAATGTTGCAATGTCCGTCAATGTCTAGACGACGACCATCCACCACAATCCGTTGCTAATGCAAGTCTATGGGAAAATAGCGGATCCGCCAAAAAAAAATGGCGGATCCGCTATTTGATGAAAATGGCGGATTCAAACTGACGCCAAAAGACTAAAGTGTGAAAGAGGCCTTAAAGTGAACCTTTTGTCTTATGTTAGCTACCAATCAATGACTGTTTGGCACATTAAAAAATTTGTATTCTTAGGCTGTGAATGTGATAAAACCATTTGTTTAGCTCAATTGTAACATAGTAACATAGTAACATAGTTAGTAAGGCCGAAAAAAGACATTTGTCCATCCAGTTCAGCCTATATTCCATCATAATAAATACCCAGATCTACGTCCTTCTACAGAACCTAATAATTGTATGATACAATATTGTTCTGCTCCAGGAAGACATCCAGGCCTCTCTTGAACCCCTCGACTGAGTTCGCCATCACCACCTCCTCAGGCAAGCAATTCCACATTCTCACTGCCCTAACAGTAAAGAATCCTCTTCTATGTTGGTGGAAAAACCTTCTCTCCTCCAGACGCAAAGAATGCCCCCTTGTGCCCGTCACCTTCCTTGGTATAAACAGATCCTCAGCGAGATATTTGTATTGTCCCCTTATATACTTATACATGGTTATTAGATCGCCCCTCAGTCGTCTTTTTTCTAGACTAAATAATCCTAATTTCGCTAATCTATCTGGGTATTGTAGTTCTCCCATCCCCTTTATTAATTTTGTTGCCCTCCTTTGTACTCTCTCTAGTTCCATTATATCCTTCCTGAGCACCGGTGCCCAAAACTGGACACAGTACTCCATGTGCGGTCTAACTAGGGATTTGTACAGAGGCAGTATAATGCTCTCATTATGTGTATCCAGACCTCTTTTAATGCACCCCATGATCCTGTTTGCCTTGGCAGCTGCTGCCTGGCACTGGCTGGCACAGTGCATCTAGAAAATGAAGTAACTTTGCAAATAGTATTGAAAAACCTCCTACTACATTATTATTATCATACACTGTTTTATGTGTCTTTATGGTAACAGACTACAAACTGCGTAGTCAGACTCTGCAATGTGTTACTTCTAGTGTTGAGCATTCCGATACCGAGATCCGATATTTTTGTGGTATCGGGTATCGGTATCGGAGGTGTAAAATAGTAAAATAAAGAATTAAAATAAAAAATATTGTTATATTCCCCTCTCCGGCGGCCCCTGGAACATCACCGCGAGTCACCGGCGTCCGGCAGGCTTCTTTGTTCAAAATGAGCGCCTTTAGGACCTGCGGAATGACGTCGCGGCTTCTGATTGGTCGCGTGCCGCCCATGTGACCGCCACGCGACCAATCAGAAGCCACGACGTCATTCCTCAGATAAATTCCTAGAATGAGCGCCTTTAGGACCTGTGGAATGATGTTGCGGCTTCTGATTGGTCGTGTGGCGGTCACATGGGCGGCACGCGACCAATCAGAAGCCGCGACTAGAGTTGAGCGACCTTGACCTTTTTAGAGTCGAGCCGGGTTTCGCGAAACCCGACTATCTCAAAAGTCGGGTCGAGTGAAATCGGCCGATTATGGCGAAAAGTCGGGATCGACCGAAACACTAAACCCAATGCAAGTCAATGGGGCAGCATAGTTGGCAGTGAGTGGGGGCCAGGAAAACACCTAGAGTGCCTATTTTAATGTCAAAACCATCCATTCTTCTTAATGAAGCTTGTCAAGCGTAATTTACCTTATAATAATTGGAAGGCATTTGAAATTGGCGGTCATTTGGCTAAAGTTGTGTGGGGTAGGGCTGGTTCAAGTAATTAGTGGGCCCAGGAAATCTGGACCACGTCACGGCAGTGGAGCAGGGAGAGGTAAGTATTTCAACTTTGCAAGTGCTGTGATCCTGAGCAAGCAGGGGGGGCCCACTTGTTGGCATTGGCACTGGCACAGGGCCCCTCAAAGTACAGCGGTGTGTTTGCACGGCGGGGGCGCCTCCCACCGGCAGCAACACTTTTGCGTACTATGAGAGGCCCTGTGCCAGTGACGTCGCCAACTAGTATTCCTCCCCCCCACCTGATGAAGGAACCTGCACTTTCATCTGCACCTTCCTCTTTGTCCCCGTGTAAGGTGGTATGGTATGCGGGAAGAGCAACCTGACTTTCAGCAGGGTCACAATGTTGTTGTGTAGCATGCACGGGGAATGTTGCGTTATGGGTCAATGTACCAGCAGACTCATCTATCACTGGCTGGGCAATGGGCACGATGAAGTGGAAACACAGATATAGGCCCAAAGAATAAAGTGGGCTAAATGCAGTTCAAAATTGGTAACACAGGAATAACCAGGGGGCATTGCAGTGGAGGACAACTGGAATGAGAGGCTGACACAGAGAGTAGGGCCAAATCAGTAAGTAGTCGAAATGCAGTTCAAAATTGGCAACCGTAGTAAACAGGCGGCACAGCTTTGTTCAGTGGAGGAGAACAGCAAGGAGTGGCAGACACCGATAGTAGGCCCCAACCCAACTAGTAGGCCAAATGCAGTCTAACATTAACAACTACTTAACGAGAGCCTGAAAATGGAATTTCAGGACAGGAAACCAGGAGAACAGCAAGGAGTGGCAGACACCGATAGTAGGCCCCAAACCAACTAGTACGCCAAATGCAGTTGTTCCATTTAACCACAATTTAATGAGAGCCTGAAGATAGAAGCTCAGGAAAGGCAACCTGGGGAACACCTTGGAGTGTAACACACCATCTCTCTCCACCCCATACCCATTTTGTAGGCCTAATGCAGTGTACTTTTCTACAACTACTAAACGAGAGTCGGAAGACCGAAGCAATGGCAAGGAAACCTGGGGAACACCTTGGAGTGTAACACACCATCTCTCTCCACCCCATACCCAATTTGTAGGCCTAATGCAGTGTAGTTTCCAAGAACTACTAAACGAGAGCCGGAAGATCGAAGCTCAGGAAAGGCAACCTGGGGAACACCTTGGAGTGTAACACACCCTCTCTCTACACCCCATACCCAATTTGAAGGCCTAATGCAGTGTAGTTTCCAAGAACTACTAAACGAGAGCCGGAAGATCGAAGCTCAGGAAAGGCAACCTGGGGAACACCTTGGAGTGTAACACACCCTCTCTCTACACCCCATACCCAATTTGAAGGCCTAATGCAGCGTAGTTTCCAACAACTACTAAACGAGAGCCGGAAGATCGAAGCTCAGGAAAGGCAACCTGGGGAACACCTTGGAGTGTAACAAACCCTCTCTCTACACCCCATACCCAATTTGTAGGCCTAATGCAGCGTAGTTTCCGACAACTACTAAACGAGAGCATGAAGATCGAAGCTCAGGAAAGGCAACCTGGGGAACACCTTGGAGTGTAACACACCCTCTCTCTACACCCCATACCCAATTTGAAGGCCTAATGCAGTGTAGTTTCCAAGAACTACTAAACGAGAGCCGGAAGATCGAAGCTCAGGAAAGGCAACCTGGGGAACACCTTGGAGTGGAACACACCATCTCTCTACACCCCATACCCAATTTGAAGGCCTAATGCAGCGTAGTTTCCAAGAACTACTAAACGAGAGCCGGAAGATCGAAGCTCAGGAAAGGCAACCTGGGGAACACCTTGGAGTGTAACACAACGTCTCTCTACACCACGGAAGGGCTGATTCTTAGGAAGGAAGGCTGTTGGAAATAAGCATTGCGCGTCCGAGGGTGATTAGATTCTTATTAGGTATATACTCACCCTCGGACGCGCCCTGCTTCTTTATTTGGAATGAATGTTTATTTGCAATGTGGTGTTGACTTTCTCTATTATTTTGGTAATTAATGATTTTATTATTTTCATTGTTTTGCATCTTCTCGGCAATAATATAAAGAAGACGCGACAGGACAACACTCGGTGGATGCCATATCTGTGTTTTCAATTTAAAAAACCTTTCAGTTAAATACTTGCAGGATAAAGTAATTGTAGCTGGTGGCCATTTTTAGTACTGTACCAGATTTTAGTTGTGTGTTTGTTTTTAATGTTAAAATGTCTGCATTTGATATCTCACCAGTATTTTCTTTTTTATAAGCAAAATACTTTTTTTTTTATTTTATGATGTTGGTTCAAGGGGTACACGGGCAGCAGTAGACAGGTCAGTGTAGGCCTAGTGGAAGGAGGGACCGCAGACAGGCTTCGAAGCCCTAACATAATAAATTGGGCTGCCTGTAGGCAGTTTAAAATTGGTTCCAGGGGAACACGGGCAGCAGTAGACAGGTCAGTGGAGGCCTAGTGGAAGGAGGGACCGCAGACAGGCTTCGAAGCCCTAACATAATAAATTGGGCTGCCTGTAGGCAATTTAAAATTGGTTCCAGGGGAACACGGGCAGCAGTAGACAGGTAAGTGGAGGCCTAGTGGAAGGAGGGACCGCAGACAGGCTTCGAAGGCCTAACATAATAAAATGGGCTGGCTGTAGGCAATTTAAAATTGGTTCCAGGGGAACACGGGCAGCAGTAGACAGGTAAGTGGAGGCCTAGTGGAAGGAGGGACCGCAGACAGGCTTCGAAGGCCTAACATAATAAATTGGGCTGCCTGTAGGCAATTTAAAATTGGTTCCAGGGGAACACGGGCAGCAGTAGACAGGTAAGTGGAGGCCTAGTGGAAGGAGGGACCGCAGACAGGCTTCGAAGGCCTAACGTAATAAAATGGGCTGGCTGTAGGCAATTTACAATTGGTTCCATGGGAACACGGGCAGCAGTAGACAGGTCAGTGGAGGCCTAGTGGAAGGAGTGACGGCAGACAGGCATCAAAGGCCTAACATCATAACATTGGGCTGTTGGCAATTTAAAATTGGTTCCAGGGGTACACGGGCAACAGTGGTCTGGTCAGTGGAAGTCTAGTGGAAGGAGTGACGGCAGACAGGCATCGAAGGCCTAACATAATAACATTTGGCTGTTGGCAATTTAAAATTGGTTCCAGGGGTACACGGGCAACAGTGGTCTGGTCAGTGGAAGTCTAGTGGAAGGAGTGACGGCAGACAGGCTAAGAAGGCCTAACATAACAAAATTGGGCTGGCTGTAGGCAAGTTTAAATTGGTTCCAGGGGAACACGGCCAGCAGTGGCCTGGTCAGTGTAGTAGTTGTAGAAAGAACGGACCGCAGACATGCTTCGAAGGCCTAACATAACAAAAATGTCAAAACAATGGTATTGTCAGTGCCAGGCATTGAAGGATGTCAGCGCATAGACTAAACATTGGTGAAGCTGTGAGAGATAATTTTGCTAGTGGTAGAGCACTGTTTGAGCTGGGGGGGGGAACTGTCTTGTGGCCGGCGGTACAGGCCCAGGGCCCCTCATATTACAATGGTGTGTCTGACATTGGGTGCGCACCACCACCGCCAGAGACACTTTATTGTACTAGGAGGGACCCAGTGGCAGTGCCGTCGACCAAAAGCGGGCACACCCACCTCTTCAGACAAACAGCACTCTCACGGGTGCTGGCGCAAAGTGGCGATACCACGGCCCCGTGTGGGGAGTTTGGCCATTTTGTTAGGAGTAAACATGTCGTATGCTGGACAATCAGGTGCAGAAAATTACGAGATTGGAAAAGTCATTCAGAAGAGTCCACAGGCAAGACCTTTTCATAGGAAAGTTAGGTGTCAGCCGGGCAAGGTGGGGCAAAAGATTTCGAAATCCAGTTGTGGTTCATTTTAATGAAGGTTAGATCATCTACATTTTGGGTAGCCAGAAGAGTCCTTTTTTCAGTTAGTATTGAACCTGCAGCACTGAATACTCTTTCTGATAGGACACTAGCTGCCGGGCAAGCAAGCTCCTGCAATGCATATTCTGCCAATTCTGGCCAGGTGTCTAATTTGGATGCCCAGTAATCAAATGGGAATGACGGTTGAGGGAGAACGTCGATAAGGGATGAAAAATAGTTTGTAACCATACTGGACAAATGTTGTCTCCTGTCACTTTGAATTGATGCTGCAGTACCTGTCCTGTCTGCGGTCATAGCAAAATCACTCCACAACCTGGTCAGAAAACCCCTCTGGCCAACGCCACTTCTGATTTCTGCCCCTCTGGTCTGCTGGTCCCTGGAGCTCGTGTGAGAACGATCACGGGCGCTGTGTGCAGGGAATGCCAGAAGCAAACGGTCAACAAGAGTTGATTGTTTTGTTGCTAATATTAGTTCCAAGTTCTCATGTGGCATAATATTTTGCAATTTGCCTTTATAGCGAGGATCAAGGAGGCAGGCCAACCAGTAATCGTCATCGTTCATCATTTTTTTAATGCGTGTGTCCCTTTTGAGGATACGCAAGGCATAATTCGCCATGTGGGCCAAAGTTCCAGTTGTCAAATCTGCGGTTGTGCTTGGTTGAGGGGCAGTTGCAGGCAAATCTACGTCACTTGTGTCCCTCAAAAAACCAGAACCCGCCCTTGCCACGCCACCAATTTCCAATGACCCCGGGAAAGCTTCCTCATTAAAAATATACTCATCCCCATCATCCTCCTCATCCTCCACCTCCTCTTCGCCCGCTACCTCGTCCTGTACACTGCCCTGACCAGACAATGGCTGACTGTCATCAAGGCTTTCCTCTTCCTCTGGTGCAGACTCCTGACCCTTTATGTGCGTCAAACTTTGCATCAGCAGACACATTAGGGGGATGCTCATGCTTATTATGGCGTTGTCTGCACTAACCAGCCGTGTGCATTCCTCAAAACACTGAAGGACTTGACACATGTCTTGAATCTTCGACCACTGCACACCTGACAACTCCATGTCTGCCATCCTACTGCCTGTCCGTGTATGTGTATCCTCTCACAAAAACATAACAGCCCGCCTCTGTTCGCACAGTCTCTGAAGCATGTGCAGTGTTGAGTTCCACCTTGTAACAACGTCTATGATTAGGCGATGCTGGGGAAGGTTCAAAGAACGCTGATAGGTCTGCATACGGCTGGAGTGTACAGGCGAACGGCGGATATGTGCGCAAAGTCCACGCACTTTGAGGAGCAGGTCGGATAACCCCGGATAACTTTTCAGGAAGCACTGCACCACCAGGTTTAAGGTGTGAGCCAGGCAAGAAATGTGTTTCAGTTGGGAAAGGGAGATGGCAGCCATGAAATTCCTTCCGTTATCACTCACTACCTTGCCTGCCTCAAGATCTACAGTGCCCAGCCACGACTGCGTTTCTTGCTGCAAGAACTCGGACAGAAATTCCGCGGTGTGTCTGTTGTCGCCCAAACACTTCATAGCCAATACAGCCTGCTGACGTTTGCCAGTAGCTGCCCCATAATGGGAGACCTGGTGTGCAACAGTGGCAGCTGCGGATGGAGTGGTTGTGCGACTGCGGTCTGTGGACGAGCTCTCGCTTCTGCAGGAGGACGAGGAGGAGGAGGAGGAGGAGGGGGTGCGAACGGCTACAGCCAACTGTTTCCTAGACCGTGGGCTAGGCAGAACTGTCCCAAACTTGCTGTCCCCTGTGGACCCTGAATCCACCACATTTACCCAGTGTGCCGTGATGGACACGTAACGTCCCTGGCAATGCCTACTGGTCCATGCATCTGTTGTCAGGTGCACCTTTGTGCTCACAGATTGCCTGAGTGCATGGACGATGCGCTCTTTAACATGCTGGTGGAGGGCTGGGATGGCTTTTCTGGAAAAAAAGTGTCGACTGGGTAGCTCGTACCGTGGTACAGCGTAGTCCATCAGGTCTTTGAAAGCTTCGCTTTCAACTAACCGGTAGGGCATCATCTCTAACGAGATTAGTCTAGCTATGTGGGCGTTCAAACCCTGTGTACGCGGATGCGAGGCTAAGTACTTCCTTTTTCTAACCATAGTCTCATGTAGGGTGAGCTGGACTGGAGAGCTGGAGATCGTGGAACTAGCGGGGGTGCCGGTGGACATGGCAGACTGACAGACGGTGGGAGATGGTATTGTTGCCGCCGGTGCCCTAGATGCAGTGTTTCCTACTACGAAACTGGAGATTCCCTGACCCTGACTGCTTTGGCCTGGCAAAGAAACCTGCACAGATACTGCAGGTGGTGCAGAAAATGGTGGCCCTACACTGCCGGAAGGGATGTTGCGTTGATGAGTAGCTTCATTGGCCGAGGGTGCTACAACCTTAAGGGACGTTTGGTAGTTAGTCCAAGCTTGCAAATGCATGGTGGTTAAATGTCTATGCATGCAACTTGTATTGAGACTTTTCAGATTCTGCCCTCTGCTTAAGGTAGTTGAACATTTTTGACAGATTACTTTGTGCTGATCAATTGGATGTTGTTTAAAAAAATGCCAGACTGCACTCTTTCTAGCTTCGGATACCTTTTCAGGCATTGCAGACTGAGCTTTAACCGGATGGCCACGCTGTCCTCCAACAGGTTTTGACTTTGCCACGCGTTTTGGCCAAGATACGGGCCCGGCAGATGGAACCTGTTGCGATGTTGATGCCTGCTGCGGCCCCTCCTCCTCCGCTTCAGAACTGCTGCCGCCTGCACCCTGTTCCCCCAATGGCTGCCAATCGGGGTCAAGAACTGGGTCATCTATTACCTCTTCTTGTAGCTCGTGTGCAACTTCGTCTGTGTCACCGTGTCGGTCGGTGGTATAGCGTTCGTGATGGGGCAACATAGTCTCATCAGGGTCTGATTCTTGATCAGCACCCTGCGAGGGCAATGTTGTGGTCTGAGTCAAAGGACCAGCATAGTAGTCTGGCTGTGGCTGTGCATCAGTGCACTCCATGTCAGATTCAATTTGTAATGGGCATGGACTGTTAACTGCTTCACTTTCTAAGCCAGGGACGGTATGTGTAAAGAGCTCCATGGAGTAACCCGTTGTGTCGCCTGCTGCATTCTTCTCTGTTGTTGTTTTTGCTGAAGAGGACAAGGAAGCGACTTGTCTCTGACCGTGAACATCCACTAACGACGCGCTGCTTTTACTTTTACCAGTTTCACGAGAGGAGGCAAAAGAGCTAGAGGCTGAGTCAGCAAGATAAGCCAAAACTTGCTCTTGATGCTCCGGCTTTAAAAGCGGTTTTCCTACTCCCAGAAAAGGGAGGGTTCGAGGCCTTGTGTAGCCAGACGACGAACCTGGCTCCACAGCTCCAGACTTAGGTGCAATATTTTTTTTCCCACGACCACCTGATGCTCCACCACTACCACTACCCTCATTACCAGCTGACAATGAATGCCCCCGGCCACGACCTCTTCCACCAGACTTCCTCATTGTTTTAAAAACGTTACCAAACGAACGGTATTTGTTGCTGTCACACAACTTACACGGTGAGCTATAACTTCAGTATGATTTAGCTACCCCTTTACAGGTGGGTGAGACCACAACGAAAATCAGCCACAATGTTACACACTCTGTTGTTGTTGGCAACAAATGAGATGGCACACACGCAGGACTGTCACTGAAGCGCAAATGTAAATATTTATCTCCCACTGATTTGTGTTTGTTTTTTTTAAAAGGGAGACTTCAGAAAAAAAAAAAATTAAAAAAAAATTATTTTTTACAGAAGAATTTATAAAACAAATAAAATGAAATGATTGTTTCAGGGAGAATTTAGGAAAAAAAAAAAAAAAAAAGGCTTTGTAGGGCCCACTGAGTGAGAGAGGACGCACACAGGAGTCAGGAGTGGCACACAAGCCCAGAGGCCAATATTAATCTCCCACCGATTGATTTAGTTATTTTTTTTGGTAGATTTTGGAACCCAAATCAAGCAAAAAAATTAATAGGCTTTCTATGGCCCACAATTGGGGAGAGAGAGAGAGATGGCACACCCAGGAGTCAAGACTGGCACACAAGCAGAAGGGGCAATATGAATCTCCCACAGATTTTTTTTTTTTTTTTTTTTTTCAGGGAGACTTTAGAGAAAAAAAAATACAAAAAAAATGATTTTTTTCGGGAATAATTTAGAAACCAAAGAAAATAAAATGATTTTTTCAGGGAGAATTTAGAAAACAAATAAAACAAAAAATAGGCTTTCTAGGGCCCACTGAGTGACAGATGACGCACACAGGAGTCAGGAGTGGCACACAAGCCCAGAGGCCAATATTAATCTCCCACTGATTGATTTAGTTATTTTTTTTGGTAGATTTTGGAACCCAAATCAAGCAAAAAAATTAATAGGCTTTCTATGGCCCACAATTGGGGAGAGAGAGAGAGATGGCACACCCAGGAGTCAAGACTGGCACACAAGCAGAAGGGGCAATATGAATCTCCCACAGATTTTTTTTTTTTTTTTTTTTCAGGGAGACTTTAGAGAAAAAAAAATACAAAAAAAATGATTTTTTTCAGGAATAATTTAGAAACCAAAGAAAATAAAATGATTTTTTTCAGGGAGAATTTAGAAAACAAATAAAACAAAAAATAGGCTTTCTAGGGCCCACTGAGTGACAGATGACGCACACAGGAGTCAGGAGTGGCACACAAGCCCAGAGGCCAATATTAATCTCCCACTGATTGATTTAGTTATTTTTTTTGGTAGATTTTGGAACCCAAATCAAGCAAAAAAATTAATAGGCTTTCTATGGCCCACAATTGGGGAGAGAGAAAGAGATGGCACACCCAGGAGTCAAGACTGGCACACAAGCAGAAGGGGCAATATGAATCTCCCACAGATTTTTTTTTTTTTTTTTTTCAGGGAGACTTTAGAGAAAAAAAAATACAAAAAAAATGATTTTTTTCAGGAATAATTTAGAAACCAAAGAAAATAAAATGATTTTTTCAGGGAGAATTTAGAAAACAAATAAAACAAAAAATAGGCTTTCTAGGGCCCACTGAGTGACAGATGACGCACACAGGAGTCAGGAGTGGCAGACAAGCCCAGAGGCCAATATTAATCTCCCACTGATTGATTTAGTGATTATTTTTGGTAGATTTTGGAACCCAAATCAAGCAAAAAAATTTATAGGCTTTCTATGGCCCACAATTGGGGAGAGAGAGAGAGATGGCACACCCAGGAGTCAAGACTGGCACACAAGCAGAAGGGGCAATATGAATCTCCCACAGATTTATTTATTTTTTTTTTTTTCAGGGAGACTTTAGAGAAAAAAAAATACAAAAAAAATGATTTTTTTCAGGAATAATTTAGAAACCAAAGAAAATAAAATGATTTTTTCAGGGAGAATTTAGAAAACAAATAAAACAAAAAATAGGCTTTCTAGGGCCCACTGAGTGACAGATGACGCTCACAGGAGTCAGGAGTGGCACACAAGCCCAGAGGCCAATATTAATCTCCCACTGATTGATTTAGTGATTTTTTTTGGTAGATTTTGGAACCCAAATCAAGCAAAAAAATTAATAGGCTTTCTATGGCCCACTATTTGTGAGAGAGATGGCATGCTCAGGACTGGCACACAAGCCCAGAGGCCAATATTAATCTCCCATTTTTTTTTTTTCCAGGGAAAATTTATAAACCCAATAAAAAAAATAATAATAAATAGGCTTTCTATGGCCCACTATCTGAGAGAGAGAGATGGCACGCTTAGGACTGGCACACAAGCCCAAAGGCCAATATTAATCTCCCACTGATTGATTGATTGATTTTTTCAGGTAGAATTATGAACCCAAATCAACCAAAAAAATAAATAGGCTTTCTATGGCCCACTATTTGTGAGAGACATGGCACGCTCAGGACTGGCACACAAGCCCAGAGGCCAATATTAATCTCCCACTTTTTTTTTTTTTTCCAGGGAAAATTTATAAACCCAATAAAATAATAAAAAAATAGGCTTTCTATGGCCCACTATCTGAGAGAGAGAGAGATGGCACGCTTAGGACTGGCACACAAGCCCAAATGCCAATATTTTATCTCCCACTGATTGATTTATTGATTTTTTCAGGTAGAATTTAGAACCCAAATCAAGCAAAAAAATTAATAGGCTTTCTATGGCCCACTGAGTGAGAGATGGCACACACAGGAGTAAGGAGTGGTACACAAGCCCTGAGGCAAATATTTTTCTCCCACTGATTGATGTTGTGATTTTTTCTGGTAGATTTTGGAACCCAAATCAAGCAAAAAAATAAATAGGCTTTCTATGGCCCACTGAGTGAGAGATGACACAGACAGAGATGGCACTCTAGCAGAAATGTCAATCTTAATCTCCCACAAAAAAAAAAAAGGAACTGTCCTTCAATTACTATCTCCCTGCAGTAATCTCAGCCAGGTATGGCAGGCAGCAATAAGGAGTGGACTGATGCACAAATTAAATAAAAAGTGTGGACAAACAAACAAGATAGCTGTGCAGAAAGGAAGGAACAAGAGGATTTGTGCTTTGAAAAAAGCAGTTGGTTTGCACAGCGGCGTACACACAGCAATGCAGCTATCAGGGAGCCTTCTAGGGCAGCCCAATGAGCTACAGCGCTGAGGAAAAAAAAAAAAAAGGAGCTTCCACTGTCCCTGCACACCGAAGGTGGTGTTGGGCAGTGGAAATCGCTACAGCACAAGCGGTTTTGTGGTTAATGGACCCTGCCTAACGCTATCCCTGCTTCTGACGAAGCGGCAGCAACCTCTCCCTAAGCTCAGATCAGCAGCAGTAACATGGCGGTCGGCGGGAACTCCCCTTTATAGCCCCTGTGACGCCGCAGACAGCAAGCCAATCACTGCAATGCCCTTCTCTAAGATGGTGGGGACCAGGACCTATATCATCACGCTGCCCACACTCTGCGTTTACCTTCATTGGCTGAGAAATGGCGCTTTTCGCGTCATTGAAACGCGACTTTGGCGCGAAAGTCGCGTCCTGCATGGCCGACCACGCACAGGGGTCGGATCGGGTTTCATGAAACTCGTCGACTTTTGAAAATGTTCGACCCGTTTCGCTCAACCCTAGCCGCGACGTCATTCCGCAGGTCCTAAAGGCGCTCATTTTGAACAAAGAAGCCTGCCGGACGCCGGTTCCTCGCGGTGATGTTCCAGGGGCCGCCGGAGAGGTGAATATAACAATATTTTTTATTTTAATTCTTTATTTTACACCTCACTATGGATCCCAGGGCCTGAAGGAGAGTTTCCTCTCCTTCAGACCCTGGGATCCATCAGGATACCTTCCGATACTTGATGTCCCATTGACTTGTATTGGTATCGGATATCGGTATCGGCGATATCCGATACTTTTCGGGTATCGGCCGATACTATCCGATACCGATACTTTCAAGTATCGGACGGTATCGCTCAACACTAGTTACTTCACTACTTCTGCCATTTCTTCCACTGTGTATAATATTACTACAGACAAGAATACGATAGCTCTATCTTCCCCTTCTTTTTGGTAGCCGAAAGAAAATATTTTTTAACAGATAAATGCAGGATCAAACTACACATTGTTTGTAACCATATGGCCACCCCCGACAATGTATACTACAAAAAAAGGAGTTCGGCACACTTGTCTTCACTTCTTTCTAAGACAAGTTTTTAATTGTGAGGTACATCAGGTTTGCTTTCACTCCTCCATTCAAATTAAATTGGTTTGGCACATGGAGAGGTTGGACATAAGTGATGCGGACCACCCATATTTAGGTACCTCTTGATGTGAAAAATAGCAAAATCCATCTTCTTTAAAATTGCCAAAATTTTATTGGAAAAAAAAATCAATTACAAATTGCATTCCATTTGCATGTAGGGCAATGCGTTTCGAATGTCCACAGCGTTCTTAGTCAGAGCTCTGCTATTTTTCACATCAAGATGTTCCTAAATATGGAAGGTCCCTATCCCTTATGGATTTTGCTATTTTTCGTATTGCAAGTGGTCTGTTGGATTCCGTGCGTCTACACGCCTATTATCGGGTGAGCTGGTAAATTTCTCTTTTGCTTACACACCTTGAAGTGGTTGGATGGCTTTTGCATTCTTTGATCAAAACATGCTAATCACCTTACGTTTTTAACACTTGCATCAGTATTGTCAATCATGTATCCATTAGTCGCCGTGCACTGACGCTGCTTATATTCTCTGCTTATATTTCTATGCTTGTATATTTGCCACACATCGTTTTTGTGCACCTCTATATTAATTTAATACTAATGGTGTGTGGGCCCTATTTTTTTATTTTTTTTGTAGTCTGTTATTGCGAAGACATATAATTCTGCCAATGAACTGTACATCCCAAATTGTACTAAATTATTAATAACGATTATGGCCCCGATTCATCAATATGTTTGTGCTAGAAGAAAATAATTTGAAAAGTCCTCAAATTTTTGCACAATGCTCGGTTGCACGAATATGTTGTGATTTTTGACATTTTCATGCCGTTTTCAGACAACCAAAATGGATGGAGCTGTTCCCGCTTGTCTAGTTCATGATGAGTTGTGACATACCTAACAACACATATCTTACTCCAGTCTCTGACTGGAGTAAGACTTGTAGTGAGATATTTGGAGGCACGGTATTTTTTAAGAGAATCAGGCACCTCTGACGCCACCATGCCCCCTCAATAAAATTGGCATGAATAATACCAGTCTTGATGAATCAGGGCTTATATGTGTTTTTTATTCACATTCATTGTAGGAAAAGGGAATACAGTTTTTAATCTAGTTGTTGTAAAGTTATAGCTGTTGAATTTTATTATAATGGTTCCGAGTGGAACAAAAAAGGAAAAGGAGCAAGACAAAAATTCTGATGCTCCCATTCCACTAGGTCCTGGGGCAGTCTGTGCAAAAAGTGCCTGAAATGTAATTCAGACAATTACAGTGATACAATAATATTTCTTCCATCAAGGGAGATAACGTCAATGATAATGATTGTCATTTTCTACAAAATTACGGTTGAAAATTTAACACAATGCAACCAAACGTTGCTTTAATTATTAATTCATATACTTTAGAGAGAGCTGGGTGACAAGAATAGGAGAAATTTCAAATAAAAAAAAAATGTTCTGTGACATTGTAGCACAATCTGAGTTAAAAGCAAAAGTACAAGGTCGGCTAATGCAGAATTGTGAAACAAATGGAAAATTACAGCTATGTTGCGTTTCACAGAGGTGTAATCAAAGGCCTTTACATACTGTAATGTGTCATAAAGCCAGTTCCTAAATGCAGTCCTTTGTTCGTTGAATCAAAGGTTATCAGGAGTTTGTACTGTTCAAATTTTCTTTCTTTCTGCGATTAATGTTTCCTTTGATAAGAATAATGTGTGCTGAATACTGTGGTTTGGGTTACAGAGGAGCAAGTCAACGCAGCCACAATCTTTTTTTTTTTTTTCATGGAAAAGCAGTTTTAGTTCATTCATATTTGTACCACTTGGGATGGATGTAACAGCTATAGGCCCATTGTGTTCTAGCTGAAATCGCTATAGTGCTTTCTATAATGCGTTTTAGGCCGTAGCTTAGAGAGAAAATCTTATTCTGTTCACCAAAGAATACATTTACACAATTGTGACAGTTTTATTTTCTGCATAATAGAATTTTCTACCAGTTATGATGACTTTTTTTATGCTTACTTTTAAAGAATTCAATCCAAAGTATTTTTATGTTAAAATGTATAGATTTTATATGACTTATAGTTGAATGCAGACTTAATTTTATTATATTTTTGTATTAACGCTGTTAGTGAAAAGCATTTACAGCAATAGGTGTTCGCAAAACGCCCCACTTGACCCATGACAGCCGTATTGTAGCACTGCAGCACTGGGGTCCTAGAATTTCAATCAGGGACAAGGTTTACGTAGCGCAACATTCGTGTCGGTTTCTGCCCACTCGGTTTCTGCTTTGGCCGCTAGGTATTGCGGGTAATTACATTCCTTCGACTTTTGGTGACGCTAAACCAGGTAGCTATGGGGTTGATTGGTTTTGATTAATCCTTTCTGAGAACCCTCAGTAAGGGTGACAGCTATTTAAGCTCCTGGGTCTCTGACCTCCGCTGCCAATCAATAAGTTCTCCTTCCCTGGACTGCAGCTCTAGTCTTTGCTCTTTCGGTGTTTGACAGATTTCTCCCATTTTTTGACCTCGGATTCAATTTTGACCATCCTCTTGCTTCCGATTATGTCCATGAAGTGACCTCTTGGCATAGACCCTGTATTGCAACCTTTTTTGCCTTTGGTTCATTTCCCCGGCTGATAGTCCTTCCGCTGAAGCAGACCCTTGTTGTAAGACGAGATTCCTCTACATGGTGAACATCAAGATTCCTCTGGAGTCCACCTGGAAGAGTCGTATGCACCAAGTCTGTCCAAAGTAGTGTTTTTGAGCCTGAGGCCTCTGATAAGCGCAACACACAGATTTTGTGTGCTCTCCTTGTGCCGGATCACCAACGATAATATCTGAGGGTTTTTGACATCTAAGATTCATCAAGAATGGCTATCTTCACTCCGGCCTTGATAATGGAGTGGAACGCATGCCTGTTAATGAATCGGGACTAGAAATGAGAGAACCCGAACTTAAACGTTTGGGGTTCGTACCGGACAGTTAGTTTAGCCGAACACGCACAGCTCAAAAACACCAGGTTACAAAAAAAAATGCAGCTTGGTAATATGACTTTTGACATCTCATTTACTTTGCTGGAACTGTAAAATGTAGCACAAAAAAATGAGTGGAAAAAGAGCTTCAAAAACACCAAGTCTGAACCAGCCTTACGAGTACTGCTTGTATTGTACTAAACAATATCATTGATAGAAAAAATAAAACAGCAGATCTCAATTCTCCTTTAATATAGACAGCCTTAAAAGTGTGAGCTTGTTCTCCTTTTGGGTTTGTTCGGGAAAGATTTGTATAGATTTCAATTTTGTGCCAAGACGGCAATTGAATTTGGTTGTAAATCAGGAAGAAAAAAAATCAAATGAAAGCGAGTATAGTATATGGGGGGATGGGTAGGGGGAGAGTTGGACGTCTCGACTATGCACACAATGTAAATGTTTGTGACCGTGCCAGTGCTATTCTCAAAAGGCCTGCATTAGCGATAGGTCAGGGATGCAACGCTCTGCAAAAGTCCAGGAAAGAAAAATGACTTGTGGGGTAATCAGTTTGTTTCACTTGCGGACAATACATCTTGTTTTAGGGCACAACTCCAAGATGACAGGCAGCCAGAAAGCCCTAATAGCTCCCCCCGCGCAATTAACCCTATCCTGGCTTAAAGGACCCTCGTTATCATTTTCATCCCAGCTGCATGTATAATTAATGTTCGGATGGAGTGACCTATTAAACGTTAAAGCGCTGATAGAGTGAAATATTACAGAGCCGAAAACCCGCTATGGTGCATGATAAATATGTGAAACAGAGACGACTTGGTCAGGAGCCGGAATTGATTGTGCAGTCAGGTGGGAAAATGAAAAAGTGTGTATAAACCTGAACAATTAGTGCATGACCTGCTATGCCGAGGTCTCACGGATAGAAAGTCAGAGGATCACTGAGCCCCAACCATCAGCAAACAAGCCAAGCAGATGAGCGAAAAAGGATGCAGGAGCTGGCAGGAGCTCAGCGCTCACTGATATTCACCCTTTTAATAATTTTTTATCATTCACTTTTTTTGGAATAAGTTAATAAAATTATAGAACAGATGTCTTCCGTGGTTAAGAAAGCGGGAATCTGCAAGTTTTCCAAAACAATTAATAAGAATAACAAGTCCAATTTTTCTTATTTACTTTATAATATACAGTTCAATGTGTTTCCTTACCTTCCATAAACAAAATCCACTGCCGAAAATTACATTTTTTTTTTGCCTTAAAGTTAATGTTATTTTTAGACTTCCTTTTAGTTTTGTATTTTTTTCTACAAAATGTTATTCTAATTTACTTCATAATTTTAATATATGTTGGAGCTTTCGCTGATACAATTCTATGCATAGACAAAGGTAAAGAATAAAATTCCGACTGACTGCCTCTACCACTAGATGGAGCTAAAAGTTTACTGCATATTTTATTATATATATTAAAAAAAAATATTAAACACTGAAAATGCACAAAATAATGAAAGAGATGAAATGGTAGTGATTCCTCCCTTAATCTGCTCTTTTCCGTCCCTTCTATTTTGTCCAGTGTTGCAATTAAAATTGGTGAATGTTAAGGAAGAGAAAATTAATTGTAAACAAATGGAATTTATTTAGATTTACCCTTATTTCATGGATTTTAGAAAATCCAAATTTTTGGGAACTAGATTTGCATAAATCCAACAAAATGGCGGTCTGCTAGCTGCCCATTTATTTGAGTTATTTGAGCCTATAAGGGGTAAAATCACAATATAAAATCATCCTGGCCAACTCTTGAACCTGTCCCTGCCACTACAACTCTCTGATGGTCCTCCACTTTCGTATTTGGTCCCAGATCCATTCTGGCACCATTCTCTCTTTACTCATCCTTGGTGGTTCTGAGGCTGGCTATGCCTCATTGGCCGTTCTGAAATTAGGACATATAATGCCTGTTATGATGTCAAAACATGCGCCGGGGTATAGTAGGCGCCAAAAGCGCTGTTGAAACAGTGAGTGACTCCACAGTTTTTATCACCACCCTTGTACGAATGGTCATCAGGTGGTGGAGATAAAGGCAGTGACACCGGCGCAACTCTACAATTTCTTTCACCATCCTCAAACGAATTGCCGTCAGCTAGCGGTGTCTGGTATGAATCCCTAACTTTACAGTTAGGGTTCGCTCATCTCTTTGCAAAAGCCATCCCACCGCAACAAGTTGTACCCAATCAGGAGAGTCATATCGCTAATGTCAAACCTCTCTATTTGTCAGCGGGCCTCAACAGATGGAGAGCAGAGCAATACCCAAATCTGACTACTCAGCCCAAAAAGGTGGAGCCATGCCCCTGTGTGCACAAAACACACAACAAACCTACCCATTGCACTCACATCAACATATGTTTCAACTGATTTCCTTGTTTTTGCTTTGATTTTTTGTGATTTGTACATACAGGAGTGTGGCTCCCCCTTTGCATCTAAGTTGCAAAATCAGTGATGGTGGTACATAGCAAATCGACATTCCAATACAAATTAAAAGAAGAAGGAAAGTGGCACTCACCACTGACGTGTCCTAAAAAGGTTTATTCAGTCATAGATGTTGCAGAGACAAAACAGATATTTTGCGTGTGTTAACGCTGTCCAAATGAAGTGTGAGCACATGCAAAACAGCTGTTTTATATCTAACATCATGGGCCAAATAAAGATTTGTGGACATGTCAGTGGTGAGTGCCACTTTCTTTCTTTGTTGAATTTCTTAATTTTATTATTGATCATCTCCAAAAGAAGCACATGTTCAACTCTGTTCCTTTGCTTCTACAGGGACCTCATATCACCACCAACACTAGTGCTTTTGGATGATTCACTACCATAGAGTTAGTAGATTATCTCATCTTACTGTTCTGATATCTGTAGACATGGGAAGATTGGGAAAACCAATGGATGACATAAATCAAGTATCCATATAGTCATTAAGAGAGTTGACATTTCAAACAAGTTTTTAAAATTCAAAATTTGTGAAATTCCCATGCACATAAGGGCATCACAACAGGATAACAATGTCTAGATTTTATTTTCTTCTGTGATACGATTATACAATTACATTTTGAGGTTACTGTGCCAGTAATGACTGTTTCCTGTAAATGGAACAGGTGTTTTGATCAAATTAAAATAGACAAGATCATCCATCGCTGTCACTCTCATACCAGAAAGCTACAGAAGAATGTGGCTGATTCATGATAAAAATGCTTTAAAACTGGTGGGAGAAGTTCAGGTGTTATGTTATGATGATGGATGAGGGTAACACGTTCTGCACATGAGTAGATTATAAATCTATGACATTAAGAGGACACGGGGCATTTTGTTCCTGCGGATGCTATCAGTGTGATACTGTATGTTCATAAATATAATGCACAAAATATAAATCTGTGAAAAACTGGCAATGTTCCAAGTTTATGATAGACCACCCTTGCCAGATGCTTAAGGGTTATTGCACAGTTGGGGCACATTTGCATTGTTAATTAAAGCAACCCACCATATTTTCAGATGCATACATCATCAACTGCACCATGGGTTGCTTCAGGTCCTTTGTCCCCAACCTCTGGTTTCCCAGATGTTGCTTGAAGTATCTGTAGCATGGAGCTAGTGAATGAGAAGTGTGCTCATCATGAGTGATGATGACATGGCTGGCAGGCAGTGGTTAAAATGTAAAAGGAAGATTAGAAATGAGCAAAATGACTCGTTGCAAAGCATATTCATTTTTAATTTTAAAAAAATTCCTAGAACTTGCAGAATTGGAAGAATTTGGTATTGGCTTTACATGGTGGCCACCATTTTACGCAGAAGAAGATCGCTTGATCCAAGGAAGTATAACATGACCTCTGAAGTAGCCGGGTGAGCTTTCTTGTAATGTTTTACAGCTATCACATCGATTGATATAGCTCAGCCAATCAGGAAGAACTCTAGTGGCCAGTATAAAAGCAGAAAGAGGACATTTTGTGGTGAATCTGGACAGTGAGAGGACGTCACAGCCCACTGCTTTGCCATAAAGATAGGGAAAGATGCTGTATCTATAAAACACCGAAAAACTGTAGAGATAGCATGTGGCAGCACCGCGATGAAGAACAATTACCTCCCATTTGCCCAATGCCACATATGTTGAGGTCACTTTGACATCACTAAGGATGAGTTTATGTTAAAGAGCATAAAAGTGAAAAGAAAAAGAGAAAATGCACTCCATGTGTGTTACCCCCAATAGAAGACACATCAAGCAAGGGATTGTATATTCTCACCTGCCTGGGTTGTGCCCTCGCACAACTCTGTACTTGTAAGAATGAAGGGCTGCTGCCTCATCGGCTGACTCACAGACCACTGGGAAGAAACATATTCAAACCAAACAGGAAAAAGAGCATTAATCCCAGGGCATTGTCACAGAGTGAAGAGAAGGGAGTAAATTCTCTGGAACTTTAGTTATACAGCACTTTTCAAAGTCTGGTTGACTCCTTCATCAGGTAGAGTGACTTGACTTCGAAACGCGTTGTATGAATAAAGAACATACATCTTTGTCTTCACATTGTAAAAATAACACTCTTTTTCCTGTTTAATTTGAAAGAGTATTAAAAGGTTTGGATACAGTCCTAGGAGACCTCAGAGTGTTAAACTAGTCTTTTCAGGGCAAATTCAGGCTTTGCAATAGTTTTGGTTCACTGCCAATCGATACACCACAAATGGAAATGGAATTTCCTGGGAAAATTTAGCAAATATGAATTCTAAAATATTTACTCATCTCAAAATGACACATGATGTAGTTAGAATATGAGATTGAGTATATAAGGGTGGGGTTAGGGGATGGTTGTTTCTTTGGATTCTGTAAGGGAAGGAATTCTGTAGTCACTTGTTTGTAATATCACAGGAAGGAAAGCTCCTGGGGTGTCGAAGTATCCTGGAGAGTGACAAGAAGAGAGGGAGCTGCATGAAGGGACCAATGAGGGCTGGGAAGAAATGAGTATTTTGTGTAATTTCAGATTTAACCATATGTTCTTAAGTTCTAAGGTCTGGAGTAATAAATTGGATTTGCTTCGACTAAATTTGATGCAAAATGAATATTCCTGCCGAATTTTAGCGAGTCTACCAAATTCAAATTTCAGCAGATTCGCTGATCTCCAGTCTCTGGCTTTAGCTAGTAAAAGTATAGGTGATACATTCCCTTCTACATATATAGGATATTGTTATATTTTACAGCAGAAGTCTGTTCTATTTATTACACGTACTGTTGAAAATTGAGTAGACTCCCCGCAGACTCAACTCTCCAGCACAAATCCTATCTCATTGCTCTGCTTATCGGTTTTATCACATGGTATATATAAATATATACGTATGGTATATAATATATATGTAAATTACATATCATACAATCATTTTCAGCTGTTGATTTGAAAAGCCACTGTAGGATTTCTTGTCGAGTTGTGAAGCATCTCAATAATGGGAGATTGAATTGTTTTCTGATTTCTCTCCTATGTATTTATCACATTTTCCATTTATATCACAGATGGTGTATGCAATAGGACTTGTTCCGATTGTCAGAGGCATCTTGGTTTTTTATCTAAGACTACCGTCTCGACTTGTTCCTGCTACAATGCTTAGGGATGTGATTTCTATTGTCTAGAACTGGGAATGTTGAGCTAATTAGAGCAGGCTGGAGATTGATGACATGCGTACAGTATATATAAATCACATCTAAACATAGCTGGCCTGATAAATGTTTTTTATCACAAAGAATTTATCATCATCCTTTACCGTGCACGGTACAAATGCGCATTCTGTACTGAAGTGAAAAGGAAACCTTAATTTGAAAGGAAATATGGGCAACCTAAGGGTTAATTAGTAGAGTGTTCCTCAAGGATTGCCTAAGCCATGGGTATCCTCTGTGGTAAACTTCCTTACAGTGGCTCTCCATCACAACCCCAGATATAACCAGAGCTGACCTCCTGACCCATTTCACATGAGATATTTGTCTACTCATGAACTTCGCACCGACTTGCTGACTAAATTAACCTAAGCGCAATTAGTGATCTGATATAAAACAGTCATTTACATAGATTAGGTCTTTAATGCTATATCAATTTAACCTGAACATTGAGGCTAAACATAATTACAGAGAAGTTTCCCCTTAAAGGAACAGTTTGGGCAAAACTCATACGGTGTGTATTTTGTAGTGCATGGCCCAAAGGAACGGTGTGTGACTAAGGAATACTCTGTTTCAACCCATGTGTTAAGGATTACCCAGGAAATACCTTCTATGAAATGTTCAAGGAAAGGAAATAAGCTGCACATCCGTCCACAATATGTAAAAGTTTTGTTCATGCTTTACTCAAGATGCATTAAAAACATGGAATCCAAAAAATATAGATAAAAATCTGATGCCTTTCTGGCGTCCAAGCACCCTTAGTCATAGGAATGAATCTCGAATAAAGCATGAACTAAATCTTTACATGTTGTGCATGGATGTGCTGCTTATTTCCTTTCCTTGAACCTTTGGCTGAGCTTCACCAGCAGGAGCAGCACCCAACACACAGATTTCAGCCTCCAATATCAGATGACATGGCATGGTGAGCTTCAAAAATCCCCCCTCTCCCCTTCTGTGAAATGAGTCAGGTTGAGAAGGGTGCAAGATAATGAAAAGCCTTAGTGATAATTAAAGACATTTTGAAATTGCAAGCTCTTATGGTCAGTGAGGTCCTCTCTCTCCTGTAGAGTGTAAGCTCTTATGGTTAGTGAGGTCCCCTCTCTCTCCTGTAGAGTGTAAGCTCTTATGGTCAGTGGGGTCCTCTCTCTCCGTAGAGTGTAAGCTCCTATGGTCAGTGGGGTCCTCTCTCTCTTCTGTACAGTGTAAGCTCTTATGGTCAATGGGGTCCTCTCTCTCCTGTAGAGTGTAAGTTCCTATGGTCAGTGAGGTCCTCTCTCTCCTGTAGAGTGTAATCTTTTATGGTCAGCAGGGTTCTCTCTCTCCTGTAGAGTGTAAGTTCTTATGATCAGTGGGGTCCTCTCTCTCCTGTAGAGTGTAATCTTTTATGGTCAGCAGGGTTCTCTCTCTCCTGTAGAGTGTAAGTTCTTATGGTCAGTGAGGTCCTCTCTCTCCTGTAGAGTGTAATCTTTTATGGTCAGCAGGGTTCTCTCTCTCCTGTAGAGTGTAAGCTCTTATGGTCAGTGGGGTCCTCTCTCTCTCTCCTGTAGAGTGTAAGCTCTTATGGTCAGCGGGGTCCTCTCTCTCCTGTAGAGTGTAAGCTCTTATGGTCAGTGGGGTTCTCTCATTCTCCTGTAGAGTGTAAGCTCTTATAGTCCATTTGGTCCACTTTCTCCTGTAGAGTGTAAGCTCCTTTGGTCAGCGGGGTCCTCTCTCTCTCCTGTAGAGTGTAAGCTATTATGGTCAGAGGGATCCTCTCTCTCCTGTAGAGTGTAAGCTCTTATGGTCAGTGAGGTCCTCTCTCTCCTGTAGAGTGTAAGATCTTATAGTCCATTTGGTCCTCTGTCTCTTGTAGAGTGTAAGCTCTTATGGTCAGTGGGGTCCTCTCTCTCTCCTGCAGAGTATAAGCTCTTATAGTCAGAGGGGCCTTTGTCTCTTCTCTAGAGTGTAAACTCTTATGATCAGTGGGGTTCTCTCTTTTGTATTCTCCCTCTTTCTCTCTGTCCTTCTACTTCAAAGTGTAAGCTCTTATGGTCAGCGGGGTCCTCTTTCACTCTTCTGAGCCTGTAAGCTCTTATGGTCAGGGAGGTCCTCTCTCTTCAGTAGAGTGTAAACTCTTATCATCAGTGGGATTCTCTCTCTCACTTTCTCCCTCTCTCTCTGTCTTTCTGCAGTAGAATGTAAGATCTTATGATCTATAGAATCCTCTCTTGGTTTCTTTCCTCTGCCCAAAAAGGGTTTTGTGAGCTATCACAACCTCAAGCTTTCCAGTATTGAGATTTTTGACAAAGCCTGCAAATTCGGATTTCAAAAGATCTGCTCATCTCAATTAGCAACTATTTCCATCTCATTCATGGATGACTAAAATGGGAATAACCTTTCAATGATAGTAGATACCATTTCAATGTCAAACATATATAAAAAAAAATGCAACATTATATGAAAAAACAACTGTAAATAGTGAGTTGCCATGAAGGCTATTGATTCAGGGGTCTGTATCATTCTCTTTATTTTATTGATGAGTAGGAAATATCTTTGGGATTTATCTGAATTTAAGATTGCTCTTGATTATCAAAGCTCTGCAGGTTTAAGACTGCATCAGACATAAATGTTTAATATTTTAGTGAATTATAAATGGTCCAAACTATGGAAAGTTTCCTTGATAAATACAAAGGCTTTATTTCATCTGCTCAAACAATAGTACAATAGAATAATCCAGTAAGAAACCCAATGTTCATTCAGTTCATACTATACATTTGCTATTTACCTTTTTTCCTTTGTGCAAGCTGGAAATATGTTACATAAAATTCTCCGGTTTGCTTTTGGCTTTTAAGTCTCAAAACAAGCCAAAACATCAAATATACCATGTCGAAAAGCTCAGCAGAAGCACAAAGCTCATGTACAGTTTTCTTGGAAAATTGCACACTTTCACAAAACATAAGAAACAATACATTGGACAGGTTTCGTCATTGAAAAATGTTTGACATTTTTGAAACTCTAATTTGTTTGAAATATTAAACCTTTTCGACAACCATATACCTTAGAACCTTTTAACAAGGTGCCCTATTGCCACAATTGATGTTTCTCTACAACTTTCACAGTTTAAACCCTGCAGTACTGTCTTGATTGCTTCCAAAATTCACATATGCCCTTTTTCAAAAAAAACTTTCAGAAAATCATAGCCATGCTGATTCATCTTTCCTTGCCGAAAATTAAAAAATGTAATTGGTGCACACGCCAATGCAATATGTCCAACAACTGTACCGATTCTCACCCTCTATAATTTGCCATCCCCTTTTTTAAATTAGGCAGTTCCTCTTCATCAGCATTCTGCCAACACTTTACGAGCTGGAACTTCCTTTCCTTCAATTCCCAGCAGAAATGAACATTCCATTGTTCAGAGGCTTGCCTGTTCTTTACTGAAAGTCAATTTCTTTTTTTTTTTTTGCCTGTATCCAATTTCACCAATAAAAGAGCAGAAACAGAAACTGAAAGTCCTGCCCATTTTCCTGCAATCTCTCTCAGCATGTCTGCTGCTTGGGACAGATTATACTGGACAACAGGCAGTGGCAGCAAGTTTCACAGGAGGAAAAACTAAGTTGCTGACATTTTGGAATTTTTTTGTTTTTTTAGGTGTGATAAATTTTTTTATAAATAAAGTGATTTGCAGAACTTCTCATTAGTATTGCATTATCTATCAATCAAATTAGATTTATTTGTTTGAAAGAACCGAGACTTTAGATGAGCAAGTCGACTTTGGGTGAATCATATTTGCCATACATTTTACCCAAAAAATTACATTTGCAGATTTTTTTTTAGATCTTCTTTAGGCAAATCTAATAATTTTGTGTTTTATTTTACCCTATGTGTATTATGCTCTGGTGTTTACAGGGTCCCTAGAGATTTCCATTTTTTCTAAATTTCTGAATTAAATTTTGTGGACAATTTTGAGCAAATTAGAATTTTTGCATCTATGTGGCCATTTTAATGTTATTGGTTTTATGATTTCTCCCAAGTTTTAGATTTTTTTTATATGTTACGGTATGTCATTTTCTAGGCACAAACGCATTGGAACTTGATTATATTCTTAAAGTGTTTGTATCCTCTTTGTATGCTGGAAACAACTGGTACGTGAGTAAAAAGCAAGGCGTAAAGCATGAGAATAAGGATTCTTCAATGGACTAAATAAATTATAATAAACAAGGAAAATAAAAAATACATCACGCCATATCTCTGACATAACTCACAATCCACGGCAGGTGGGAAATGCCCCACAGGAAATGATTTGCTTCATTTTTCATGAGTTTTTCATCCGCTTTTCATCCTTTTATTGCATATATCTATAAGACAGGAGTAGGAAGCAGTCACATGACACCAGGGACCAGCAAGACAACAAAGCTGGGTTTGCCTCTCCTTATGTCTTGTTCTCGTCGTCTCCCAGAGGTCTACATGCTTTCTCTCCTTGGAGTTTTGTTTTCAAGCTGCTGTTTATTTGCAGGATGTGGAATCCGGTTGCTGACAAGAACTCACCTCCTCCCGCTGACACATTACACTATCTATCATTATGCTAATGTCTTTATGTTAAAGCCACCTGCATCAAGATGTATTGAGGCCTCTTTCTCCACATCAATGCTATAAATTATTTTGCAATCCGTGGTTGTATCAGTGACATTTTTTTTTCTTTTTCTTTGCTTGTTTTTTTTTTTCTTCTTATTTAGAAACAGAAATAGAAGCCAACTTGAATGGCAGGTGGCTCGCATTCACATTAGTAGTTAGGAAGGATGTGATATCTCTTTAGCGCTGAACTGGGAGTATATTCGGTCTCTCAAGAAAAAATGGTGATCCATGGCCCAAAAAAAGGTATCAAATTGCATAATAAACTCCATGGAAGTTTTAGATGTGTCAGCTTACCGTCGAACATTTAGGTCATGTGCATTGTGTGGCCCATTGTCTAGTTATGATTAACGAGAAACTCGTCTATTGTTTAAATCAGGTTTTGTGTTAAATATATATTTTTTATTTTTTTACACATCACAAACTATATTATAAATATAAAATAACAATTTTGCAATTTTTACATTGCCCGTTGGGGAACTTTCTGGAATCTAACTTCCAGGAAACATCAAATGTACGTTAGTCACAATGGTCGGACCTTGACCATACTCTTGTATTGGAGCATCTTATGAGCATGTGCAAAGTTCATTGTGAAAGGTTGGGGAGAAGGGTCAGCTGTGATATGGCCTACTGTGATTGGTGGATCCTGCGTTATCAGCTGTGTATAGAGGTTTTGTCAGTCGTTGCAATCCTGCCTCTGCTGATAAGGAGCCTGCTGAAAACGCTCCTTGAAAGAACAGAAAGTATGAGGTGGTGGATGGTGTGAAAATGGTAAGATAACTCTTTAAAACAAAAGATTGGAACACAAAAACCTGATTTAAAAGGAAAAGGAATGTCAGCTGATATATGCTGCCCAACCTATGAGCAGCATGTATCAGGCACTGGCTATATTATCTCACCCATGATTGTGTGACTTTGGACCACTGCAATGTTTCACAGAAAAACATACTTTTATAGCTGCCAGGGACCAAGACTGTGAAGTAGACTAGTTGATCAGGTGGGTCCCCGGCAGCTTTTCGCTGCCAGTGACTGACAGGTCTCTGCCTATGCATACACATAAGCAGAGAACTGTGAATCCAGGGCAGTGGGTGGGAAGAAGCTGCAAGGGACCCACCCATCCAACTAGTATACAGCACGGTCTCAGTCACCGGTGGCTATTAAAGGTATGTTTTTCTCTGAAACACTGCAGCATTTCATAGTCAAACATTGTTGGCTGAAATAATGCAGCTAGTGCCTATGGATTGGGCTTTATATATCAGCTGACAGGTTCCCTTTATGCAATAGGTTATTTTCCGACAATAGCTTCCGTTGAGAACACCCCAGTTTTTTTTAGCAAAGTCTCAAAAGTTGGGTTACAAAGTGGAAAGTGGTCATCCTGAGTTGTTATTTAGGTATTCTGGGGAAAACTTATGGGAACTATAAATAACATAGAATCATAGAATGTTAGAGTTGGAAGTGACCTCCTGGGTCATCTGGTCCAACCCTCTGCTCAAAGCAGAATTCACTAAATCATCCAAGACAGATGTCTGTCCAGCCTCTGTTTGAAGACTTCCATTGAAGGAGAACTCACCACCTCTCATGGCAGCCTGTTCTACTCATTGATCACCCTCACTGTCAAAAAGTTTTTTCTAATATGTAATCTGTGTCTCCTCCCATTCAGTTTCATCCCATTGTTTCTAGTTTCTTTGTGCAAATGACAATAAAGATGATCCTTCTGCAATGTGACAGCCCTTGAGATATTTGTAGACAGCTATTAAGTCTCCTCTCAGTCTTCTTTTTTGCAAGCTAAACATTCCCAAATCCTCTAATCGCTCCTCATAGGACATGGTTTGCAGACCTGTCACCATTCTGGTCGCTCTTCTCTGAACTTGCTCCAGTTTGTTGATGTTTTTTTTAAAATGTGGTGCCCAAAACTGGACACAGTATTCCAGATGAGGTCTAACCAAAGAGGAGTAGAGGGCAATAATGACTTCACGTGATCTAGACTGTATGCTTCTGTCAATACAGCCCAGAATTGTATTTACCTTTTTGCTGCTGCATCACACTGCTGACTAATGTTCAGTCTGTAGTCTATTAGTATTATTATTATTATTTATTATTATGGCACCATTTATTCTATGGCGCTTTACATGTGAGGAGGGGTATACATAATAAAAACAAGTAGAATAATCTTCATAACTGGTACAGGAGGAAAGAGGACCCTGCACGCGAGGGCTCACAATCTACAAGGGATGGGTGAGGATACAGTAGGCGAGGGTAGAGCTGGTTGTGCAGCGGTTGGGTCGATCGGCGGTTACTGCTGGTTGTAGGCTTGTCGAAAGAGGTAGGTCTTCAGGTTCCTTTTGAAGGTTTTGATGGTAGGCGAGAGTTTGATATGTTGCGGTAGAGGGTTCCAGAGTAGGGGGGATGCGCGAGAGAAATCTTGTATCCGATTGTGGGAAGAGGAGATAAGAGGGGAGTAGAGTAGGAGATCTTGTGAGGATCGGAGGTTGCGTGCAGGTAAGTATCGGGAGACGAGGTCACAGATGTATGGAAGACACAGGTTGTGGGTGGCTTTGTATGTCATGGTTAGGGTTTTGTACTGGAGTCTCTGGGCAACGGGGAGCCAGTGAAGGGATTGACAGAGGGGAGAGGCCGGGGAATAGCGGGGGACAGGTGGATTAGTCGGGCAGCAGAGTTTAGAATAGATTGGAGGGGTGCGAGAGTGTTAGAGGGGAGGCCACAGAGCAGGAGGTTACAGTAGTCGAGGCGGGAGATGATGAGAGCATGGACTAGGGTTTTTGCAGATTCTTGGTTTAGGAATGTACGGATCCGGGAAATATTTTTGAGTTGAAGGCGTCAGGAAGTGGAAAGGGCTTGGATATTTGGTTTGAAGGAGAGATCAGTGTCTTTTTCACACGTGCTCTTGCTTAGCCCTATTCCTCCTATTCTGTATATGCTTTTTTAATTTTTATTGCCCAGATGTAGTACTTTGCATTTTTCCCTATTAAAACATGCCATTGATCTGATCTCAGAGGTGTATTGGAGGAGTTCTTTAGATTTGGAAACTCATATTTAAAATCAACAATGGATACCACAAGACCAAAAAAGAAAAGTGAATTTGAGGGCTCGCTCACACTGCCATATAAAACGGCCAAGTGATATAAGATGTTTTGTCGGATAGCAGTCAGCTGAATGTTTCACTATAGGGCAGTGCAGATCGATTCAGCATGACAACACAATCACATCATGCTGCTTGTGGCTCTGATATTCGGATTTCGTGCACCCACACAAGTCGATGGGTGTGTGTAAAACATCAGACTTCACTCGGATGACATCTAAGTGCAGTCTGATGTACTGGCATAGAGTCATAAATGGAAAAATTATGTTCTCTATCTTCTCGGCACCTGTGTTGCGATTCTTTCATGTGGATTCTTAGCCATGTTCACACGTTCAGTATTTGGTCAGTATTTTAAATAAGTATTTGTAAGATAAAACCAGGAGCGGGACAATCAGTGGAAAAGTATAATAGAAACACGTCACCACTTCTGTATTTATCACCCACTCCTGATTTTGGATTACAAATACTGGGGTAAAATACTGACCAAATACTGAACGTGTAAACATGGCCTTTGGGTTCATTTACACTGGCCCATTATCGGATATGAGCCTTCCTCATTTTCTGATAACTGGCTTGTCTAAATAGGCTGCCCATCAATCGATGATGAGCAAATGTGAATGACGCGCAAAACACGCCTTTGTCCGGTGAACTGCTTTTTAAGCTCCTGCTCTGTAACTAGGACCTGTGCTGCTGAGAACAATGATAGCCTATGGGCACAAAATGATTAGTGCTCATTCTGTTTATATTGGAAGCGCGGTCGGCCTATCTAATCATGCAACTAAACTACCGCCGATTGGCAAACCTTTAAAGGATTGACTATCATTTAATCATCCCAACTTAGCAAGTTAAAAAAAAATCTTATCCTGAATTCTTGGACAGATTATATTTGAACATTGGAGTTTTGATTATTGGAACATCTCCTGATCAATTCCTCATAGTGGGATCCTTCCATCATAAAAGGAAAATGATGTCTACTGTAGTTTAAATGCATTGGCCGCAGGAAGCCCATTTTAGTATTGTGTGAATAATTGAATTTGCCACTTTTTGGCCCTACAGCTCAGAAATTCAGATATACCTTTGTGTCCTTGATCTAAACGCCACCCGCAGTAATGGAGCTTTGTTTTGTATCTTTTCTATTTATTCTCTATTATTTACCGGCCTTTCATATTAAAATGGTTACACTAAATTTAGGTCAGCAAAGCAGAAAATGAATGTTTTCACTATGAATACCTTGGCTCCACAGGAGCATGAATGTTATTGTAGGGACTTCCTTGATATTTCTTCAAATTACTTTTTGTCATTTCCACACATACATCTTTATTTATTAATTCTAGTTTCAATATTTGGCAACCACTGACATAACAAGAGTTCTAAAGGACCCATGGCAAAATTTAGATCCGGGCACCCCCACAACCACCAGCTTTTCCTCAGATGATTGGTCACCTTTGGCATTGCTATAGCTTATAAAGACATGTGCTCACCCCATTAAAAAAAATAGAAAAATCTCATAGAATGCAGTCATTCAGCTACAATCAACAAATATTATCACCATAATGTCCACTATACCAAGAGCATTAGCAATGACGCCACACCATGACCATATCTTACTACCACATAGTGACTCAATATAACCAACATCTTGTAACTGATTAATACCAGCTATATCAAGGCCAATATACCTGTGATGATGATCTGTCAGTGGCCGTCTTTGATCTAAAATGGCTACCACAGACAGGCTTAGTGCAAGCCACTCCGCTTACCAGATCCTAGGGGTCACCTTGGCTTTCACCATTTACCTCCTGTACAAGGATATGGACTTAAACAGGGGCCCCATATGCTAAAGCCATAGAATAAGCTGCAGTACGGTGGTGCAGGTACGCAGCTGTGGTCAAGTAGTCATGTTAGAGCCAAAAGGGCAGGAAAAGTACAAAATTAAAATCCATAAGAATTTTCAGAAACACAAGCTAAGGTCAAAACACGGAACAATGATACAAAAAAGAACTAAACAGACAGGACTGAACCAGAAAAGCACATGGCTATATCTGGCATCTTCCAGCAGTAAGCTGGGAGCTTAAGTAGAGGGTGATGCTCTTCAATTGGCTGTAGCAGCGAGCTGATAACTCCAGCTGGACAGCACAAACTCATACTATCAGACTGGATGGCACTGCAGCCACCCTAATCTTAGAGGCTGGATGAAATCTGCACCATCCAGAACTTCTGATTCCAATATCTCTTTGACCACAGAATAAATGCAGCAGCACCTGGTGACAAAAGACGATGTCGTAGGAGCAGGTCCTGGTGGAGATGTGACAGTAATACTACATACAAGGGAAAATTACCAGCAAGCCTTGAGCATATATTACCAGCATACACTGTAGCTACCAAATAATATCAAAATATCGATCGTTAATACAAACCACTGTACTAAGACAAATATTATCTCCGTAGGGTGTCTATCTAGTGTTAGATACCAGCTACAGTCAAAAACATTTTGTTCTTTCATATTTTTGAGGGGTGCACTCAGGCTGATCATTGTAAGAGGAACCAGTGTTGAGTCTTGACCCATGCTGGTCGAAGTAGATATACCTCTACAGATCAAATAACAATTAGACAATTTTGACATATTTTGGGAATCGTGATTTTCAACAATATACTGAATGGAAAGAGCTACAAGTGTCATTCTTTAGAAATTGATTTTCGAAAAAAAGGAATGTCCTCCAGAATATATGACTCACCCGGGAGGATCAGATGAATAGACTGGTGATCTAGGTTCAAAGATCTTTATGTGCAATCCATATCCATCCTTAGGAGAAGTAATGCTCATATGCATTAGAATCTTTATTTATCATGTCAAGAGCAATTGCATAATACGAGCCTCTCCCACTCATTGCTACGTTTATTCCTTACCGCAATCCAGACTGGCACAAAGAAGTAATGGCTGCCTCCTTTGCTTTAGCTTGAATGTAACAACCCCTTTAACATTGCCTTCCATCTCTTACACCAGGTCACAGAGGTAATTTATAAGATTGCCAATAAAACATCAGTCCCAGGGTAAATGCTCTAGAGAAAGCGGTTTAATCTACAATCAACTCATTGCTGCCGTTAAGGGCATTGTGTGAATAAACAGGTTATTAAACAGCAACAGCTAACACGTGTTTCACTCCTCGGAGTGGCAGGATTCATTGCGGCACTAATCAGTCATTGACACCGAGACTGATATTTTATTGGCTCTTTGATGGAAGTGATATCTAACTGTATAGATTCAGATGCGCCTCTCGTAGCATGAACATCGAGGAATATTCAGTGTTTCACATAATATCAGAGTGTGCAAGGAAAAACAACAGTATGAAAATCCGAGAGCTGCGGTAGATTAATTTTACAACTAAATAATGGCATTTTTAGAAAACATTTAACATCTGATTCATAAAACATTTTACACCAATTTTCTGGTGTAAAACTGCTTTGAAATGTGACCTAATTTTTGCACAACTGGCCAACTAAATGCACAAGAATTTTGTCTTCTTTTATGACAGTCCCTGGCAGCTCTACCCGTTGGAGGTTAGTAAAGAGATGTCAAAGCCAACAAATCCTTCATAATTTACTCAAAAAAAGTTGCAACTTGCAAGTAACAACAGAATTGTACTCAAGTGCCTGGCTAAATGGCTAAAGTAACTATCACGATTCCTCCAATCAGTGATTGCTATGCTGTACTGTGGAAACTGTATTTGTAGTCTGTGTCTTGATTGACAGCTTTGCTGTCAATACTGTGATGGATTTGCTGGGCTGTCAGTGCCTTGACTGACAACTCTGCTGTCCAATCTGTGACTGGGACTTTTGGGACTTCTCCTGGTGTTCGGTGTTCTGGTGATTGCCCAGCTATTTAATTGAGCTGTCTGCCCCTGATCCCTGCCAGATGCAGATTGTGCTTATTGGTGAGTGTTAGCCTGAATCTGTTGCTCTGAGTTCTGACCTTCTGCTGCCTGACCCTTTGGATCGTGTTATGACTATTCCTTTTGTCTTGTTCTTCGGCTTTTGATCCGCTATCTCTTGCTATTGACCCTGGACTGTGCCCTGACTTACACCTTCATCTTTTACCTTGATTATCTACGTATTCTTTTGGTATTGACCCCAGAACGTCTGACTTTTCTACTTCATGGTCTGTCCATAAATAGTGACTAGCATCACAGTAGCTTCTTGAGAGAAGAAAACATACAATGGTGGGTTCGTCTTAGCATCTTACCCTTGGGGTCAGTCCTTGTGAGGGCAGGAGCAATGCAGTGGCACGACAGGGGATGATAAGAAACCTCAACCCCCACACATATAATCCTCTTTTGTTCCAGCATGTTTTATAACCTGCTGATGACAAGATTGATTGAACTGGTGAGATCAAACCGTTTATTATTCAGCACTGATTTAAAGCACAAGCACTTTATCACTTTATTATGCTTTTTTGTTGGTTGTCACTTTGCTAAATTATCCAGACTCTTTTAGTGATTAGAATAAAAGTTATATTTTATTTATGGGATCTCTCCTTGCTGTTATCCCATGGACATATGGTCCATGAAAAAAAACACGGACATGTGACTAGTACCATAGATTATAATGGGTACATGTTGTATCTGTGAAGAAAATGGATACCGCATGTATGTGTAACATGGACATCTCAATGAGACCTGAGTCGGTGTCTGTCCATTTATCGAGCCTTGTAACATGACCAAGAATATTAAGAGACATTTACCCATCTGCAGACAGCTGTTTCAGGGTGGTTTCTATAGTAACTTCAAAATTGGATGACACGATCTGCAAAGTCCAGTTGTTGGCTCCTTCTGCTACTCCAGGGTCCAAATTATTTGTGCCTGTGTACCTAAGATTGCGTGTGTTACAGGAATTTCATGATTCCGTCTTGAGTGGTCATCTTGGGGTTACTGCTACATGGAAAGCAATTGATAGATCTTTTTGGTGGACGTCCACGCATAACGATTCAAAAGATTTTTTATCCGTTTGCGAAGTCTGCTCACACGCTAAAGTCAGTCATAGCCATCCGGCTCGGGAATTGGCTCTATTGCCAATTCCAGAAAGACCATGGAGTCATTTCTCCATGGATTTCATAATGGATTTGCCTCTGTCTGGTGGGAAAACGGCTATCTGGGTGGTAGTTGACTGATTAAGCAAACAAGCTCATTTTGTTCCTTTGTCAGGATTACCTAATGCAGAGATACTCTCCAGGTTGTTTATTTCTCATATTGTAAGATGACATGGGATCCCTCTTAACATTATGCCTGATAAGGGGGTACAATTTGTCCATAAATTCTGGAGACCTTTTTGTAGTAAACTCGGAATTCAAGTGGCATTTTCATCTGCTTACCACCCTGAAACCAATGGTAAGACTAAGAGACAAATCAATCTTTGGAATAAATTTTGAGATGCTTTGTGGCAGCTCGGCAGGAGAACTGGCTTACATTTTTATCTCTTGCAGAGTTTGCCTTTAACATTTGAGTAAATCAGTCTACTGGAACCTGACTGTTTTGCTGCAATTATGGTTTTCTTCCTCATTTTGGTAAACTTTCTAGGATTAGTTCTGAATGTCCTGGGGTGGAGGTCACCGTACAGAGACTTGGGGATGTCTGGAGGGAGGTTCAAAAGAATATTGTGACTGCCCAGATTTGCCTAAAAATGGAAGGCCACAAGAACATTTTTAATAGGTCCTGCTTTTGAAATTGATGATAAGGTTTGGTTGATATCTAGGAACAATAAACTTAAAGTGACGACAATGAAGTTGGATCCAAAGTCATTCATATGAGATCCTAGAGGTGGTCAATCTTGTGGCATTCAGATTAAAGCTTCCTCCATCCCTCTACATCACTAATGTGTTCCATAAATCCCTATTAAAGGAGTTTGTCCCTTTGGCAGTGTCTTCCTCATACCTGTCTCCTCTGGTTTTGGTCGGCGGTGGCTTGGAGTGTGAGGTTCAGAGGGTTGTGGATTCTTGTAGGGTTCAAAATAACCTCCAAATCCTCATTTACTGGAGTGAATACGGACCAGAAGAGAGATATTGGATCCCAGCTTGAGATGTGAAGGATGAGAGGTTAGTCAGGGCCATCTATCTAAAATTTTCTGGGAAGCTTGCGGGTCTAGTGGCCCCCCTTAAAAGAAGGGGTATTGTCACAATTCCACCCCTCAGTGTGTCTACAATGCAGTTACTGATGAAACTGTCAGCACTTTGATTGACAGCTCAGTCGTCCAGTCTGATAGAGGGGTGTGCTTAGCTGTCGGTGTTCTGATTGTCAACTTGGCCATCCAATCTAAGACTGGGAAGTGCTGGCTGTCTCCAGGTGTTCACTGTCCCAGGTGATTGCCAGGCTACTTAATCGGGTTGTCAGTCCCAGACCTCTGACAGACGTACATTCAGCTTTTGTGTGATTTGTCTCTCTGATCCTTGCGTTCTGTTTCTTGATCTTTCATTGCCTGACCTTTGACCTCATTCTGACCATACATCTGTTTAACTATTTTTCTCTGATGCGCTATCATCCTGGTATTTTGACCTCGTCTTGTTACTTGACTACGCTTTTGTCTCGTCCTTCTGTTATGGCGTACCCTCCTGGCTTTTGACCGTGGGCTACTTGACTATCCAGACAATCAGACTCCGCAAGAAGTGACTCAGCGTCACAGCTGAGCACTATATAACACTGCCCACACTACTGATTGGCAGCTTTCTGTGTAGACTGTGCATAGGCAGAAAGTTGCAATTCAGTGCTGAACTCAGACTAAATAGCTAACAAATTCTATTTAAAGTCAGTATTGAACTAAAGAAAGTTCTACAGATCACATATATATCTAAGTCAATATTAATAATAGCAATCTATCAAAGAAAAGTTTATTTTGCCCTCATTGCATTCCTATGTTATACGAGGTGTATAATATTAATGAGGACATGGAAACAATGCATTAGGTGTTTTGCATGGTAGTCACATCTAAATATGGAAAAATGCAATTAATGGGAATAAGATTGCTGATTTTACACAATATTCACTGGTTACAAAAGACGACAGCTTATTTCATTCTGATGGTGTGGAAGGTACTGACGGTATCACCTGGGAGCTTCTGATGCAGCGGCTGGAGCCTATTTGCTGAGAGATCCCAACACTTCTCGTGACTGATGAGTCTCCGCTAACAGCACTTTGATTTTCTGCCTCATGTTGTTGATGAAATTGAGGCTGACACCTTGTAGTCCATCTAGTTTCCTTTTTCACATCTGCGCCATGGGACCAGTTAAGATACAAAATGAGCGCCGGTTAAGTAATAAAATGAATATATCCCAGACTGAGTTCCCTTGTGCTTAGAGGAAATTGAAGGGTTAAAATAGCCTTTTCATGAAATGAATACTGCATTTGTAATTTCTTACCTCCCAATAGGTGGCCAAAATGATTTTATTTTACCTCAAAAAATGAAATTTGAATTGGGATCTTAGTGAAGTGAATTTGCCTATTTGTTCTAGTAATTAATGGTTAATCTGTCTTCACCGCCGCCCACAAATGATCAGAATATTTCATCTCACATTATCAAATGCGCTGTGACGTGAATGGGAGAACGCGGAATTGAGGAACAATGCCTTTACTGCACAATCTGTATTGGAAAACAGCTGGATCATAGCAAGTGTGACATTTTCTGTAAATATTATCTGCTAAGCTATGTATTGTGACAAATGATGTTACTGCAATGGATAGGGTTCTCTATACTGACTGAGGACATGCATAGATTTCATGCTCCTGTATCTTCCTAGGAACTATAATAGAACAGATGTGATTTAAATGATGTGGTGACTGGAGATGAGTGGAATTTAATTCTACTCGAATTGGCCAAAATGTGTCCTCGGACAAAGTTGGTCCAGAGAAGAAAACGTGCTCGAGATTCATCCAATATTTGGATCACACTCGGCCATGCAAGTCAGTGAGTCCGTGGAAACCGTTGGACTGCATTTGGATGACTTCTGAGTGCGGTGCCATTTCCACGGACTGACAAGATGGAGAAGATGGAGATTTTTCTTTCTCATCTGAGAGAATTGGATCACACTATGATCAGACTCTAATCAAACTTTGATCAGAGTGTGATTAGCATAATTGACCCGATTCACTTCTATGAGAGAATAGACAGTCATTTGAACTTGCCCTAAAAGTAATAATGCCACATTTGTGCAACTGTAGGGGGTATGATAAAATATATTTATGCCCTTGCTCTTCTCTCTCGTCCTGGTGCCTTATGTTATCAGTGTTTGCGTACAGGTTAACATATGATGGTATTGATACATGATTTAGTGTATTACCACCCCTTACATAATGGTACTGCTACACAATCAGGTGTATTACCGTGTCTTGTTCACTATGTGTATATACAGTTAGGTCCATATATATTTGGACAGAGACAACATTTTTCTAATTTTGGTTATAGACATTACCACAATGAATTTTAAACAAAACAATTCAGATGCAGTTGAAGTTCAGACTTTCAGCTTTCATTTGAGGGTATCCACATTAAAATTGGATGAAGGGTTTAGGAGTTTCAGCTCCTTAACATGTGCCACCCTGTTTTTAAAGGGACCAAAAGTAATTGGACAGATTCAATAATTTTAAATAAAATGTTCATTTTTAGTACTTGGATTTAAAACCCTTTTTTGGCAATGACTGCCTGAAGTGTTGAACTCATGGACATCACTACACGCTGTGTTTCCTCCTTTTTGATGTTCTGCCAGGCCTTCACTGCGGTGGTTTTCAGTTGCTGTTTGTCTGTGGGCCTTTCTGTCTGAAGTTTAGTCTTTAACAAGTGAAATGCATGCTCAATTGGGTTGAGATCAGGTGACTGACTTGGCCATTCAAGAATATTCCACTTCTTTGCTTTAATAAACTCCTGCTTTGCTTTGGCTTTATGTTTTGGGTCATTGTCCATCTGTAGTATGAAATGATGACCAATCAGTTTGGCTGCATTTTGCTGGATCTGAACACACAGTATGGCTCTGAATACCTCAGAATTCATTCGGCTGCTTCTGTCCTGTGTCACATCATCAATAAACACAAGTGACCCAGTGCCACTGGCAGCCATGCATGCCCAAGCCATCACACTGCCTCCACCGTGTTTTACAGATGATGTGGTATGCTTTGGATGATGAGATGTACCACGCCTTCGCCATACTTTTCTCTTTCCATCATTCTGGTAGAGGTTGATGTTGGTTTCATCTGTCCAAAGAATGTTCTTCCAGAACCGTGCTGGCTTTTTTAGATGTTTTTTGAGCAAAGTCCAGTCTAGCCTTCTTATTCTTGATGCTTACGAATTGCTTGCACCGTGCAGTGAACCCTCTGTATTTACTTTCATGCAGTCTTCTCTTTATGGAAGATTTGGATATTGATACGCCGACCTCCTGGAGAGTGTTGTTCACTTGGTTGGCTGTTGTGAAGGGGTTTCTGTTCACCATGGAGATTATTCTGGGATCATCCACCACTGTTGAGCTTTCTTTCTTTCTCAGAATGTACCAAACTGTAGATTTTGCCACTCCTAATATTGCAGCAATTTCTCTGATGGGTTTTTTCTGTTTTCGCAGCTTAAGGATGGCTTGTTTCACCTGCATGGAGAGCTCCTTTGACCACATGTTTGCTTCACAGCAAAACCTTCCAAATGCATGCACCACACCTCAAATCAACTCCAGGCCTTTTATCTGCTTAATTGAGAATGACACAACGAAGGGATTGCCCACACCTGTCCATGAAATAGCCTTGGAGTCAATTGTCCAATTACTTTTGGTCCCTTTAAAAACAGGGTGGCACATGTTAAGGAGCTGAAACTCCTAAACCCTTCATCCAATTTTAATGTGGATACCCTCAAATGAAAGCTGAAAGTCTGAACTTCAACTGCATCTGAATTGTTTTGTTTAAAATTCATTGTGGTAATGTCTATAACCAAAATTAGAAAAATGTTGTCTCTGTCCAAATATATATGGACCTAACTGTATATATATATATATATATATATATATACATATAAAGTGGTATATTGTATCTCTTATCCTTTAATATGCTAAATATATATTGATATGTGATGTGCCTGTTAAATAGGGAAAGCATAGTACTGATGTTTGTCCACTAGATGGAAGTACCATAGAAGAGTGTACATAGTTAATGTAGGAGCAGTCAGCTGCAGTTAAGAAAGGGGAACTTCCTCATTAGAACAAGAAGGGCCCGGGGGCCCAAACAGTCCATATGGGCTTGAGTGCCCAGCACAATAGCAACAACCCTGCAATGTTTATTAAGGGCGAAGCCCAGCCATCCACAGCATTGGGCCAGAACAGCAGAGGCCAGTACAGCAGTGGGAAAGGTGAGACAAGGCAGAAGCAGTGACTGGATGGGGGCACAGGTAGCTCTGTGATGTGGCAGATTATAACTTGGGCAGATGTCCTCAGTACCGGGGTGAAACAACTGCTGAGGGGACTCCCAGATGAAGTGGCCATGGAATAGGAGTATGCTGGGTCACCATAAAGCAAGGTGTAGGAGTGCTGCTTGCTCGCCAAGTGGAAACTAGCTTCAGAGACGGAAATCCTTTTGTCTGGGGCGAAACAGGCCAATGACAGATTTACCTTTACAGAGCTGAATTGGGAGGACTCTGAGGAACTGTGCGGTACGGTCCGACCCAAGTGTGTGCTGTGTGACAGAAAGGAAAGCGCAGGGAAAGAAGTAAACATATGTAATGCAAATCCTACTGAAAATGCTGTGAAGAATAAGGATGTGCTCAGAAACAGAAAAGTTGTTTATTTGAAAATTTAACAGGACTGTGTCTCAATCATTATAATACCAACAGATGGGAGCCTACAGCGAAACAGAGGTGACTCTGATGGTGCAAAAAGTGGAGACACAAGTACGCAAGTTGATGGACAATGTTTTCATGTAATGGGAGGCCAGGGCACAGATATAATGGAGTGCTTGGCCATGACTATTGCCCTGGTTGTGCCCCTTACACATCCCTCAGCAAAAAAATAACGTTTATACTCAACTAATCCATGCAGCTGAGTCCTCTAAACCTCTTCACACAGAGCGGTCTGCAGAGATGATTGTTGTGAATTCTGTTGTTAAGCTCCCTCCTGTGGTCATGAATGGTACTTCGGCTGGTTCTGTCCATGGGCTTCCTCTGGTGGTTGTGAGTGGGGCTGCGGCTTCTGAGATTCCTTCCACAGGTGACGAGGTTAATTCGTTAGCTGGCTGCTCTATTTAACTCCACCTAGATCATTGCTCCATGCCACCTGTCAATGTTCCAGTATTGGTCTAGTTCGCTCCTGGATCGTTCTTGTGACCTGTCTTCCCAGCAGAAGCTAAGTTCCTGCTTGTTTTTCTCTGTTTGCTATTTTTTCTGTCCAGCTTGCTATTTTGATTTTTGTCTTGCTTGCTGGAAGCTCTGGGACGCAGAGGGAGCGCCTCCGACCCTCAAGACTGGGCATTTTCCCTTGCGCCAGGAGATCCGGCATTGCGTGATGTTGATGTGTTTTTTCTGGCGCTTGGATTGCTTTATGATGAACCAAATTCAGTGGATCAGGCAGAGAAAATCTTGCTGGCTCTGTGTCAGGGTCAGGATGAGGTAGAGATATATTGTCAGAAGTTTGGGAAGTGGTCTGTACTCACTCAGTGGAATGAATGTGCGCTGGCAGCAATTTTCAGAAAGGGTCTCTCTAAAGCCCTTAAGGATGTCATGGTGGGATTTCCCATGCCTGCTGGTCTGAATGAGTCTATGTCTTTGGCCATTCAGATCGATCGACGCTTGCGTGAGCGTAAAGCTGTGCACCATTTGTCAGTATTATCTGAGCATAGACCTGAGCCTATGCAATGTGATAGGACTTTGACCAGAGCTGAACGGCAAGAACACAGACGTTGGAATGGGCTGTGTTTTTACTGTGGTGATTCCACTCATGCTATCTCCGATTGTCCTAAGCGCACTAAGCGTTTCGCTAGGTCTGCCACCATTGGTACGGTACAGTCGAAATTTCTTTTGTCCGTTACTCTGATTTGCTCTTTGTCATCCTATTCTGTTATGGCATTTGTGGATTCAGGCGCTGCCCTGAATTTAATGGACTTGGAGTTTGCTAGGCGCTGTGGTTTTTTCTTGGAGCCCTTGCAGTATCCTATTCCATTGAGAGGAATTGATGCTACGCCTTTGGCCAAGAATAAGCCCCAGTACTGGACCCAATTGACCATGTGCATGGCTCCTGCACATCAGGAGGATATTCGCTTTTTGGTGTTGCATAATCTGCATGATGTGGTCGTTTTGGGGTTGCCATAGCTACAGGTCCATAATCCAGTATTGGATTGGAAATCTATGTCTGTGTCAGGGGGTACATGGTGATGTTCCATTTTTGTCTATTTCGTCATCCACCCCTTCTGAAGTCCCGGAGTTTTTGTCGGATTACCGGGATGTATTTGATGAGCCCAAATCCAGTGCCCTACCTCCTCATAGGGATTGCGATTGTGCTATCAATTTGATTCCTGGTAGTAAGTTTCCTAAGGGCCGACTGTTCAATTTATCTGTGCCAGAACACGCCGCTATGCGGAGTTATATAAAGGAATCCTTGGAGAAGGGTCATATTCGCCTGTCGTCGTCACCATTGGGAGCAGGGTTCTTTTTTGTGGCCAAGAAGGATGGTTTTTTGAGACCTTGATTACCGCCTTCTTAATAAGATCACAGTCAAATTTCAGTACCCTTTGCCGCTGCTGTCTGATTTATTTGCTCGGATTAAGGGGGCTAGTTGGTTCACCAAGATAGATCTTCGTGGTGCGTATAATTTTGTGCATATTAAACAGGGCGATGAATGGAAAACAGCATTTAATATGCCCGAGGGCCATTTTGAGTACCTTGTTATGCCATTCGGGCTTTCCAATGCTCCATCAGTATTTCAGTCCTTTATGCATGACATCTTCCGAGAATACCTGGATAAATTCCTGATTGTATATTTGGATGATATTTTGGTCTTCTCGGATGATTGGGAGTCTCACGTGAAGCAGGTCAGAATGGTGTTCCAGGTCCTTCGTGCTAATTCTTTGTTTGTGAAGGGGTCTACGTGTCTCTTTGGAGTTCAGAAGGTTTCATTTTTGGGTTTCATTTTTTCCCCTTCTACTATCGAGATGGACCCTGTTAAAGTCCAGGCCATTTATGATTGGACTCAGCTGACATCTGTGAAGAGTCTGCAAAAGTTCCTGGGCTTTGCTAATTTTTATCGTCGCTTCATCAGTAATTTTTCTAGTGTTGCTAAACCATTGACTGATTTGACCAAGAAGGGTGCTGATGTGGTCAATTGGTCTTCTGCGGCTGTGGAAGCTTTTCAGGAGTTGAAGCGTCGCTTTTCTTCTGCCCCTGTGTTGTGCCAGCCAGATGTTTCGCTCCCGTTTCAGGTCGAGGTTGATGCTTCTGAGATTGGAGCATGAGCTGTTTTGTCGCAAAGAAGTTCTGATGGCTCGGTGATGAAACCATGTGCCTTCTTTTCTAGAAAGTTTTCGCCTGCTGAGCGCAATTATGATGTTGGCAATCGAGAGTTGTTGGCCATGAAGTGGGCATTCGAGGAGTGGCGTCATTGGCTTGAAGGAGCCAAGCATCGCGTGGTGGTCTTGACGGATCACAAGAATTTGACTTATCTCGAGTCTGCCAAACGGTTGAATCCTAGACAGGCTCGTTGGTCGCTATTTTTCTCCTGTTTTGATGTTGTGGTTTCGTACCTTCCGGGCTCTAAGAATGTGAAGGCTGATGCCCTGTCAAGGAGTTTTGTGCCCGACTCTCCGGGTGTTCTTGAGCCGGCGGGTATTCTCAAAGAGGGGGTAATTTTGTCTGCCATCTCTCCTGACTTGCGGCGGGTGCTGAAAAAATTTCAGGCTGATAGACCTGACCGTTGCCCAGCGGAGAAACTGTTTGTCCCTGATAAATGGACTAGTAGAGTTATCTCTGAGGTTCATTGTTCGGTGTTGGCTGGTCATCCTGGAATCTTTGGTACTAGAGATTTGGTGGCTAGATCCTTTTGGTGGCCGTCTTTGTCGCGGGATGTGCGTTCTTTTGTGCAGTCCTGTGGGACTTGTGCTCGGGCTAAGCCCTGCTGTTCTCGTGCCAGTGGGTTGCTTTTGCCCTTGCCGGTCCCGAAGAGGTCCTGGACGCATATTTCTATGGATTTTATTTCGGATCTCCCTGTCTCTCAAAAGATGTCGGTCATTTGGGTGGTTTGTGATCGCTTCTCTAAGATGGTCCATTTGGTACCCTTGTCAAAATTGCCTTCCTCCTCTGATTTGGTGCCGTTGTTTTTCCAGCATGTGCTTCGTTTACATGGCATTCCGGAGAACATCGTTTCGGACAAAGGTTCCCAGTTTGTTTCGAGGTTTTGGCGATCCTTTTGTGCTAGGATGGGCATTGATTTGTCTTTTTCCTCGGCTTTCCATCCTCAGACAAATGGCCAAACCGAACGTACTAATCAGACTTTGGAAACATATCTGAGATGCTTTGTTTCTGCTGATCAGGATGATTGGGTGTCCTTTTTGCCTTTGGCTGAGTTCGCCCTTAATAATCGGGCCAGCTCGGCTACTTTGGTTTCGCCGTTTTTCTGCAATTTTGGTTTACATCCTTGTTTCTCTTCAGGGCAGGTTGAGTCTTCGGACTGTCCTGGTGTAGATACTGTGGTGGATAGGTTGCAGCAGATTTGGACTCATGTGGTGGACAATTTGACATTGTCCCATGAGAAGGCTCAACGTTTCGCTAACCGCCGGCGCTGTGTGGGTCCCCGACTTCGTGTTGGGGATTTGGTTTGGTTGTCGTCTCGTTATGTTCCTATGAAGGTTTCCTCTCCTAAGTTTAAGCCTCGTTTCATTGGTCCGTATAAGATTTCTGAGGTTCTCAATCCTGTGTCATTTCGTTTAACCCTTCCAGCTTCTTTTGCCATCCATAATGTATTCCATAGGTCGTTGTTGCGGATATACGTGGCGCCTGTGGTTCCATCCGTTGATCCTCCTGCCCCAGTGTTGGTTGAGGGGGAGTTGGAGTATGTGGTGGAGAAGATTTTGGATTCTCGTATTTCGAGACGGAAACTCCAGTACCTGGTCAAGTGGAAGGGTTATGGTCAGGAAGATAATTCCTGGGTCTTTGCCTCTGATGTCCATGCTGCCGATCTGGTTCATGCCTTTCATTTGGCTGGTCCTGGTCGGCCTGGGGGCTCTGGTGAGGGTTCAGTGACCCCTCCTCAAGGGGGGGGGGACTGTTGTGAATTCTGTTGTTAAGCTCCCTCCTGTGGTCATGAATGGTACTTCGGCTGGTTCTGTCCATGGGCTTCCTCTGGTGGTTGTGAGTGGGGCTGCGGCTTCTGAGATTCCTTCCACAGGTGACGAGGTTAATTCGTTAGCTGGCTGCTCTATTTAACTCCACCTAGATCATTGCTCCATGCCACCTGTCAATGTTCCAGTATTGGTCTAGTTCGCTCCTGGATCGTTCTTGTGACCTGTCTTCCCAGCAGAAGCTAAGTTCCTGCTTGTTTTTCTCTGTTTGCTATTTTTTCTGTCCAGCTTGCTATTTTGATTTTTGTCTTGCTTGCTGGAAGCTCTGGGACGCAGAGGGAGCGCCTCCGTACCGTGAGTCGGTGCGGAGGGTCTTTTTGCGCCCTCTGCGTGGTCTTTTTGTAGTTTTTTGTGCTGACCGCAAAGTTACCTTTCCTATCCTCTGTCTGTTCAGTAAGTCGGGCCTCACTTTGCTAAATCTATTTCATCTCTGTGTTTGTAATTTTCATCTTAACTCAAAGTCATTATATGTGGGGCCTGCCTGTTCCTTTGGGGAATTTCTCTGAGGCAAGGTAGGCTTTATTTTTCTATCTTTAGGGCTAGCTAGTTCCTTAGGCTGTGACGAGGCGCCTAGGGAGCGTCAGGAGCGCTCCACGGCTATTTCTAGTGTGTGTGATAGGATTAGGGATTGCGGTCAGCAGAGTTCCCAAGTCTCAGAGCTTGTCCTGTATTATTAGTAACTATCAGGTCATTCCGTGTGCTCTTAACCACCAGGTCCATTATTGTCCTCACCACCAGGTCATAACAGTACAGGTGGCCAAAAGTATTAATGCATCTCAATAGAGGGATAAGAGAAGTTCTGAGACCATTTTTTTTTCTTTGCAGTGTGTTTCGTCTCTCTTTTCCCCTTTACCTCTGGGTGGTTCAGGATACAGGTGTTGATATGGACATTCAAGGTCTGTCCTCTTGTATGGATAATCTCACTGCAAGGGTACAAAACATTCAAGATTTTGTGGTTCAGAATCCGATGTTAGAGCCTAGGATTCCAATTCCTGATTTGTTTTTTGGGGATAGATCTAAGTTTCTGAATTTCAAAAATAATTGTAAATTGTTTCTTGCTTTGAAACCTCGCTCCTCAGGTGACACTGTTCAACAAGTGAAAATCATTATTTCTTTGTTACGTGGCGACCCTCAAGACTGGGCATTTTCCCTTGCGCCAGGAGATCCGGCATTGCGTGATGTTGATGCGTTTTTTCTGGCGCTTGGATTGCTTTATGATGAACCAAATTCAGTGGATCAGGCAGAGAAAATCTTGCTGGCTCTGTGTCAGGGTCAGGATGAGGTAGAGATATATTGTCAGAAGTTTGGGAAGTGGTCTGTACTCACTCAGTGGAATGAATGTGCGCTGGCAGCAATTTTCAGAAAGGGTCTCTCTGAAGCCCTTAAAGGTGTCATGGTGGGATTTCCCATGCCTGCTGGTCTGAATGAGTCTATGTCTTTGGCCATTCAGATCGATCGACGCTTGCGTGAGCGTAAAGCTGTGCACCATTTGGCGGTATTATCTGAGCATAGACCTGAGCCTATGCAATGTGATAGGACTTTGACCAGAGCTGAACGACAAGAACACAGACGTCGGAATGGGCTGTGTTTTTACTGTGGTGATTCCACTCATGCTATCTCCGATTGTCCTAAGCGCACTAAGCGTTTCGCTAGGTCTGCCACCATTGGTACGGTACAGTCGAAATTTCTTTTGTCCGTTACTCTGATTTGCTCTTTGTCATCCTATTCTGTTATGGCATTTGTGGATTCAGGCGCTGCCCTGAATTTGATGGACTTGGAGTTTGCTAGGCGCTGTGGTTTTTTCTTGGAGCCCTTGCAGTATCCTATTCCATTGAGAGGAATTGATGCTACGCCTTTGGCCAAGAATAAGCCCCAGTACTGGACCCAATTGACCATGTGCATGGCTCCTGCACATCAGGAGGATATTCGCTTTTTGGTGTTGCATAATCTACATGATGTGGTCGTTTTGGGGTTGCCATAGCTACAGGTCCATAATCCAGTATTGGATTGGAAATCTATGTCTGTGTCCAGCTGGGGTTGTCAGGGGGTACATGGTGATGTTCCATTTTTGTTTATTTCATCATCCACCCCTTCTGAAGTCCCGGATTTTTTGTCGGATTACCGGAATCTATTTGTTGAGCCCAAATCCAGTGCCCTACCTCCTCATAGGGATTGCGATTGTGCTATCAATTTGATTCCAGGTAGTAAGTTTCCTAAGGGCCGACTGTTCAATTTATCTGTGCCAGAACACGCCGCTATGCGGAGTTATATAAAGGAATCCTTGGAGAAGGGTCATATTCGCCCGTCGTCGTCACCATTGGGAGCAGGGTTCTTTTTTGTGGCCAAGAAGGATGGTTCTTTGAGACCTTGTATTGATTACCGCCTTCTTAATAAGATCACAGTCAAATTTCAGTACCCTTTGCTGCTGCTGTCTGATGTATTTGCTCGGATTAAGGGGGCTAGTTGGTTCACCAAGATAGATCTTCGTGGTGCGTATAATTTTGTGCGTATTAAACAGGGCGATGAATGGAAAACAGCATTTAATATGCCCGAGGGCCATTTTGAGTACCTTGTTATGCCATTCGGGCTTTCCAATGCTCCATCAGTATTTCAGTCCTTTATGCATGACATCTTCCGAGAGTACCTGGATAAATTCCTGATTGTATATTTGGATGATATTTTGGTCTTCTCGGATGATTGGGAGTCTCACGTGAAGCAGGTCAGAATGGTGTTCCAGGTACTTCGTGCTAATTCTTTGTTTGTGAAGGGGTCTAAGTGTCTCTTTGGAGTTCAGAAGGTTTCATTTTTGGGTTTCATTTTTTCCCCTTCTACTATCGAGATGGACCCTGTTGCAGTCCAGGCCATTTATGATTGGACTCAGCCGACATCTGTGAAAAGTCTGCAAAAGTTCCTGGGCTTTGCTAATTTTTATCGTCGCTTCATCAGTAATTTTTCTAGTGTTGCTAAACCGTTGACTGATTTGACCAAGAAGGGTGCTGATGTGGTCAATTGGTCTTCTGCGGCTGTGGAAGCTTTTCAGGAGTTGAAGCGTCGCTTTTCTTCTGCCCCTGTGTTGTGCCAGCCAGATGCTTCGCTCCCGTTTCAGGTCGAGGTTGATGCTTCTGAGATTGGAGCAGGAGCTGTTTTGTCGCAAAGAAGTTCTGATGGCTCGGTGATGAAACCATGTGCCTTCTTTTCTAGAAAGTTTTCGCCTGCTGAGCGCAATTATGATGTTGGCAATCGAGAGTTCTTGGCCATGAAGTGGGCATTCGAGGAGTGGCGTCATTGGCTTGAAGGAGCCAAGCATCGCGTGGTGGTCTTGACGGATCACAAGAATTTGACTTATCTCGAGTCTGCCAAACGGTTGAATCCTAGACAGGCTCGTTGGTCGCTATTTTTCTCCTGTTTTGATGTTGTGGTTTCGTACCTTCCGGGCTCTAAGAATGTGAAGGCTGATGCCCTGTCAAGGAGTTTTGTGCCCGACTCTCCGGGTGTTCTTGAGCCGGCGGGTATTCTCAAAGAGGGGGTAATTTTGTCTGCCATCTCTCCTGACTTGCGGCGGGTGCTGAAAAAATTTCAGGCTGATAGACCTGACCGTTGCCCAGCGGAGAAACTGTTTGTCCCTGATAAATGGACTAGTAGAGTTATCTCTGAGGTTCATTGTTCGGTGTTGGCTGGTCATCCTGGAATCTTTGGTACCAGAGATTTGGTGGCTAGATCCTTTTGGTGGCTGTCTTTGTCGCGGGATGTGCGCTCTTTTTTGCAGTCCTGTGGGACTTGTGCTCGGGCTAAGCCCTGCTATTCTCGTGCCAGTGGGTTGCTTTTGCCCTTGCCGGTCCCGAAGAGGCCCTGGACGCATATTTCTATGGATTTTATTTCGGATCTCCCTGTCTCTCAAAAGATGTCGGTCATTTGGGTGGCTTGTGATCGCTTCTCTAAGATGGTCCATTTGGTACCCTTGTCTAAATTGCCTTCCTCCTCTGATTTGGTGCCGTTGTTTTTCCAGCATGTGCTTCGTTTACATGGCATTCCGGAGAACATCGTTTCGGACAGAGGTTCCCAGTTTGTTTCGAGGTTTTGGCGATCCTTTTGTGCTAGGATGGGCATTGATTTGTCTTTTTCCTCGGCTTTCCATCCTCAGACAAATGGCCAAACTGAACGTACTAATCAGACTTTGGAAACATATCTCAGATGCTTTGTTTCTGCTGATCAGGATGATTGGGTGTCCTTTTTGCCTTTGGCTGAGTTCGCTCTTAATAATCGGGCCAGCTCGGCTACTTTGGTTTCGCCGTTTTTCTGCAATTTTGGTTTCCATCCTCGTTTCTCTTCAGGGCAGGTTGAGTCTTCAGACTGTCCTGGTGTAGATACTGTGGTGGATAGGTTGCAGCAGATTTGGACTCATGTGGTGGACAATTTGACATTGTCCCAGGAGAAGGCTCAACGTTTCGCTAACTGCCGGCGCTGTGTGGGTCCCCGACTTCGTGTTGGGGATTTGGTTTGGTTGTCGTCTCGTTATGTTCCTATGAAGGTTTCCTCTCCTAAGTTTAAGCCTCGTTTCATTGTTCCGTATAAGATTTCTGAGGTTCTCAATCCTGTGTCATTTTGTTTGACCCTTCCAGCTTCTTTTGCCATCCATAATGTATTCCATAGGTCGTTGTTGCGGATATACGTGGCGCCTGTGGTTCCATCCGTTGATCCTCCTGCCCCGGTGTTGGTTGAGGGGGAGTTGGAGTATGTGGTGGAGAAGATTTTGGATTCTCGTATTTCGAGACGGAAACTCCAGTACCTGGTCAAGTGGAAGGGTTATGGTCAGGAAGATAATTCCTGGGTCTTTGCCTCTGATGTCCATGCTGCCGATCTGGTTCATGCCTTTCATTTGGCTCGTCCTGGTTGGCCTGGGGGCTCTGGTGAGGGTTCGGTGTCCCCTCCTCAAGGGGGGGGACTGTTGTGAATTCTGTTGTTAAGCTCCCTCCTGTGGTCATGAATGGTACTTCGGCTGGTTCTGTCCATGGGCTTCCTCTGGTGGTTGTGAGTGGGGCTGTGGCTTCTGAGATTCCTTCCACAGGTGACGAGGTTAATTCGTTAGCTGGCTGCTCTATTTAACTCCACCTAGATCATTGCTCCATGCCACCTGTCAATGTTCCAGTATTGGTTAAATAAATAGGGCAGCACACTGCAGCGCCAAAACATGCAAACTTGAAAAAACGAAATTTGAACTGCATTACTGCACTAGAAATATGAAAAATGAGAGCTTTTAGCGCACAAAAATGGCCAATTTTATGTGTACCTCGTAGCCACGTTAAGGCATCTCTCTTATACGAGGTCCTACGTTTGACCTACCTCACTGAGAATAAACGTCTCCATCTGAACGGGTACATGTGAAACCTCTTCTTGGACTCAAATTCTCTCTCTATGTGGAGGGGTATTGGACCTACTATAATTAAAACACCTGAAGCTAGGAGGCGGGGAGTGCACGATCAGAAGGCTAGAGAATACATTTCAAAAACCTGACCTGCACATCCAAACATAGACTGAGTGTGAACAGGTGCTGAACCCAGAGTCACCAACTCGTATATAGTTAAATAAATAGGGCAGCACACTGCAGCGCCAAAACATGCAAACTTGAAAAAACAAAATTTGAACTGCATTACTGCACTAGAAATATGAAAAATGAGAGCTTTTAGCGCACAAAAATGGCCAATTTTATGTGTACCTCGTAGCCACGTTAAGGCATCTCTCTTATACGAGGTCCTACGTTTGACATACCTCACTGAGAATAAACGTCTCCATCTGAACAGGTACATGTGAAACCTCTTCTTGGACTCAAATTCTCTCTCTATGTGGAGGGGTATTGGACCTACTATAATTAAAACACCTGAAGCTAGGAGGCGGGGAGTGCACGATCAGAAGGCTAGAGAATACATTTCAAAAACCTGACCTGCACATCCAAACATAGACTGAGTGTGAACAGGTGCTGAACCCAGAGTCACCAACTCGTATATAGTTAAATAAATAGGGCAGCACACTGCAGCGCCAAAACATGCAAACTTGAAAAAACAAAATTTGAACTGCATTACTGCACTAGAAATATGAAAAATGAGAGCTTTTAGCGCACAAAAATGGCCAATTTTATGTGTACCTCGTAGCCACGTTAAGGCATCTCTCTTATACGAGGTCCTACGTTTGACATACCTCACTGAGAATAAACGTCTCCATCTGAACAGGTACATGTGAAACCTCTTCTTGGACTCAAATTCTCTCTCTATGTGGAGGGGTATTGGACCTACTATAATTAAAACACCTGAAGCTAGGAGGCGGGGAGTGCACGATCAGAAGGCTAGAGAATACATTTCAAAAACCTGACCTGCACATCCAAACATAGACTGAGTGTGAACAGGTGCTGAACCCAGAGTCGCCAACTCGTATATAGTTAAATAAATAGGGCAGCACACTGCAGCGCCAAAACATGCAAACTTGAAAAAACGAAATTTGAACTGCATTACTGCACTAGAAATATGAAAAATGAGAGCTTTTAGCGCACAAAAATGGCCAATTTTATGTGTACCTCGTAGCCACGTTAAGGCATCTCTCTTATACGAGGTCCTACGTTTGACCTACCTCACTGAGAATAAACGTCTCCATCTGAACGGGTACATGTGAAACCTCTTCTTGGACTCAAATTCTCTCTCTATGTGGAGGGGTATTGGACCTACTATAATTAAAACACCTGAAGCTAGGAGGCGGGGAGTGCACGATCAGAAGGCTAGAGAATACATTTCAAAAACCTGACCTGCACATCCAAACATAGACTGAGTGTGAACAGGTGCTGAACCCAGAGTCACCAACTCGTATATAGTTAAATAAATAGGGCAGCACACTGCAGCGCCAAAACATGCAAACTTGAAAAAACAAAATTTGAACTGCATTACTGCACTAGAAATATGAAAAATGAGAGCTTTTAGCGCACAAAAATGGCCAATTTTAAGTGTACCTCGTAGCCACGTTAAGGCATCTCTCTTATACGAGGTCCTACGTTTGACATACCTCACTGAGAATAAACGTCTCCATCTGAACAGGTACATGTGAAACCTCTTCTTGGACTCAAATTCTCTCTCTATGTGGAGGGGTATTGGACCTACTATAATTAAAACACCTGAAGCTAGGAGGCGGGGAGTGCACGATCAGAAGGCTAGAGAATACATTTCAAAAACCTGACCTGCACATCCAAACATAGACTGAGTGTGAACAGGTGCTGAACCCAGAGTCGCCAACTCGTATATAGTTAAATAAATAGGGCAGCACACTGCAGCGCCAAAACATGCAAACTTGAAAAAACGAAATTTGAACTGCATTACTGCACTAGAAATATGAAAAATGAGAGCTTTTAGCGCACAAAAATGGCCAATTTTATGTGTACCTCGTAGCCACGTTAAGGCATCTCTCTTATACGAGGTCCTACGTTTGACCTACCTCACTGAGAATAAACGTCTCCATCTGAACGGGTACATGTGAAACCTCTTCTTGGACTCAAATTCTCTCTCTATGTGGAGGGGTATTGGACCTACTATAATTAAAACACCTGAAGCTAGGAGGCGGGGAGTGCACGATCAGAAGGCTAGAGAATACATTTCAAAAACCTGACCTGCACATCCAAACATAGACTGAGAATAAACGTCTCCATCTGAACGGGTACATGTGAAACCTCTTCTTGGACTCAAATTCTCTCTCTATGTGGAGGGGTATTGGACCTACTATAATTAAAACACCTGAAGCTAGGAGGCCCTATTTATTTAACTATATACGAGTTGGCGACTCTGGGTTCAGCACCTGTTCACACTCAGTCTATGTTTGGATGTGCAGGTCAGTTTTTTGAAATGTATTCTCTAGCCTTCTGATCGTGCACTCCCCGCCTCCTAGCTTCAGGTGTTTTAATTATAGTAGGTCCAATACCCCTCCACATAGAGAGAGAATTTGAGTCCAAGAAGAGGTTTCACATGTACCCGTTCAGATGGAGACGTTTATTCTCAGTGAGGTAGGTCAAACGTAGGACCTCGTATAAGAGAGATGCCTTAACGTGGCTACGAGGTACACATAAAATTGGCCATTTTTGTGCGCTAAAAGCTCTCATTTTTCATATTTCTAGTGCAGTAATGCAGTTCAAATTTCGTTTTTTCAAGTTTGCATGTTTTGGCGCTGCAGTGTGCTGCCCTATTTATTTAACTATATACGAGTTGGCGACTCTGGGTTCAGCACCTGTTCACACTCAGTCTATGTTTGGATGTGCAGGTCAGGTTTTTGAAATGTATTCTCTAGCCTTCTGATCGTGCACTCCCCGCCTCCTAGCTTCAGGTGTTTTAATTATAGTAGGTCCAATACCCCTCCACATAGAGAGAGAATTTGAGTCCAAGAAGAGGTTTCACATGTACCCGTTCAGATGGAGACGTTTATTCTCAGTGAGGTAGGTCAAACGTAGGACCTCGTATAAGAGAGATGCCTTAACGTGGCTACGAGGTACACATAAAATTGGCCATTTTTGTGCGCTAAAAGCTCTCATTTTTCATATTTCTAGTGCAGTAATGCAGTTCAAATTTCGTTTTTTCAAGTTTGCATGTTTTGGCGCTGCAGTGTGCTGCCCTATTTATTTAACTATATACGAGTTGGCGACTCTGGGTTCAGCACCTGTTCACACTCAGTCTATGTTTGGATGTGCAGGTCAGGTTTTTGAAATGTATTCTCTAGCCTTCTGATCGTGCACTCCCCGCCTCCTAGCTTCAGGTGTTTTAATTATAGTAGGTCCAATACCCCTCCACATAGAGAGAGAATTTGAGTCCAAGAAGAGGTTTCACATGTACCCGTTCAGATGGAGACGTTTATTCTCAGTGAGGTAGGTCAAACGTAGGACCTCGTATAAGAGAGATGCCTTAACGTGGCTACGAGGTACACATAAAATTGGCCATTTTTGTGCGCTAAAAGCTCTCATTTTTCATATTTCTAGTGCAGTAATGCAGTTCAAATTTCGTTTTTTCAAGTTTGCATGTTTTGGCGCTGCAGTGTGCTGCCCTATTTATTTAACTATATACGAGTTGGCGACTCTGGGTTCAGCACCTGTTCACACTCAGTCTATGTTTGGATGTGTAGGTCAGGTTTTTGAAATGTTCCAGTATTGGTCTAGTTCGCTCCTGGATCGTTCTTGTGACCTGTCTTCCCAGCAGAAGCTAAGTTCCTGCTTGTTTTTCTCTGTTTGCTATTTTTTCTGTCCAGCTTGCTATTTTGATTTTTGTCTTGCTTGCTGGAAGCTCTGGGACGCAGAGGGAGCGCCTCCGCACCGTGAGTCGGTGCGGAGGGTCTTTTTGCGCCCTCTGCGTGGTCTTTTTGTAGTTTTTTGTGCTGACCGCAAAGTTACCTTTCCTATCCTCTGTCTGTTCAGTAAGTCGGGCCTCACTTTGCTAAATCTATTTCATCTCTGTGTTTGTAATTTTCATCTTAACTCACAGTCATTATATGTGGGGGGCTGCCTGTTCCTTTGGGGAATTTCTCTGAGGCAAGGTAGGCTTTATTTTTCTATCTTTAGGGCTAGCTAGTTCCTTAGGCTGTGACGAGGCGCCTAGGGAGCGTCAGGAGCGCTCCACGGCTATTTCTAGTGTGTGTGATAGGATTAGGGATTGCGGTCAGCAGAGTTCCCATGTCTCAGAGCTTGTCCTGTATTATTAGTAACTATCAGGTCATTCCGTGTGCTCTTAACCACCAGGTCCATTATTGTCCTCACCACCAGGTCATAACAGTACACGTGGCCAAAAGTATTAATGCATCTCAATAGAGGGATAAGAGAAGTTCTGAGACCATTTTTTTTTCTTTGCAGTGTGTTTTGTCTCTCTTTTCCCCTTTACCTCTGGGTGGTTCAGGATACAGGTGTAGATATGGACATTCAAGGTCTGTCCTCTTGTATGGATAATCTCACTGCAAGGGTACAAAACATTCAAGATTTTGTGGTTCAGAATCCGATGTTAGAGCCTAGGATTCCAATTCCTGATTTGTTTTTTTGGGGATAGATCTAAGTTTCTGAATTTCAAAAATAATTGTAAATTGTTTCTTGCTTTGAAACCTCGCTCCTCAGGTGACCCTGTTCAACAAGTGAAAATCATTATTTCTTTGTTACGTGGCGACCCTCAAGACTGGGCATTTTCCCTTGCGCCAGGAGATCCGGCATTGCGTGATGTTGATGCGTTTTTTCTGGCGCTTGGATTGCTTTATGATGAACCAAATTCAGTGGATCAGGCAGAGAAAATCTTGCTGGCTCTGTGTCAGGGTCAGGATGAGGTAGAGATATATTGTCAGAAGTTTAGGAAGTGGTGTGTACTCACTCAGTGGAATGAATGTGCGCTGGCAGCAATTTTCAGAAAGGGTCTCTCTGAAGCCCTTAAGGATGTCATGGTGGGATTTCCCATGCCTGCTGGTCTGAATGAGTCTATGTCTTTGGCCATTCAGATCGATCGACGCTTGCGTGAGCGTAAAGCTGTGCACCATTTGGCGGTATTATCTGAGCATAGACCTGAGCCTATGCAATGTCCTCACCACCAGGTCATAACAGATGATGCAATGTAACAACATCATTGTTCCGCCTGCACCAGGATGCTGTGTAGACTACAGCCAACAAGATAGAAAGTGGGGAGGAGATCCGGCAATCTGGTCTTAAGTCTTCGGCCCTGGCAACACCACCTGACTACTTTTATTCATTTTTCCTTTTTTTGCCTCTAAGAAGTTTGAATCCAAGGCAACCCCATTTCTAGCTCCTCAATGTAGCGCCCATGGATTCTTAACATAAAACTGCCATCTAAAGACACACCTTCACCCACACAAATGCAAAAAGATCCATAAAGAGTATCTAACCACTTTTTGGTCTGTTATTATAGCATATTTTTAAGAACTGTGCATCGTGTCGATACGCTATTATTTCCCTGGAAACGTAAGAAAAGATTGATATCGATGTGGTAAAATTCTCCTTGTCAATTGGGCAACACATACACACTCAACACATATCCAATTCGTACTGACAATGTCAGGTTGTATATGGCCCCACCCTATTACAAAGAGAAACGGTAAATTCACAGTTGTCAATTTGTACATACATTTTCCAGAAATAGTAACACAGGAAGTACTTGGCACAAAGCTATATGCCGCTAAATCCCAGCATTGCTATTTATGAGAAATATAATTATTTACTAAAACATGTCATGATTGCAGGTCCTCTTTTAGTGCTTCACAGTACCTGCCGGAGGCACGCTGTCACCTTTATCACTCCGGCTCAGCAGGGCATACACTTTATTGTACTTTTCTTCACACTTATCATAAAATTGGCTTTAAATTGAGCTTTTAAAAAAAATGTCTTAGGTTAAGGTTAACAATACAATATATTTTTATACTATTATCCACGCTGCATTTTTTTTTAGGTATTTTATGCGATTTTATTTATTACAATGGGAGAAAAGCCGAGTGTAATTATGTTATTGTGCTGCAGCCTTACTGTACCATGTTCCCTATACTAACCATAAGCCTCTGTTCCATGTGACACGCTTACTGCGGCATGACCTCTTCTTTCCACTGAAAGCTCCTTGATTCAATTGTTACTGAATGATACAGAAATCTTGTAATTTGTTCTTGGTGACATTTGTCTTGGTGGCAGCTGAGCGCTAATGGCACAGGGTTGATTTATTAAGGTTTGATCAGCTTTTACTACCGGGCACTCATGCATACGCATACACAGCAATGGCTGCCTACTGCAAGTGCTCCCTCGAAGAAAGGCTTTTAAAGTTCTTATGTTCCATTTTTATGGTTAGATAAGTAGACCTCCAGTTTTAGATGAGTCCATGTAATGGTTCTTTGTGCTTTCACACTTTAGGGTCAAGATGAGCAATCGTTGTTATAGTAATATGGATACCTGCCGTGACCCTTTTGACCCAGTTCCCCGACAGGTCAATCTATTTTCTCTTTTTTTTTGTAGCAGCCACATTTTCCTGCTGTCAGACATCCCTGTTGTACAAAGAATTTCATCATGAAATGACAAAATGACAAAAAATGTTTGCATCTATAAGACCTTCAGTATTATTTACCATCTATTTTTGTAAAAAAAAATCATATTATTTAGCTACATAAAAAAAAGTACAAGAATAAAATATTTACTGTAGGTAAAAAGATTTACAAAAACAAACATCATGTCTAAGTGTGGATCGGAAACCCTTTCGACTCTCGAAAATCTCTATACTTAATGGCAGGGAAATACTGGTGATGTACTTCTGTTTCGACCTCCAGGGACAAGATGGCCACCTATCAGGATCAGGGCAGGGGGTAATGTAATCAAGGGTTTAGGTTAATAGGTTAACACTTTTGTCTTAGCTGCCCTCTTCCATTGCTTTGGCCTCATACAGTTAGGGTACCATCACACTATACGATTTACCTACGATCAGGGCCGTATTTGCCACTAGGCACTTGAGGGCACGTGCCTAGGGCGGCGGGATGCGGGGGGGCGCCCTTGAGCTAGGTTTTTTCCTTTTTTTTTTTTTTTTTATTTTATAAAACTCCGGGGTCAAGTTTCCGCCCCTCTCCTCCCTCCCCCCTTCCCGCCCCCCCCTCCTCCCTCCTTCCCGCCCCCCTCCCTCCCTCCCTGAAGACGTAATACTCACCTTCCTCCAGCGGTGGCTGCAACTGCGTCTCAGCGCCGTCCTGTCTTCAGCGGTCACATGGTACCGATCATTAAGGGTGATGAATATGCGCATATTCATCACCCTTAATTAGCGCTACCATGTGACCGCTGAAGACAGGAAGGAAGACGCTGAGATGCCAGGAAGTTCTGTGCTGCGCGCCGGTGAGAGGTAAGTATGACAGGGAAAAAAGTGGGGTGCCGTGCACACAGGGGAGGAGGATGGGGAGCCATGCATACAGGGGAGAAGGATGGGGAGCCGTGCATACAGGGGAGAAGGATGGGGAGTCGTGCATACAGGGGAGAATGATGGGGAGCCGTGCACACAGGGGAGAAGGATGGGGAGCCGTGCATACAGGGGAGAAGGATGGGGAGTCGTGCATACAGGGGAGAATGATGGGGAGCCGTGCACACAGGGGAGAAGGATGGGGAGCCGTGCATACAGGGGAGAAGGATGGGGAGCCGTGCATACAGGGGAGGATGGGGAGTCGTGCATACAGGGGAGAAGGATGGGGAGCCGTGCACACAGGGGAGAAGGTTGGGGAGCCGTGCACACAGGGGAGAAGGATGGGGAGCCGTGCACACAGGGGAGAAGGATGGGGAGCCATGTACACAGGGGAGAAGGATGGGGAGCCGTGCACACAGGGGAGAAGGATGGGGAGCCGTGCACACAGGGGAGAAGGATGGGGAGCCATGCATACAGGGGAGAAGGATGGGGAGCCGTGCATACAGGGGAGAAGGATGGGGAGCCGTGCATACAGGGGAGAAGGATGGGGAGCCATGAACGCAGGGGAGAAGGATGGGGAGCCATGAACGCAGAGTGGGAGGATGGGGGAGCCATGAACGCAGAGTGGGAGGATGGGGGAGCCATGAACGCAGAGTGGGAGGATGGGGGAGCCATGAACGCAGGGGAGAAGGATGGGGGAGCCATGAACGCAGGGGAGAAGGATGGGGAGCCATGAACGCAGAGTGGGAGGATGGGGGAGCCATGCTTGCAGGGGAGAAGGATGGGGGAGCCATGAACGCAGGGTGGGAGGATGGGGGAGGCATGAACGCAGTGTGGGAGGATGGAGTATAAATATGGAGTATAAATACTGGGCCCTATAAGGGGGACACAGTGTGAGAGGACAGTGTGAAGAGGGGACTGGTATAGAAAGGAGAGGACAGTGTGAAGAGCATGTACCATAAGAGGGACAGTGTGGGGGTCATACTTTGTGCAGACAATATAGTGAGGGGCAATTTTTTATTTGGGAGCATTATAATGACACTTGTATCTTTAAGGGCGTCATGTGGAGACTTTCTGCAAAAGAGCGGCGAAGATGGAAGTCTGCAGAGACGGCTGTGGATGAGAAAACTCATCATGGGATCTGGACAAGATGAAGAAAAGGAGAACGGCTCCAGAGGCGACGTCATCTATCAGGTACCTGGATGTAAATGTTATTTGTGATGCTAACTCTCATGTTTTTATATATGTTAGGAGATTTAAAGGGACACTGTCACCTGAATTTGGAGGGAACAATTTTCAGCCATAGGGGTGGGGTTTTCGGGTGTTTGATTCACCCTTTCCATACCCGCTGGCTGCATGCTGGCTGCAATATTGGATTGAAGCTCATTCTCTGTCCTCCGTAGTACATACTGTACCTGCACAATCTGCAATCTTGCCTTGCGCAGGCGTGTACTATGGAGGACAGAGAATGAGCTTCAATCCAATATTGCAGCCAGCATGCAGCCAGCGGGTAAGGAAAGGGTGAATCAAACACCCGAAAGCCCCGCCCCTATGGCTGAAAATTGTTCCCTCCAAATTCAGGTGACAGAGTCCCTTTTAAAGGGGATGTCCAGGCTTGTGATGAGTCTGCAGTCATTCTTTGTGACTGCAGACTTCTGAATTCTCACAGTGCACACTGCACGCTGTCAGGATTCTCTCATGCTGGGGATTTACATTAATGCGATCACGTGCTGACTAGACATGCGTGACCTCTGGCAATGAAAATGAACTGAGCGAGGCCGGGCACATCTAGTCAGAATGTGGTCAGAAGTCTACAAATCACATACATGTGCTGACATGACCGTCCACCGGCAAGGGAGAATCCTAAAAGTGCAGTGCATGCGTTGTGAGAATTCAGAAGCTGCGATGTCAGGATTCAGCTCTGCAAGTTCCAGTAGTCGTCACATGGACACGTCACTCATATGCGATTTTTCAGACTTAGGGTGTGTGTCCACGTTCAGGATTGCATCAGGATTTGGTCAGTATTTTACATCAGTATTTGTAGCCAAAACCAGGAGTGGGTGATAAATACAGAAGTGGAGCATATGGTTCTATTATAGTTTTCCTCTAATTGTTCCACTCCTGGTTTTGGCTACAAATACTGATGAAAAATCCTGACCAAATCCTGATGCAATCCTGAACGTGGACACATACTCTTATGGTCCTGTGACATCGAGCTTCTCTTCTGCTTCTCTTAGTTTTTCACTGAACATTGAGAGCATTAGGGAGAGGAGCTCGTGGGCACATGACTGAGTGTGCAAATCACATATGTCCTTGGCGGAGGGGGGGCACCAAAATGAATTCTTTCCCCGGGTGCCAGAAACCCTAGATACACCTCTGCTGGTATGCTACTGCGAGCGGTGATTACCGGGTGCGGTGGAGGGAGGTCTGTGCACAGGCAGTGAGGCAGGGACTGAGGGTGTGCACAGAGAGGATGGAGACCCGGAGACTGCCCGTCCCAGTCTACGCCGTAGCCTAGAGCCCTCATTATCATAGGAATATGGCAGTTAATAAATTGCTTTTCTGAAGCTTTATAGTGTAGTTTTAGGTCAGGGAGGGTTGGATAGGGATGAGCTAGCAAGGTGCAGGGACAGGTAATGATGGCTACTTGCGAACATGTGCGGCAATTGCGGTTTTGCACTTACGATGATACATAAAACACTGCTAGTAGTGTTTTTTCTCATTGCTGCAAGTACCGCATTTGCCGGATGGCGGCAAAACCGCAAGAGCCGCACATGTCTGTAAGTCCCATAGGGAATGAATGAGGCCGAACGCAGTGTTGCCCTAAGTGATCCATTACGCGGCAGATGCGGAAAAACTGTCGGATCTGCTGCAAAAGGCGACTTTCACATCAGCGATTTTTGCCAAAGTCACTGCCGATAGTGTCATACTCACCAAAGGGGGAGGCAGCACTAAAAGTGCCTAGGGCAGCAGAAACTCTAAATACGGCCCTGCCTACGATCACTACCAGCGATATGACCTGGCCGTGATCGTAGGTAAATCGTAGTGTGGTCGCTGGGGAGCTGTCACACAGACAGCTCTCCAGCGACCAACGATGCCGAGGTCCCTGGGTAACCAGGGTAAACATCGGGTAACTAAGCGCAGGACCGCGCTTAGTAACCCGATGTTTACCCTGGTTACAAGCGTAAAACTAAAAAAAAACAAACAGCACATACTTACATTCTGGTGTCCGTCAGGTCCCTTGCCGTCTGCTTCCCTCTGCTTCCCGCACTCACTGACTGCCGGCCGTAAAGTGAAAGTGAAAGCACAGCCGCTGTGCTCTGCTTTCACTTTACGGCCGGCAGTCACAGTGCGGGAAGCAGACGCCAAGGGACCTGACGGACACCAGAATGTAAGTATGTGCTGTTTGTTTTTTTTTAGTTTTACGCTTGTAACCAGGGTAAACATCGGGTTACTAAGCACGGTCCTGCGCTTAGTTACCCGATGTTTACCCTGGTTACAAGCGAACGCACCGCTGGATCGCATCGCTAGATCGCTAGATCGGTGTCACACACACCGATCTAGCGATGACAGCGGGAGATCCAGCGATGAAAGAAAGTTCTAAACGATCTGCTACGACGTACGATTCTCAGCAGGATCCCTGATCGCTGCTGCGTGTCAGACACAGCGATATCGTAACGATATCGCTGGAACGTCACGAATTGTACCGTCGTAGCGATCAAAATGGTATAGTGTGACGGTACCCTTAGTGTAAGGGCACACACGACCGGTTTCCTCACATCTAAGAAAAATAGTCTGATTATTCTGATCAGAGTTTAATTAGAGGTTGATCAAAGTGGCATCAGTTTTCCTCGGATATGGAGAAAAAAAAGTTTATCTATCTTCTCCATTCTGAAAGTCCACGAAAATCGGACTGCACTTGGATGTCATCCATGTGTGATCCGATTTTTTTGCTCGGACCCATATATTTGCATTGTCGATTTTGATCTGACAAATTTGGAAATGTCTGAGACTTATCTTGAAACCATTCCAAAAGATCTGACATGTGCACAGCCCCATAGAATATCATATTCGAGAAAATCATGGGTAGCACTGGTCTGAGAAAATCGGTTGAGTGCACGAGTCATCAAACTTATGCTAGATAAGGCTGATTTATTTTCTAAATAAAGTCCCTAATTAGTCTTTTGTTCACCTCTGTCCTGAAAGGACCACCAGTGCATTGTTTGGACTTGAAACAATGCTTAAATATGTTTTGCCAGGTATATAACTTTGCTCTGAGTAGTGCAAAGGATGAGCATGTACACCTCCAACTATTCATTCTCTATGGCATGGCAAGAGATGACCAAATACTGCATTTGCCAATTTCCGACTGTTCCGCAGAGAATGAATGACATGCTGCATATTTTCAACCTGTACTTCATTCAGAGTCCTGTTCTCAGGAATGATTGGGATGCACACAATCAGATCCCCAAGAATATGCTATTATTAAATGGGGTATAATATGTATACTTTGTACAATACCTTAAAAGGATATGGACACCATTTTGTTTCACATAAATGTATTTATTTACAAAAAAAATCATTTTAGCACACAGTATGTTTTCTTGGTGTTTATCTCTGCTTCTAGTCAGCATGTGTCAGCATAAGAGCTACAATTCTACATGACTGCAAAATCTCTAGCAGAGTGGAGGAGCAGAGTAGCTGGGTAAGAAATTGAAGAGGGGATGCGCTAGGCTTCCAAGGACTTTGCAGTGATGTAGAATTGTAGTTCTAATGATGACTCATGCAGGGAAATAAAGACTTCCTGCTTTACCCAGAGCTTAGAAAGATTCCGCTAGTCAGTTTTTAATCACATGATGTCATAGACATAATGGAAAAGAGATCAATTAACTAGGTAGAAAGGTAAAATGAGCAATTGTAAGTACACAGGGCTATATAATATGATGACTGCAGTATGTAAAGAGAATAAATGTTTTGATGGCAGCTAGTCTAATTTCTACTAAAACAGGAAAAATTGATTACATATGCTTTTTTGTTCTGAGCAGTATATATTCCTTCTAGATTAAACATGCTGTGGCGGACACTAGACTTGGGTGTAATTACATCTAAAAGCATTTACATTAAGGTTTTTGAACAGTGATGTGTATAAGATTTGCTTGCTTTGTGTTGTCATCTGTTCATCCGGTAAAGAGATAAGTCACAGGAAGAGGCAGAATTTTTGTACAATTAAGAAAAAATAATTCTATCTTTGCTCGTGAATCAGTCCATACCTATTTTTACTCCAAGATAAACCCCCAACCCAGGTTAGTAAATGTATGAACACTAAGAAAATCACAGACAATTATGCAAATGTATTCCTCTGTAGCACAGCAATTATCGTGGATACAGTCTTAGGTTAATTTATACCAAGGTTTGGAATCTGAACATGTGCCAGTATAATGTATGGTGTTTATCCTGTTTAACATTTCTGCCAGAACAATGAAAGACTAAAATCTTCATTGTTACTGACAAAGTAATTCAATTTCATTGTGTGTCACATAATCACCACCACAAAAATGGCCCTGTTATATCTTACTCCCCTGATTATGTTACATTTTAGTGAGGTTTTTTTCTCATCGTCAGTAAATCCCATGACACAATGACTGGATCTGCAAAAGAGAGATATCAGTATACTGATATTGTATGTCCTGGACATCCTACCCATCCCGTTGTCTATCAGACATGTCGATAATCACACACACTTATGTATATGTGTGTGTGTGGTTACCAATAGGTTTGCATAGTAATATATATATATATATATATATATACAGTGTATATATACTGTATATATGTTGATACAGTACTGTGCAAAAAGGTTTAGGCAACTAATAGCACTTTAAAAAATAGAAGTGTTAATAATTTATTTTTGTCAATTACCAAACCGCAAAATGGATTAAGAGATGAAAAATAAAAAAGAAATAACTATTTGTGTCATGAGTGTGTCACGTCTTCCTGGGAGGTCTGGGGTTAGAAAGATCTCTACGTTGTGTGAATTGCGGATCTTCCATTTAGCCCGTGTGTTTGTGTCCCATGTTAAATGGATTTGGTTTCCTTTGGTGCTGAAAAGGTTAACAACCCTTTCTATGGGCACCAGGAGATGGAACAGGATCCTTGATGCAAACAACTGGCTAAGACGATGGTGCAGACAACAAGGATTTGGATTCCTGGACCACGGTGTGAATTACTGGTATGATGGACTCCTCGCCAGAGACGGACTACACCTCAACAAACCTGGGAAACACACATTCGCCAGAAGACTCGCTACACTCATCAGGAGGGCGTTAAACTAGAAGAAGAGGGGACGGGAAGAAAAACATTAGACTCGAACAAAGACGACCCAGGAAAACATACTCAGAAGGGAGGTAAGAACATTTCTAAAACAATCCACAGTGAGGAGATTGGAACAAAACAAAATCCTCTAAACTGCATGCTCGCAAACGCCAGAAGCCTGACAAACAAGATGGAAGAACTAGAAGCAGAAATATCTACAGGTAACTTTGACATAGTGGGAATAACCGAGACATGGTTAGATGAAAGCTATGACTGGGCAGTTAACTTACAGGGTTACAGTCTGTTTAGAAAGGATCGTAAAAATCGGAGAGGAGGAGGGGTTTGTCTCTATGTAAAGTCTTGTCTAAAGTCCACTTTAAGGGAGGATATTAGCGAAGGGAATGAGGATGTCGAGTCCATATGGGTTGAAATTCATGGAGGGAAAAATGGTAACAAAATTCTCATTGGGGTCTGTTACAAACCCCCAAATATAACAGAAAGCATGGAAAGTCTACTTCTAAAGCAGATAGATGAAGCTGCAACCCATAATGAGGTCCTGGTTATGGGGGACTTTAACTACCCGGATATTAACTGGGAAACAGAAACCTGTGAAACCCATAAAGGCAACAGGTTTCTGCTAATAACCAAGAAAAATTATCTTTCACAATTGGTGCAGAATCCAACCAGAGGAGCAGCACTTTTAGACCTAATACTATCTAATAGACCTGACAGAATAACAAATCTGCAGGTGGTTGGGCATTTAGGAAATAGCGACCACAATATTGTGCAGTTTCACCTGTCTTTCACTAGGGGGACTTGTCAGGGAGTCACAAAAACATTGAACTTTAGGAAGGCAAAGTTTGAACAGCTTAGAGATGCCCTTAATCTGGTAGACTGGGACAATATCCTCAGAAATGAGAATACAGATAATAAATGGGAAATGTTTAAGAACATCCTAAATAGGCAGTGTAAGCGGTTTATACCTTGTGGGAATAAAAGGACTAGAAATAGGAAAAACCCAATGTGGCTAAACAAAGAAGTAAGACAGGCAATTAACAGTAAAAAGAAAGCATTTGCACTACTAAAGCAGGATGGCACCATTGAAGCTCTAAAAAACTATAGGGAGAAAAATACTTTATCTAAAAAACTAATTAAAGCTGCCAAAAAGGAAACAGAGAAGCACATTGCTAAGGAGAGTAAAACTAATCCCAAACTGTTCTTCAACTATATCAATAGTAAAAGAATAAAAACTGAAAATGTAGGCCCCTTAAAAAATAGTGAGGAAAGAATGGTTGTAGATGACGAGGAAAAAGCTAACATATTAAACACCTTCTTCTCCACGGTATTCACGGTGGAAAATGAAATGCTAGGTGAAATCCCAAGAAACAATGAAAACCCTATATTAAGGGTCACCAATCTAACCCAAGAAGAGGTGCGAAACCGGCTAAATAAGATTAAAATAGATAAATCTCCGGGTCCGGATGGCATACACCCACGAGTACTAAGAGAACTAAGTAATGTAATAGATAAACCATTATTTCTTATTTTTAGTGACTCTATAGCGACAGGGTCTGTTCCGCAGGACTGGCGCATAGCAAATGTGGTGCCAATATTCAAAAAGGGCTCTAAAAGTGAACCTGGAAATTATAGGCCAGTAAGTCTAACCTCTATTGTTGGTAAAATATTTGAAGGGTTTCTGAGGGATGTTATTCTGGATTATCTCAATGAGAATAACTGTTTAACTCCATATCAGCATGGGTTTATGAGAAATCGCTCCTGTCAAACCAATCTAATCAGTTTTTATGAAGAGGTAAGCTATAGACTGGACCACGGTGAGTCATTGGACGTGGTATATCTCGATTTTTCCAAAGCGTTTGATACCGTGCCGCACAAGAGGTTGGTACACAAAATGAGAATGCTTGGTCTGGGGGAAAATGTGTGTAAATGGGTTAGTAACTGGCTTAGTGATAGAAAGCAGAGGGTGGTTATAAATGGTATAGTCTCTAACTGGGTCGCTGTGACCAGTGGGGTACCGCAGGGGTCAGTATTGGGACCTGTTCTCTTCAACATATTCATTAATGATCTGGTAGAAGGTTTACACAGTAAAATATCGATATTTGCAGATGATACAAAACTATGTAAAGCAGTTAATACAAGAGAAGATAGTATTCTGCTACAGATGGATCTGGATAAGTTGGAAACTTGGGCTGAAAGGTGGCAGATGAGGTTTAACAATGATAAATGTAAGGTTATACACATGGGAAGAGGGAATCAATATCACCATTACACACTGAACGGGAAACCACTGGGTAAATCTGACAGGGAGAAGGACTTGGGGATCCTAGTTAATGATAAACTTACCTGGAGCAGCCAGTGCCAGGCAGCAGCTGCCAAGGCAAACAGGATCATGGGGTGCATTAAAAGAGGTCTGGATACACATGATGAGAGCATTATACTGCCTCTGTACAAATCCCTAGTTAGACCGCACATGGAGTACTGTGTCCAGTTTTGGGCACCGGTGCTCAGGAAGGATATAATGGAACTAGAGATAGTACAAAGGAGGGCAACAAAATTAATAAAGGGGATGGGAGAACTACAATACCCAGATAGATTAGCGAAATTAGGATTATTTAGTCTAGAAAAAAGACGACTGAGGGGCGATCTAATAACCATGTATAAGTATATAAGGGGACAATACAAATATCTCGCTGAGGATCTGTTTATACCAAGGAAGGTGACGGGCACAAGGGGGCATTCTTTGCGTCTGGAGGAGAGAAGGTTTTTCCACCAACATAGAAGAGGATTCTTTACTGTTAGGGCAGTGAGAATCTGGAATTGCTTGCCTGAGGAGGTGGTGATGGCGAACTCAGTCGAGGGGTTCAAGAGAGGCCTGGATGTCTTCCTGGAGCAGAACAATATTGTATCATACAATTATTAGGTTCTGTAGAAGGACGTAGATCTGGGTATTTATTATGATGGAATATAGGCTGAACTGGATGGACAAATGTCTTTTTTCGGCCTTACTAACTATGTTACTATGTTACTATGTTACTATGCTGGTCAGAAACTTGTAGCTTCATTTTCCGCTGCTTTTGATCTGGTAATTACCTCTCCTTACAAAACCTGGCGAGATCTTCTCTGTCTTGACAGTGAAAACTTTACTTCCTAGCTCATTGGAGTTGCTGTGCTGAATTGGAGATTGCTGTTGCTGCTGGAGATTGTTGCTTGCTGTTTTTGAGTGTATGCTTTCCTCATTGCCCTATTCCCATTTGGTCGGTACATTCCTTTCTTCCATATATATCTCTCTACCTTTGGTGATTGTATTCTTGTTGCTTTCTGTTATCCTTGTTGTGTCATTGTTTCTTGCATACCTTATATTCCTGTCCCACGCCTCATGGAGTGGGGGAGGGGACAGATCAGGCTTTAATAGGAACATAGTAAGGTCAGAGACTTGGGGCTGTCTACTTTCAAGAGTACCCCTAGGACAGAGATAGTTAGGGTCCCAATTCCAGGGAAAGTATGATGCCCCCTTCCTTACCGAAAACCATCACAACATGACAATTTGCTTCCAAAACAGAATTGAAACATCAATTTGTTTTAGGTACACTTGTACATAGAATTTGAGGGCACTCTGCAGGGAGATTGTTCCAAACATCTGGGAGATCTAAACACAGATCTTCTGGGGATGGGACCTTGCTTAAATCCTTCTATTTTCTCACGTAATCAAAGCCAGTTTTGATGACAATGAAATCAGGGCTCTGCGGGGGCCTTCTCATAATTTCCAGGAATCCTTGTTCTTCCATCATGTAATACCATCTGGGAGACATTTGACTGGCTCAAAATGTATTCATCAGCAAGAGAACAACCCCAAACATAGAGCCAGTGTCACCAAGAAGTATCTTCTGCGCAAAGAAGAACAAGGAGTCCTACAAGTGATGATATGGCCTCACAGAGTCATGATCTCAGCAACATCAAGTCTGTCTGTGATTCCATGGAGAGAAAGAAAGATTTACACGAATGACATCCACAGAAGATCTGTGCCTAGATTTCAATTTTGCACATGCACTTTGCAACATTTTTTCTGAGATGTACATCATGAAAGCTACACTTGGGTTCTACCCTTCTTAGGGTGGGAGGACATGCAGAAGGCAGACCAACTGCTCAAGGCTATCAATGAAATCCCTTTGGATGTGACATCCCTAAAGCTCAAATGGGTGAGATACACACTTTTCAATTCACTTGTTTATAGACTATGGCACTTTGAACCTGTTTTTGTCCTGCTAATTCCTATTTGGAATTGAGTAGGCCCTACTGTGGGCCAAGGGTTTTTCCCTATCTGACCAGCGTTATTTGTGAGTTTTATCTTTATCACTAAAAGTTATGTTTTAAGGAATCTTTCTATGCTGTATATTTTTTTTCACACCTGCCTAAAAATTTTGAACAGTGCTATGTATAATGTACTTCAGACAAATTTTGTGAAAACATATAGAAATACGACTTTTACGTAAGTCTGGTGTTTCATCTTTGGCTAATAAAAAGTTAAATTTTTCAGTGGACTTCTAAATATTTTGTCACACCACAGCCTGTCTTTTTCTTTTCTGCTGAATATTTTCAATACAATCTGCACTAATTTTTGAATAAATTATAGCGTATTATTTTAAGTCAAAATAGGCCACTCCCCTTTAAGGCCCTCCCCTTTTTTTTCAAAAAGTTAGGAGTACACCTCCCAAAGCAAAACAAGATACAAACTTTTGCCAAAAACATGCCAACATTTGTTACATTTCTCCACCATCTAAAAAATTCTCCCCATTTGTTTTTCTTTATAGGTATATTATTCCTTTAATTCAGGTATGTGTCCTAAGTATAATTGTCCTTCTTCGTTAAAAAATCTACTAAAAAATACCATTTAATAAATGACTAGTAAACGAGTAAATAAAAAATATACAGTAGATCTTGTTAGAATGTTGCTTGGAATGTTGATTTACAAAGTTGTACAATTTGCAATAAAATATTAAGTTCTAATTAATATTTTTTACCATTTATTTCCTCAGTTTGCATGCATTACAATACCCTGCAAGTTGCCCGATTCCATTCAGTTTTAATCTCAACAGGCACTCCCAATGATCTCAGTCTTCAAATATTAAAATTAAATTTGATTTGATTAAATATTTTTTGAGCTTAGGTGCACGTTCCTCAGAGGAGAGAGAGAGGAGCTGGAGAATAGGCCAACAAGTAGTTGGCTGTGAAAATGAGTAGAATTCAGCAGCTTGCTATGTAATGTAATACATGCAAGCTGCAGAACAAAATTATAATTTTGAATCTTTTGATAGATAACTAATTGCAGAAATATGTTATGTGGCTAAATACATACAATGCATTAAAAAATATATGCAAAACTATCCACAGACTTTAAAATCTCATGGTTGTCTATGCATGAAGCAATAATATGACACCCATAATAGTGGGCTGCCTCACACTGTACAATCATATGCCGCCAATTTCATACAGAGGCCTTCAGAAACTTTTCTGTTCTAATTGAACCAAGATGAAACATATTGTCATATTTTGAAACAGCGGTCGTAGTAGAAAGAGCTCTAAAGTAAAATTCTGCAAATTTATTGGCGAGAGCACACTCATAAAAAAGTGTAGACACATCTTTGGGCTACCTGCATGACATAAACTGAAATCTACACTTACAACTTCTGGTGCAAATTATAGTACCGTAAATCCTTTTGGCCGCCAGTAGCTTTGCCTCTCTTTGTATGGCCTCCTACTTTTTTGGAAAAGTGGCAATAGTCGGCAAAAGCAGTAGAAAAAAAAGTCACACATTTTTTTCGCTCAATATGACGAAAGCAAAAATACGCAACTTTTTAACGCCATAATTTTAGTTTGTGAAAATTCGACTGCAATTGGATGTCATCCGAGTGTGATCCAATGTTTTCCACGGACCCATAAACATGATTGGGCAAATTACATTACTGAAGGAAAATTGTACATGCTGTAATTTTTTTTTCCTTGGGCAACTCAGATAGGTGCACTGCCTCACTGAAAAACATTGGTCTGAATACGATCTGATCTTATGACGGGTCGCACTAGGATCAAAACTACAGTTGTTTGCACAAGCCATTAATATTACAAATAAAACACTTGTTCTCCATGGTATTGGTGCATAATACATACTATTAGTGCGCACTGCACACATCTATAATATGGGATATCTCATAAAGATGGGTGAATCTTCAAAAATTAGTTTTGGGAAGATTCACTCATTTTGACTAAGACCGAATAAATTTGGTCTGAACAAAAAATGCCCTGACATCCATCATTATGCTTTAAATTCACTTCTGATCCCAAATAGAAAGGAGATAAGGGGGTTAAAAAAATATACATATATTATATTCACCTGCCTTAGCCCCTCAGCTATCTTAAGTCACCAATGTGGCTCCTTGGTCATGATGACATGTGTCACCCCTTCCCGATCACAGGCCTCAGCGACAGAAACAAAGCCCCAGAAGACCTGAAGACTGGCACTTTGCACTGCTGCAACAGAGGAGGCTGAAGACAGGAGATGGTGTTGGATGGTGAGTACTATTTTTCTGGCATTTTGCTGCACAATAGTTACAGATCAATTTGCTCATCTGTACTCATAAACTTGCAGATTACAAACATATCCAAAAGGTTGCGCTGCGCTAATGTGTGTTGCTTGGATCACATCCCCCTATTTTTTATACTCAGAGAAGATATTATTATTATTTATTGTTATAGTGCCATTTATTCCATGGCGCTTTACATATGAGGAGGGGTATACATATTTGAGCTTTGTGAAATCCGAGTCTCCTCTGTCTATCTGGCTCAGAATATAGATATCTTATGGAAAATGTCACATGTCAAGTCTGGATTTGGGCTTCCAATATGTTATTTATTGCGTATTTCACACTGAAAAGCAACTATTATTTGTAGCATTAATGAAGGTCAGCTCTTTTCCGTCTCCTCTTCTCTCTATCCGGTTGCGTACTGTTGACCGTGCACACGTTGATGTGATGGCTTAGCAGGTACAATTGACAGGGGATCATTCTGTTGACTTACAGTAATTATCAATTTGGCATTAAGCTTTGTTTGTTTCACAAATGGAAATAATATGGATTTTTTTGCGAACACAGATATGGGAAACAGAGGGAGGTTTGTTGCTGGCTGAACATCAGAGGTTATCGGGGCAGCTCAGATCTTTCTAGGTACAGAGCATCAATGGTTTCAAAAAGCAAGGGTGCAAAAAAAAAGCCTGCAGGAGCATGATAGCACTGAGTGGCCCAGCTGGGATCTTCTAAAGTAGATCTGTCGCAAGATTTCCCAATGCAAACTGCATACATTATTGGATTCAACGTTTAGAGTTGATGAGGATGGTGAACTTACACAGAGAAAAAAATCCACGTCAGGGAATGATTGTATAATCCTTTATAAATGTTTACACTTAATCTTTACCTAATATGATTGTGCAGGTAATGGAGAAACAAATGCGTTAATTCTGCCCTGCCTTGTGGGAAGGATGAAGGATGCCAATCCCAGTATAAGTCGTTTATTTGTCAACGCGTTTCAAAGTGTAAATCTCTTCTTCAGGAGTACCATGATCAACGCGTTGACAAATAAACTACTTATACTCGAATTGGCATCCGTCATCCTGCTCACATGGCAGTTTCAGAACTAGCCCTTTGGCTTCTCCATTACCTGCACTTTCATCCTCTCGTGGGTCTGCAGCAGCCTAACCATTACCAGTGGTTGTGTGCAACGCAACCCTACCAGATGAGCACCTTATGCGATTATTGCAACATTGTTATCCTGATAAGACCCAATTTTGTGCTTTGTGTCTTTCCAGTCCTTCTTTTCTGTACCTAGTTTGATTGACAGCTCTTCAGTGTCTCTCCAGCTGTTGAAACCTCTCACTGCTCAGTACAAGCTGCTAATCTGTTAATCAGGCTAGGTGGGTGGAGCCTGAATATATTTGAAATCATGAACACATCACTCTTGGGTGGTGAGTCCAGCCTCACGTTTTGCTGTTGGTGAGCAGAAAAATGTTCTTCCTCCATCAATATTTATGAACTGCCCAATTTGACAGCAGATATGGAATCTTGTAGATGTTTTCATTTCTCATTAGTCACAGCATAATAGAATTTATAATAAAAATATGTGTAAGTAAGATCAGCTCACCACCTTCCTAGATCTTCATGGTCCAAGAGGGTAGTAGGTGCCAGATGTCCCGATCGATACTTAGGCAAGGAGAAAAGGGAGAAATAGATTCTCCAGCATCACTCCGAAACAAGAACATCCAATTTATAATAAGCACATTAAGATTATACATGAGAAAAAATATTAAAATTTAAACCCCAGGCCAATGCCTTTCCAACCCTTCACGGATTCTTAATTATGGCAGTACACAAATATTAAAGAGCAGTGTAAATTGGTAATCAGTATTACCAGGTACGTACAAACAGCACAGCTGGATTTAATGAGGATCAAGATTAAAGGGAATCTGTCAGCGAACCACAGGCAGCATGAATCAGGTATGTCTTACTCTAAAATGCTGCATAGTTTCAAAAAAATAACATATTGGTGGGTCTTGATGTGGAGGTCTTCTGGAGTCAGATGCTCCTGATTCATTGAGAAATGCCCTTAATGACTCCTGCGTTTCTCAAGAGATGTGTGCTTCACCACAAATCCTACGCCAGTTGGGGATTGGAGTAAGATTTTTGGCGTAAGAAATGTTGCTACTCCTCGGGAATTTGACAAATCCCTGTCCCGCCCTACCTCCACACAAAATTTTCTGACTTTTCAAAGCTTTTTACTCAAGAATTTTGACATAATAGCTTTGATGATTTGGGGTCTGTGTGTCTCAGCTGACAAGTCTGAGGCAGGTTTATGGCAGCTTTTCCCTGCTCTGCTCCAGTTGACCGATGTATCATTCTATGTGTACACATAAGGAGAGGCCTGTAGGTCAAAAAGGGTTGGGGTGTAAAGAAACAGGCAGGGACCGGCCTCAGAATAGTAAAGACACATAGACCCCGGTCCAGCATTGTCTTTGGCTCTTTTTTCTTTTTGGTACCAATAGTAACATTTTTATTTCTACTTTATTCATTATTAAATTTGTGCCCTTTTTTAAGTTACCGTATATACTCGTGTATAAGTTGAGATTTTCTGCACAATTTTTTGTGCTGAAAACCCTCCCCCCCCCGCGGGTCTTAACGCCCCCCTCTGCTTATACACGAGTCACGGCCCAAAAAGCCAGTGGGGAGGGAGGCGGTGGAGCAGCGGGTGACTGGAGCTGGTGGCTGTGGCACAGTGACAGCTGCAGTCGCTGACAACAGAAGATATCATACTCACCCTCCGTCGCTGCATCTCCGTCCCTGCATCTCCGTTGTCCCGGCGGCTCTCCTCTTCTGTGCTGAGCAGTCACGTGGTACCACTCATTAAGGTAATGAATATGGACACGTCTCCACTCCCATAGGCATGGAGTACATATTCATTACCCTAATGAGTGGTACCACATGACCGCTGAGCAGAGGAGAGACGGCGGCGATGGGGAACGGAGATGCAGGTGTGAGGAGGGTGAGTATGACAGGAAGAGGGGGCAATATGAGCTATTCATACAACCATGGTATGGGGAAGCTGAGCCATGTGGGACGGGGGAGCTGAGCCATGTGGGACGGGGGAGCTGAGCCATGCGGACCAGGGGAGCTGAGCAATGCAGGACCTGGGGAGCTGAGCAATGTGGGACCGGGGAGCTGAGCAATGCGGAACCGGGGGAGCTGAGCAATGCAGGACAGGGGGAGCCATGCATACAACAGGGGGAGCCACACATACCAGGACAGAACAGGGGGAGCCACACATAGCAGGACAGGACAAGGGGAGCCACATACCTGGTCAGGGGGAGCCACATGCCAGGATAGGATGGGGAGCCATATACCAGGACAGGACAAGGGGAGCCACATACCAGGACAGGATGGGGGAGCCACATACCAGGACTGGACAGGGGAGCCACATACCAGGACAGGATGGGGGAGCAACATACCAGGACCGGACAAGGGGAGCTACATAAAAGGACAGGACAGGGGGATCCACATACCAGGACAGGACAGGGGGAGCTACATACCAGGACAGGACAGGGGGAGCCACATACCAGGACAGGGGGATCCACATACCAGGACATGATGGGGGAGCAACATACCAGGACAGGACAGGGGGATCCACATACCAGGACAGGACAGGGGGATCTACATACCAGGACAGGACAGGGGGATCCACATACCAGGACAGGACAGGGGGAGCTACATACCAGGACAGGATAGGGGGAGCCACATACCAGGACAGGTTGGGGGAGCAACATACCAGGACAGGACAGGGGGAGCCACGCTTAGCAGGACAGGGATGAGGGGACAATGCATGCCCTGCTTATACTCGAATTAATAAGCTTACTCAGTTTTCCATGGCAAAAGTAAGTACCTTGGTTTTTACTTGTGTTGGCTTATACTCGAGTATATATGGTAACTTCTGTATATTTGGTTTATGTTTTAGACTAATTCATCATTTGTAGTTTTTCGAATTGTGGCAAACTTTTTGTGCAATTGTACCCAAGCATCGTACATATGCTGCCCTATATGTCCTATAAAGCACAGCAATCCAATGAGCCACATCTTGCCTCTAACTCGCCTTCTCGGGTGGCATATATAAAAGACTTTTGTTACTAAGTCTTTTTAGCTTTTTACTTAGTTATTTCCATCTTGACTCTGTGTAAGAAATCTTTAATTGATTAATCTTGAGCCTCATTAAATTCATCTATGGTCAATGACGTACTGAGCAATTCAGTGTGCTTACCTATTTATACTGCTCATTAACATTTTTGTACTGCTGTGATTAAGAACCTGTGAAGGGTTGGAAACGCGTTGGAATGATGTTTTTATTTTTAACTTTTTTTGTGTGTGTATGATTTTAATATGGACACAATAAACTGGATGATTTTATCTCAGGGTGATGCTAGAGAATCTCTGTTTCTACTGCTTAGAATAGAATTAATGCCACACAAGACCCTACTTTATCTATATTAATTCTGTTATTAAACTTTTATTGTTTTTCCCAAACTTTATTGTAACCATGCCAAAATCTTCATCAGAAATCATTTAGTGCATATGTGTGGTTTTTGTAGCCCTTTTCACGTGTAGAAGCAGATTTTTGTCTGTGTAGGAAATTCTGAACATGTTCTATTTTCTTGTGAATCCTGCAAAATTGTGATTGGCCAGTTTGATTGGGGCTAGTGATGACCGGATCAGGGGAAATTCGAATTTTCAAGTTCTTGCGGATTTTCTGAAAAATTCAATTGGCGAAGAAGTCATTCTTTGCCAATTTCATGTCCCTTATTATAGTCTGTTGTCTCCCCAGATCCCATGGCACAATAAATATAATATGTAAAAAACCCCAAAAAATTCTTATACTAAACAAAACAACCATCTCATCGGCCCTCCACTCCTTTCCCATCACTCGACCAGTCCTCGTCGCATCTCGTTGTGGCTCATGCTGAAATCCACATCATGACACCATGACCTTTCTCACGCTTCTGTAGAATTCTCCAGGCCTTCATCAAATCCAGGAGACCCATCCCAGCATGAGAGGCCGGGCATTTCAGCATGAGAAGTGACAATCTGAAGATGCGGCCAGGACCAGATTGATGACATGGATGGGCTGGAGAGGTGAGTGGCGAGATGAGTATAAGAATTGTTTTATATGGACTTTTAAGTTTCAGAAAAGTAATGGCTATTGGCTGCCATTTTTGATAAATGCGCGGGAGTGGATTACAAAAAATTCAGAATTTTTGCCGAATGCGGATATTTGTAGAATTTAATTCCAATCTAAATGTTTCACTCATTTACATTTAGGGCTACTTCTCATGCCTATAACCTGCACATCCGCAGTGGAAATCTCAATGTCAGTCCCAGTTTTTTTTACCTCCAAAACACTTAGATTTACCATAAGCAAATTCGTGATATGTTAACACAATAAATTTTAACGTGTGAGTTTTGACATTTAACATCTACCCTGACATTTATTAGGGCACAACATTAGTCAGAGCATGTATTCCCTAGTACATAAATGCCACTTTGCCATTGATCAGGAACAGGATGAAATCCTCAGTGTATCAAATTTTATGTTCAGACATTTCACGTGAATCAGTGCATTGAAAATGTGTGAAATCCCAGTTTTTCTGAATAACATTCACAGATGTTTATTTTTTTTTAACAAAGGCATAGAAGAATAACACCAGGTGCTTTCACTAGGCAGTTTTGTGTTAATCATCTAAAAACCAAAATTATTCACACCCCTGTAATCAGCACCTTCCGCAGCCAACTTTTGCTTGATAAAAGGGAAAAGATGCTTCCCATACTGTTTCATAAGGCTGAGTGTTTAGGGACCGCGTGTAGCGTTTCTGCTGGTACATTTGGTTTAGAATAAATGTGGCCTCAATCAGTAATTGGTCAATTGCAAACTCTGGATGCAAAGCCCAGTACCGATCCCTACATAGCTCTGAATGCATAAGCTGCAGTTGGAAGGGACCTATTAAAGAACAGCAAATGCTAGTAAGTCATTATTTTGCGGCAATCACTGGATCTGTGCTGTACGGTATCGGAGTAAATACAGCCCTGTTTATCTTAAAAGCAGAATGCATTCCACACAATGAGAACACTTTCAGAATAGTAACTAAAAGCACTTAATTTAGCATATGAATGGAGAAAAATCATTGTTTTATACAAAATGCCGGGGGATGCATTATCTCAATTTTTTGCTAAGTGGATGTAAGGGGTTCCATGATGGATAACACCGTTTGTAGCTTCCGCTATTATAATTTTTTTAGAGTTCCATTTGCGATGATTCCATTAGAAGAATTAAGACGATTTCATGTCAGGAGTAAATAATTAATTGCCATAGGGGGCTAAAACATAAAGCTTTAAACTTGCTTACATAGTTCATTTAGGCCAAGTGACCCCATTTTCCTGTAGCTTCCCTATCTCAGGTCCTAGACACTTTGGTTTTGGTCCTGTCACAGCCAATACATAGACAAAGAAGAGGGCTGTCTACCATTGCCAAAAAAAGTTAGCCTTGCCCTATTTCATAATGGTTCTGGTCATATAACGACACAAGAAAATGAGCTCAGAAGAGAAAAGGTTGAGACCCTGGATCGGGCTGCTGCCAGACAATGGGGGCACTGTTATGAAAGGCAATTCAGTATCACAATGGACATGGAGGTCAGAGCACATACAGTGATCTGACAATAACCCAAAATAATAGAACGAGCTCTGAGACGTGGGAACTCTGCAGACCGCAATCCCTGATCCTCTCCAAACACAACTAGAGGCAGCCGTGGATTGCGCCTAACGCTACCTATGCAACTCGGCACAGCCTGAGAAACTAACTAGCCTGAAGATAGAAAAAATAAGCCTACCTTGCCTCAGAGAAATACCCCAAAGGAAAAGGCAGCCCCCCACATATAATGACTGTGAGTAAGATGAAAAGACAAACGTAGGGATGAAATAGATTCAGCAAAGTGAGGCCCGATATTCTAGACAGAACGAGGATAGGAAAGATAACTTTGCGGTCTACACAAAACCCTAAAGAAAACCACGCAAAGGGGCAAAAAGATCCTCCGTACCGAACTAACGGCACGGAGGTACACCCTTTGCGTCCCAGAGCTTCCAGCAAAACAAATAGACAAGCTGGACAGAAAAAATAGCAACAAATAGCAAAGAAGCACTTAGCTATGCAGAGCAGCAGGCCACAGGTATGATCCAGAGAAGCACAAGTCCAACACTGGAACATTGACAGGAAGCATGAATCAAAGCATTAGGTGGGGTTAAGTAGAGAAGCACCTAACGACCTCACCAGATCACCTGAGGGAGGAAACTCAGAAGCAGCAGTACCAGTTTCCTCCACAAACGGAAGCTCCCAGAGAGAATCAGCCAAAGTACCACTTGTGACCACAGGAGGGAGCTCTGCCACAGAATTCACAACAGTACCCCCCCCTTGAGGAGGGGTCACCGAACTCTCACCAGAGCCCCCAGGCCGACCAGGATGAGCCACATGAAAGGCACAAACAAGATCGGGAGCATGGACATCAGAGGCAAAAACCCAGGAATTATCTTCCTGAGCATAACCCTTCCATTTAACCAGATACTGGAGTTTCCGTCTTGAAACACGAGAATCCAAAATCTTCTCCACAATATACTCCAATTCCCTCTCCACCAAAACTGGGGCAGGAGGGTCAACAGATGGAACCATAGGTGCCACGTATCTCCGCAACAATGACCTATGAAAGACGTTATGTATGAAAAAAGAATCTGGGAGGGTCAGACGAAAAGACACAGGATTAATAACCTCAGAAATCCTATAAGGACCAATGAAACGAGGTTTAAACTTCGGAGAGGAAACCTTCATAGGAATATGACGAGAAGATAACCAAACCAGATCCCCAACACGAAGTCGGGGACCCACACGGCGTCTGCAATTAGCAAAACGTTGAGCCTTCTCCTGGGACAAGGTCAAATTGTCCACTACATGAGTCCAAATCTGCTGCAACCTGTCCACCACAGTATCCACACCAGGACAGTCCGAAGACTCAACCTGTCCTGAAGAGAAACGAGGATGGAACCCAGAATTGCAGAAAAATGGCGAAACCAAGGTAGCCGAGCTGGCCCGATTATTAAGGGCGAACTCAGCCAAAGGCAAAAAGGACACCCAGTCATCCTGATCGGCAGAAACAAAGCATCTCAGATAGGTTTCCAAGGTCTGATTGATTCGTTCGGTCTGGCCATTATTCTGAGGATGAAAAGCCGAGGAAAAAGACAAGTCAATGCCCATCCTACCACAAAAGGCTTGCCAAAACCTCGAAACAAACTGGGAACCTCTGTCAGAAACGATATTCTCTGGAATGCCATGCAAACGAACCACATGCTGGAAGAACAATGGCACCAAATCAGAGGAGGAAGGCAACTTGGACAAGGGTACCAGATGGACCATCTTAGAAAAGCGATCACAGACCACCCAAATGACTGACATCATTTGAGAGACGGGAAGATCTGAAATAAAATCCATAGAGATATGTGTCCAAGGTCTCTTCGGGACCGGCAAGGGCAAAAGCAACCCACTGGCACGAGAACAGCAGGGCTTAGCCCGAGCACAAATCCCACAGGACTGCACAAAAGAACGCACATCCCGCGACAGAGACGGCCACCAAAAGAATCTGGCCACTAACTCTCTGGTACCAAAGATTCCAGGATGACCAGCCAACACCGAACAATGAACCTCAGAGATCACTTTATTAGTTCACCTATCCGGGACAAACAGTTTCTCCGCTGGACAACGATCAGGTTTATTAGCCTGAAATTTTTGCAGCACCCGCCACAAATCAGGGGAGATGGCAGACACAATTACTCCTTCCTTGAGGATACCCGCCGGCTCAGATAAACCCGGAGAGTCGGGCACAAAACTCCTAGACAGAGCATCCGCCTTCACAGTTTTAGAGCCCGGAAGGTACGAAATCACAAAGTCAAAACGGGCGAAAAACAGCGACCAACGAGCCTGTCTAGGATTCAAACGCTTAGCAGACTCGAGATAAGTCAGGTTCTTATGATCAGTCAATACCACCACGCGATGCTTAGCTCCTTCAAGCCAATGACGCCACTCCTCGAATGCCCACTTCATGGCCAGCAACTCTCGGTTGCCCACATCATAATTTCGCTCAGCAGGCGAAAACTTCCTGGAAAAAAAAGCGCACGGTTTCATCACTGAACAATCAGAACCTCTCTGCGACAAAACAGCCCCTGCTCCAATCTCAGAAGCATCAACCTCGACCTGGAACGGAAGAGAAACATCAGGTTGACACAACACAGGGGGAGAAGAAAAACGACGCTTCAAGTCTTGAAAAGCTTCCACAGCAGCAGAAGACCAATTGACCAAATCAGCACCCTTCTTGGTCAAATCGGTCAATGGTTTGGCAATACTAGAAAAATTGCAGATGAAGCGACGATAAAAATTAGCAAAGCCCAGGAACTTTTGCAGACTTTTCAGAGATGTCGGCTGAGTCCAATCATGGATGGCTTGGACCTTGACAGGATCCATCTCGATAGTAGAAGGGGAAAAGATGAACCCCAAAAATGAAACCTTCTGCACACCAAAGAGACACTTTGATCCCTTCACAAACAAAGAGTTAGCACGCAGGACCTGAAAAACCGTTCTGACCTGTTTCACATGAGACTCCCAATCATCCGAGAAGATCAAAATGTCATCCAAGTACACAATCAGGAATTTATCCAGGTACTCTCGGAAGGTGTCATGCATAAAGGACTGAAACACTGATGGAGCATTGGCAAGTCCGAATGGCATCACTAGATACTCAAAATGACCCTCGGGCGTATTAAATGCAGTTTTCCATTCATCGCCTCGCCTGATTCGCACCAGATTATACGCACCACGAAGATCAATCTTGGTGAACCAACTAGCCCCCTTAATCCGAGCAAACAAATCAGATAACAAAGGCAAAGGGTACTGAAATTTAACAGTGATCATATTAAGAAGGCGATAATCTATACAAGGTCTCAGCGAACCATCCTTTTTGGCTACAAAAAAGAACCCTGCTCCTAATGGCGACGATGACGGGCGAATATGGCCCTTCTCCAGGGATTCCTTCACATAACTGCGCATAGCGGTGTGCTCAGGCACGGATAAATTAAACAGTCGACCTTTTGGGAATTTACCACCAGGAATCAAATTGATAGCACAATCACAATCCCTATGCGGAGGTAGGGCATCGGACTTGGGCTCATCAAATACATCCCGGTAATCAGACAAGAACTCTGGAACCTCAGAAGGGGTGGATGACGAAATTGACAAAAATGGAACATCACCATGTACCCCCTGACAACCCCAGCTGGACACCGACATGGATTTCCAATCCAATACTGGATTATGGGCTTGTAGCCATGGCAACCCCAGCACGACCACATCATGCAGATTATGCAACACCAGAAAGCGAATATCCTCCTGATGTGCAGGAGCCATGCACATGGTCAGCTGGGTCCAGTATTGAGGCTTATTCTTGGCCAAAGGCGTAGCATCAATACCTCTCAATGGAATAGGACACTGCAAGGGCTCCAAGAAAAACCCACAACGCTTAGCATATTCCAAGTCCATCAAATTCAGAGCAGCGCCTGAATCCACAAACGCCATGACAGAATACGATGACAAAGAGCAGATCAAGGTAACGGACAGAAGAAATTTTGACTGTACCGTACCAATGGTGGCAGACCTAGTCAACCGCTTAGTGCGCTTAGGACAATCAGAGATAGCATGAGTGGAATCACCACAGTAGAAACACAGCCCATTCAGACGTCTGTGTTCTTGCCGTTCAACTCTGGTCAAAGTCCTATCGCACTGCATAGGCTCAGGTTTAAACTCAGGTAATACCGCCAAATGGTGCACAGATTTACGCTCACGCAAGCGTCGACCGATCTGAATAGCCAAAGACATAGACTCATTCAAACCAGCAGGCATAGGAAATCCCACCATGACATCCTTAAGGGCTTCAGAGAGACCCTTTCTGAACATAGCTGCCAGTGCAGATTCATTCCATTGAGTGAGCACTGACCATTTTCAAAATTTCTGGCAATATACCTCTATCTCATCCTGACCCTGACAAAGAGCCAGCAAATTCTTTTCTGCCTGATCCACTGAATTAGGCTCATCGTACAGCAATCCGAGCGCCAGGAAAAACGCATTGATATTACTCAATGCAGGATCTCCTGGCGCAAGAGAAAATGCCCAGTCCTGAGGGTCGCCGCGCAAAAAAGAAATAATAATCAAAACCTGTTGAACTGGATCACCAGAGGAACGAGGTTTCAAGGCCAGAAATAACTTACAATTATTTTTGAAACTCAGAAACTTAGTTCTATCTCCAAAAAACAAATCAGGAATAGGAATTCTTGGTTCTAACATAGATTTCTGATCAATAGTGTCTTGAATCTTTTGTACTCTTGCCGAGAGCTGATCCACGAATGAAGACAGACTTCTAATGTCCATCGCTACACCTGTGTACTGAACCACCCAAATGTCTAGGGGAAAAAAAAGACAAAACACAAAGCCAAGAAAAAAAAATGGTCTCAGAACTTCTTTTTTCCCTCTATTGAGAATCATTAGTACTTTTGGCTTCCTGTACTGTTATGAAAGGCAATTCAGTATCGCAATGGACATGGAGGTCAGAGCACATACAGTGATCTGACAATAACTCAAAATAATAGAACAAGCTCTGAGACGTGGGAACTCTGCAGACCGCAATCCCTGATCCTCTCCAAACACAACTAGAGGCAGCCGTGGATTGCGCCTAACGCTACCTATGCAACTCGGCACAGCCTGAGAAATTAACTAGCCTGAAGATAGAAAAAATAAGCCTACCTTGCCTCAGAGAAATACCCCAAAGGAAAAGGCAGCCCCCCACATATAATGACTGTGAGTAAGATGAAAAGACAAACGTAGGGATGAAATAGATTCAGTAAAGTGAGGCCCGATATTCTAGACAGAACGAGGATAGGAAAGATAACTTTGCGGTCTACACAAAACCCTAAAGAAAACCACGCAAAGGGGCAAAAAGACCCTCCGTACCGAACTAACGGCACGGAGGTAAACCCTTTGCGTCCCAGAGCTTCCAGCAAAACAAATAGACAAGCTGGACAGAAAAAATAGCAACAAATAGCAAAGAAGCACTTAGCTATGCAGAGCAGCAGGCCACAGGTATGATCCAGAGAAACACAAGTCCAACACTGGAACATTGACAGGAAGCATGAATCAAAGCATTAGGTGGGGTTAAGTAGAGAAGCACCTAACGACCTCACCAGATCACCTGAGGGAGGAAACTCAGAAGCAGCAGTACCAGTTTCCTCCACAAACGGAAGCTCCCAGAGAGAATCAGCCGAAGTACCACTTGTGACCACAGGAGGGAGCTCTGCCACAGAATTCACAACAGGGCACCCAACCAAAAAGTGCATTTACACGGCAAGATTATTGTTAACAAGTGTTTCTAGGAATGTCTTTTCACGATAATCGCACAGTCTTATCAAACTGCCCATCACCGGACGTATGAGCCAAATGATCGCTCATAGTTTGAAATTATTTTTTGGCTTGCAGAAAAGGTCATTTTTCTCAAGAGTGCATTGTCCTGTGTAAACAGGACTTTAGATGCCAAGAACGATGGCGACCTATACATCTGAAGTGTAGTCTTCTTGTGTAAATAGGCAATTGAATGACCGCTGATCTGGCAACAAGTAGCTGATCAGCAGCTATTTCGTGCCACTGGTAGGGTACTGTAAACGGAGTCACATCAGTTAACTATATATCTCTGAAGTATCTGAAGTAGAGATGAACCAATATTTTCAAATTCAATTTCACTGCCTTCGCCAAATTTTCACCAAAAATTCAATTTGCGGCAAATAAATTGCTTGTAAAATAGAAATAAGGGAAAGGAGAGGAGGGAGGAACTTGCTGACCATAAGAGCTTACACTCTACAGGAGAGAGACTCACCCAACGACTCTGGAGATGGAAAACGCCTCTGCCGTATAAACTGTGCTCCGCTGGGAAACACTGATCCGTAACGGCCCATGTACTGACCACCACTGTATAAGGTATGATAATATTTAAGACGTCACAGCTGCAGGGCATTATGAGGAGGCCCCCATGACAAAGCAAAATTACATTATCCCACTCTCTGATGCTTCAGCAATGTGGGAAATTTGCTGGGCAAGTTTTTTTTTTCTTTTTGCAAACTCTGAATCAAATCTTAAAATATTCGAATTGGCGTGAAATAATGAATTTCGAGTTGAACTTGATTCTTTATGAATTGATCAGCACATCTATCATCTGAAGCTACTTTTTGCTTATATTTGCCTCAAAACTTTAAAGCACATATAGCAATACTGTTTTTCAGGACTTCTATTCAAAGAAAAATTTAACATTCAATAGTTAAAGGTTTTTTCCCTTAAGTTTAAAAGTTAGTACTTCTAGATCCTGGATAGACACAAGCAAATCATTTGGCTAAGGATCAAACAAGTGTCATTTTTGCCTTTAAATTCAAAAGATGCCGCAAATTCAATCTATTTAGGATTCCATTTGTGTGAATCACTCAAGAAATGCTCACCTCCATTTTGCAGAAGTTTGCATCAGTAGCAGAAGGCTCCTCTGGTGTTCTGAGCATGCGCGGGTGTTCTCCGAGTATTTTGGGCATGCTCAGAGATTTAGTTTGTGTCGCCGCAGCTGCATGATTTGCAGATGCTAGACAGCCTGAATACATGCATTGATTGCCTAACAAACGGACAATTCCCACATGTATTCAGGCTGTCTAGCAGCTGCAAATCATGCAGCTGCGGGGACACAAACTAAATCTCCAAGCACACCCAAAATACTCGGAGAACACCCGAGCATGCTCGGAAAACCCAAGTAATGAGCTCACTCGCTCATTGCCTCTCCTCTGACCTTAGGCGCATGTTTCACGGGCTGCCCCTTAATGCTTTGCAGCTATTACATCACATAGTATAGTGCAGCCAATCAGGATGGACGGACATAGAATGTATAAAAGCCAGGAAAGGAAATGTGATAGCCATTTAAGGGTGGTTTAGAGGAAATCTGTCAGTTGTACCAACCCTCCTAAGCCGTTTATATGTAGGTCATAGGATGCTGAGTAAAATTAAAGTTTGATATCTGCAATCCAATGTCTTATTCCAGAGAAATCCTTGTTTTTCTTATATGTAAATGAGCTGTTCCAGCATATGGGCCGGACACTGATTTACATGAGAATCTGGCTCAAGAGCTTATTTTTAATAAAAGGTAGCATTACCAATGTGAAACATGTAACTAACAAAGAACAGTAGAACTGAACTTTGCTTCCTTACAAACTTGTTAGCATCTACAGCTCTCACAGTTCTGCTGTACAATGTAAACCTGTCTGCCTATAAGATGGAAGCTGAAGCTGAGAGGAACCTGTGAATGTGTCAGTTATCATTAAACACAGCTCTGCGGTGAGATCAGGAGAGCAGAGAGCGGCAATTACTCAACACAAATAAGCTCTGGAGGCAGATTCTCATGCAGATCTACGTCCAGCCCATTGATCTTAAAAGCTCATTTACATATAAGAAAAATGTTGTTTTTTTCTGGAATAAGACATCGAATCGCAGATATCAAAGTATCATTTTATTCAGCGTCCTATGACCTACATGGCCATATAGACCACTTAGGAGGGTTGATCCTACTGACAGATTCTCTTTAACCCCTTCAAGTCGCGGCCCTTTTTCATTTTGCATTTTCATTTATCACTTCCCTCCTTCCCAGAGCCATAACTTTTTTATTTTTCTGTCAATATGGTCATGTGAGGGCTTATTTTTTGCGGGACGAGTTGTACTTTTGAACGACTGCATTGGTTTTACCATGTCTTTTACTAGAAAATGGGAAAAAAATTCCAAGTGCGGTGAAATTGCAAAAAAAGTGCAATCCCACACTTGTTTTTTGCTTGGCTTTTTTGCTAGGTTAATTAAATGCTAAAACTAACCTGACATTGTGATTCTCTAGGTCATTACGAGTTCCTAGACATCTAACATGTCTAGGTTATTTTTTATCCAAGTGCTGAAAAAAAATTCAAAACTTTGCTTAAAAAAAAAGTGCCATTTTCCGATACCCGAAGCGTCTCCATTTTTCGTGATCTGGGGTCGGGTGAGGGCTTATTTTTTGCGTGCCGAGCTGACGTTTTTAATGATACCATTTCGGTGCAGATATGTTCTTTTGATCGTCCGTTATTGCATTTTAATGCAATGTAACGGCGACCAAAAAAACGTAATTCTGGTGTTTCGGATTTTTTTCTCGCTACGCTGTTTAGCGATCAGGTTAATGCTTTTTTTATTTATAGATCGGGCGATTCTGAACACGGCGATACCAAATATGTGTAGGTTTTTTTTTTTTAATTGTTTTATTTAGGATGGGGCGAAAGGGGGGTGATTTAAACTTAGTTTTAAACTTTTTATATTTTTTTCATATTTTTAAAAACATTTTTTTTACTTGTGCCATGCTTCAATAGCCTCCATGGGAGGCTAGAATCTGGCATAGCCTGATCGGCTCTGCTACATAGCAGCGATCATCAGATCGCTGCTATGTAGCTGAAATGCAGGTTGCTGTGAGCGCCGACCACAGGGGGGCGCTCACAGCAGGCCGGCATCAGTAACAATAGAGGTCTCAAGGACCTCTATGGTTACCTTCCTGATGCATCGCCGACCCCCGATCATGTGACGGGGGTCGGCGATGACATCATTTCCGGCCGCCCGGCTGCGTTTGACAGCGACATTTAACAGGTTAATAGCGGCGGGTGAATAGCGATTTTACCCGCCGCTATTGCACGCACATGTCAGCTGTACAAAACAGCTGACATGTCGCGACTTTGATGTGGGCTCTGTTATGACCTGGTGGTCAGGACAACAACGGACCTGGTGGTCAAGAGCACACGGAACGACCCGATAGCCACTGACAATAAATGACGAGCTCTGGGACGTGGGAACTCTGCTGACCGCAATCCCTAATCCTATCAAACACACTAGAAATAGCTGTGGATTGCGCCTAACGCTCCCTATGCAACTCGGCACAGCCTAAGGAACTAGCTAGCCCTGAAGGTAGAAAAATAAAGCCTACCTTGCCTCAGAGAAATTCCCCAAAGGAAAAGGCAGCCCCCCACATATAATGACTGTGAGTAAAGATGAAAATACAAACACAGAGATTAAATAGATTTAGCAAAGTGAGGCCCGACTTACTGAACAGACCGAGGATAGGAAAGGTTACTTTGCGGTCAGCACAAAAACCTACAAAAAGACCACGCAGAGGGCGCAAAAAGACCCTCCGCACCGACTCACGGTGCGGAGGCGCTCCCTCTGCGTCCCAGAGCTTCCAGCAAGCAAGACAACAATAGAAATAGCAAGCTGGACAGAAAAATATCAAACCAAAGAAATACAAGCTGGAACTTAGCTTCTGCTGGGAAGACAGGTCACAAGAACGATCCAGGAGTGAACTAGACCAATACTGGAACATTGACAGGTGGCATGGAGCAAAGATCTAAGTGGAGTTAAATAGAGCAGCAGCTAACGAATTAACCTCGTCACCTGTGGAAGGAAACTCAGAAACACCCACCAGAGGAAGTCCATGGACAGAACCAGCCGAAGTACCATTCATGACCACAGGAGGGAGCCCGACAACAGAATTCACAACAGTACTAGTAGGGCGCATGTCATGAAGGGGTTAATAGATGATAGAGCATTTTAGGCCTCTTTCACATTTCCGTTGGTACGGGCCCATCGCAATGCGTCGGGCTGACGTACCGACGGACGTTGTGAATTCTCTGCACGACGTGGGCAGTGGATGGACGCATCCGCTGCCCATTCTGCAGTCCGGGCAGGAGGGGGCAGAGTTTTGGCCATGCATGCGTGGTCGAAAATGGTGGATCCGTCGCACAAAAAAACGTTACATTGAACTTTTTTGTGACGACGGTCCGCCAATTACTGACGCATCCAGTGCACGACGTATGGAACGTGTGTCCATACGTCGCGATGCGTCGGTAATACAAGTCTATGTGCAAAAAAACGCATCCTGCGGGCAACTTTGCACAGAACGACGCATTGCAACGTCTTCAAAAAGACGGAAGTGTGAAAGAGGCCTTATAGCTCACAGCTTAGCAATAGAGATAGGGAGCAAAAGCTCTAAAACAATGGAAAAAATACTCTAGACTGTAGTGTGTTGTGCAGCTACAGCACTGAAGGAGATGAGTGAAGTAATTTACAAATATTAAAGAGATTCAACTGATAGGGGAAGAGAGAGCAGATGACAGTCCACGGAACTGAGAATAATCTTTTTATTTTTTATTACCGCCCCACCTTGGACTGATTCATTATAATGTTTAATGCTGAGAACAATCCCATTAAGGGTATGTGCACACGTAAGAATTCCTTGCAGAAAATTTCTGAAGAAAACCGGACATTTTCTGCAAGAAAACCGCATGCGGTTTTTTCACGTTTTACCGCGTTTTTAGCACTTTTTTTTGCATTTTTTTCCGGAGCTTTCCCAATACATTATATAGCTCGAAAAAAATTAATGAAAATTAATTAATGAACATGCTGCGTTTTTTACCACGATGCATTTTTTTTTTGCAGAAAAAAACACATCATGTGCACAAAAATTGCAGAATGCATTCTAAATGATAGGATGCATATGTATGCGTTTTTTTTTTAGTTTTATCGCGTTTTTATAGCGAAAAAACGCGAAAACCCGCAACGTGTGCACATACCCTAATAGTTTATTGAACTCAGATGATAAGAAATGGAAATGAGCTTCAATACCAAAGTCAGCCTGTGAACAAGCCTGAAAAAAAATGTAGACTTGTTTTTGTAAACTTTAGATAGCTTTTTTTTTAATAATGGTTTCTTTTTCCTTAATTGATTCTCCATACCAAGCAGAGTACTGACTGTCACTTTTCAGTTGCAAAGCAAATAAAAATGCCATTTAAAAAGAACGCAAATATAAAACTTTGACAGAAAAAGCAAATATTGAAGTATCCATGCAAAAATTAGTATTGATGGACATACAACAGTATAAGCAATACTACATAAAAAAGTTTTTAATGTTTATTTAGTGATTGATGGTGGATATAAAGAAATACTCCCCAGAGGGGTGGCCAAGAATGAAAACATACTATCGGTTCTGTAGCAGCTAAATAGCCCACTGCCATTACAAAAAGTCACTCGACCAATACGAATCGCAGTGGTTTGGCGCTGATTGGTCTTAATGAGATGAGCTTTTTGTCAGTCACGGTTTCTGAGCAAATACCCTGCCGTAAGTAAATTAATAAATAGTACATGTAAATAACATAGGGGACTTAGTTGATACTGTTTTAATTAAAAGAACATAAAAGACACCCACCGCGACAAGGTGTACCCAATCAGGATGGTCCCTAAATCTTCTAGTTCACCTCGCTATGTGTCATCAGGCTTCAAAATTGATGGGTGCAAAGCAGGATGCAGAGCTGATTCCTTGGCACCTGCACATGGAAATGTAAAACTAAAGTTTTGCTTTAGATTTTTGTATTTTGTACATACAGGGTTGTGACTCCTCCTTTTTGGGCTGTGCATCTTGTCAATACAGCTTTCCACAGAAAAGATGCAAAACAGTCAGATCTGGGTCCTGCTCTGCCCCCATCTATTTTGAGGTCTGCTGAAACTTAAAGAGGTGCGATACTAGACTTCGGGACCATCCTGATTGGATACACCATGTCGCGGTGGGATGATTTTTACACTTTTTTAATCCAGTGTCAGCTAAGTCCCCTATGTTACTTACATATACTATTACTATTTATTAATTTACTTACTTACTACAGGGTATTTACTCATGTTATTTTTTATCATAGGGTCTGTCTGCTAAATAGCCACAATGTGAATGTGCACCTACACATTGCATTATACTATCATGTGTTCTGGCTCATTTTATTCATTTTTATATTATAATCTATGGAGATGATCACATGAATGTACTTTTTGTAGACCGAGTAGTTAAAAAAAACACAAAAAAGAAAACAGAAACATCAATTTTTTTTCAAGTCACAACTACGTGAATCAATGGCTCGGTGAAAATTTTGAATAGTACATGGATGCCATCTGTGTGCTTATTTAATATTATTTCATTGGTGAGAGTTGTTTTTTTTCTTTTTTGCATATGAGAAAAATGTCTGCCACACTGATGGTAAAAAGGGGCACACTGACCAGAAATGGATGAAAATCATATCCATCACATTGATGAAAAATGTTTTTTGTTTTTTTTTTACATGCAAAATTAAAAAGGATGTCCGAATGAGGCTATGATGCTTAGCACATGCTGGCACCATTAGGCCTCTTTCAGACGTCCAGATAATTCCGGTACCGGAGAAATCGGTACCGGAATTATCTGTGTCCGTGTGTCCGTGTGCTCACGTAGCACATCCGTGTGCCGCCCGTGTGCCGCCTGAGAACAACATGCAGGAGAGACATCGCTACACTAAGCGCTGTCCCCCCTGTGCGGTGCTGAAGCCGCATTAATCTCTTCTCCCCCGCAGGAGAGAAGAGATGAAAGATCATTTTTTCTTTTTTTTTTGTTAAAAATAAAGTTTGTGTGTGCCTCCCGCCTCCCATCCCCCATGCGCCACCCGGCCCCTTGCATAGAAATACTCACCTAGCTCCCGCGATGTCTCCTCTCTCCTCTCAGCGCTGGCAGCTTCTCCTGTGTGAGCGGTCACGTGGTCCCACTAATTACAGTGAGGAATATGCGCATATTCCCCCACTGTAATGAGCGGGACCACGTGACTGCTCACACAGCACAGGCTGCAGCCGCTGAGGAAACATCGCTGGAGCTTGGAGCTGGGTGAGTATTTCCTGGCCAGCCGGGGGGGCGCACAGGGGATGGGAGGTGGGAGGGGACGCATTAACTTTATATTTAAGGGGAAAGAAAAAAAAAGATGATTCATCCCTTCTTTCCAGCAAATGCTGCTGGGAAGAAGGGATGAATTCTGGATTCAGCACCGCATGTGGGGGGGACAGCGCTTAACTGTAGCGCTGTCTCTCCTGCGGGCGGTACGTGCACACGGAGGAGAGTGCACACTGTTCTCCGTGTGCACGTGTGCGGCACGTATTGTGGTACGTGCTGCGGGCAAAAAACTGACATGTCTCCGTGTTTTCAACAGGGACACACGGTCCGTGAAAACTCGGAGACATGTGCATAGACCCATTCATTTGAATGGGTCTACGTGTGTCAGTGTCTCCGGTACGTGAGAAAACTGTCACTACACGTACCGGAGACACTGACGTCTGAAAGAGGCCTTAGGGAAAGTAATATCTAGGAGATCTCACAATGCATGAATTCCTAGTATGTAAACTGGTCTACTAAGTTGGCCCATGAAGGCGAAATTTAAGCACAAGATGAGGTTACGTTTCCAAAATGGGGATTTTGTTATCAATAGAAGTTATTATAGTAATCCCTGATGTTGGATTACCTTCTATAGTAAACTTTAGGTGTTTTCTAAGCTACCTGCTGCCATACAAAGTGGAATGTCATATCCTACACATTTCTTGCTTTTATTGGAAATAAAGGAGACTTTATCATAAAAATAAGTTATCTCTATAGCAACGGTCATTCCAACTACAATGCATTGTGTCTGCACTGAAGTGGTCACAGCTGGCCATGACTGATATAATATATGCTTTCAATTCACACAATATATACGTGGAAGAACCATTTTCTTTATGTAACCTCTATATAATACCCCAGAATCCAAAGGAATAAAACATTCAGTATTAGAACCTTTTCTAATTGATATTAGGACTATTTCGTTCTCAGTGACATATTGCACCATCTCTTTAGATCCATTTTTTTATGTCACCAAAGGCATGGTAAAACTGATATAAATTCCCTGCCTTTAGTTTTAAACTTACCAGTCGCTGTCTTCTTCTGTTCTCGGCATTGCTCTGGTCGTCTCCTGCAGTTTGTGACCTGCAGGATCGTTCCAGTGTTTGATGCGCATCCGGCCCATCAGAGCAGAAGATAAGTACAGTATAGACTTTTGAGTATTTGTGGAGGATTTGGAGAGTTTCCATTGAGTTTCTGCTCCAAAACCTCCTCGAAAAGCTATGTGTGCATATATCCAACATACAGCTGATTTATGTAGATTATTATCTCAAAGAGGACCTATTACTTCTCCAAAATATTGAGAAAAATATGTTGTAAGAACTCCCAAGTTCCCCTGATTCTGTTGCTGTTTCAGTTTTGCGATGCATCACTCTATTACAGAGATATTTATATTTTTTGCTTTTGGAGCCCCGTATGTGAAATCTCTGCTTGTAGACCAACTAGGTTTTATTTAGGGTCATCTCAGAGAGTGGTTGGCACCATCTGGTTGAGGTAAAAGTGTATTCCTTAACAGCACACCCAGAAAAAACACCTAGTTGGAATGCAAGCAGAAATTTCTCATAGTGCTCTACAGAAGAAACAAATGTGAATATCTTTGCAATAGAATCACTCGGAGCAAAATGGAAAAAAGTGGCAGAATCAGGGGAACTAAGGGATTTCTACAACATATTTAACTCAATATTTAAAGCAAGTGACAGGTCCTTTTTAATGAGCCTTTTCTAGCAAAAACAGAACTGTTCTTTAAAGAGGATATCTTTTTACATGGGGGAAATGCCACTGCTCTTGTGAACCTGATGTTTTTGTTTTATCCCTTTAACTCTTGAGATATCATCCACTCTTCTCAGTCTTTTAAACCCAGTAGGTGTGGTCCTCAACTTTTCCCTGTGGGAGTCTGTTTGTGGACTACACCCAGTTGTCTAAAAAGACTAGATTTATATACCAGGAAAAAAGAGTCGATGTCTCAGGAATAGAAAGACACAAGAGCAAAAGCATAAGAACTGCAGATTCAGGAGAACAGCGGCATTTACACGAGTGAAAATATTATATGCTTATGGCAAGTGACATGTTCTCTGCAAATAAAAAATGCATCTTTTTATTTAACACAGGCCTGATTAAATGTTGCGTTTGTAAAAGAAGGGCTTAGACAAGCTATTTAAGCAAGGTGTAAGAAGAGCTATCATTTCGCTACACGCTTGTCATCTTCATTCTACTACCTCCTTGGGGTCTTGTTCTTCTTTTTGTGACATAATCAGAGCTCTTCATAAATAGTCCTGGTGGAACATTTTGAGTGAATACACACAATTTTTCTCATGTATAAATCTAGTATAATCTTGCTGTTATCTGTCATAAATACACATGAAAGTTTCTAGTTGTAAAGTCCGTTATTTTGGATTTGATGTAACTGGTGACAGATAAAGACAGAATTTATCAGCGAGACAGTCGTCTTTCAAAGGTTGTTATTACCAGTATAAATACCCTTTAATTATTCCAAAGTGTAAAAAATTTTGCTGTTTTTTTATTAACTTTCCTTGTTGAAAAGTGGTGTGATGATCTTACCTCCATAGAAATCTATTAACTACTGAGCCGAAAACTATTGCACCAAACTAGGCAACTTGACGTTCTTGAACATCTTTTCCGATTGCTAATATGATGATTTTTAAGAAGACATGAATAAGACAATAAGAAATTTGAATCCCCAAGTTCTGGAATACTATTTGATTGTGAGAAAACAATAGAGGGAAAATAATGGGGGAAAATGTCTGCTCACCTTCTGTTGCAGCACCTTGCCGGATGAAGTAACATCGCCCGGAGCCATCTCAGTCTTGGACGTCGGCAAATAGAAAAAGTGGGGGGAAGAAACATCCAGCGATGAAATCAAAAAGGACAATTATCTTTTTGTAAAAAAAAATGAAAAAACTTGTATTCGGGACAGTAGTACATTAAAAAAGACATGGATCCTGGTGACCACAACCTGGGATAAACAACCAACGCGTTTCAGCTAAGAGCCTTAATCATGGTACATGATGTACCATAATTACGTCTCTTAGCTGAAATTCGTTAGTTGTTTATCCCAGGTTGTGGTGACCAGGATTCATGTCTTTTTTAATGTACTACTGTACCGAATAAAAGTTTTTTCATTTTTTTTACGAAAAGATAATTTTCGATTTTTGATTTCATCGCTGAAGGTTTCTTCCCCCACTTTTTACTATTTGGTTTTGGATCAACTTGAATGATGTTTCAGTTTTTTTTTCAAATTTAATTACTTAGTTGAAAGAAAATATAGAAAAAAAACTTTCAAGCTAAAAGTACAACATTATTTTTTCCCTTGACCTCTTGTCATGATTATGTATATTTTAATTCAGATGACAAATATGAATATGTTAGTGGAACCTTATGTAGAAACAGATGGTTAATCCAATGAACCTCACCATATCAATACTTGTTCAGCGCTGAAATGACTAAATCTGTAGTAAAGCAACAGATGCTCCGATGCCCAGCTGAACTGTAGGTCACCTCTCCTGTCTAACAAAACATACAAACACATTAAAAAAAGCTAAGGAACCTGATGTAAGTAAGGTGGCCTTCAGAAAATAATAGTGGTCATTTATAAAAGCCAGAATATGGCAGAGATGGGATAGATGGATTTTTTTTCTTGAACTTTAATTATTTTCTTTCCTGTAAAGGACACATAAAAATGTCAGGCAGGGTCTATGTGGTTTCTATGTTTCTTTTTAAAGGTCTTTCGTGTCTATCTTACACATATGGGAGATCCGGAGGGCTGAGGGCAGAGAAAGTCGATTTTAGAGTGGCCGTCAACATTGGGAAGAATTTCTCAGATTTTCTATAAAAAAGCAATTTTGCTCTATAACACAGCTATGACTAGATATTTACCATTTTGTTTAGTCATGGACCTTTTCTCTTTAGTAGATCTCCTTGATGCCATGCAGGCATCATACTTCAACATAATGAGAATGTGAGGGCTACTAATCAGAAGAGGCATCAGGAAATCCACAAATAGAAGGAGGTTAGTAAAGCTTTTGTTTGGTGCCATTGACAACCAGCATGGTAGACAGACCATGGTCCTACAAATGCTTTTGCTCAACTCTAGTCATTACTATGAGATTGGTGGAGGCTTGGGTGAGTGAAGCTGGAAGAAAAAAAAGCCCAACAGGGTCTTATCCAATGATGGAGGATATCTGATGTGGGAATGTGCTCACCTAATGAGGTTGTGTAATACACAAAGACTGTAATAGCTCATAACATCTGCTCCTGCAATCCCATGGATGGAATCCAATGAAACCCAGCAATGGAAATAGTGGGTAAACTGCACTGATGATGATAACAAATTGGAGAATCCAGGAGACCAAGGATGTTTCTAAGTTGTTTATTTTCAAAGAGTTTCCAAGTCATCAAGACATAAGCGCAGTTAACCCACTACTTCCATTACTGGTTTGCATTTTTCAGGTGCTTGACTCTGGACAACCTCCACCATACAGCTGATTGAATGGTACACATGGATCTCTACATTGCATAGTGGCTGTGAACAGTAATGGAGGCCTCTCCCTCTTATGCAAGTGAAGAGGAGAGAGATTACAGCACTATTCATGGCCACTGCAGTGTACAGAGCAGTGCCACATGGAAGTGTTAGAAGTCGGAGCAGTACCAATCTAATATTAATGTCCAATTTTAAGAATAGGTAATAAATTTTAAAGTTCAGGATAAGGAAACCCTTTTAAGGAATTCAGTGCTGTCCTATTTAGGCTTTCATGAGTTCCATTCATTTTGGCTTAAAGTGCCTGTGCATCAACAATAAGGGACTGTAAAGCTCATTCCAGTCTTACTTGTATCTCTTGTTGGCATTTATTAATCTTTCCATCCATAGGAAACCTATATAATACATCATTAATTAGAAAGGAGTAATGTAGGGACATTTCTCTTGGGTAACCTCTCCAGAGTAAAGGAGCATATACAATGAAAGATTCTCGAGCATGAGCGTTCTTAACACTTGTTTGACGATAATCTTTCAGTGTAAACAGTCTGTTGATCATCCGATGAATGAGCAAAAAACTTGTGGATCAGATCAAGTAATCTTTTGTTCTGCGTAAAATATCATCGTTCTCGGTGGCGCATCATCTTTTAGAAATTGTATTCTCACTGCCAAGAACAGTAGCAGCCTATGTACTCTGGGCAATCCATTACAGATCAGTGAGTGTGCATCACTAACTTAGGCCTGCCTGTATGAACTGGCTATTAAATGATAGTTTGCCAATCAATGGTCACTTAGGGTGTCAAGTAGGTCAGTGTAAATGGACCATTAAAGATTCTGGCTAAATAATCCTGAGATCATTTCTTTCAGTTTGCACAATTCAAGTTTAGTGTTTAGATATGGTTAAAGTGGTTATCCGGGACTAATTTATATTTTTACTATGGGCCTAAGTACTTACAAGCAGGTAATTGCTACCTACCTGCCTGTTCTGCCTGGCTCTGACATCTGTCGACACATAGCGGTCATAGAATACCCCTGCTAGCAATTCTGCCTCCTCTGCTAATCTTATGGGGACAGAGCAGTGGCATCTGTTATGTTCTGATCTGTTGTCGGGGTGTAACTGCTGATATCATACTGATTGACAGCCAGCTCCCCGCTGCCTAACTGCGGGCAGTCATCTGTCGATCAGCTTGACGCTGGTAGTCATGCCCCATCGACACAGCAGCCTGGAAGAAGAAGAGCTGCTCTTTTGACGTGAATAATATCCCAAAACAAATGACGACTTAAATGCAGGCGGGAGACACCTCCAAAAAATCATAGAACCAAAAAACAAGGGAAGTGCAAAATCCCAATAAAATCATACATTTGTATTGATATAAATAGATTAAAATGTTGTACAAATATATATGCATATCATGTGTAATTCAAGGGTGATAACAGAGCAGAGTGACAACTGAGCAGGTAATCACACTAATAGTCAAGTCGTAACAGGTATACCAGTGTTGCACTTATGTTTAGGTACGTAAATAATGAAACTAACCATATGGACACATTGAAATAAAGCGCTTGTGCATGTGGACCACATAAATGGTGATAAGATAACCAGAACTACAGGGCATATCATAAGTCCAAAATATATAAGGTGACAGTGCACAACATAATATGGAGGAAAATGCTGAAGTACCATTAGTGATCCAACATATGATCTTACATAGAATATGCCCTAGTAGTAGTGCAGAGCATATGGGCAATGAGCTCACCGAACCACTATTGAAGAAGAGATTGCGAAACGCGCGTCGGGGCGTGTTCTCTGACTGGGCAGCTCACACTCAGGTATAGCACAGATGTGTTTATATGCTTCTACCTTTCCTGGGCACAATGTTTTGTCTACCCAATTCAGGCTAAAACGTTTTTGCATTGCGCAGACTCTCTGCACTACTACTAGGGCATATTCTATGTAAGATCATATGTAGGATCACTAATGGTACTTCAGCATTTTCCTCCATATTATGTTGTGCACTGTCACCTTATATATTTTGGACTTATGATATGCTCTGTACTTCTGGTTATCACCATTTATGTGGTCCACATGCACTAGCACTTTTTCCCATTGTGTCCATATGGATTTGTTTCACTATTTATGTACCTAAACATAAGGGCAACACTGGTATACTTGTTACCGCTCGGCTATTAGTGTGATTACCTGCTCAGTTGTCACTCTGCTCTGTTATCCCCCTAGAATTACACATGATATGCATATATATTTGTACAACATTTTAATCTACTTATATCAATAAAAATGTATGTATATTTTATTGGGATTTTTCTCTTTCCTTGTTTTTGGTTCTCTATTGACGTGAAGCAGCAGAATTGCCAGCAGGAGTGGTCTGTAAAATAAATAGACAGGTAGCAAAAAACTACATGCCTGTAAGTTCTTAAGACGATAGTAAAAGAAAACTAAATCAGTCCTGGAAAACTAGTGTCTGCAACACTTCTCAAAAACATATAAACTGCATGAACAGAGAGCATTACACACAATGGTATGCATAAATATTGACCTTCCTAAGAAAAAAAATTACTATAGCATGGAAAAAAATGCAACAAGAACGTCCCTAAATGCTCTAGTTCATTAATGTCTAGCAGCGAGTGGGAAGTGTCAATTGGACAACATAAAGGCCTACAAAGCTTCCTTTTCTTTATTGAGCCCTGCTTGAGATACAAAGATTTGAAAACACATGGCCACAGGTAGGTTATAAATCACCTTATGGCACATTCAAACAAAAAAAGGACTTTACGTGCCGAATGGCTTAGAAAATAACCAATAATCTTTTGTCATGCTCAACAGTGCATAATTAGTTAAACCTGCGTCCATTGATAGAATGTATTTACTATATGCCAATACTGGCTTCTCTTGACCTTGAAGAAATCATATTTTCTCTTTCTAGGCTTCCAAGACTTATTTCAACATAGGCTGTATTCTTGAGAGTCACTCAATGGGCCTCTGTTCCACTGGTACAAATCTGCATTCATTACCAGGTCTACATACAAATTAAATATCGCTAAATTGCATCAGGGACTACAATGCTCCCTTCTTGTGTCTTAAGCCCATACACACAATGAGACCTGGATATTCATAATCACACACTTAAACCTTGTGTCCACACAGACACACTCAGAATGTGTACTTATTCAAAACATCAACACACAATGGTCACTGAAAAGTCTTATATTTTCTTGTGCTTTTTTGTCAGTTTTTGCAAATTTATGACCTTTATAATGAATGACTAAGCTCCATTAACCCCCTTTGTACCAGACGAAGCACACTTTTGTAAATGTCACTGGTGACAGTAATAAGGCTTTGTAGGAGATAGTTGTACTATTAGGTTAGCACTAACAGTAAGTTATGTATGTACCAAGATTATTTTTTCTCTTTCTGAGTAGGTCATATACATTTACATTTGACACTTTTTGGAAAAAAAATCCTTATACTACATATTTGTGTTCTTTCTTTATGTGACTTGTTTTTGTTTGGGTCATCTTGATGTATCAAACTGTAAATCCTCAAGAGATCTTCAGTATTCTTAGACATGGGAGAGCAAGATGTCTTTTATTCGTGGATCAATCTGAATATGGCTTTGGCTGTGAAATTTTCTAGAGTTTTTTCATCTTGGTGAACTATCACAGCTGGCACACTTAGCTTGCCCTACTGAGCTGCATAAACCAGAATTCATCAAGTCGCGTGAGATTGGGCATTATTCTCTTTGCACAGTTTAATTTGTAGTATTGACTAGGATGAAAGTTGGACCTTTTTTGTTGATATCCTTCTTTTCAGTTTTAACAATCTGTATTAACTTTGTTTTTCCAATACAACAGGATATTGCAGACCCAAGAATACAGATGTGGTTTCCAGGATTGACTCCCCAAGAGGAAGACATTGTACATAATTTATGGGCCTTATGTGTTGAAAGAGCAAATAAATCCAAGCTGAACTTTTAGCTGCAGAGCTTTGTTGTCTCATAAGTGGAACCGTTGGGAAGTTGACTGCTGAATAAAGCAAGTTGGGCCTGTATTCTTCCCACCTCATTACTGCTCATCTTCAGCCGGTGTCGCAGTAGGCAGCTAAATAGATCCAGTTTACGGACACCAGGAGGAGATAAGAAATTCACTCGCTTTCTTAGCTCTTGCATTTCAAGCAATGCAATTTCTCTAGACCCAGGTTGGTCTATTTGCTGCGCTAAGCCTCTGATGGCTTCTGGGTCAAAAGGTACACTGTAACCAAAGGCATGAAGACCGTCAATACGAACATACTCAGGATCTTCTAATTTATCATCCAAAGTCTGTCTGTCAGTCCATTCTGCTGAATCTTCCTCTCCTTCTTCTTCTTCTTCCAAAGGATTGCTTCTCATGTAAAAGTGAACGGTTTCAAAAAATGACCGCCAGCGGTGGCCTAGTATCAAAGTCCAATTCTGGCAACGGTCTCCTCCCTCCATGTCCCAAGTTTTCTCCCAACTTGGATAACCTTGTTCTCCTGCAGGCAGCAACCAGCTTTCCGAGTGACTCCCTCCAAAAGGATTCACATAAACGGTTACTTGGGGGTCTCTTGTACCATTTCCGGCAAGACAGAGACGCATTGAAAGTCCTAAAAGTAGGTGCAGCTGCCTTGGCCAGTGTTTGTTGCTCTTGCAGGTGAGGAGCATACGCTTCCTGCCACCCATTTGAAACCACATGCCTAGCCGCAGATCTCCAGAAATAAAGAAAGCTGGAGCTCTTAAGCGTCCATCTCGCTTAAGAAGCAAATATTTAACTTCTAAGTCTTGTAAAGTACCTTCTGTCCCAAGGTAAGGTTCCGAGGACTCAGGCACTGAAGGCACACACAGGCCTTGAGCTGTTAATGTGTATCCAGGGTTGCAACTGGCACACTGGGCAGGGTGAATTGTTGAGCAGAGAGAACACAAGGGGCCAGGTCCTTGTATGCATGGAATGTTTTCCTGGCAGTTGGGATGCTGGAGAGTACAAGTACAGCTGTGAGAAGCCTCCAAAAATGTCCCAGGGACAAGTGATGCACTGCAATAGACAAGGGACTGGATGTGGTGCCACCAGTAAGAAACTGATCTGAGGGGGAAACAAAAAAAAATGTTAATGAAATGAAACGAAACAAAATTATATTATTATTTGTGTAGATTTTTTAAGGTAACCTGTCAGCTGATTTATGTTGCCCAAACTATGATTCCGAGCCTTGCTGCTTTACTGAAATCAGGTATACCTTTCTTTGATATATCATTATACTAATCCAGAGTTTTAGAGAAAATGTTGTTAGAAGATCTGGCTGGGAAGAAAAGTTGGAGACAATACTAGTTTGGCACTACCCCAGGCAATAGATACCCAGCACAGCTCCAGGTGATTGACAGGTCACTCTAAGGGTACCGTCACACATAACGATATCGTTAACGATATTGTTGCTTTTTGTGACGTAGCAACGATATCGTTAACTAAATCGTTATGTGTGACAGCGACCAACGATCAGGCCCCTGCTGGGAGATTGTTGGTCGCTGGGGAAAGTCCAGAACTTTATTTTGTCGCTGGATCTCCCGTTGACATCGCTGAATCGGCGTGTGTGACGCCGATTCAGCGATGTCGTCACTGGTAACGCTTAGTAACCCGATGTTTACCCTGGTTCCTGTTGTAAATGTAAAAAAAACAAACACTACATACTTACATGTCTGGTCATGTCCCTCGCCTTCAGCTTCCCGCACTGACTGGTGAGCGCTGGCCAGCCGTAAAGCAAAGCACAGCGGTGACGTCACTGCTGTGCTTTTACGGCCGGCGCTCAGTCAGTGCGGGAAGCTGAAGGCGAGGAACATGACCAGACACCGGGAATGTAAGTATGTAGTGTTTGTTTTTTTACATTTACAACGGTAACCAGGGTAAACATCGGGTTACTAAGCGCGGCCCTGCGCTTAGTAACCCGATGTTTACCCTGGTTACCCAGGGACTTCAGGATCGTTGGTCGCTGGAGAGCGGTCTGTGTGACAGCTCTCCAGCGACCAAACAGCGACGCTGCAGCGATCGACATCGTTGTCGGTATCGATGCAGCATCGCTTAGTGTGACGGTACCTTAAAGGTACCTTCACACTCAGCAACTTTACAACGAGAACGACAACGATCCGTGACGTTGCAGTGTCCTGGATAGCGATCTCGTTGTGTTTGACACGCAGCAGCGATCTGGATCCCGCTGTGATATCGCTGGTCGGAGCTAGAAGTCCCGAGCTTTATTTGGTCGTCAGGTCGGCGTGTATCATCGTGTTTGACAGCAAAAGCAATGATGCCAGCAATGTTTTTACATGGAGCTAACAACCAGCTACAACGATAAGTGAGTCGCCGTTACGTCACTGGATCGCTCCTGCATCGTTCTGGAGCTGCTGTGTTTGACATCTCTACAGCAACCTAAACAGCAACGCTGCAGCGATTGGCTCATTGTCTATATCGCTGCAGCGTCGCTGAGTGTGACGGTACCTTTATAGTAAGAGACCTGTCAATCACAACTGGAAAGAGGCAGGCGCGGCTGGCACCAATCTAGTCTGGTCTCCGGCTATTAACCATTATAACCCAACAAGTCCATTCTAAAACAGTAAACCTTAAAAAAAATCTATTTATTCCCTTTTTAATCTCTTCACAAAAATGGGATTTTCCGTTTTCGAATTTTCATCTTTTGCTCCCTTCTTCTCAGAGCCATACATTTTTTTTTTTCCAACAATGTGACCATGTGAGGGCTTCTTTTTTTGTGGGCCGAGTTGTAATTTCGAACAATATCATTGATTTTACCATATAACTTACTGGAAAACAGGAAAAAGTGCAGTGAAATTGCTAAAAAGTGTAATTCCACAATTGTTTTATTTTTAAGCATGTTCACTAAAATGCTAAAACTGACCTGTCATTGTAATTCTCCAGGTCATTATGAGTTCACAGATACCACACAACAATAGGTTCTTTTTTATTTAAGTGGTGAAAAAAAATCAACAGTTCGTTAAAAAAAAAAGTGCAATTTTCTGAGACCCATAGCGCCTCTATTTTTCGGAATTTAGGCTGGACGAAGGCTTAATTTTTTGCGTGCTGAGCTAACAATTTAATTGGTACCATTTTAGGGTAGATATGATGTTTTGAACGACTGTTATTTCTTTTTTTATTGCTATTTATGTTTCGGCGAACAAAAAACGTAATTCTGGAGTTTTGATTTTTTTTTCTCATTACATTGTTTACCGATCGGATTCATTTAGTTTATATTTTAAATGCAGCGATACAAAATATGTGAATTTGCATTGTTTTATTTTGAATGGGGCAAAAGGGAGGTGATTTGAACATTTCAAATTTTTTTAGATTTTTCCAAACCTTTTTTTCTACTATTAATTTGCTTCAATAGTTATTGCTTGTGTTACACATAGCAGGGCTTCAGTACTGCTATGTGTCAACTAAATCATGATCTCCTATGAATGCTGGTCAGGGGCCGGCGTTTATAGGAGAACTGCAATGACAAGCACGAGGTTCTTCTGCAGATCCCCTGATTGTCATGCCAACCCATCAGCATTCAGAGATCATGTGACAGGGGCGCCCTTGGGTGGATTTGTGACCCGCTTCTTGTATGTGCCACTTAAATGCCACTGTCAGAGATTAACAGTGACATTTAACATGTTAAATCTGTGGGTGGATTGCAATTCCACCTGTGGCTGTTAGGGGCACATGTCATGTGCCTGAAAAGAAGTTGGCTCAGCCACGGAGCCCGCATCAAAGGGGGACACACAACCTGTAACATACCTATAAGAATAAACTAAATAACAATGAAATAAGACAAACATATCTAGTGTCACAAAGTCCATAAAAGTCTGATGTATCAAATCAATGTCAATTGTCAATGTCAATCATGTATCAAAGTAATTCACCTAATAAAACCTAATATAAACACTGAAAAGAGGAAACAAATGCAAGAATTCCTATTTTTCAGTCTCGGCATCACTCTTAAACAAAGCAAGAAAAAGCAATCAAACATCTTGCTGTTTGTATATAACAAATGCCAGCTCCCCAGGCAAAAAAATTAGCCTTCACAAGGCTGCATCAATCGAAAAATTAAAAAATGGAAAATTAAAAAAATTGGATTTACAAAGTTTTCATTTTTTTTTAAATTAACCACTGAAATAATAATAAAAAACTGTACGAGTTTTGTATCGGTCACATTTGTGTCGACCTGGAGAATTATATTTCCAGGTCTTTTTTTACTGCACAATAAATGCCGTATAAACGAACCCCCTCAAAAAAAACATTGGCGGAGTAGCATATTTTTCACCATTTCATCCCACTTGGAACTTTTTTGCCCGTTATTCTGTACATTATATGGTAAAGTGAATGGTGTTTCTCAAAACTACAACTTGCCATACAGAAAAATAGGCCCTAAAACGACTATGTTGATGGAAAATAAGTAAAAAAGCTACAGCTCTGGAAAAGACTGGAGAAAAAAAAAATGAAAAAAATTGTCCTGGCGTGAAAGGTTTAAACTTGAAAATCATATACAGAAGAGAAGTGAACCATTCAATAACACCACAATGTGCCGGCATTATCAAAATATAAATTTCTGAATTGAATACATATATCTGGCTAGAATTATACACACGTCTGGGCTTATGAGATCTTGAGCCTTAGAGTCTGTAATTAAAGAGAAATTAAGTTAGACCAGGCGATTACGCTATTGAGACCAGATGCCCGTGTCCAGTTTTCTCCTAACTCATACCGAGAGCTTTATTTATGAAAGTTGTCGAGAAGACATACATTACTCTCCAAAGTGGATTTATGTGTTTACTCCAGTAATTAAAGTAGCTATGCCTCGTTAAAGGTCAGTTTTGAGATAAATATAGCAGCCTAGCTAATTAAATATAACAATGTTAACAGGAAAGGTTGCATTTCATTTAATTTCTTTGCAAATAAGGTGCACATTCCGTTTTTCAATGCCGTCTCAAATCGAAAGGTTCAAAAGCATTTAGATTATAAAGCTTAAAAAAAAGTCATAAATTAGACAACATGGTCCCTAGTAGCTTTTAAAAGATGACATGTGATATATCTACGGAATCTAAATATTACAATTGATAGGAAGATGAATCACAGAACGACTTTATTGTTTATGATGTTAGAAGTATTTCTAAAGGTCGGCAACACTGCTGAAGAGAGTTTGTGCTTGAGGAAAGGACAGTAGTTCCATCACATCATAACCAAACAATCCCAGCGAAGCAAAGACCATAATTTATGCTCTAGAGTGAGTGCACTTATTTAGATTCGGCATAAGAAGAACAGATCTCGTCCAGCATTTCCACCACAGTCGTGATGCTTGATTGTGTTACACTACTCTTCAAGCCCGGAGCTCCTCTTTTATACATGTCCTTGAAAAAGACCTGTATTGGGTAGAAACGCTGGATGAAATCTGTTCTTCATGAGAACATTTGAGCCGGCTTCTTACCACAGCTCGCATCTGCTTGTCACTACAGCAACCGGAGATTGTTCTGATCACTGCTGTTTAACCATCAACATGCAGCTGTCACCTCTAACAAAAGGAATCTGTCACCATATTTTTATGATACCCTCTCTAAGAACACTTTGATGTCGGGACAAAGAGTGCGATGTGTCTCAAATTTAAAAAAAATAAATAAATTCGCTGAATGCAAATTTTTTGTGATTTTCATTGTACAAATCCAATAAATTAGTGGCTTGCCCAGGTGTTACTTTGTTGAACTCCAGAGGAATTGAAAGGTGGTAGAAAAAAAAAATTCTTGGATCTTGCCAGCGTTGCCACTCAGCCCCATTCTGGGATGGTGTGTCAGACAGAAGAACACAGTAACAGACAAAAGAAGAGGCTGTATGAACTGAAGAAGACCACTCAAATGGCACTGCACAGTGGGATAGGCAGGGGCTTAGTATTCATAGTAGCTAGTGATGAGCGAGTGTACTCGTTGCTCGGGTTTTCCCAAGCGCACTCGGGTGGTCTCCGAGTATTTATGACTGCTCAGAGATTTAGTTTTCATCGCGGCAGGTGAATGATTTACAACTAGTAGCCAGCTTGATTACATGTGGGGATTCCATAGCAACCAGGCAACCCCCACATGCACTCAGCCTGGCTAGTAGCTGTAAATCAGTCAGCTGCAGCAAGGAAAACTAAATCTACGAACACTAACAAATACTCGGAGACCACCCGTGCAACGAGTGCACTCGCTTATCACTAATAGTAGCAGAACATCTTTGGAGGGCATTGGCATTTGGCCCTCCACCCTGTTTGTTGTCACAGTCTCCTTAAGATGCAGATGTCATTGAATATAATGGTAGATTCGGGAGCCAAAGTCTTTGTGATCCACCATTCAGCCTTTACCTGTGCTTCTGAGAATCAGCACACTGCAGGCACCATGACAGCACTACATTGCCGCTGCTTTGTGGAGTCCCCACACTTCACCGACCTGAGGAGTGCGTCAGGGAAATGAGAGTAGGTATTAGTGTTCATTTTTACTTACTAAGTGTGAAGCAGTGGTGACCATTAGTGATGAGCGAATATACTCGTTACTCAAGATTTCCCAAGCACGCTTGGGTGTCCTCCGAGTACTTTTTAGTGCTCGGAAATTTAGTTTTTATTGCTGCAGCTGAATTATTTACATCTGTTAGCCAGCATAAGTAAATGTGGGGGTTGCCTGGTTGCTAGGGAATCCCCACATGTACTTATGCTAGCTAAGAGATGTAAACCATTCAGCTGTGGCAATAAAAACTAAAACTCAGAGCACTAAAAAATACTCGGAGGACACCTGAGCGTGCTTGGGAAATCTCGAGTAACGAATGTATTCGCTCATCACTAGTGACCATTATAATGAGTGGGGAGTGGACTGTGGGGGAATCATTCTAAGTAAGGGGATGTGGGGTGCATCATATAAGTTAGAAACTTTAGGGGCTTCATACTGAGAGAAGGCCTGTGTATCATTAGTGAGAACACTAAGGGGCTTAGGGACTACGCTAGGGGTATTATTACTGTGTTCTTATCACAATGTATGTCCCTTTCCCTTTTTCTAAGAATTTAGAGATATGGCTGCTGAATATTTCTTGGATAGAGTGAGGGTGGGGGTAATTAGAACTTTTGCTATGATTTCAATGTATGCCCCTAAAAAGGGGTGAGGGCTGGATTAGTATATATTTTTTTAATTTTGTTCTTCCTATACTTAATGGGCTGGAGAAATCTTAAAGCATAACAATGCACAATCGAGTCACATTGAATAAATTCAATGCCAATCGAACTTCCACCCATTTTCAGGCAACTCTTCGTAATCTAAATTTAGTCTGCCCTTATTCACACTGTGGTCAACATTGATAAGGTTTTTAATATTAGACAGTGTAGGACTGTCTCGATCAGAGTTACCTTGTCGTGGTGGAATGGTTTTTATGCTATTTTTGATCAAAGACAGTATTACTGAAAACTCTGTGTTATTTAGATGCACTTTATGCTTTTTACTTATTTACAGCAGGGTTTTTGCTCATTTTTTCTCTTGTAGGTTTCATATGCTTTATGGCCAATGTGAACATGTGTTTATGTGCTGCATGTGTACCAACTTAAGTCAAGCTCAATTTTTGTGTCTAATCTAAATTTAGGCAGATCCACTTATCTTTACCTCTGACAAATTAAGATATATGATCACATCATCAAGTGACCTATTACACAAAGTAAATATAAAGCAAGAAGATACGGAGAGCAGGAATTAGATGGAAATTGCCATAATCTGAAGTAAATACAATAGACATATAAGAAAGGAAATTATGAGTTTCAGAAGAGGCAAATTTACATCAACATGATACTATTTATTTTCTCAAAAACATCGACACCTTTGCTCATAGACAGTGTCTGGTATTATTATTCAGCCAAATACAAAAGAAAAATGCAATGCCAACTTTTCTTTTCTAACCTTATACGATCTTATTTTTGTCATTTATATGTACAGTCATGCTGAAAGTGTTGGCAACCTTGAAATTGTTTCAGAAAATTTCAAAAAAGTACATGAGTAAGACAAAATCCTTACTCGTCTAGATTTGTGTACTGTTGAAACAAAGATAGAGCTTTTTGGTAAAGCACATTATTCTACTGTTTACCAAAAATGGAATTAGGTCTACAAAGAAAAAAACACAGTACCTACAGTCAAATATGGTGAAGGATCAAAGTTTTTTGGGGGGTTGTTTTGCTGCCTCTGTGTGCAAGGCACAATAAAATTTGAACATTACCAAAAGATTTTGGTTGCAATGTAATGCCCAGTGTCAGAAAGCTGGGTTTGTGTCCTAGGTAATGGGTCTTCCAGCAGGACAATGACCCCAAACATGCTTCACAAAGCACCCAGAAAGGAATGGAAGCAAAGCCCTGGAGAGTTATGAAGTGACCAGCAATGAGTCTGGTTCTAAATCCCATTGAACACCTGTGGTGAGATCTTAAAATTGCTTTTCGGAGAAGGCGCCTTCAAATATGAGAGACCTGGAGCAGTTTGCAAAAGAAGAGTGGTCCAAAATTCCAGTTGAGAGGTGTAGGAAGCTTGTTGATAGTTATAGGAAGCGATTGATTGCTGTTATTTATTCCAAAGGGTGTGCAATCAAATATTAAGTTGAGTGTGCCAACAATTTTGTCCGGCCCAATTTTGGGGCTTTGTGTGTGAAGTTATATCCAATTTGCCTTTATTTCTCTGTTTTTGTTTTGTTCCAATACACACAAATAAAGTAAACATGTGTGTAACAAAGTATGTGTAATCACAATAATTTTCTGTGGGAAATACTTAATTTTCTGAAACAATTTCAAAGGTGCCAACACTTTCGATCACGACTGTATATGTTTCATTTGAAAAGTATATATTTTATCTGAGGAAAACATTTGTATTTTCGCATTTTGTAATTTTCCCTATACCTGTGCCAACTTTTATTCTACTGACCTTACATGTTTTGCTTTTATTCTACACTTTGTTTTCAGATTTTATTTCTTCTTCCGTGCCTTTATGGGTCTGTTCATTCCATTTTAAGCCTGATATTCTTTCTCCAATCTCCCAGGCTCAGTATCCATGAAAATACTAATAAAAAAGTAATATTTCTCAGACAGCTTTAAAGGGCATAAATTCGCCTCTTTTATCTTGTGCCACAGAACGCATGGAATTAGTGACCTCACTGGTGTCAGCATTTTCCACAAAAGCTCAGAGTTAAACATTCTAAGCTCAAAATCAACCCATGACTTTTACTGACACTGGAAAGATGACAGCAACAAATAGACAGGGACTTAGTTGTATTATCCACAGTGCCAGAGATTTAGCTGCAAAAAATTTGCTGCTGTATCTGTTTCTAAAGAGCCATTAACGTTGTGTGAAACAGCAGCCTTTTGATAAAGCCGTATATATATTAAAAATGATCCTCTCATACCAGTATTATCCTGATACGGTAGCTTTTATGTTAGGGAAATAGAAGTTATTCCTGTTAGAGGTCAGCCACTCAACTTTTCTCCTACTAAGTCACAATGGATCAACAAGACTTCTAAATTGTCTCTTTAGAGAAGAAGAGGACTAGATCACTAGTGCAACCTATAGGAAGTAGCAATCCTAAAAGTCAATATCGAATCTCTAACGAGCCTTGTCATATGACTTAGGAGAAAAGCCAAAACCAAAATCTCACTATGTAGACACTGTCTTTCGGGGTGCTGCCCCTCATCAGTGCAAAGTGTGAGATCAGGTTTGCTTGGGTGAGAGGTGTCTGACTGAAATCCAAGGAGTAAAAGTACCATTACTCTAAATGACTTACCAACGATCACAACCAGCGATACGACCTGGCCGTGATGGTTGGTAAGTCATTGTGTGGTCGCTGGGGAGCTGTCACACAGACAGCTCTCTCCAGCGACCAACGATCAGGGGAAAGACTTCAGCATCGTTGAAACTGTCTTCAACGATGCCGAAGTCCCCAGGTAACCAGGGTAAATATCTGGTTAGTAAGCGCAGGGCCGCGCTTAGTAACCCGATATTTACCCTGGTTACCATTGTAAAAGTTAAAAAAAAAAAAAAAAGTACATACTCACATTCCGATGTCTGTCACGACCCCCGGCATCAGCTTCCCGCACTGACTGTGTCAGCGCCGGCCGTAAAGCAGAGCACAGCGGTGACGTCATCACATGAACACATCGCTGGATCGGCGTCACACACGCCGATCCAGCGATGACAGCGGGTGATCAGCGACCAAAAAAAGGTCCTGATCATTCCCCAGCGACCAACGATCTCCCAGCAGGGGCCTGATCGTTGGTCGCTGTCACACATAATGAGATCGTTAGCGGGATCGTTGCAAAAAGCATGACGTTGCAACGATATCGTTAATGAAATCGTTATGTGTGAAGGTACCTTAACATTTGCAAGACTACTAAAATCGTACACTTATGTGTAAGACTTTATGCAGACAGTGCATTATGAATCTGTGCAATCTGTCAGTTGCACAAAATTAGTATATGGCATGCCATCCGCAATCTATATAGGCCTGACTGTACCTCTGTATGCATTATGGAACATCAATTGTCTCAGTCACAGCAGAATGATGTTACCTCTGACAGCGATACTGTTAGTTTGAGTCAGTCTTAAAAAAATGAGTAAGAGGGATAATTTTTGGGCCATCTTTTGTTTGGAAAAAAAACATAAAAGGCATGTTAGTGCACTGCTTTGTTAAATTGGCTAATGGCTACTTCTGAGGTACCATCCACTTATATAATAAGGTCACTTTGACATTACTAAGGCTGTATTAAAAAGCATGAAAGGGGATAGATACAGTCGTTAGAGACCTCAGAGTTATTAGACATGTCTTTTAAAGGCAATTGGATGGCTTGGAAAACTGGGAATCCTAGTATATCAATTTGCTGCTGATCTAATTATAGGGGACATTTTGTTGAACCCCTTTAATTCCATTTTCAAAAGATGTCATCATCTCTAATAGTATTCTCTACAGAATAGAATGGAATAAGTTTGTCCATACATCACGCCACACATTGGATCATGCCAAGATTATACATGGCTAATAAAGTCCACAAAGGTCAAAGATAGGTGCAACCATAGACAATCCAGCAGAAACTAGAGGAAGAAGTCCAAGGTCCATACCAACAGCAGAAGTTGAAAAGAAAAATTTATGGAGCTTTTTTATACTCTCGTGATCTACTCGTTATCATAAATGTACTTAGCACGCAATCACCTCCTGTGTCTTGAATCACTTATATATGGCTCTAATAGAAGCAATTGAGGTAATTCAGATGAAAGGCATCAAAAATCCAACAAAACTAGTTTGAAGATCTTGGCCAGTGCTAGTATACTGTTTCATTATAGGCTTTAATGATTGCATTTGTGCATTTATGGATGGGTTCTGATAGTTTAAATGCCATAAATGAATTAGTAACATCCAATAATTTATTTTATTTAGTTTTCTAAAAGAATTTGACTGATCAAGCAATTTTTTATGCTGACCCAAAGTTATCGGATCGTCTGTTAGGGCTAGCGGAACACAACAAATAATTAGAGAAAAGGAATAAGGTGCGTTCGCAGCCCGGGGTCCATTGTGCAGAGATGGAACCTTCTGCTAAGCAATGACTGACTATATGGCGGTACAATGAGGATACACACGGCTTAGCTTCACCCTGTGTGAAAGAAGCAAACCCTGTTGCGTCACAGGGCCGCAGTACCACACGTAACAGAAATAATAATTAAATAGCACAAGAGTACATGCGATGCCGCACTGGTGGATGTCACTAACCACCCAGACTTGGGTTTGGAAAGCGTGGTGACAGCACACGGCGCCGTACTGGCAGTCACAGCAATAGACGCTGTTTGTGTACCAGTGTTGGTTACAAGTCGGGCGCTAGATTACAATCATCCTCGTTAAGCGAGCATTCAAACACAAGGGAGGGGATGAGTAAAGAGCGACTTTCACTCACAACACACACACACATATACAAGTGTATACTAGCACATGGCCGTGCGGCCATGCGAACCTTTTATAGCTGCAGCAAGTTCAGGACCTTCCTAGAGGACCAATGAGAACTGCTGCAGTAACTGAGCAGCTTCAGGACCTTCCTAGAGGACCAATAGGAGCTACTGCAGTACCTTAGCATGTGACCCCAGACCTCCACTGAGAGGTCTTCCTTTGGGCATGCTCAGAAGGGGAAAAGCAGGACTTAGTCCCAGATACTTCTGCTCGCCGCTGATCAGTACAGGCTATAATGGCAGAGCCTGGAAAGGCAGCAGTAACCCTTTGCACAGAATCAGACTGAGCGAGACGCTGGGACCGACATCTCCGCTGAGCAGGCTCCACTGCAGCTGATGCAGAATGAGAGACCGCAGCAGACTTAGTTCGAGATTCCCCCTGTGCAGAGGCGGAAACTCAACTCCTAACATCGTCACACATGTGGCTGCTATGGGGTACTTGAAAAGAGGGAGCTTAGCCCTGATTGGTTCGATTCCCTCTGCTACTGCACAACATTTCTTTCTCAAGAGGAACAGCAGAGACAGAAACAAAGGGCCTAAGTATTGGCCAAGTATCATAGAAAACAGGCATAATGATCACAATCGCCGAAAGTGTGATCGCAACCAGGCCTGTGCCAGATGAAGACCTGCAGAAGCAATCTCACCTGGATGTGCATCCTTAGATGCACATTCATGTGAAATATTTTGCTGAACAGAGAACCGCAGGCTCCCTGCACTGCATTACATGCTACCGGCCAGTCAGGGGCTGGCAGGTGATGTCGGCTTGCCAGTAATGCGCGGTGTTAGCTGCCGACTCCTGCGCTGGCTGCAGAAGAGGACACGGTGCTGCATTTCAGCGGGGAAAGGTGAGAATTGTTTGTTTCTTTTTAAAATGTGCTGGAGCAGAACAGAGAGGGCCCAGAATTGAGGGCAGCATACCGGGATGGGCATATTATACCAGAATTGTGAACAATATACCAGAATGGGGCAAATGGTGACACTATACTGGGATGGGGGACTTTATACCAGGAGGGGTGAATTTTATACGAAAATTGGGAAATTATACCAGGATGGGGACATTCCCTCAGAATGAGAACATAATACCAGAATGGGTGACATTATACCAGGATGGGGAACATTATAGCAAGAAGCGACCAAGACTTGTGTAAAATGTTATAGCATGGCGCCCAAGATGGAGGGGGCCCAGTATGGGGGAGATTATTACAAGAAGGAGCCAGGACGTGGGACATTATTACATGGGAAGGCAAACATGTATGTCTTTAAAAGGCCCATTCACTTAAAGCATGTGGGGGCCAAGGCCCAAATTTTTCATCAGGCTCCATTGGAATTTAGTTATGCCACTGACAGAAAGCATGTGAAAGGGAAAAAAAGCAGCCACCCCTTATGTCTTCATTGGCCAAATCCAGCATAATTTTGGCAGGTCCATTTAATCTTTGCGTGTTTTCTCCTTTCATTGTCAGTGTGACATTCTTCTGAAAATGGCTGCCGATGGAGGAGCATTTTACCTGCAAGCCTCCTCCAATTGAAAAACAGCTTTCAATTAGAAGAATTTTTCTATTGGACAGGTGGGGTCACATGCTCCTCCATTAGCAGACTTTTTGAGAACAGAAGAGCTGTGAAGTAGGTGGCACTAAAAAGTGCAGAAGGAGAACCTGTAATATTTATATACTAACGAGTCCCACAAAATCAAATCCCCAACACAACTGTTAGAAAAGAAAAATAAAGATAAAGTGAACAACTCCTTTAAGGCACAGCTATAATTTTAAATCCACCTTATTCGCTGTATGGACTTCACTTATTTTCTCTAAAACTGAGCTAAAGTAATACAATTATAGTGACTAAACAGTTAAGTTTACGATATATACTGTTACCGTGATATGTGCCCGTTATTGGTGATTATTGATTTCACATCCAGGCTGATTCATGAATCTCCTAGCTGAGGACACCATCGTGTTTACGATACCATTAAGGTATGTGATACTAACGCATGGCGGTGACTACCACCTAATGAGGCTGGGAGCCATAAATTAATCCTTTACTTATACACAAAAGTTGGATCTTTGACTGTTTTAAATGCAAAAATCAATGTTGGCTTCTAGGATATATTTAGTACCGAGAGTATACCTTACTTTTTTAGAGCTATGTTGAGCAAACCTTTTAATCGGGTGCAAGTAAGTGTAAAGGATTTGACACATTATATTCAGATCAAATTTTTTGTTGGCCGGCCGATGGTTCAGGGCAAATTAAAAAAAGGATGAAAATTGGACAAAAAGCACTGATCAAAATGGATCCATTTTTCTTGTGAAAAAAAAAACCTGATGCGAGAAAAGGTCCTAGAAGTTTGAGCAAGTCCAAGCTGGTTAAAGTTGTGACCCATCCTGCGGGAGAAAACGTAGGATCATGTCACAGGCTGGTCAGCCGCAGAGGAAGGGATCACTTTTCATGCAGGTGCCATAAAGAGAAACTTGTGTACTAAGCGGACCCCCAGTTCTCAAGTTATTCATGCATTACCACGAGGAATAACAGCAGAACGGCACAATGTGGAGATCTAAGAAGAGATTATTCTGAATTGTTATTTTAAGAAAATATCAACAGACAGGTCAGGAACGCGTTCAAGTCCTCCTCCTTAGGACTTATCCTATCAGACACTTTTTAGCTATCTGTATAAGGCCAGTCATAGTCAGATGATTTTGGGATTCTTTGTTGGGAGATGTCTATGTACAGCCACAAAGTTGTCATGATTTGAGTGCAGCCTTGCTTTGATGCGTACTTGGAGTCATTAGCCAAATTCCAGCAGAGGTTATGGTAGACACATCTGTACATTAGAAAATTGTTAGCCAAACACATGACAACTACCTGCCCAACTTCCTCATAATCAACTCGGCAAGCGATCATGTTCAGTCAGTACTAGAAAATGGGTCAGTTCTTTTGTCATTAAAGGGAAAATCATCTGCACACCTTGCACATGACTGTGCACTAAGAAAAATATTAACTTTAAGTCCTTATACACATCAGACTCAAGTCACCTGTATGAGGGCCTCCCGACTCCCCCCATAGGTGAATGTCAATGGAGATAAGGATCCGACACATCTGATTTTGGACTGCTTGTCCTTTTGCTCTCCACAAGATAAGCCACCATTGGAGTAGTCAGCGCCTTTCTCGTAGAGAACATGATTGCTCGTAAGAGAGAAGTGTGTGGAAGAGTTGGGAGAGATAGTTGTCAGCTGAATGACTGATTGACCCCGTCGTTCATTCATCAGCTATTTACTATGTATGGGGCCTCTTAGTATTAAAATCTGTTTGTTCAATTTGAAGAAAACTTTATTTATCTTAAAATGATAATGAGATGCTCAGTGGACCCATGGCATGGCCAAGGGATTTAATGTACTTTGCCACCTATTCATCCATCTCTGTCCCCATCTTCCTTAACTGACAGAGCTGGTTTGAAGGAACCAGTTCCGTCTCCACTAGAATGTTGCCCAAGCACTGATCGTCAGAGTTCCAGCGCCTGTGCAGAAACACCTTTCATTGTCTTCTCTCCTCGTTCTGTTTTTTATATGATGTGCCATCACTTAAACTATCAGCTCATGCATGAGATTTCATTGTAGACAGTGTTGTCTCCTGGGAGGGAGGGCAGGAAAGAAGGAAGGAAGTGACGATGAGAAGGTAGAGAGGATGAGAAGAAAGAGAGGATGAGAAGAAAGAGAAGATGAGAAGAAAGGATGAGAAGGAAAAAAGGATGAAAAGGAAGAGAGGAGGAGAAGGAAGAGACTATGAGAAGAAAGAGTGCTGGAAAGAAGGAGGAAAGAGAAGGTGAAAAGGAAGAGAGGACGAGAAGATAGTGGATGAAAAAATAGAAGAAAGGATTAGAAGAGAGGATGAGAAGAAAGAGAGAATGAGAAGAGGGGATGAGTAGAAAGAGAGGACGAGAAGGAAGGAAGGAAGGTAGAAAGAGAGGATAGGAAGGAAGGAAGGGAAGTAGGAAGGAAGGACAAAATCACATCAAGGGTGCACCAAGCATCTAATTAAAATTAAGACACCAAAACACCTGACCACCATAGGATAAGAAATCACCAGAAAGTCTTGAAGCTCAGGAATCAATAATATGCCTTTATTTAGTACAGTGGCAATTATACATAAAAATTAAAAATAGAAAATTATGTTTTTAGCAATAAAACAATTGCAGGGACAATATTACATGGTACCCATACTCGACAGAGTAGCCCCCAATAGAAAAAGGAGGGTTTTTTTTTACTTTATCACTGTGCCAAAGATTATAAAAAAACTTTTTATAAAACCAAAATACAAAAAAAGTGTACAAATTTTTTTTGATAAAACACTATGTATGTGAATACAAATAACATAAGCACAATAGCTTTATATAAAAGAAAAAAGTGTTGCCAAAATTATGTGCACAATAAATAATATAAAAGAGACACAAATCATGTATGAAAGTGCCAAAAGTGCATAGCCCTATATAGGGTCAGAAACCAAGTGACTGTGAATTCAAAAGTGCTAGCACAGCGAAATTAATTCTATAAATATATGGGGGAATTTGTAGCAGCTCACTCAATTGAAAGTGCCCAGGTGCATAGACCTATTGAAGGTCAATAGACATATGAGCCATATATAAAGAGATGATGCAGCAATATAGCTTTTATATATACCTGGGGGAAGAGGCTGGGTCCAGAACCTGCGTGCGCCCGACGCGCGTTTCGGATATGTTTCCTTTGTCACCCCCCCGACGAAGGAAACATATCCGAAATGCGCGTCGGGCGCACGCAGGTTCTGGACCCAGCCTCTTCCCCCAGGTATATATAAAAGCTATATTGCTGCATCATCTCTTTATTCACTTGGTTTCTGACCCTATATAGGGCTATGCACTTTTGGCACTTTCATACATGAATTGTGTCTCTTTTATATTATTTATTGTGCACATAATTTTGGCAACACTTTTTTCTTTTATATAAAGCTATTGTGCTTATGTTATTTGTATTCACATACATAGTGTTTTATCAAAAAAAATTTTGTACACTTTTTTTGTATTTTGGTTTTATAAAAAATTTTTTTGATAATCTTTGGCACAGTGATAAAGTAAAAAAAAAACTCCTTTTTCTATTGGGGGATACTCTGTCGAGTATGGGTACCATGTAATATTGTCCCTGCGATTGTTTTATTGCTAAAAACATAATTTTCTATTTCTAATTTTGATGTATAATTGCCACTGTCTAATATATAATTGCCTAGAATACTACTTCCTGCAATTTGTGCCAACTTCCGTGGCTTTGTCCGGAGCTAATGTGCGGAGATAATGTCCGGAGATTAATTGCCTAGAATACTACTTCCTGCAATTTGTGCCAACTTCCGTGGCTTTGTCCGGAGCTAATGTCCGGAGCTAATGTCCGGAGCTAATGTCCGGACCTAATGTCCGGAGCTAATGTCCGGAGCTAATGTGCGGAGATAATGTCCGGAGCTAATGTCTGGAGCTAATGTCCGGAGCTAATGTGCGGAGCTAATGTCCGGAGCTAATGTCCGGAGCTAATGTCCGGAGCTAATGTCCGGAGCTAATGTCCGGAGCTAATGTCCGGAGCTAATGTCCGGAGCTAATGTCCGGAGATAAGTGACGTCAACAGTGTCCAGTGTCTGATTGGTTGCCGCCTGCTGCGAGCGACCAATCAGAAACGTGCCGTACTGTGACACACTCCGCCCGCCATTTTGGTGTGATTTTTGAATTTTTACCTCACAGCAAGTTTCTACTGCGTGGAGGCGGGCCCAGTGACGTTGCTCTTCAAGCTCCTGCCGAATTTCGTCAAAAAAATGATAATACCATTTACCAACCTTAAATAACAAGAATTGTCAAGAGCTGGTGAGTGCAGCCATTTTTTGTTCTTTCTTACTATTATTTATTAATTGTATTATTCTTACATTTGAATAAATAAAGTATATATGGATTCTAGACTCCCGATTCTTTAGAATCGGGCTGCCATCTAGTACTAAATAAAGGCATATTATTGATTCCTGAGCTTCAAGACTTTCTGGTGATTTCTTATCCTATGGTGGTCAGGTGTTTTGGTCTCTTCATTTCAGTGATTTTTTTCACTGATGCTTGCACGGTGCACCTTATTTCTGGTATATTCTTTGATCTAATAAATATCTTTGAGATATAGAATTGTGGATATAATAAGGGCTTACTGTGTTCTATTTAAAATGAAGGCAGTAGGATAAGGAACATTTTTTAAACAAAATTACAGATTTTAATACCACAGATGCGATTTTTCTTGGGGACACGGTCCGCTATAGTGTACTGTGCTAAGTGCGACCACTGGTTATGAGCGGACGGACGCCGTTTAAGTTTGATAACCAGGCATCTGATAATAAACAGTGCAATTACTCTCTGCATGGGGGAATTTGGATTGCAATAAAAAGAAAGAACGCAAAAAACATTTACTTTTGATGCCAAGATGAATACATGTTGAAAAAATACAGCATAATTATCATGTGTAATCAATGCGCCATCTCCGGGGCTCATGGAGCAGCTCTGTAATGAGCACTAGGCTGACTCACCGACTTCAAATAAATATCTGTCTGTATTGTGTCAGTGACATCTGTCTCTTTGCAGTTAATTGACTTCGTCGTCAACATTCTCTTGAATCCAGGGGATGAGTTGCACTCATGTTACACCTAGAATTCACTCGTTGTCTTGCTCCGCTCTGTTACCAGCTCCTCTTTAAAGGTGAAGGTGATTACGTAATTAAGCTGTAATTAAACCGAAATCTAATTGTGTCTGCCATGATGATGTATCCCATACAGTAGGAGAATCTCAAGGGAAATGCCTCTTTCTCAGAAAGGTCAAAGGGATTTCTGTTTTTCTTGCAAAAAGTAATCGGAGAGCAATTATGCGCTGAAAAAAAAATACATTGAAGAGCGTCTAACCTCCAATGTGCTGCACTTAACGGAATGTGTCGTATGCTGAACATATGCTTAATGGTTCAGCAAAAAGGTGAGATGTTGTTATTTGCATCTGTCTACCCAAACTCTTCCGCTATATGAATGGCAGCGTCTATTTTTTTCTACCCAGTGTTATACCTGAATTCCCAGTAAAAGCCATTTCCGCTATTAAAAAAAAGCAATTATATGTGTTCCAAGATAAAAAAAAAGGTCACTGATAAACACCGACTTTACTCCAGCCGCCACTATTACAGCACTTACTACTTTGTGGTGCTAGTGTACAGTCACTTTGAAAGTCATTCTAACAACCGCTCTAACAACAGTAAATTGAGACGTGGGAGTCACATCTTTTTTGGTTCCATTTCCCTTTGTGTGTTTTTTTTGTCTTTTCTTTGCTATTTCATGTTGAATATCCTCCTCCTGCTTGTCTGCTAATCTTATTTTTTACAGTAGCAATTTTAACATAGACATATACAATTCACTTACTGATACACAGGAATATTTTTTATTCACCAGCTCTAGATCGTCAGTGTAAAATATATCAATCTGTTGCTGGTTCATTACTGATGATATCAGCCAAGAACAGAGAATGCACTGCCAATGTGCACACCGCACAGTGCACAACATGCAAAGACCAGCTCAGTCCTGAAAATGAGTGATTCTTTTCTTTATCCTCAGCCCCTTGATGATACCTTGTTTGAGTATCCCAGCATGCAATGGGATTCCCCAACAAAGAGTCAACAAAAAGGAGTGAAGAAAAGGAATAGCAGTTAGATAGTGTAGATAAGAAGGTTAGGGAATTTTTATATTATAGTAGATTAGGGCACTAAATAGATAGAAATTTAGAATAAAAATTACTTCTGACTTGAGACAACATCCTTAAAGGGAATCTGTTACCCCCAAAATCGAAGATGAGCTAAGCCCACCGGCATCAGGGGCTTATCTACAGCATTCTGTAATGCTGTAGATAAGCCCCTGATGTATCCTGAAAGATGATAAAAAGAGGTTAGATTATAGTCTCCTGGGGGGCGGTCCGGGGCCTCCCATCTTCATAGGATGACGCCCTTTTCTTGTCTTGATGCTGCGGCTCTGGTGCAGGCGTACTTTGTCTGCCCTGTTGAGGGCAGAGCAAAGTACTGCAGTGCGCAGGCGCCGGGCCTCTCTGATTTTTCCCAGTGCCTCCGCACTGCAGTACTGTGCTCTGCCCTCAACAGGGCAGACAAAGTACGACTGCACCGGAGCCGCAGCGTCAAGACAAGAAGAGGATGTCATCGTAAGAAGATGGGAGGCCCTGGACCGGACCGCAACGCCCATCGGACCGGACCGCAGTGGGACCGCCCCTGGGTGAGTATAATCTAACCTCTTTTTCTCATCTTTCAGGATACATCGTGGGCTTATCTACAGCATTACAGAATGCTGTAGATAAGCTCCTGATGCTGGTGGGCTTAGCTCATCTTCGATTTTGGAGGTGACAGGTTCCCTTTAAGGTTATGTTCCCACGATGAGCTTTTGGTGAATTTTTGGTGTTGCAGATATTCTGCATCATTTCTGCACCTATTATGTAAATTAGGTTACTTGCAAATTTTGCACTGTGTTTTTGAGTGAGTTGCCTTACATGCTTTTCACTCGTGTTTTTGACATTGCGTTTTTTGCCTCTTGTTGGTGTGCCATGTTTAAAACATATATGCTTTGTTTTTGCTACTTCCTGGTATTTGGCTTTGACAAAACTTTAGAGATATAGCATGTGCAGATTACCTGCATTTCTGATGCATTTCCGCTGAGTTTTTTCTATCTTAAATCATGTGGCAAGGCTCGATAAAGAGTCGACATTGACTTTTAAGTTTGCTACTTTCTATAGGTGGCGTTAGAGTTCTAGTCCTCTTCCTCTCTGAAGAGACAATTTGCATATTTCCCTGAGGAGCATTGCGGCTTAAAAGTCTCCTCATCTTGGCATGCTTGACATGTCATTTTCCGCAAGGAGAAACATTACCCATACTGTGAGATGAAAATACTTGATAATCTACATGCACCCTCTTAGCTTTCTCTCAGATGTTCTCAATCATCACGCATGGTCTTTTTAAGTACAGCTGTGTCTTTATCTTGACTGCAAGTGTCCACATGCAGAAACGTCTAGTAGAAACATCTCCAAACAGAATATCTCAAAATAATGTTTATTTTCTAAGCTGGTCATCTCAGGAAGGGACAAGCCAAGAGAGAAAGTATGGAAACACCCATCTGTGCAAGAGTTTTAAATAACTACGTTTACCTTAATCTTGACTGCAAGTGTCCACATGCAGAAACATCTAGTAGAAACATCCCCAAACAGAATATCTGAAAATAATATTTATTTTCTAAGCTGGTCATCTCAAGAAGGGACAAGCCAAGGGAGAAAGTATGGAAAGACCCATCTGCGCAAGAGTTTTGAATAACTACAATACCCTATAAACAGATAAGTAGATTATAGAAAATAAAAATTCATGGAATACCCCATCACATGCCACTTTACAGAGGTATTCTACCCTATTAGTATTGCTAGCAGAGGTCCAACTCTATGGCAGATGCCTATGTTACTTTTAGCCAATTTCTAAACAAAATTAACCTTTTCTAGACTTCCAGCTACTCGGCCCCCAAAGCAACATGTGACATTTAACCTATAGGTGTCTTCTTCTTTGGCAGAGTGGCCTTGTGTAACTGCTTCTTTGGTTCCTCTAGTTACGCCATCATTTTGTAAATAATCTAAAACCAAAAGATCAGCTACTTCTACAGAAAGATCTATGGAAACAAGATGGTGCTGCTTCTCACGACTAAATATTTTTTTCCACTGATGTCGAAAATAAGTTAATGGAATTATGGTATTTCTCCTCAAGCTTTAAATTCTGCCTTGATGAATTAACACTTTGGGCAAATTCTAAAGTGCAATTTTAAACATTTAGCTTTAAATTAGGATTGGCGAGACCTAGAAACATACTGAAATAAAGGAGATAAAACATGTTCCCAAGTGATCTGCTCCCACTACAATGTATACATCTAATTTACTGTAAAGGAACATCTTTATAGGACCCGGGACTCCCTGGCCATTAATAAAAACCTTGGATTAGTCAGTTTTGTTCTTTGCTGAGTTATTACTGGTCAGGTTGTATTGTAAGAGCTATATTAGCCGCCTTGGCTCATTTACTTTTAATTATTACTTTTTTTAATTTAAATGTTAACATGTACTTTAATATAATAAAATGTTATGTATGCCAAGACGATTAATACTGCACGGCCGACAACCTGAGCAATGGATGAGGTTAACAGTACAGGTACTGTATGTTAAGGTTTCTGTAATTATCCTCTTGGAAAAACATTATGGGAACGGAAATATAACCTTGCTATCTGTAAATCACTAATGAACACATCGCCTTTTCTGGGAAAATTACACTAAGGCCGCTGCTTAATTTCTATATTTCAGCCATAACTGTGGGAATCCTTATTTTTCCACTGAATCGAATTAATAATTAGACAATTCAGCAGATCCATGGGCATTGTACAATATTAGAGTTTTTCTCCACCAAGAGCTTTTCTCCTCTGTAGTATGATACCGCATGGATGCACTAAACATTGCCAATTTGAGTCCTTAGTCTCTATAGAGTACTTGCCAACTATAAGGGATGAGATATAGGAGACTTGTTGAGTGAAATTTTTTAAATAACCATGCCCCATTTTTCAGATCTTGCCCTTACTCCCTCTTATTTCCCCATTTCCCACCGACTGAATGTTTGCTCCATAGCTTGACTTAAAATCCCAGAGTCTTGCATATGAACTTTTAGGAATCCCTGCTTTATTGGAAGTTTTGGGCAGAGCCAACTTTTTTATGAAGTCCAGTTGATTCTCTATTTTTCTATGGGAGTTTCTAAGACATTCGGACAGAGCTGGCAAGCAAACTTTCCACAAAGACTTACCTCTGCTCCTAGCATTCACATGGTATGTTCATCCACCCAGCTCTCCTGCTTTGTCTGTCTATATGAAGTGCATATAATCCCCACCTGGTACATCACCCAACTTGTCACACAGACTTACCTCTGCTCCTAGTATTAACATGGTATGTCTTTCAACTAACCTCTGCATTACCCTAGTGTTATTTATGACCTTGTTTACTTTGGCTGGATTATACGCATCTGGTCCACTCTTATTTCTCTTACTAATATGAACAGAGACCAATCCTCTCTGCTTCACACCTGAATGCACTTCGTAGCACATATATTGCATAGCTTCAGTCTGCCAAGACTTTAGTCTGCAGAGTGTATCCTATAAGTGTATCATAGAAGTGTGAAGATTAGAATTGGACCCGGAATTGAACCAGAAAGGAACTGAAGGTAACTGGACAGTCACTGTAAACAATGTTTCTGTTTGTTTTCACTCTCACCCCTATAATCCTTCACTTTCTAATAACTCCCCTAATTCCTACACCTAGTAAGGAACTGTTCATCTTTTTCTATCCTCTCTCTCCAACTCACCTCCTCCTCAGAACTGTTCCTCAACATACAATCCTCTGTCTCCAAGCACAGACAGCCACCTCATGCCCTCTCCGGCTCCCACCTGCTAACACTTTCTCTGCTCCTTCTCATTGCTGGGGAGGTGATATCTCTCCAAATCCTGGTCGTCCTCACCACATCCCCAGAGTCATTTCTACATCCCAACCACGCTCTATCACAATTTTCCATAACCTCTCTAACCCTATACCCATTCGCCCAGCCTCTGCTTCCCCAGTCCCACTAACAGGAGTTCTGTGGAACGCTCGCTCTGTCTGCAACAAGCTTTCCCACATCCATGATCTTTTTGTTACTACCAAACTTTCCTTTCTTGCCATCACCAAAACCTGGCTCACCCCTTCTGACACAGCCTCTCCAGCTGCTCTTTTGTATGGTGGATTCCACCTTTCTCACACACCCCACCCTAGCCACAAGCATGGTGGAGGAGTTAGTTTTCTCCTGTCAAATAACTGCTCCTTCACCCCAATCCCACTGCCACCCTCTGTTACCCTCCCATCCTTTGAGGTGCACTCTGTGCGCATCTACTCCTTCTCCAACCTCCAACTGGCTGTCATTTACCGCCCCCCAGGACCAGCTACCACCTTCTTTGACCACTTTACCACCTAGCTACTTCATTTCCTTTCTGTGGACATCCCCACTATCATCATGGGTGACTTCAACATTCCCATTGACACTTCCCTCTCAGCTACCACTAAGCTCCTAACTCTCACTTCCTCCTTCGGCCTCACTCAATGGTCTTCTGCAGCCACTCACAAAGATGGTCACACACTGGACCTCATCTTCACCCGCCTCTGCTCCCTGTCTAACCTCTCTAACTCACCTCTCCTTTTTCCGAACCACAATCTACTCACATTCTCTTCCCTCTCCACTCCTTGTCTACAATCCCCAACCCACAAACTTGCACACCCTTGCAGAAATCTTAAACACCTTGATCTACACTCACTCTCTGAATCCCTCCTCCCTCTCACAGACATAAGTTCCCTACACAATGCGGATGACACTGCCGCTCTATATTACACCACAATAGCTGTAGCTTTGGAATCTGTTGCCCCTCTCACACATACCAAAGCTCGCAAAATCAACAGACAGCCCTGGCACAACGGCCTGACAAAAGAACTGAGGCGAGCTTCCAGAGCTGCTGAGCGGAGATGGAAAAGATCCCACTCCAATAAGCACTTCATCGCATTCAAACAGTCCCTCACTACTTTCAAGGCCACACTCGCCACAGCTAAACAAACCTACTTCTCGTCTCTCATATCCTCTCTGTCTCACAACCCTAAACAGTTATTCAACACCTTCAATTCTCTCCTCTGTCCCCAGCACCTCCTCCCACCCCACTCAACTCAGCTGAAGACTTTGCCTCATTTTTCAAGAAGAAGATTGATAACATCAGAGCCTGTTTTGGTCGACAACCTTCCTTCCAACTGCCCACACCTCCACCTCCAAAACCCACTTCTCCACCATTACAGAAGATCGACTCTCCACTCTACTCTCAAGATTGCATCTCACCACCTGTGCCAAGTGCACAGTACCCGATCCCATCCCACTTCATCCCAAACCTCGCCACAGTCTTCATCCCAACCCTAACCCATCTCTTCAACCTATCACTAACTGGTGTTTTCCCCTCAAGCTTTAAACATGCCTCAATCATGCCTATCCTCAAAAAGCCCTCTCTTGACCCATCCTCTGTATCTAGCTATCGTCCTACAGTACAGACCAAAAGTTTGGACACACCTTCTCATTTAAAGATTCTTCTGTATTTTCAGGACTATCAAAATTGTACATTCACACTGAAGGCATCAAAACTATGAATTAACACATGTGGAATTATATACTTAACAAAAAAGTGTGAAACAACTGAAATTTTGTCTTATATTCTAGGTTCTTCAAAGTAGCCACCTTTTGCTTTGATGACTGCTTTGCACACTCTTGGCATTCTCTTGATGAGCTTCAAGAGGTAGTCACCGGGAATGGTTTTCACTTCACAGGTGTGCCCTTTCAGGCTTAATAAGTGGGATTTCTTGCCTTATAAATGCGGTTAGGACCATCAGTTGTGTTGTGCAGAAATCTGGTGGATACACAGCTGATAGTCCTACTGAATAGACTGTTAGAATGTGTATTATGGCAAGAAAAAAGCAGCTAAGTAAAGAAAAACGAGTGGCCATCATTACTTTAAGAAATGAAGGTCAGTCAGTCCCAAAAATTGGGCAAACTTTGAAAGTGTCCCCAAGTACAGTGGCAAAAACCATCAAGCGCTACAAAGAAACTGGCTCACATGAGGACCGCCCCAGGAAAGGAAGACCAAGAGTCACCTCTGCTTCTGAGGATAAGTTTATCCGAGTCACCAGCCTCAGAAATCGCAGGTTAATAGCAGCTCAGATTAGAGACCAGGTCAATGCCACACAGAGTTCTAGCAGACACATCTCTACAACAACTGTTAAGAGGAGACTTTGTGCAGCAGGCCTTCATGGTGTAATAGCTGCTAGGAAACCACTGTTAAGGAGAGGCAACAAGCAGAAGAGACTTGTTTGGGCTAAAGAACACAAGGAATGGGCATTAGACCAGTGGACATCTGTGCTTTGGTCTGATGAGTCCAAATTTGAGATCTTTGGTTCCAACCACCGTGTCTTTGTGCGACGCAGAAAAGGTGAACGGATGGACTCTACATGCCTGGTTCCCACCGTGAAGCATTGAGGAGGAGTGTTGTGAGTTCTGTTTTTGGGCTCCCTCTGGTGGTTACTGATGGTACTGGGTGATTTGTTTTCTGCTGTCTCTGGTGTCTACCTGTTCTATTAGGATTTGGGAGTTTCCTATTTAACCGGGCTTTCTTGTCATTTCCCCGCCGGCTATCAAGGTTATCAGAGTGTTTTGTTACCTCAGCTTCTGGCTTCAGTAATCTTCAGGACAAGCTAAGTTTTTGATTTTCTTGTTCCACGTTTTGATTTATTTTTGTCTTGTCCAGTTTGCATATAATTGTTTCTTTGCTGCTGGTTGCTCTAGCGGGCTGTAATTGCTCCTCATGTTCCATGAGTTGGAACATGAGTTCAAGTAATTACAGGATGGTTTTTTGAAGGGTTTTTTGCTGACCGCGCAGTTTACTTTTGTATCCTCTGCTATCTAGTTTTAGCGGGCCTCATTTTGCTGAATCTGATTTCATACTGTGTATGTGCCTTCCTCTCATTTCACCGTCATTATATGTGGGGGGCTGCTATTTCTGTGGGGTTTTTCTCTGGAGGCAAGAGAGGTCTGTGTTTCTTCTAATAGGGGAAGTTAGATCTTCGGCTGGTGCGAGACATCTAGGATCAACGTAGGCACGTTCCCCGGCTATTGTTATTTGTGTGTTCAGGTTTAGGGTCGCGGTCAGCTCAGGTTCCATCACCCTAGAGCTCGTTGGTGCTTGTCCTTCTGTGATTCCCTGCCATTGGAATCATGACAGTATAGCTGGCCCAAAATGTTTGGGCTGAAGTAGGAGGAAAAGTAGTCTGAGGAAGTTTTTTTTTTTTTTTTCTCTCCTCTGAGGTTGCTGCCTTGCCCTAATTGCAGCCTGGCTGATTTTTTTTTTTTTTTTCTCCTCTTAATCCTTGAATGGCTCTGACCTTAGCTGTTTATCATGGACATCCAGAGTTTAGCTTCCAGCTTGAATAATCTTGCTGCTAAGGTTCAAAATATACAAGATTTTGTTGTACATGCTCCTATGTCTGAACCTAGAATTCCTATTCCAGAGTTCTTTGCTGGAGATAGATCTAGTTTTCTGAATTTTAGGAACAATTGCAAGCTGTTCCTTTCTTTGAAATCTCACTCTTCTGGAGACCCTGCTCAGCAGGTTAAGATTATTATATCTTTCCTGCGGGGTGACCCTCAAAATTGGGCATTTGCATTGGCACCAGGGGATCCTGCGTTGCTTAATGTGGATGCGTTTTTTCTGGCATTGGGTTTGCTCTATGAGGAACCTAACCAAGAGATTCAGGCTGAAAAAGCTTTATTAGCTCTCTCTCAGGGGCAAGATGAAGCAGAAATATATTGTCAAAAATTTCGGAAATGGTCAGTGCTTACTCAGTGGAATGAGTGCGCCCTGGCTGCAAAGTTCAGAGATGGCCTTTCTGAGGCCATTAAAGATGTTATGGTGGGGTTCCCTGCGCCTACGGGTCTGAATGAGTCTATGACTATGGCTATTCAGATTGATCGGCGTTTACGGGAGCGCAAACCTGTGCACCATTTGGCGGTGTCTTCTGAACAGGCACTTGAGACAATGCAATGTGATAGAGTTCAGTCTAGAAGTGAACGGCAAAACTATAGGCGGAAAAATGGGTTGTGCATTTATTGTGGTGATTCAGCTCATGTTATATCAGCATGCTCTAAACGCACAAAAAAGGTTGATAAGTCTGTTGCCATTAGTACGTTACAGTCTAAGTTCATTCTGTCTGTGACTCTGATTTGCTCATTATCATCCATTTCCGTCGATGCCTATGTAGATTCAGGCGCTGCCCTGAGTCTTATGGATTGGTCATTTGCCAAGCGATGTGGGTTTAGTCTTGAGCCTCTGGAAGTCCCTATTCTTTGAAGGGAATTGACTCTACACCTTTAGCTATGAATAAACCTCAGTACTGGACACAAGTGACCATGCGTATGACTCCCGTTCATCAGGAGGTGATTCGCTTCCTGGTACTGTATAATTTACATGATGTCTTAGTACTTGGTCTGCCATGGTTACAAACTCATAATCCAGTCCTTGACTGGAAAACAATGTCTGTGTTAAGCTGGGGATGTCAGGGGGTTCATGATGATGCACCTCCGATTTCTATCGCTTCATCTACTCCTTCTGAGGTTCCTGTATTTTTGTCGGATTATCGGGATGTTTTTGAGGAGCCTAAGCTCAGTTCGCTTCCTCCTCACAGGGATTGCGATTGTGCTATAGATTTAATTCCTGGTAGTAAATTTCCTAAAGGTCGTTTGTTCAATCTGTCAGTGCCAGAGCATACTGCTATGCGGGATTATGTTAAGGAGTCCTTGGAAAAGGGACATATCCGTCCATCTTCGTCCCCTTTGGGAGCAGGTTTTTTTTTTCGTGGCCAAGAAAGATGGGTCCTTGAGACCTTGTATAGATTATCGTCTTTTGAATAAGATTACCGTAAAATATCAGTATCCTTTGCCTTTGTTGACTGATTTGTTTGCTCGCATTAAGGGGGCTAAATGGTTCACTAAGATTGATCTCCGGGGTGCGTATAATCTTATACGAATAAAGCAAGGTGATGAGTGGAAAACCGCATTTAATACGCCTGAGGGCCATTTTGAGTATTTGGTAATGCCTTTCGGACTTTCTAATGCTCCTTCAGTCTTCCAGTCCTTTATGCACGATATTTTCCGTGAATATCTGGATAAATTTATGATTGTGTATTTGGATGATATTTTGGTTTTTTCTGATGACTGGGAGTCTCATGTTCAGCAGGTCAGGAAGGTGTTTCAGGTCCTGCGGGCTAATTCCTTGTTTGTAAAGGGCTCAAAGTGTCTCTTTGGAGTCCAGAAGATTTCTTTCTTGGGGTATATTTTTTCCCCTTCTACTATTGAGATGGATCCCGTCAAGGTTTGGGCTATTTGTGACTGGACGCAGCCTGCATCTCTTAAGAGTTTGCAGAAGTTCTTGGGCTTTGCTAATTTCTATCGTCGTTTTATAACTAATTTTTCTAGTGTTGTTAAGCCTTTGACGGATTTGACTAAGAAGTGTGCTGATGTTGCTGATTGGTCTCCTGCGGCTGTGGAGGCCTTTCAGGAACTTAAACGCCGGTTTTCTTCTGCTCCTGTGTTGCGTCAGCCTGATGTTTTGCTTCCTTTCCAAGTTGAGGTTGATGCTTCCGAGATTGGAGCGGGGGCGGTTTTGTCACAGAGAAGCTCCGATTGCTCGGTGATGAAGCCATGTGCGTTCTTTTCTAGAAAATTTTCGCCCGCTGAGCGGAATTATGATGTGGGTAATCGGGAACTTTTGGCCATGAAGTGGGCATTTGAGGAGTGGCGTCATTGGCTGGAGGGTGCTAGATATCGTGTGGTGGTCTTGACTGATCACAAAAATCTGATTTACCTTGAGTCTGCCAGGCGTCTGAATCCTAGACAGGCTCGTTGGTCACTGTTTTTCTCTCGTTTCAATTTTGTGGTTTCATACCTGCCAGGTTCAAAGAATGTGAAGGCGGATGCTCTTTCTAGGAGTTTTGTGCCTGACTCCCCTGGAAATTCTGAGCCCACTGGTATCCTTAGGGATGGGGTGATTTTGTCGGCCGTCTTCCCAGACTTGCGACGTGCTTTGCAGGAGTTTCAGGCGGGTAAACCTGATCGTTGTCCGCCTGAGAGACTGTTTGTTCCGGATAGCTGGACCAATAGAGTCATCTCTGAGGTCCATTCTTCTGCGTTGGCAGGTCATCCTGGAATATTTGGTACTAGAGACTTGGTGGCCAGGTCTTTTTGGTGGCCTTCCTTGTCTAGGGATGTGCGTTCTTTTGTGCAGTCTTGTGAGGTTTGTGCTCGGGCTAAGCCTTGCTGTTCTCGAGCCAGTGGATTGTTGTCACCTTTGCCTATCCCGAAGAGGCCTTGGACGCACATTTCCATGGACTTTATTTCGGATCTCCCTGTCTCTCAAAAAATGTCCGTCATCTGGGTTGTGTGTGACCGCTTTTCTAAAATGGTTCATCTTGTACCCTTGCCTAAGTTGCCTTCCTCCTCTGAGTTGGTCCCTCTGTTATTCCAGAACGTGGTTCGTTTGCATGGGATTCCGGAGAACATCGTTTCTGACAGGGGATCCCAGTTTGTGTCTAGATTTTGGCGGACGTTCTGTGCTAAGATGGGCATTGATTTGTCCTTTTCGTCTGCATTCCACCCTCAGACGAATGGCCAGACGGAGCGAACTAATCAGACCTTGGAAACTTATTTGAGGTGTTTTGTTTCTGCTGATCAGGATGACTGGGTTACCTTTTTGCCGCTGGCCGAGTTTGCCCTTAATAATCGGGCTAGTTCTGCTACCTTGGTTTCTCCTTTCTTTTGTAATTCGGGGTTTCATCCTCGTTTTTCCTCTGGTCAGGTGGAGCCTTCTGATTGTCCTGGAGTGGACATGGTGGTGGATAGGTTGCATCGGATTTGGAGTCATGTGGTGGACAATTTGAAGTTGTCCGAGGAGAAGGCTCAGCAGTTTGCTAATCGCCGTCGCCGCGTGGGTCCTCGACTTCGTGTTGGGGACTTGGTGTGGTTGTCTTCTCGTTTTGTTCCTATGAAGGTCTCTTCTCCTAAGTTCAAGCCTCGGTTCATCGGTCCTTATAGGATCTTGGAAATTCTTAACCCTGTGTCATTTCGTTTGGATCTCCCGGCATCGTTTGCTATTCATAATGTGTTCCATCGGTCGTTGTTGCGGAGGTATGAGGTACCTGTTGTTCCTTCGCCTGAGCCTCCTGCTCCAGTGCTGATGGAGGGAGAATTGGAGTATGTTGTGGAGAAGATCTTGGATTCTCGTGTTTCCAGACGGAAACTCCAATATTTGGTCAAGTGGAAGGGTTATGGTCAGGAGGATAATTCTTGGGTGGTTGCCTCTGATGTTCATGCTGATGATTTGGTCCGCGCTTTTCATAGGGCTCATCCTGGTCGCCCTGGTGGTTCTCGTGAGGGTTCGGTGACCCCTCCTCAAGGGGGGGGTACTGTTGTGAGTTCTGTTTTTGGGCTCCCTCTGGTGGTTACTGATGGTACTGGGTGATTTGTGTTCTGCTGTCTCTGGTGTCCACCTGTTCTATTAGGATTTGGGAGTTTCCTATTTAACCGGGCTTTCTTGTCATTTCCCCGCCGGCTATCAAGGTTATCAGAGTGTTTTGTTACCTCAGCTTCTGGCTTCAGTAATCTTCAGGACAAGCTAAGTTTTTGATTTTCTTGTTCCACGTTTTGATTTATTTTTGTCTTGTCCAGCTTGCATATAATTGTTTCTTTGCTGCTGGTTGCTCTAGCGGGCTGTAATTGCTCCTCATGTTCCATGAGTTGGAACATGAGTTCAAGTAATTACAGGATGGTTTTTTGAAGGGTTTTTTGCTGACCGCGCAGTTTACTTTTGTATCCTCTGCTATCTAGTTTTAGCGGGCCTCATTTTGCTGAATCTGATTTCATACTGTGTATGTGCCTTCCTCTCATTTCACCGTCATTATATGTGGGGGGCTGCTATTTCTGTGGGGTTTTTCTCTGGAGGCAAGAGAGGTCTGTGTTTCTTCTAATAGGGGAAGTTAGATCTTCGGCTGGTGCGAGACGTCTAGGATCAACGTAGGCACGTTCCCCGGCTATTGTTATTTGTGTGTTCAGGTTTAGGGTCGCGGTCAGCTCAGGTTCCATCACCCTAGAGCTCGTTGGTGCTTGTCCTTCTGTGATTCCCTGCCATTGGAATCATGACAGAGGAGGTGTGATGGTGTGGGGTTGCTTTGCTGGTGACACTGTTGGGGATTTATTTAAAATTGAAGGCATACTGAACCAGCATGGCTACCACAGCATCTTGCAGCGGCATGCTATTCCATCCGGTTTGAGTTTAGTTGGACCATCATTTATATTTCAACAGGACAATGACCCCAAACACACCTCCAGGCTGTGTAAGGGCTATTTGACCAAGAAGGAGAGTGATGGGGTGCTACGCCAGATGACCTGGCCTCCACAGACACCAGACCTGAACCCAATCGAGATGGTTTTGGGTGAGCTGGACCGCAGAGTGAAGGCAAAAGGGCCAACAAGTGCTAAGCATCTCTGGTAACTCCTTCGAGATTGTTGGAAGCCCGTTTCTGGTGACCACCTCTTCAAGCTCATCAAGAGTGTAAAAAGCAGTCATCAAAGCAAAAGGTGGCTACTTTGAAGAACCTAGATTATAAGACAGAATTTCAGTTGTTTCACACTTTTTTTTGTTAAGTATATAATTCCACATGTGTTAATTCATAGTTTTGATGCCTTCAGTGTGAATGTACAATTTTCATAGTCATGAAAATACAGAAAAATCTTTAAATGAGAAGGTGTGTCCAAACTTTTGGTCTGTACTGTATATCTCTTCTCCCTATGCCTCAAAACTACTGGAACAACATGTCCATCATGAACTGTCTTCCCATCTCTCTTCCTGCTTCCTCTTCGACCGCTTACAATCTGGCTTCTGGTCACACCACTCCACTGAAACTGCCCTAACTAAGGTCATCAATGGCCTATTAACTGCCAAGAGCAAGCAACACTACCCTGTCCTCCTCCTCCACCTTTGACGCAGTGGACCATTCCCTATTACTACAGACCCTCTCATCCCTTAGCATCACAGACTTGGCCCTGTCCTGGATCTCGTCATATTGAACAGACCAGACATTCAACATCCCCCACTCACACACCACCTCCTCACCTCACCCCCTATCTGTCGGAGTCCCACAAGGTTCAGTCCTAAGGCCTCTGCTCTTCTCCATTTACTCCTTTGGCCTGGGACAGCTCATAGAATCTAACGACTTTCTGTATCACCTCTATGCTGATGACACACAGATCTACATCTCTGGACCAGATATCATCACCCTACAAACCAGAATACCTCAATGTCTGCCCTCTATTTCATCCTTCTTCTCCGCTAGATTTCTAAAACTTAACATGGACAAAGTTCATCATCTTACCCATCACCTCACGTGACCCTCCCAACGAACCTATCCATTACAGTAAATAGCTGCCCACTCTCCCCAGTCCCACAAGCTCACTGCCTTGGTGTAATCCTTGACACTGCTCTTTCCTTCAAACCACATATCCAATCCCTTTCCACTTCCCGCCGCCTTCAACTCAAAAATATTTCATGGATCCATACATTCCTAAACCAAGAATCTGCAAAAACCCTAGTCCATACCCTCATCATCTCCCGCCTTGACTACTGCAACCTCCTGATCTGTGGCCTCCCCTCGAACACTCTCGCGCCCCTCCAATCTATTCTAAACTCTGCTGCCTGACTAATCCACCTGTCCCCCCACTATTCCCCGGCCTCTCCCCTGTCAGTCCCCTCACTGGCTCCCCATTGCCCAGAGACTCCAGTACAAAACCCTAATCATAACATACAAAGCCATCCACAACCTGTCTCCTCCATATATCTGTGACCTCGTCTCCCTGTTCTTACGTCCACCTCCGATCCTCACAAGATCTTCTTCTCTACTCCCCTCTTATCTCCTCTTCCCACAATTGTATACAAGATTTCTCTTGTGCATCACCCCTACTCTGGAGCTCTCTACCACAACATCAGACTCTCGCCTACCATCAATACCTTCAAAAAGAACCTGAAGACCCACCTCTTCTGACAAGCCTACAACTTGCAGTAACCACCGATCAACCAAACCGCTGCATGACCAGCTCTACCCTCGCCTACTGTATTCTCTCCCATCCCTTGTAGATTGTGAGCCCTCACGGGCAGGGTCCTCTCTCCTCCTGTACCAGTCGTGACTTGCATTGTTTAAGATTATTGTGCTTGCTTTTATTATGTACACCTCTCCTCACATGTAAAGCGCCATGGAATAAATGGCGCTATAATAATCTACTATATAATTGTCTAAGGGTCACTTCCATCTTTCTGTCTTTCCTTCTTTCTGTCACGGATATTCATTGGTCGCAGCCTCTGTCTGTCATGGAAATCCAAGTCGCTGATTGGTCACGGCAAAACAGCCATGACCAATCAGTGATGAGCACAATCCGGAAGAAAATGGCCGCTCCTTACTCCCCGCAGTCAGTGCCCGGCGCCCGCATACTCCCCTCCAGTCACAGCTCACACAGGGTTAATGCCGACGGTAACGGACCACGTTATGCCACGGGTAACGCACTCCGTAACCGCTGCTATTAACCCTGTGTGACCAACTTTTTTTACTATTGATGCTGCCTATGCGGCATCAATAGTAAAAAAAATATAACGTTAAAAATAAAATAAACAAAAAACCTGCTATTCTCACTCTCCGTAGTCCGCCGAGTCGCACGAGCCTGCCGCCATCTTCCGTTCCCGGCGATGCATTGCAAAATTACCCAGAAGACTTAGTGGTCTTGCGAGACCGATAAGTCATCTGGGTAACTTCGCAATGCATCCTGGGAACGGAAGATGGCGGCAGCCGCGCGTGTATTGCCGGATCTTCGCTGGATCCCAGGGGTGAGTATATAACTATTTTTTATTTTAATTATTTTTTTAACAGGGATATGGTGCCCACACTGCTACGTGGGCTGTGTTAGATACCGCGTGGCTGATATATACTACATAGGCAGTGTTATATACTATGTGGGCTGTGTGATATACTCCATGGGCTGTGCTATATACTGCATGGGCTGTGCTATATATTACCTGGCCACTGTTATATACTGTGTGAGCAGTGTTATATACTACGTGGCTGCTGTATATTGCGTGGGCAGTGTTATATACTACGTGGCTGCTATACACTGCGTGGGCTGTGCTATATATTACATGGCCAGTGTTATATACTGTGTGGCCTGTGTTATATACTATGTCACCTGTGTTATATACTGCGTAGCTGCTATATACTGCGTGGGCTATGTTATATAGTACGTGGCTGTGTTATATACTGCGTGGCCACTGTTATATATTGCGTGACCTGTATTAACGCATCGGGTATTCTACAATATGTATGTATACAGCAGCCACATAGTATATAGCACAGGCCACGTAGTATTTGTCTGCTATATACTACATGGCTCCTATATACTACGTGGCCTGTGCTATGTACTATGTGGCTGCTATATACATACATAAATACATATTCTAGAATACCCGATGTGTTAGAATCGGGCCACCATGTAGTAAATAATAATAATAATAATAATAATAAATTGTTGCAAATTTCCCCAAATTTTAGATTTTGGTAAATCAGAAATGTTGGAGGTTCGATTAGCATGAACCAGTCAACCAGCAACCTTTCTGCTTTCTTATTTTGAAGGACAGGAAGGGGTCAACATAATAAAGTGCATTATATTCCCCTATTCTAAGCAATCATCGTCTTTATACCACTGTTGCTCCATGGTCCTTGACACTGGTCTTCAGCTCTACTGGTGCTGAGTCCAGTGATTGTCCTAACAGGGTCTAGTGGAAGATAATACATGTCACTAATGTCAATGACATGCGTCACGTGGACTTCAATATTATGTGTCAAGCAGGAGAGTCTGCCCCTTAGGGTCACCCACTTTGCCACTTGAGGATCCCACACCTGCCACTTGAGGGTCACCAACCATGCCACTTGAGGATCCCAAACCCTGCCACTTGAGGATCACCCACCCTGCTACTTGAGGTTCACTCATCTTGCTACTTCAGGGCAAGGAACTGACCTCAACACCAAAGGTAGTGCATAAAAATTAAAGACCAAACCGGAGGACTGTGGCAGCAGTGGAGGTAGCGAAGGACACAGGCACGTATAATGTATTTTTTTAACCCCTTCCAAGTCTCATTTTACTATGCATTAAGGTCTGAAGATGCAAATTTTAGGAGATTCGCTCATCTCTCTCATTAGAACACTCTGAATATTTGGAGGTCAATCAGAAAACAATTGAGATCATATTCCTGTAAAAAATACAATAAAATTAATCAGTACAAATTTCCAGACATGGAATGAAATGGTAATGAAAAGTAAAACCTCCTCCCTAAATAAATATCTTAAAACCAAAGATTCAATGAAATTTCTAAAGGTTTAGATATATGTAAAGTATCACAATCTAAATTATATTAAGCGAGATGAAAAATATCCTTTCTTAATATGATGTTGAGCTTTGATGAATATGTACTAAAGCATTTTTGGATGAACTAACCTCTCCCGCAGTAATGTGTACTGAGGCTGACGAAGGCAGTGTTTGCTTAGATTTATCAAGCGTCGCATTTGTCGTTGAGACTTGGACAGTAGCTGTTTGAAACCCGCTCTTAGCTGTTCATAACGATGGGTGAGGTGGAGGTCTGTGTTCCAAAGTCTTGAAATAGTTGAGATGTTGAGGAAACGGTCTGTGGGTAAACTCTTCAAAAAAGCCCGGAACTCTGCTGTGAAGATAGAATTGATGTAAGGATAAGTTAAGATGTTAAGTCAAGAATTTTTGCTTTGAGTTCAGTTGTATTTATACATCAGATGGTAACTCTGATTAAAGTCAACCAGTCATCACGAATGATTCCACAATTGTTTTTTATTTTTTCATGTACCATGTTCATTATATGGTAAAACTCACCTGGCATTATGATTACAGTATATCGGTCAGTTCAATTATGCAGATATAAAACATAGATTTTTTTTATTAAAGTGGTGAAAAAAAATTCAAAATTTGTAAAAAATAAAAAAAAATCTTAAGCCGTCATTTTTACTGCTACCATTTTGGGGTAGATATAATGTTTTGATCGCCTCTTATTGCGTTTTATTGCAATGCTGTGGTTGGCAAAAAAAACGTAATTCTGGCGTTTCGATACCTTCTTCTTGTTACACCATTTAGGCTATGTGCACACGTTCAGGTTTTTTCACTTTTTTTGCGTTTTTTCACTGTAAAAATGCTATAAAAACTCATTAAAAACGCATACATTATGCATCCTATCATTTAGAATGCATTCTGCATGTTTTGTGCACATGATGCGTTTTTTTCCAGGAAAAAAACGCATCGCGGTAAAAAAAGCAGCATGTTCATTAATTTTGAGGATTTTCTGCGTTTTTCCTGCTATTCTATGCATTTGGGAAAAAACGCACAAAAAACGCACCAAAAATGCGTCAAAAACGCGTGAAAAGCGCGGTAACATCCCGGTAAAAATGCATGCGGATTTCTGGCAGAAATGTCCGGTTTTTGTCAGGAAAATCCTGACGTGTGCACATACCCTAACTGATCAGATTAATTTATTCTATATTTTGATAGATACCAAATATGTTTTTATTATTATTATTATTATTATTATTATTGCTTTATTTTTAATATGGAAAAATCGATGTGATTTGAACTTTTAGTTTTTAAAAAAATATTTTTAAAAACATTTTATTTTCACTTTTTACCGTATTTGTTAGTTCTTCAACTTGTGATAATCCGATTACTTGTACTATATGCATTAACCCAATTTGCTTTCTGTAATTTTTAAAATGTAAAAAATGAAAATATATATTCTTTTGCCTAAAATACAAAGGAAATGTGTCATCTTTAACTTTAGGCGTTTTAGGCTACGCTCACATTTGCGTTGTGCGCTGCTGCGTCGGCGACGCAACGCACAACGCAAACAAGAACGCATGCAAAACGCATAGTTTTGCGACGCATGCATCCTTTTATTGCCGGATTTTGGACGCAAAAAAAATGCATCTTGCTGCGTCCTCTGCGCCCTAACGCTTGTGGCAAAAAAGACGCATGCATCGCAAAACGCATGCAAACGCATGTCCATGCGCCCCCATGTTAAATATAGGGGCGCATGGCGCATGCGTTGCTGCGGCTGCGCCCGACGCAGCCCGGCAGAACGCAAATGTGAAAGTAGCCTTACAGATCATTTAAACTTTCTTAACTGTTCACAATTTCGACAGTAATTTCGACCAGGGTTGCCCAAACTTTTACATGCCACTGTACATAGTAATACATCAGTTCTTTAGCAGACCAACGGGCTGTCATAGAAACCCATCAGTGCACTGTGATCACACCACGGGTGCACCAATGGGAGCATGGAATGTCGCGCCTCCTTTCTGGCGCGTCTTAAATGCCACCATCAAAGATTGACAGCAGCAGTTACCATGTTAACAGCCATGGTCAGAGCTCCGCTCCTCCTATTGCTGTTAGACGCAGATGATTGCTGAATAGCACAGCCATCATCTGTTTGGAAGAATGCGAGCTCAGCTTGTGAGCCCGCATCAAATTCAAAGACCCGACATATCATGTATCATGTATCATATCACCCCTACTCTGGAGCTCTCTACCACAACATCAGACTCTCGCCTACCATCGAAACCTTCAAAAAGAACCTGAAGACCTACCTCTTCAGACAAGCCTACATCCTGCAGTAACCACCGATCGACCAAACCGCTGCATGACCAGCTCTACCCTCACCTACTGTATTCTCACCCATCCCTTGTAAATTGTGAGCCTTCGCGGGCAGGGTCCTCATTCCTCCTGTACCAGTTATGACTTGTATTGTTTAAGATTATTGTACTTGTTTTTATTATGTATACCCCTCCTCACATGTAAAGCGCCATGGAATAAATGGCGCTATAACAATAAATAATAATAATAATAATAATAATAACTAAATTGTGTTAATTGAAAGTAAGCTATGGTTTACATATTGAGACTTAAACTCTTCTACAGAGGACCATGGATGTTCATGGTTCTAGTGAGGAGTCGGACCAACGCACCTCATACAATGCTATCTTCACTAGCTAGTTGGGTACTGAGAGTAGTTGTGAGCAGCCATAGCATTACAACTCGTCCAGTGTGGCCCTCACAGGGGTAGATACAGTCTTCCAATATCGTTTGCTGGATTGTTATGAGATGTGAGAATGTGAAGTGCAAGAGAAATAAAGTGTCACTAAATTTAACCGAAAAGTGCTCGTATGCTTAATGCAAGAGAAAACCTTGTCAGGAAATGTGCCTATTATCTGACGTACATAGTTTTTTATCAAGTTTTTGTTCAGTAAAAGGAAGTTTAATTTTGGACTTTGGTCTCGCTTAATCAGTTCTTTAACATTTGATCCTGGCCTGTCAGATGCATCAGCATTATGCAGTCTGCAGAGGTGTTTCGCCAGGTAACAAGAGAGCACATACAGCCAAGACCTCCATTTTCATGTAAAATGCTGGAACATGAATTACAAGTGCTTCTTCTATGGCTACCGCGTTGCGTCACGTTACAAGAAGCCATTGTGATAGCAGGAGTACTGTGCAGAATGTGAGGAAGGTTGTAGTACCGATAGGTGTAAAGGAAACCTATCAAGTTGTACATTCAGTATAATTTGTTAGTAGCATGTTTATAAAGCAGAATTAGCTTAGCAAATAAAGGATATATTATTTTTGTAAAATATTTAATAGAACTTGTGACTTATTTATCTAAATCCCTGCTTAATCAGGGCTTAGGAGTCCAGTGGGCTGTCAGAATTAGTATGACTGCCCACAGGACTCCTAAGCCCCAAATGAGCAGGAATTTATATCAATAAGCTAATGAATATTTTTGCACAAAATGATATATCAATATGCTCAAATCATCCTGCTCTACAACATCTCTTTGGGAGATTGGAAAGTATTTTACTTAAAAGGTACTGTCTCTTTTTTTAACTTCTACAACTTGTGATGAGCGCAAGTGCTCATTACTGGAGTTTTGCCTAGGGTGCTTGGGTATGCACCGAGTATCGCGGGTGCTCGAGTGACATGTTTGCGTCCCCTCGGTCGCATGTTTCGCGGCTGTTGGACAGCCACAACACATGGGGGGATTGCCTGTCTTTGTCAGGCAATCCACACGTGTTTTGTGCATACCCGAGCACCCTAGGCAAACTCCAGTAACAAGCACTTTGGCTCATCACTAACTACGACAAAAATCCCAATGATAATGAGCATTGACTAGGACTTGGGCAACTGTTCTCTCACCATGAGAATTTTCATGCTGCTCTCACTGCTCTGGCTTCTTATGACAGACAGAAGGATTAGCAGGTTTGCATCTGCTAATGAAAGGGAATAGTCATTTTTTGCTGAAATAACAAGGAAAAACAGATGGCTTTACTGCTGTATTCCGTTCTTCATTGTAGTAGGTTTCTCCTTTAAGTATATTGTGCGTGTCATTTACTCAAAATAAAAGCAACAATTGTGGGATTTTAACCAATTTGGGGACTTGAACAGACTTACGGAATGGGATAGTTGCTCACTGACAAGGAAAATGGCCCATCCTGGAGCACCCTAAAGCCGAAATTAAATTCACTACCATATTTTTATGTTAAATGTCAGATGAAGTGCAAGGGTTTAACATTGTTAAATACAATAAGATACATGAAAAACATAAAGAATTTACCTAGACAGCAACCGAGGGTCCGCACTGGCCTTTCTTTCTAGCAGGTTGGGTATACTTTACGGTCACAAATTAAAGATGAGAGGATTGATCCGCGGAGGATCAACTTTGAGCCAAATTTTCTTAAATTCGCCGGGTCCCAGCGAATTTGAACACTTCGCGTTTTGTGTTGTGAAGATCGAAAAAAAAAATGGCTGGCACAATTTCACGCACTACTATGTAAGTAGGCTAACGATGTTTTTCGCGGGCTACTTCTTAATGTCATGTAGCTATTACAGCAAATGGGCTAGTGCAACAAATTAAGGGGACTATCATAACCAGTATAAAAGATGCGTTAGGCCAAGCAGCGCTATTTTATACTTGCACAGTGTATGGATGGGAGGTCAGAGCGCACAGCACTTTCTATCCAGGGATTGAAGAAGGCCTAATCTGATTGTGGTGTAATACGGCAGTGCTCAAGCAGATTGAAAATTGAAGTGGTAGTCTAAGTAAATGTACAGTCATGGACAAAAATATTGAGAATGAGACAAATATAAATTTTTCCAAAGTCTACTGCTTCATTTTTTCTAAAGGCAATTTGCATATACTCCTGAATGTCAGAGTGATCAGCTTAACAGCAATTACTGTACTTGCAAAGTCAGTATTTGCCCAGAAAATGAACTTTAACCCCCAAAACACATTTCAACATCATTGCAGTCCTGCCTTAAAAGGAGCAGCTAACATCGTTTTAGTGATTGATCCATTAACACAGGTGTGGGTGTTGATGAGGACAGGGCTGGCGATCAATCAGTCATGATTAAGTAAGAATGACATCACTGGACACTGGAGGCTGGTCCTTGGTATCATTGTTTCTCTTCAGTTAACCATGGTTATCTCTAAAGAAACACGTGCAGCCATCATTGCACTGCACAAAAATGGCCTAACAGGGAAGAGTATCGCAGCTACAAAGATTGCACCTCAGTCAACAATCTATCGCATCATCAAGAACTTCAAGGAGAGAGCTTCCCTTGTTGTCAAAAAGGCTCCAGGGTGCCCAAGAAAGACCAGCAAACGCCAGGAACATATCTTAAAACTGTTTCTGCTGCGGGATCGGACTACCAGCAGTGCCGAGCTTGCTCAGGAATGGCAGCAGGATGGTGTGAGTGCTTCTGCACGCACTGTGAGGCGGAGACTCTTTGAACAAGGCCTGGTTTCAAGGAGGGCAGCAAAGAAGCCACTTCTCTCCTGAAAAAACATCAGGGACCGACTGATATTCTGCAAAAGGTACAGGGAGCGGACTGCTGAGGACTGGGGCAAAGTCATTTTCTCTGATGAATCCCCTTTTCGATTGTTTGGGACATCTGGAAAACAGCTTATTCGGAGAAGAAGAGGTGAGCGATACCACCAGTCTTGTCTCATGCCAACTGCAAAGCATCCTGAAACCATTCATGTGTGGGGTTGCTTCTCAGCCATGGGAATCGGCTCACTCACAGTCTTGCCTAAAAACACAGCCATGAATAAAGAATGGTACCAGAATGTCCTCCAAGAGCAACTTCTCCCAACCTTCCAAGAGCAGTTTGGCGCCCAAAAATGCCTTTTCCAGCATGATGGAGCACCTTGCCATAAAGCAAAGGTGATAACTAAATGGCTCATGGAACAAAACAGAGATTTTGGGTCCATGGCCTGGAAACTCCCCAGATCTTAATCTCATTGAGAACTTGTAGTCAATCATCAAGAGACGGGTGGACAAACAAAAACCAACAAATTCTGGCAAAATGCAAGCATTGATTATGCAGGAATGGACTGCTATCAGTCAGGATTTGGTCCAGAAGTTGATTGAGAGCATGCCAGGGAGAATTGCAGAGGTCTTGAAGAAGAAGGGTCAACACTGCAACTATTGACTTGCTGCATTAACTCATTCTAACTGTCAATATAACCTATTGGTACTCATAATATGATTGCAATTATATTTCTGTATGTGATGTAAACATCAGACAAACACTAATAAAAACCAGAGGGCAGCAGATCATATGAAAATATAATTTTGGTGTCATTCTCAAAAATTTTGGCCATGACTATATAACAATTCAAAGATTCAAATTTTATAGAGGATAGTGCTTTACTTGTATAGTCACTCAGTATAACTGTAAATTAATTAATGTGTGATCATGCTTCGCACTGACGAGGGCCAACAGTCCGAAACACCGTGTCTGCGAATTGAGATATTGATTTGGCTTTTATCCTAAGTCATATTGCACGACTCGTTAAAGGGTTGATTGTGACTTGTAGGATCGCTACTTCCAACAGGTGGCGCTATAGAGTTTAAGTCCTCTTTTTCTCAGAAGAGGCAATTTGCATATGATATACTGCAGTAATAGTACCTTAAAAGAGTTGTCCACTACTAGGACAACGCTTTCTCAATCTGAATGTTTGCTACAATTAAAATAAAAACAGTTTTACTCACCTCCCGTGCTGACGCCATTCCAGGAGTGTTGACATTCGCTCTCCCGGTGCTCAAGTGAGGTTTTTACATCATGCGGGCCCTGTGCCCAATCAACACTGTCGTCACTCTCCTCGCCTTCAGACGTGTAAGTAATCAAGATGAAGTCTGACGGCAGCTACAGCTTTGACTTCATCTTGATAACTTATTTGTCCAAGGTGGGGACAGTGACGCCAGCACTGATTGGTTTCAGGGCTTGTGTGACGTAACAACCTTACATGAGCAGCGGGAGAGAAAGTGCCAATACCACTGGAACAGTGCTAATGTGGGAGGTGAGTATACTGTTTTTATTTTAAAGGGGGGGAACTTGTATTGAGTCGACACAAGGTTGTCCTAGCAGTGAACAACCCCTTTAATAACAGCCTTTTTTTATAATTCACATACTGCAAACAAGGAGGGCCATATTAAACCCTTCAGTGCTATGTTAGTCTCTCTCATCTGTCTCTTTTTCTGTCCTTACCGCTCTCATTTTCAAAGCGATTAGTGGCTTTTCAGTATTGCAATTTACAACAAATTTGAAAAGCAAAATTTGAGGATCCCTTCAAATATAAATATCAAAAGATCCGTTCATCTTTAGCACCAATTACTTTCCTTATGACCCTCACTGCTTTGTTGAACCACCCTAGATTACACTACATTTCCAACTCATCAGTACTGGATAACAACAAGGTTTCTGACAATGAAAAAGAAAGTCCAACTTTACCATTGTACACCTGATTGTCCCACTTTAATATCATAGAAGTTACAGTTTATAAACAGGCTCACAGTGCAATATAGAAGAGTTGAGTAAGATTTGCAGCACCATGGTCTAGTGGCCACACAGCTAGTACCTGGCTACCAAAACCTTTAAGGTACCAAGGCCAACACAAAATTTGTGACCTGACAGTACTTTTTAAGGCAAAAAAAGACTTGATATTAGCAACCCTTGAGAAGTGGTAAGTAGCCACACAAATCTACCACAATAAAAAATGAAAATCTACAGCAAAAATTAGCGAATTACTAAAAATTAGCCATTCGAACATGCCCTTAGTTTGTGAGATACAGAAATTACATTTTGGGCTCCGTTAGGGACATAGGTGACTATATCAGTAATAATAATAATAATAATATCAGTTTATAATAGTTATATGAGAGACAAAAAATTATGTAGGCCTGCTTCATGTATAGTGAAAGCAAGGTTACAATTAACAATTGTGCAAATCTACTGAAATTTGCACAGATTTGGCCTGGAAATTCAAGGGGAATCAAATTAATATTATTATGCTTTGAGGTCTCTACAAACCCCACAGTATATATATATATATATATATATATATATAAATATATATATATAGTACAGCCCCAGCCCTCATCTTCCTGCAAGTGTAGCTATACAACAATCCAGTCATCTTCTTATTGCGCACCCTTCTTACCTTTCTTCATCAGTTTGGCTGTGTGTGTGGTCTTCACTGGACCATGTCCTCTGTCTTCTGGCACCTGGCATAGTTGTTTTCTGGGTGCTGACTAGGCAAGTACATTATGGCAGCAGATGCCAAAGATGCCAAATGCTAGAAAATGGCCCAGTGAGTATCAGTGAGTGAGTACACTGATGAACAGACCCAAGAAGCCAGGTGAGAACTAGGTGAATATTTTTATATAACCTCTTCCCAGACTCTTTTGAATCCAACAATATGGCCACCATTTTGCTTCGTTCACACAAATCAAATTGGCAAAGAAAGATCAGATTCTGGCAAATCAAAAATTTGTCTGAAATTCAAGATCAATTCGATTCACCTCGAAGGGATTTGCTCATCTGTTGTTATAATATCTGTGGTAGAAGTTTAATAATTATATGTTCTTTTATTTATTTCCCAGCAATAACAATCGTGGCTCGAGAAAGGGTCTATTGTATTTCTATAGAAATCTTCCGCTCCCCAGGGCAGCATAGTAGACATGTTATTCTTTAATGAGGTTGTGCTAACTTTTCTTCTTTTCTTTTTTAAAGAAGAACCCTGGGGGACATCATGGTTAAATTATCCTCCTGTAACTATTTAAATAAGTTTTCCTAGGAAAATCGACTGGTCACCTTCACCATATTTTCAGGAAGGAGATGCGATAAGACGTCGTCTTAGACACTTTTAATGTTCTATTCACAGTGTCCCAAACAGCATCTACACGTCTTTAGTCCGAGGCCTTTCTCGAACTGTAGCTGTCAGCTGTCTTCTCGCCATCCTTACAATTTGAGGCACATCAGCATGCTACTGTTGCTGTAGCAACAGCCTCCACATTATTAACGGGACAGATGCTGAATGCAGAACCTGTCAGATGCTCCGGGCCCTTATGCTGAACAACAAGAAACTGTTGGAGATAGGTTATCCCCGGAGAGCCTCACAGACATAATGCAAACATGTTCAAAAGGAAATAATGTAAATCCAAATTGCTTAGTTCTCTGTGTAAATGATTTCTTTCAAGGTCAAACTCCAAACTAAAACTATGCATAACTCTCAGCTACCGCAATCTTAAAGAGGCTCTCCACTTCGGACAGTCCCTACTTGTAGTAAGATCCCTTGACCACAATTCATCACAATGAGTCTCCCTTTTCGGAAGACCACTAACCACGTGTTATCTGTGAGTGAATATGGTAGTAAGTGTTCAAGTTCTCTGCAGCGCCTCTACAGGGGAAATAAAACATTACACTATGCTCATTTAAATCAATAGTTTGTTTGGAGGACCTCTGCATTGCACATAGTAACTTGTAAGAGTTCCACACTGGCCAAGTGATGAAGATTATGAACAGAGGACCCCCACTATTACCTTAGAAATAAAGTGGACAAAGTTTGTTTGTTTTTTAATTCAACCTCTTGATCTTCTTTCCGGAATCCATTTTTATGGCACCTGCCTACAAAAAATGCAGCTATCTGCTGTTTAACCACTTGAATAGTGCTGTTTATTCAGGACTATTTCAGCATTGTGATACTAAGAGGAAAGTCCTACTTCGTCACACATTCACCCACCCACATTGCATTTGTTGGGTGGGTTGCCTTTTGAAAGCTCGCAATACCGCCATCTTTATCCTTACAAGAGATTGTTAATTACAGTGTATTCTGCAATACTTGAGTTTAGTGCAAGTAATCAAACAGTTTCAGGATTCAGGTCCCCTTGAGGGACTAAAAAATAAGAAAAAAGTAATTTTAAAAACGTAAAAAAAAAGGAAAAACTAAAATCTCCAATTTTCCAAGACAAGCAAATTTGGTGTCGCTACATCTATAAAAGTCAGATCTCTGAAAATATAACATTATTTAACCCATATGATGAACACTTTAAAGAAAGAAAAAAAAATCAGCTTTTTGGTCACCGCAACTCCCCCCAAAAAATGTAAAAGAAAGAAATTAAAACATCTTATGTGCCAAGTAACAGCATTTTTTTTTTACAAGACATACGTTTGGTTTAATCAGAATTGTACTGACCTGAAAAATCATGTTACCAGGTTATTTATACTGCTTACTGAATGCCTTAAAAACCAACATCAATAATGGAATTTTGCTGTATTTCACCATTTAACCTCACTTGGAATTTGTTTCTTGTCTGGTAAAATGATTACAAATATGCATACAAAACAACAACTCATCCTGTAAAAATAATCCTTCTTATTTCTATGTCACTGGGAACATAAAAAAGCTATGGTTCTTAGAAGAAGGGTGAGAAAAAAATGCTAAAAACAAGAAAAACTGACCCCATCAGAAAAGGGCAAAATATTTACCCCCAAAAATTAAAATTCCACCAGTAAATACCAGACTTTAAGTATTTAAATTGTACTTTTCTAACTAATAGTTAAAATTCAGATAAGTCATTTCTTAGTTAATGTGTTTCTGAAACAGATGAGTAATCTACTATGTAATTGTCTAAGGGTCACTTCCGTCTTTCTGTCTGTCCTTCTGCCTGTCCTTCTTTCTGTCACGGATATTCATTGGTCGCAGCCTCTGTCTGTCATGGAAATCCAAGTCGCTGATTGGTCGCGGCAAAACAGCCACGACCAATCAGCGACGGGCACAGTCCCGAAGAAAATGGCCGCTCCTTACTCCTGGCAGTCAGTGCCCGCTCCATACTCCCCTCCAGTCAGCCCTCACACAGGATTAACGGCAGTGCTAATGGACCGTGTTATGCCGCGGTGTAACGCACTCCATTAACGCTGCTATTAACCCTGTGTGACCAACTTTTTTACTATTGAGGCTGCCTATGCAGCCTCAATAGTAAAAAGATCTAATGTTAAAAATAATTTAAAAAAATAAAAAATCATCATATACGCACATTCCGGTGCCTTTCCCGCTCCACGCAACCCTCCGGTGACCGCTCCATGCAAGCAGCAGGTTCCGGTGGCAAGGATGGTATGCGACAAGGACCTGCCATGATGTCACGGTCATGTGACTGCGACATCATCACAGGTCCTGCGAGAAAGACCTGCCATGACGTCATGGTCATGTGACCGCAATGTCATCACAGGTCCTGCGCCCACACTAACCCTGGGACCAGAAGCTGCCGCATGCACCGCACACAGGGCCAGGACTTCAACAGAGGGTGAGTATATGTTTATTTTTATTTTAAGTCTGTATACTACATGGCTCTGTGCTGTACACTCCATCGCTGTGCAATATACTACGTGGTTGGGCAATATACTACGTGACTGGGCAATATACTACGTGGCTGGGCAATATACTACGTGGCTGGGCAATATACTGCGTGACTGGGCAATATACTACGTGGCTGGGCAATATACTACGTGACTGGGCAATATACTACGTGGCTGGGCAATATACTACGTGACTGGGCAATATACTACGTGACTGGGCAATATACTACGTGGCTGGGCAATATACTACGTGACTGGGCAATATACTATGTGGCTGGGCAATATACTACGTGACTGGGCAATATACTACGTGACTGGGCAATATACTACATGGCTGGGCAATATACTACGTTGCTGGGCAATATACTACGTGACTGGGCAATATACTACGTGGCTGGGCAATATACTACGTGACTGGACAATATACTACGTGGCTGGGCAATATACTACGTGGCTGGGCAATATACTATGTGGCTGGGCAATATACTACGTGGCTGGGCAATATACTACGTGGCTGGGCAATATACTATGTGGCTGGGCAATATACTACGTGGCTGGGCAATATACTACGTGGCTGGGCAATATACTACGTGACTGGGCAATATACTACGTGACTGGGCAATATACTACGTGGCTGGGCAATATACTACGTCACTGGGCAATATACTACGTGACTGGGCAATATACTACGTGACTGGGCAATATACTACATGGCTGGGCAATATACTACGTAGCTGGGCGATATAGTACGTGACTGGGCAATATACTACGTGGCTGGGCAATATACTACGTGACCGGACAATATACTACGTGGCTGGGCAATATACTACGTGACTGGGCAATATACTACGTGGCTGGGCAATATACTACGTGGCTGGGCAATATACTACGTGGCTGGGCAATATACTACGTGGATGGGCAATATACTACATGGCTGGGCAATATACTACGTGGATGGGAAATATACTACGTGGCTGGGCAATATACTACGTGGACATGCATATTCTAGAATCGGGTCACCATCTAGCTATCAATAGTTATCATTCAAGCTCTCATAAGATTTGTCAACCAACGATCACAAAATTCAGAATAGCAAAAGCTATCCATTAATATATTTCCTACAACCTGTGTTATTGCAAAATTAAGCAATAGTTCAGGAGCTTCAGGAATCTTATGCCCACACCAATTTCTTATTCCCATCCATTTGCAATGCCAGATCAGATGAACAAGAGCGGCACTGTTTACGGAAGGAAGAAAGCGTGTTTCTTTCTCAAACAACCCCTTTAAAGTTTTTTGCAGAAATATACTGTAGATTGATCACTAAACAAAGTTGATTCAGTTGAATGGAGAAGATATACAGTACCAAACATATCCAGGAATCAGGCTTGGTGCTGTTTCTGAATAATAAGCGGATCCTTTTTCTAATCTTGAACAACCTCTATAAGGGCTTTGGTCACCCTTGATATGGAAATATCACTTTTACATATGTTAGTGGTGATGTATAGTTGATAAAACTGCAGTTTAAGGTTGCAATCTTCATTTCATACATTTTAGCCCCCCAGATTTACAGTTTGCAGACTGAACCAAGTTTCAGATTTTTCTCTTGTGGGAGTGTCTCTCCCAGTAATATAGGCTATATGTGAGCACTATGTGCATCCACAGAGTTTCTGTCTTCAGTTGCTTTCATGTTATCAGCACAGTTCCAATACGGTACTTATTTCCTGTTTTTTTGCTTTCCTCCTTGTCTGTAGCTTGTTTTCTCTGCTGCCCTCCATGAGACTGCAGATGCTTTCTACCTGCTCAAAGCTGTGTAGATCTGTACACCACCTCTTCCTTCTGCTACCTCTAACACTGAGAGAAGAGTGAGGTAAGCTGAGAGCTAAAAGAGCAGAGCTCTAAAAGATTTTTGCACTCAACTATATAAAGGACACTCTGCCACAGCAAAATGGTAGAAATTTTTAATGAAGACCAATTAGATAGATGATTAGCTTTGCAGTTAAGAAGCAAATGAACAAAAATATGTATTCAAACATGTATTTAGTCTGTAGGTAGACCACAAGTGGGATTAGGTGCATTTTTAATATGCCTGGTGGATGACAGGAGTCCATGTTTCCTAATGCCCTAGATCCTAATGCGCTCTGTGTCCAGCCTTGGTGGACTGGCTCTACAATTTTCTTGATGTAACTGACTCATTTGGAACTGCTGTCTCTTCATACAAAAAACCCATCGCAGCACAGGTTTCATTTTTCAAGTGCAGAATACAAAAGCTGCACCATGAAACACAGTTGTTTTGCACATTTTCATAAATCCTTGTGATCTTTGTAGCTGCAAGTGGGTACTAGTGATGGGTTATTCAAGAACGATCCTGCAGTATGAGAATGGTAGAATATGTCACCCCCGCGAGTCCCACTTTCAATTTTCAAATGAATTTCTTTGGGAGTAAAAAGACACAATTCTGCTGCCAATGGCGCCAAAACCCTGGCCACCCAGTCTGAAATAAAAAACAGAGCAAGGGGGGCACCTAGATTACACCTGATGGTCAAGAGGAACGTACAATAAATCGGAGATCCACTCACCTGTCAGGGTTGTGCACCCTTGCACAACCACAGGAGAAGCCTGCAGTGAGTGGAGAGCCGGCCGTCAAGCTGTGGGGCATGGTATCCACGCTGACATGTGACTAGACCACATGACCACAGGTCCTGCGGATCTCCAAATGGTAATGCCTGTGCTGCTCCATCCGCAACTCACAACGGAGTGTAGGTAAATGAAGGAAAGAATGTGCGGTCAGGTGGAGCGCTGGGCATATAGATAAGGACAGAAGGTTAAAAATATGTACAAACTGCCTGATGAAGGCGGCATTCAGCTGCCAAAATGCGCTGTGTGTTCAGCATTTTAATAAAGGTTTGTACATTTTTTTAACCTTCTGTCCTTATCTATATTCCCAGTGCTCTGCCTGATGGCACATTCTTTCCTTCATTCACCCAGTCTGAAAAACACTCTGATGTTAACTATCTAACAGTGGGTGGGGTTTTAGCTGCATCGGGATGGGGGTGATCTTTATTATAATATATTATATGAATTCATTTGCGTTTGAACACATGTTTAAAGAGGTTATCCAGGATTTTTTTTTTACTATGGGTCTAAGAACTAACAGGCAGCCTGTTGTGATTGGCGCAAATCTCTGCCGGCACAGGGTGGTCACAGACCTTTCCTGCCAGAGATTCAAAGGAAGTCACGTCACCATAGCAGTGGTTTCCCTCCTGCTCTGCTCTGTTGACTGCCGACGTTATGCTGATTAACAGCTGGCTTTCTACTGCCTAAAGGTACCGTCACACTCAGCGACACTGCAGCGATACCGACAATGATGCCGATCGCTGCAGCGTCGCTGTTTGGTCGCTGGAGAGCTGTCACGCAGACAGCTCTCCAGCGACCAACGATGCCTGTAACCAGGGTAAACATCGGGTTACTAAGCGCAGGGCCGCGCTTAGTAACCCGATGTTTACCCTGGTTACCAGCGTAAAAGTTAAAAAAACAAACGCTTCATACTTACATTCCGCTGTCTGTCCCTGGCGCTGTGCTTTCCTGCACTGACTGTGAGCACAGCGTCCGGAAAGCAGAGCGGTGACATCACCGCTGTGCTTTCCGGCTGGCCGGCGCTCACAGTCAGTGCAGGAAAGCACAGCACCGGGGACAGACAGCGGAAGGTAAGTATGTAGTGTTTGTTTTTTTTACTTTTACACTGGTAACCAGGGTAAATATCGGGTTACTAAGCGCGGCCCTGCGCTTAGTAACCCGATGTTTACCCTGGTTACCAGTGAAGACATCGCTGAATCGGCGTCACACACGCCGATTCAGCAATGTCTGCAGGGAGTCCAGCGACAAATTAAAGTTCTGGACTTTCTGCAGCGACCGACGACATCACAGCAGGATCTTGATCGCTGCTGCGTGTCAAACTGAACGATATCGCTAGCCAGGACGCTGCAACGTCACAGATCGCTAGCGATATCGTTCAGTGTGACGGTACCTTTACTTCGAGGAGCTATCTGTCAATCAGCATGATGTCGGAAGTCATGCCTCACTGACGGAACAGCCCAGAAGAATAAGAGCTGTTCTGTTGATGTGGAACGGCTGAACTCCTGGAAGGATCAGTCGGTGTCTCTGTTAGAGCTGGACTGTCCATCATGCAGAGGAAAAATTATGACAGAGCAAGAGAAAAAGAAGGCTCTATGAGGTACCAGGAAGGGTTTCACAGGTGACTGATAATGTAATTCTGCGGCTCACAGGAAGTCAAAGACTGACTTCCTGTCTAGGCATGAAAGCTTGTACTGGACTAGTGGTCAGACTGTTGATCACATGACAAAGCTGCCAATAATGAAGGGGAAAAATGTATAAATCTAACTGAAAAGGGGTGAAATAAAATTACACACCTAAAATATTCCTATTCAAGGTATTATTATATATGAAACAAATTCACCAGGAATGCTACTTTAGGAAATCTATTAGATGCTGTTGCTATCATTTCGCACTCTTGTGATCGAGATAGTTGAATATATCTTAAGACGTTAAAATTAAGTTCCCTCCCAATTTACTTTTCATAATCTTTTATTTCTTATTGCCACAAATTACATGAAAGATTGAACTAACCCAAAAAAAAAAAGAAATGAAGACATGACTTTAGCTTAAATTTTGTAATTAGCAAGTTGTCATTTTTCTGTCACTTGTGGACCAATTACCTATTGTAAATATGGACAATATTCTGGAATGATCCCAGCGCTCAGTATAATCCCCTTACATAATTCCACTTTCATGTTCACAAATGCTGATATCCAGGTCCTTCACGATGTCTCTTAGCCTGTCCCGAGGCGTAAAAGCCGGGTGACATTTTTAATGTTGTCACCAAACTGATCACAGCCACAGACCTTTGTCAGGAAAATTTGTAAAGTCGATTTTCTACTCTCAGCTTTGTCGCAAACAATTTAGAGTTCACGTTTACCGGATTGGTATGCCACCCGCTGAGCCTAGGAAGCCTCCAGTGTGGCGTATACCGCTATGTATATTGCTTTTGACAAGTTCGATATTTTGGTAACAAACGAATTTGCACAACAAATTCTAACGGTGGGAATTGAAATCGAGGTGTATGTCTCCAATTTTATGCTCTAGCGGACCATTGCCTTGTATGTAAAATATAAAGAGACGTACTCACAAAGCGGCCCCGCGCCTGGATCCTACTCCGCTGAGCGTATTAATCAAACAGTGCCATATTTTTAGCTGTTTGCAAAAAAAATACCCTCTGGAAGAGCATAAAAGGATGACTTCAATGTGTGACTGTTGTCTTGTGAATCAAATTCCCCTTTGGTAAACATATAAAGTTTATTACAATAAATACGACAGTAATTGAAACACTTGCGAAATGAATCAGAGGACTATATACGATATTTGGTGGTTTGCATCAATTATCAAGCACAATTGTTTGAAGATAAAGGTGCGTAGTCATAAAAGATTTTCGAATACATAAGTATCATCTGTTTGTATGAAGCTGATTTATTGCCGGCTTGAGACTCATCTGGTTGATTATCGCTGTATTAAAGGGACACTGAACCTAAATACGATTTCATCTCCATGCGCTGAGTAGCTGAATGCAATCTATTGTTCCCACTCAGCTACGTCAGGATTGGAAGATGCCACTTCAGTAAAGAAAAAATATAGTTTTTCTTCTTCTATGATTCACTACTAGACAGAAGAAGATTAGAATAATATCTTAAAAATAACTACACAGTTCTAACGTACCGTGACCGTCCCCATTTTGAAAAGGTTTCGCCCACCTCTGGCGCCATTATTTTATATTTTTACTTAAATGCATGTATTTTGGGCTAATTATCATTTTTGCAATTCATGTTATATTAATAATGTTGCACCGTTTGCCAGAATTCCACCCTATATTATTTTTCTCCAGAGCAGAAGCATGAGGAGCAGCATGCAAAGTCTGCACCACGCGTCTCATGTCCATTGGTGTGGGATGGACCGCTGCTCACGATGATGATGCTGTGTCCCCCCATATACTTTTAATGGATGCCATATAGACTATGAGTTATGAATATTGCTGTATCACTTGGTATGTATAGAATATAATGCAGGTTTATATTTACACCAATGTGTTTCATTGCCAAACTGGCTATTTTTCAAGTTAAAAAATAACCTTTTAGGTCCTTTACCTTGAAAAAAGACACCAGTCTGGTACTGAACCGCATTGGTGTAAAAACAAAACCTGAATTATAAACCATTGAGGATTCTTCATTCCTACAAGCGCTTCCCAAGAACAGTGATATCTCCACTTAGGCAAATTGCTACCTGGAAGTTTCTTTTCTCCAGCCATGGGGCTGCAGTGGCATAACTAAAGTCTGATGGACCCCAGTGCAAAATTTAGAGCAAAGCCTCCACCTACATGTTGGTCAGATATATGGGCCCTTGTAGCGTTGTAGATACTATAAGGACTTGTGTGTCCTCCCCACATGTAATGATAACCCCCCTACTGGCTCCTTTTTTGTAATAAAGTCCCCCATTCTGAGGCCAGTAATAATGTTCTCATAATGACCCCTTCCAGTTATAATGTCTGTCATCCTGGGCCCTTGAAGTAATAATGCCCTCCCATTCTGGGAACCATGCTATAAGAATGTTCACCATCCTTGGCCCCTTCTTGGTACAATATTCCCCATCCTGGTCTCCTTCCTGGTATAATGTTCCCTGTCATGTAAAAATGTCCCCCATCGTTGGCCCCTTATTTAATAGTCTCCTCAATCCTGTCACCCTCCTGTAATAAAGACCCCCATTCTGAGGCCAGCAATAATGTTCCCATAATGACCCCTCCCAGTAATAATTTCCATAATCCTGGGTTCTTGAAGTAATAATGCCCCCCATCCAGGGCACCATGCTATAAGAATGTTCACAATCTTTGGCCCCTCCCTGGTATAATAATCCTCATCCTGGTCTCCTCCCTGGTGTAATGTTCCCCGTCATGAAATTAATGTTCTCCATTCTGGGCCCTTTATTTTTTAATGTCTCCTATCCTGGGCCCCTTCATATAGTAATGTTTTCCATCCTGGGTAACTTCCAGTATTAATGTCCCATCCTAGCCCCTTCCAGGAATAATGTCAGCCATCCTGGACCATACAGTAATAATGCTCCTTGTCCTCTGCCCCATCTTGTAACAATGTCCCCCATCCTTGGTCCCTTCCTGGTATAATGTCCCCCTTCCTGTGCCCATTTGACTTTTTATAAAATGTGCTGGAGAAGAACAAAGCAATTATTTTTACCTTCCCTCGTTCTCACGACATTCGACGTCCTCCTCTATTGCCAGCACAGAAGCCAGGCAGCTGACTTGGGTCTGCCAACATGGGCAGCACATGATGTCACTGCCATGCACCGCTGGTCATAGGCAAGCTGATGTCTGCTGCCTGTTTCAGAGTGGCCAGCAGCGTGTATCGCAGCGCAGGGGGCTGGTGGGTTTCTGCGCTGTAAAACATTACAGCTGATTGTGTGCGCGAGCACGTTCTGTACATCCAGGTAAAATTAATGCTGGCTCCCTTCCCCCCACATGGTCACTGTTGAACCCTCTATGATCATTACACCCTTGAGCCTCAGTTAAAGCTTTCCTACAAAATGTTTATTTCCTAAACCTGTGTACATATATAGGTGTGGTGCAGTATAAATGCGGTGTTATACTCACCAATCACTGTCTACTCCGCTTTCCAGCGCCACTCTGGTCCTCTTCTGGGTGATATGACTTATTTGCTGACTTGCCAGATCACACTGGGGCCTATATGTGAGCCATAAGAGGCATTTACAGTGTACACCTGTGGAGAATCAGAAAAAGACTCCATAGGTTTACAATGCTAAAACGATTTCAGGCTCCAGTGTGATCTGGCAAGTTGGAACTGAAGTCATGCGATCAAGAAGATGAGCGGAGCAGCGCTGGAAACCAGTAAAGATGGCAGAATTAGAACAAAAATCACAACAAATCTAACGAAATATCCAGACTGAGAGGGGCAGAAGCCCTGCTCTCTCCGTAAGTACATGGATGAAACCAAAATAATCATAGGTGTACTACTCCTAAAGCATATAAGAAACTAGAGAACATGGAGTACAAAAGGCACCAACCGATTGAAAAAATAAAACAATCATTTTATTGATACATTTAAAACGTACAAAGGCAGCCCAATCAAAGGGCAAAATACAATAAAGAGGGAAAAATATATATAGGGAACCTACTAGCACAGCACACTCTATGGACCAATAATACAATATGTATAGGGGCAGGTACAGCTAATCCTGAGCCAAGTGAGGGGGGAGGAAAAATATAATCTACATGGATCTAACATCCAGGCTCTGCGTATGAACATCTACGGATGCTACCATCATTGCAAGATCCCCAAACTCCCCGCACATCTAAATAGGATGCCATCACTCACCCATAATAACAAGTGTCCTAGGTCCTCCTGCTGACCCCTTGACGCGCGTTTCGCGTGAGTGCTTCTTCAAGAAGGGGAGTAGCGTGTGTTGTGTCCCCTGAGTTTAAATAGAGCTACCATAAATTGCCAACAGGTGCGGCGCATGCGCCCCGAGGAGCGGTGATGTCACCCAGCAAGATTTTGCCGCAGGCGCACACCGTATTGACGGCCACAGTATGAGATGGGCACTTCCGGTTTGCGGTACTCCCCTTCTTGAAGAAGCACTCACGCGAAACGCGCGTCAAGAGGTCAGCAGGAGGACCTAGGACACTTGTTATTATGGGTGAGTGATGGCATCCTATTTAGATGTGCGGGGAGTTTGGGGATCTTGCAATGATGGTAGCATCCGTAGATGTTCATACGCAGAGCCTGGATGTTAGATCCATGTAGATTATATTTTTCCTCCCCCCTCACTTGGCTCAGGATTAGCTGTACCTGCCCCTATACATATTGTATTATTGGTCCATAGAGTGTGCTGTGCTAGTAGGTTCCCTATATATATTTTTCCCTCTTTATTGTATTTTGCCCTTTGATTGGGCTGCCTTTGTACGTTTTAAATGTATCAATAAAATGATTGTTTTATTTTTTAAAGATGGCAGAATGACCAGTACATTGCTGCACTTAAGAATTAAGGAAGAAGTCTCACAGTGAAAGCCCCTCTCCCATATTATTCTCTTCCCTGGTAAATGTGCTGTTAAAAAAACCCTCTTCTGTACCCATCAGAGCTCAGAACAGTTTAATGGGATCAAAGAAGACTCAGCTAAGTCAAACTAACAAGTGCCACAGGCTCAGTAAGAAGCCCCAGGCCACTCCTTCTGCTGCCGACAATGGACCCTCGGAAATACCCATCACTAACACAGAACCATGAGCTCAGATTTATGAGAGTGTAGCTTTGTCAAGATGGAGGGAGATGTCTGGCAAAGAAATCATAGTCTTCAGTCAGAGGAATACATAGGAAGTCTTCCTGACTGTAACATCTGTGCCGGTTTCTATTTCGGCCTCGAGGCAGGACTCACTTTTGTTGCAGGTGATGCTTGACAGCATCAATCCTATTTTATTCCTGGGACTTGTGGCTCTGCCCAGTCCAGAAGCTATGGGGTTAATCCTATTAGTTTGAGTTTCTTCATTCTGTCAGGACTGCGTGGGACTCTTGACTGCCAGTCAATGTTTGTGCTTCCTGGTTTTACCTGTGTTCTGTGCTTCTAGTGTTTCATCTTGATCTATCCTGTTCCCTGACCTTGGTTAGTTTTTTTGACATTTCTCCTCGCTAACAATTTAGTACTTGCCATGGAACAGCAGCTGATTCTGGGGCCCTAGCCCAGAGACCCCTTTGAGTGTCCATATCCCTGTACAGGTTGAATGTCAGGAGAACGCCTGGATTCTGGTAACAGTGTAAACAGAGCCTTATGTGTTTGACGTTGCTCCAACTATTCTCTAATGGAAATTTTTGGGGAAAGAAAGGATTATTCATGATGAATTGATAAGCTTGAACCACTTATACTCAGGCTAGATTAACTTGAGCTTTCTGGAAGAGGTTTACTCATCCACCCCCATTTAAAAAAATGTTCTCCCAGGTTCCAGCTGAATAGAGAGTTTGAGTGTATGGCATGGCCGACCTTATTGCTTGTCACTTTTGGATTAGCTTCTTGGAGACAAACCAATATGGATTTTGTTTATTCCTTCCATAAAATAGAGAAAAATGTCCAAATCCAAATCTTTTACTAAAAATAAAGGTATTTACCAAACTTTGGTTTTCTTCTCAAATTCAAAACTTCTGATTTACGGTAACTTTCAATATGCTATAATATTTCCATGTTTTAACTTTTTATTTTTATCATTTTCTGTCAAAAACACATGCAAGAAATCATAACTTTAATCAAATTGCTGATACCAATATAAGGACTAAAGCCCAATATGTCTTATATATAGCGACACTTAGGGTGAGATAATAACGGCACATCTAATCACATTCTGGGCCTAAGGTACCGTCACACTGAACGATATCGTTAACGATATCGTTGCTTTTTGTGACGTAGCAACGATATCGTTAAGGAAATCGTTATGTGTGACAGCGACCAACGATCAGGCCCCTGCTGGGAGATCGTTGGTCGCTGAGGAAAGTCCAGAACTTTATTTTGTCGCTGGACTTCCCGCTGACATCGCTGGATCGGCGTGTGTGACGCCGATCCAACGACGTCTTCACTGGTAACCAGGGTAAACATAGGGTTACTAAGCGCAGGGCCGCGCTTAGTAACCCGATGTTTACCCTGGTTACCAGCGTAAACGTTAAAAAAAAAAACTACCTACATACTTACCTTCAGCTGTCTGTCCCCGGCGCTGTGCTTCTCTGCACTCCTCCTGCACCCTGTGTCAGCGCCGGCCAGCCGGAAAGCAGAGCGGTGACATCACCGCTGTGCTTTCCGGCTGACCGGCGCTGACAGTGCAGAGGAAAGCACAGCGCCGGAGGACAGACAGCTGAATGTAAGTATGTAGTGTTTGTTTTTTTAACGTTTACGCTGGTAACCAGGGTAAACATCAGGTTACTAAGCGTGGCCCTGCGCTTAGTAACCCGATGTTTACCCTGGTTACCGGGGACCTCGGGATCGTTGGTCGCTGGAGAGCTGTCTGTGTGACAGCTCTCCAGCGACCAAACAGCGACACTGCAGCAATCGACATCATTGTCAGTATCGCTGCAGCGTCGCTTAGTGTGACGGTACCTTCACAATGATATCGCTAGCGATCCGTCATGTTGCAGCGTCCTGGCTAGCGATATCGTTGTGTTTGACACGCAGCAGCGATCAGGATCCTGCTGTGATGTCGTTGGTCGCTGCAGAAAGTCCAGAACTTTATTTCGTCGCTGGACTCCCTGCAGACATCGCTGAATCGGCGTGTGTGACGCCGATTCAGCGATGTCTTCACTGGTAACCAGGGTAAACATCGGGTTACTAAGCGCAGGGCCGCGCTTAGTAACCTGATGTTTACCCTGGTTACCATCGTAAAAGTAAAAAAAACAAACACTACATACTTACCTTCAGCTGTCTGTCCCCGGCGCTCTGCTTCTCTGCACTCCTCCTGCATCCTGTGTCAGCGTCGGCCAGCCAGAAAGCAGAACAGTGACATCACCGCTCTGCTTTCTGGCCGCTGTGCTCACAGCCAGTACAGAGAAGCAGAGCGCCGGGGACAGACAGCTGTAGGTAAGTATGTAGTGTTTGTTTTTTTTACTTTTACGATGGTAACCATGGTAAATATCGGGTTACTAAGCGCGGCCCTGCGCTTAGTAACCCGATGTTTACCCTGGTTACCGGCATCGTTGGTCGCTGGAGAGCTGTCTGTGTGACAGCTCTTCAGCGACCAAACAGCCACGCTGCAGCGATCGACATCGTTGTCGGTATCGCTGTAGCGTCGCTTAGTCTACGTTCACACTAGCGTTATGCTAGTTTGCGTCGGGCGACGCAGCGTTTTTTTTTGTTGCATTGTGCGACGCATGCGTCTTTTTTGCCGCAAGCATCGGACCAAGAAAACGCAACAAGTTGCATTTTTCTTGCGTCCAAATTTCGGCAAAAACCGACGCATGCGTCGCAAAACGCAGCGTTTTTGCGTGCGTTTTGCTGCATTTTTGCGTGCGTTGTGCGTTGCGTCGCCGACGCAGCGGCGCACAACGCTAGTGTGAACGTAGCCTAAGTGTGAAGGTACCTCTAATCAGGTCATTCATCAACTCTGTGAATTGAATGTTTACCTACCCACATCTGGAGCCGGGCGGTTTTGGATCTCTTCAGTTTTGAGTTTTTTGAAGATGTGTGAATGCAGTCACAGGCATAAGTGATTTTTATTTTTGGAGCTCTTGTGCTTCTAAGACTCTGCTCGTATTAGACTCATAGTCGCTGGTAAAATGCATTTTTTTACAACATATTATATTTTTGATGCACGATTGCACAAAGGCGCCAATAAGTATAAAGTGTTGGAGGGAAAAGTCATTATCAATGTGTGTCAGGTTATATAATGCGAGAAAGAAAGAAGGAAAGAAAGAGAGAAAGAGAAAAATGTAAAGAATCAAAGAAGGAAGGAAAGAAGGAAGGAGAGAGAAGGAAAGAAGAAAAGAAGGATGGATAGAAGGAAGGAAGGAAAGAAAGAAGGAAGGAAATAAAGAAGGAAGGAAATAAAGAAAGAAGGAAAGCAGGTCAGAAGGAAGGAAAGAAAGAAAGGAGGAAAGAAAGAGGGAAAGAAAGAGAAAAATGTAAAGAATCAAAGAAGGAAGGAAAGAAGGAAGGAGAGAGAAGGAAAGAAGAAAAGAAGGAAGGAAAGAAGGAAGGAAGGAAAGAAAGAAGGAAGGAAACAAAGAAAGAAGGAAAGCAGGTGAGAAGGAAGGAAGGAAAGAAAGAAAAGCGGAAGGAAGGAAAGCAAGAAAGAAAGAAAGAAAGAGAAAGAAGGAAAGAAAAGAAAAGGAGAGAAGGTAAGAAGAAAGGAAACAAGGAAGAAAGGAAAGAAGGAAGGAAAGAAGGAAAGAAAGAAAGAAGGAAAGAAAGAAAGCAACATAAAAGGAAAGAAGGGAAGAAGGAAGGAAAGAAGGAAAAAACGAAGGAAAGAAAGAAGGAAGGAAAGAAGGCAGAAAAGAATGAAAGAAAGAATGAAAGAAGGAATGAAATAAAGAAAGGAGGAAAGAAATAAAGAAAAGGAGAAAAGGAAGGAAATGAGGAATGAAGGAAAGAAGGAGGTAATGAAGGAATGAAGAAAGCAAAGAAGAAAGGAAATAAGGAAGCAAAGAAGAAAGGAAAGAAGGAAAAAGAGAAAGAAGGAATGAAAGGAAAGAGGGAAAGAAGGAAAGACAGAAGAAGAGAAGAAAAGAAGGAAGGAAAGAAGGAAGCAAAGAAGAAAGGAAAGAAGGAAAAAGAGAAGGAAGAAGAGAAGAAAAGAAGGAAAGAAAGAAGGAAATCAAAAATAAAAACCTGCAGTAACTCTCATTATACCATAGTAATCTTTATTCGGGGGCGATGAGTGCTATTTATCCTCCTACCTGATTCCTCAAACTCTTTGTTCTGCCCGGTGGCCTGCTCCTGGGTCTGGGTGAGGCTCTTCTCCAGGATGTGAATGTCTTCTGCTGGACAGTTGCACTGCGGGTAGGCCACATCGCAGTGGCACCAGCACTCTCCTGCCTGGCACTCCATCCATCCCTGGGAGTTGCATGAAATGTAGGACAATGCAGCTCTGACAAATCTCACTCGTAAATACTGGGGAAGCAGTGCCTGTAACCCTGGGGATAGAAACACATATTCCCAATTAGTACCGCGCCGCACAGACAATGAATTTTTCTGATGTCTTATAGGTACACTTATCATGGTGGATGCATTTATCTCTATATAGTGGACGGGGCATTTATCTCCATATAGACCCTGCTGATTTTATTCCGGCAGTTCTTGGAAATCGTGTATGATTTTGGTCCCACAGCCATTGCTAATTAGCAGGCGCTGTAACTATTATTTATGGGCATCACCTATTACAACCAGGTGCACTCTTTGTACCTATTTCTGTCGACATATTAGAGCAATAGAGAACTCGATAGCTTGTCTCCGATTGGCTGCGGCCCAGAAACTTTGGTTAATTACAGCAGCTTGAACATCAATGTCTGATCTAACAAAGCAACCCTGGGAATATAATCTTGCTTCTATTTTAAGTATAAATAATAAATGCAAACACTACAAGTATTTTATTGGTAAACATCGGTGCATACAATAAATTGGATGTGATTGTGCATTCATGTCAGGTCCGCACTCGCCTGCAAGCAGCTCTTTGACAGGACTAAATTGTGTTGTGCCTATTTCCAAGTGCCCGGCGTCGGAGAGTGAAAGTATAAAATAAACCCAGAGACTCAAAAGAAAACACAAACTTTGGAGGGTGTTTTACAGCAACTGTTTTAGGTTAGAGGTCCCATATCGCTGGACCTCTGATCGCAGGCATGAGTAACAATGCAAAAAGTCCAAAATCTCTACAAGTTTCATTAATTTTTCAGGGATTCTTGTATCCTGGAATCACAGCTTGTTCTCAGTCTCACAAGAGATCTCTATGTTCTGGCTTGCAAACATTTCCTACCAAAAACCCTTTTAAGTCCCTTTCAAAAACTAAGCTACCGATGGTAACTATGCACAACATTGCACATATGCCAACCTATTGAAATTGCCTTCAACTGCGGCATTGTACTTCTGTTAAAAAAAAAACATACTTTTCGAGTTGACCTTAAAGGGAACCTGTCAGCAGGATTGTGCATAGTAACCTACAGACAGTGTCAGGTTGGCACCGTTATACTGATTAAAATGATACCTTGGTTGATAAAATCCGTCTTGTGGTTGTTGTTTAATCTTTATTTTGAGTTTTAAGTTAATGATATGCTCGTGCTCTGGGGCGGGCCTGTGGGGCGGGGCTGTGGGCGGAGCTTTATGTAGTGCTCTGATTAGGTATTCATGTGTATGACTTCTGACAGGTCACTGATCCATCACTGACCTGCCCCCTAGTTTACATAATGAATATACGTATATACTGGAAAAAAAAAACCTGCTGCAGACAGGCGCCAGCTACGGCGCTACGCATGTTTACTGTGTATGGAATTAATATGCTTCAGGTTATCCTGATATTCCTAAAAAAAAATCTGTTTGAAAATGACTCCCGCTGTGCCTGCATAGTAGCAGTTATAGGTAATCCGATAGCTGTTACTGCACAGGCACCGGGGGAACCATCTTGTTAGAGAAGGAAAAAAACTTCCTCCTCCAAGATGGCGCTGCCGGCGTCTGTGCAGTAGCAGCTACCTGGCACTGTCTGCAGGTTACTATGCACATTCCTGATGACAGGTTCCCTTTAAATGGAGGGTAAAGTAAAGGGCAAATCCGACCAATAAAGTCCCAGCGTGCCAGAAATGGTGAAACAAAAATAATGTTTATTAATATTTCTATAAATCAGGTGATATAATCAAGGATATCGAAACAAGATAGATAATTAAAAACAATGCAATAAAAAAATGGGACGCACACCCGGAATATGTGGACAAATATCCGAAGGAGAGGTTGGGAATCCAAATAAATGATGCATGTGATATTATAATGTTAGGTAATATTTAGCACCTATAAAATTAGTGTCAATTATTGACCAGCATAACACAGAGTAAAAAAGGAAAGTACAAATGCATAAAAAAAGTGATTGATTGTAACTAGGGCTGAGCGAAACGGATCGTTCATTTTCAAAAGTCGCCGACTTTTGGCAAAGTCGGGTTTCATGAAACCCGACCCGATCCCTGTGTGGGGTCGGCCATGCGGTACGCGACTTTCGTGCCAAAGTCGCGTTTCGTATGAGAGAGAGAGAGAGAGAGAGAGAGAGAAAAAAAAAAATCCCATTGACTTTGCATTGGGTTTCGTGTTTCGGTCGATCCCCGACTTTTCGCCATAATCGGCCGATTCCACTCGACTCGACTTTAGAGATAGTCGGGTTTCGCGAAACCTGACTCGACCCTAAAAAAGTAAAAGTCGCTCAACCCTAATTGTAACGACTATCATGCCATTAGTGGTAATGCATGGTAGTGAATAAGGGATCCATATTCTTATAAAATGCCGGTGCAGTGAGAAAGGGTGATGGACCCTGAGCTGAGGTGTATGTGTCGCGGCTGTGTCACAGTCACGACACACGCATGGAGAGCTTGTTTCTTGGGCTCTCCATGCATGTGCTGTGACACAGCCACGACACATGCAGCTGCGGCGCCAATTAGCTGATCGGCCGGCGCGATCCTCGGAGCCGGGTTCCCTCTGCAGCTTATTTGGCAAGCGCTATAGTTTGCCGAATAAGAGGGAACCTGAGCAAATTTGCTCATCTCTAGTGCTCAGCAATGAACATATAGTAAGTTCAATAGTTTTGTAGAACAAAATAAATAGCAGCATTCACCCGTGCATGGAATTCAGGGGACTTTATTTCCAGAAAGTTAAACATATCAGCCTGGTAGTGAATGGCATACTCCTACTTATGGACAACAGCGATTTCACGCCAAGTACGGTAAGTGATTTTTCCTAGTCCCTTGTTCCTGGTTAATACTATTCTTTTCTGCTCAGGAAGTAATATCATTGTAGAAGAATTTTTTTTCTTCTGCAACACTATTTCACATGACCCAATGTCACAAGAGTGCCGGGAGACCCGATGCCGACATCGTTTTAGCACTAAAACGACAAAAGGTCGGTGTTTAGAATAAAATCTTGGCAGCTTTATTACACTTTCATTAAAATCAGGTCACAAACAGGACAGTGTTCTGGTGTCGATGCGTTTCGACTTGAACAGTCTTAATTGCCATGATTAGGACTGTTCAAGTTGAAAAACATGTCAGCATCGGCTGCCAAAATTTTATCGGAGACGCCGGCCTTTTGTCGTTTTGTTGGATTCATTTGCCCGCTTCGAGGACCTCGCTGGACCTCCAAAACCTAACCAATTGTAGGTGAGCTCACGTAGTTTTCTGCTTATCGTTTTAACACCGCCGGTGCGTAAAGAATGAACTGTTCTTATTTTACTAGCGGAAAACGTGCAATCAAAATGAAGTTGTCAAAGTAGTGATCAACCCCTTAAAATGATTGCTCCATAAACAATGCATATCAGCGATACAAAGAATTGGTGAAAAATGTCTTATCTCTTGGGGTCTAACTAATGGGAACCCCACTGATCACAAGAACAGAAGAGCCAAAGTCCCATTTGTAAAAGAACCATTACTGAGCATGTGCAACCACTGTCTCATTCGCTATCATTAGACAGTTAATACAGCAATGGTCACACATGCTCAGTAACACTTCATGATCACAGTGGATTCTAGGACCCCATTCTCTTAGCTATCTTGTTCATAGGTGACAATTGTTTATGTGACAATCCTTTTAAGAAGTTGCGGAGGCACTTTGGGTAACAAGATTTATTGTACTTGTATAATTCTACATTGTCACTGGGTTTTTTTCTTATGGCCCTACAGGCCAAGTTTCCGTCAGGGAATACGTTGCAAAATGTAAAGTCTTGGTGTGAAAAAATACCTTGTTCTGACTGTCAAACTGATTACAAAAACTGGACTTTTATTCCCTTGTGTTACTAAATTTTCATTTATCTGCACCTGAATTTTATTAGGAAACTCCTGATATAGCTCCATGTCAACTCTCATAAAACATCATCTTCCCCAGCACCTTCTTATGTTCATAGAATCTCATTACATGGGATTCTGTTGAGCAGTTTCCATTTTTTATGATGCTCTCTGGTCTAGCAGTAATTATGCCGTTGCTGGATATCCTGGTATCGATTTCAGCCTGGGTTTTATAATGTAACCATTGTATACGATCATGGCTGGCTGTGATCTGTGGTGGCATCATTATGACAAATCGGAGTTTTCTCAACATGAAGATAGCTACTCCAGGATTTGCTTTCCTGTGGTCTTCAGATGGTCTACAGGTAGATCCTCTATATGCCAGCAAGTACCATAAACCCGAGTGAAAATAAGAATGCAATAAAGTGAGAAGCGAAATAAACAAATACCTTTATATTGGTAATTATAGGATGATGCATTTATAATGTAAATTCCATTAGTGTCAACTGCACTTCACATAACGAGCAGAAAATTGGATGTTCAATAAGCCATAGGGTAAAAGCAGACATTACAGTAAATGAACAGCAATGACGAGCTACTGAAGTACTAATACACAAGTATCTTGTAACTATAGAGGCAGCGTCTTGTGTGTGTACATGACTTATTGGTTACGTACCAGGGTTATATATATATATATATATATATATATATATATATATATATATATATACAGTAAAGTGGGTGTGGAAAGTATTCAGACCCCTTTAAATTGTTTCATTGCAGCCATTTGGTAAATTCAAACAAGTTCATTTTTTCTCATTATTGTACACTCTGCACCCCATCTTGACTGAAAAAAACCTGAAATGTAGAAATGTTTGCACATTTAATAAAAAAGAAAAACTAAAATATCCCCTGGTCATAAGTATTCAGACCCTTTGCTCAGTATTGAGTAGAAGCACCTTTTGAGCTAATACAGACACGAGTCTTCTTGAGAATGATGCAACAAGTTTTTACACCTGGATTTGGATATCCTCTGCCATTCTTCTTGCAGATCCTCTCCAGTTCTGTCAGGTTGGATGGTGAACATTGGTGGACGGCCATTTTTAGGTCTCTCCAGAGATGCTCAATTGGGTTTAGGTCAGGGCTCTGGCTGGGCCAGTGAAGAATGGTCACAGAGTTGTTCTGAAGCCATTCCTTTGATATTTTAGCTGTGTGCTTAGGGTCATTGTCTTGTTGGAAGGTGAACCTTCGGCCAAGTCTGAGGTCCAGAGCACTCTGGAAGAGGTTTTCATCCAGGATATCTCTGTACTTGGCCGCATTCATGTTTCCTTCAATGACAACCAGTCATCCTGTCCCTGCAACTGAAAAATGCCCCCATACCATGATGCTGCCACCACCATGTTTCACTGTTGGGATTGTATTGGGCAGGTGATAAGCAGTGCCTGGCTTTCTCCACACATACCGCTTAGTGATAGTGATAGTTGACATTGTGGAACTTTCTCCTATCTCCCTACTGCATCTCTGGAGCTCAGCCACAGTGATCTTGGAGTTTTTCTTTACCTCTCTCACCAAGGCTCTTCTCCCATGATTGCTTAAGGTACCGTCACACTAAGCGACACTGCAGCGATACCGACAACGATGTCGATCGCTGCAGCGTCGCTGTTTGGTCGCTGGAGAGCTGTCACACAGACAGCTCTCCAGCGACCAACGATCCCGAGGTCCCCGGTAACCAGGGTAAACATCGGGTTACTAAGCGCAGGGCCGCGCTTAGTAACCCAATGTTTACCCTGGTTACCAGCGTAAACGTTAAAAAAACAAACACTACATACTTACCTTCAGCTGTCTGTCCTCCGGCGCTCTGCTTTCCTCTGCACTGTCAGCGCCGGTCAGCCGGAAAGCAGAGCGGTGACGTCACCGCTGTGCTTTGCGGCGCTGACACAGGATGCAGGAGGAGTGCAGAGAAGCAGAGCGCCGGGGACAGACAGCTGAAGGTAAGTATGTAGTGTTTGTTTTTTTAACGTTTACGCTGGTAACCAGGGTAAACATCGGGTTACTGAGCGCGGCCCTGCGCTTAGTAACCCGATGTTTACCCTGGTTACCAGTGAAGACATCGCTGGATCAGTGTCACACACGCCGATCCAGCGATGTCAGCGGGAAGTCCAGCGACGAACAAAAGTTCTGGACCTTCCTCAGTGACCAACGATCTCCCAGCAGGGGCCTGATCATTGGTCGCTGTCACACATAATGATTTCCTTAACAATATAGTTGCTACGTCACAAAAAGCAATGATATTGTTAACGATATCGTTATGTGTGACGGTACCTTTAGTTTGGCTGGACGGCCATGTCTAGGAAGACTTCTGGTGGTCCCAAACTTCTTCCATTTAAGGATTATGGAGGACACTGTGCTCTTAGGAACTTGAGTACCGCAGAAATTTTATTGTAACCTTGGTCAGATCTGTGCCTTGCCACAATTTTGTCTCTGAGCTCCTTGGCCAGTTCCTTTGACCTCATGATTCTCATTTGGTCTGACATGCACTGTGAGCTGTGAGGTCTTATATAGACAGGTGTGCGCCTTTCCAAATAAAGTCCTATCAGTTTAATTAAACACAGCTGGACTCCAATGAAGGAGTAGAACCATCTCAAGGAGGATCACAAGGAAATAAACAGCATGTGACTTATATATGAGTGTCTGAGCAAAAGATCTGAATTCTTATGACCATGTGATTTTTCAGTTTTTTTTTATTACATTTGCAAAAATTTCTACATTTCTGTTTTTTTTTCAGTCAGGATGGGGTGCAGAGTGTACATTAATGAGAAAATAATGAACTTTTTTGAATTTACCAAATGGCTGCAATGAAACAAAGAGTGAAAAATTTAAAGGGGTCTGAATACTTTCCGTACCCACTGTAAACCACCCCAAAAATCAGATGGTGCTTGAAAGCTATGAGTCACGCAACTGCTATCCATTGTCCAATTGTTTGTTCCTTTCTTCATCCATGGTATTGATAGCATCCATCTCCAGCACCACATTTTGAAGGCATTGATTTTTCTCCTGCCTTGTTTCTTTATCGTCCAGGTTTCCCATCCATATACGTGATACATACAACATTAAGAACTGCACATGGCCGATGTGCCCTATGCCTCATCTGCTGCACCACCTGCTTCAATTGCTGGATTTTTTTTATATACATTTGGTCACTTTGCAATCAACAAAATGGTAAATCAACTGAATTCCTAGCGGCCGTCGGTAATTACATGTAGATTTGTTGGTTTTATAAAGATTCGCACAAGTGTTTTCGTTCTCGTATCTTCCAATTTCTTCTCGTTCCCCGCTGACAGCTGTTATCAGTGAAATAACGCGGATAATTCAGAAGCCAATATAATGTTATTCTTACCAAGAAGCTGCACTTTGCTCTCAGGACCCATCACCAAAACGGAACTGACAGAGTCCAGGTTGTCGTAGTTACTGCAGCCGAGGGGACCGGTCCTCGTCTCGGTTACCTATATAAATGGACACAAGCGTTACAAGCTGACAATTATAAAATTCAATTATTTTTCTTCCATTAAGGACATCAATGATTTGCTTTATCATCCAAATCCCTAACTATTTCACTTGTCTTGTGCCGGTGGCTGACATTGCTTTGACCTAAACACAAATTATGTATGCTTTTCCCAATAGATAAATCAAAGCTGTGGAAAATAAATGACTAATTTCCTATTCATTTTCAAATGGATGTGCAATGATGCCTTTTAATGGACTAGCTAGAATTTTTTTTTTCCGACATATTAAGATGTGCTGAATTTTTCCGTGTCTGCAAACGATGCACTCAGGGCTCCGGAAAGTAATGATTAATACTAACGTCACAAATAACAGTAAACGATGATACCAAGTGATACAAAAGGTGACACAAGTTCTTCTTTTAAGAGGTCACAAGGTCGAATAAGTGTAGGAATTCAATGCTGCTCCGCTAAACCTTCACCTCCACCTGCATGACCGTTCCTTCCCGTCAATCACATTGTAACATTATCAAAAATGGATTTTACTTTCTGATTGCGATTCTACCGAAAAGTCAGAGGAAAAACATGTTTTTATTTTAAGTCATACAAGGTAAATGCACTTCACAATGCTCCAAAGTTACAATAGTCCAACGTTCATACATAACCTGGGGAATGTAATCTAAGTTTTAACCTTTTAGTATTACTTTCCTAAAAGAAAATTCAGCAGGAAAAAGACGTATAAAAGAATCGCCGATTCCGCTGTAGGACCTTGACCTGAATGGTTTATAAAGTCCAACTCAATCAACATATTCCAATTATTCTTATCATTCCGTTCACCAATGCACAAAGTCATTTAGATAGATAATTTGGTTTTCATACAAGTGAAAAAACCATTGCAACCAGTAGTCATTGCTAGTTTTTGGTGTCTACGGATGCAAAAACAACTACATTATTGAAGGGGTTATCAGGGACGTTGGAGGTCTCTTGGCTATGGGGCTAAGAAATTACCAAAAGGTAGTTGCTAACTACCTGCCTGTTCTTCCCTGTAACAATCTGCGTTGGGTCAGAGCGGTCACGGACTGCTCTTGCTAGAGAGTTTTCTGTTAACGGTGACATCGTGTTGAAAGAGCAACTTCTTCTTTTCCACAATGCTCTGTCCATGGGGCATCAAAACAGATAACATGCTGAATGACAACCAGCTCCCCGCAACCTATCTGCAGGGAGCTGGCTCTCAATCAGCATGATGTGGGGAGTGACATCTCGTCAACAGAGCAGGCCATAAGAGAAAGAGCTCCTCTATTGAGGTGAGATCAAATGAAGCCAGATAATCACAGCCTAAGCTAGAACAAATCATCTCATGGCAAAACAAGTAGGTAGCCAGCAATTAGCCCCATAGCCAAAAAAAACCAAAGTCCCCAATAATCCTTTAAAAAGGGAATCTGCTATGTAAAAAAAAGCTATTAACCTGCAGATATGGGTTTAATCTGCAGGTTAATAGCATTTTAAAGCTGCCTGGCACCATCAATGATGGCCCGCTGCCGGGAGGAAATAAACATAATTCCCCCGGCAGCCTCAAACTTGCCATCACAGGGGCAGGCCAGGGTGGCTTCAGTCGTTATACACTGAGCGCTGACTAAAGTCATGCCAGCCAACCCCCATGGCTGGAAGCCGTAGGCTGCTGCGAGAAATAAAGCTCATTTCCTCCTGGCAGTGGAACTCTCAGTAGGAAAGCCGGACAGCTTCAGAACGCTATTAACCTGCAGTTTAACCCCATATCTGCAGGTTATTAGGTTTCTTACATGACAAGTTCCTTTTAAGGAGCAATTCCTGACAACATACTCAATATATATTGTTTTCCATAGGTCCATGTCTCTTGGCAAAATGTACCTGCTGAAGATGTGTACTTTGGTGCCAGATATCTTTATGTAAAATCTAATGGCAAAGATGCCAATTGTTTGGAGCTTAATGATATTCATTTTGATTGTGCTTAAATATTAGTTCAAAATGAAAAAAATGAATACAGCTCGGCATGAATGGGCTGTGTTCACACGTATTCACACTTTTTTAACACATACTGTTATTCCAGTTGTAGTAAACAGCTGCAGGCTTATGTTTGAGAAATGTGTTGAGCAGACAGCAGATGGTGCTGTGTTAATTATTGCTGCTAATTCTGTACTGTGTGACCTCTCAGGTTTGTTTGTTTTTGTTATTTTCCCCTGTAACTCCTCCATATTGTGAAGATGCAGATGACAGTTGTTGTATATCCCAAGTAAAACAGTTAATTCTCCCTCAATGTCTGAGTTTTGAATGATTCTGATGGAAGCTGAAAATCTGTTATGTGACCAGCTTCAAGCACATCACAGTTTGGTGAACAGACTGATACAATGAAACAATCTATCTTTCTGGAGGAAGCAGAATACAGGCGCTGGACAGAGAAGCCTCATGCGCCCATGTACAGCAAAAATAGATGGAATATATCCATTTCAGCAAAAGACGTGTTGTATTTTGCCAGTCAAGAAGGTGGATTGCTATTAGCTACAATATCAAGATGAAAAGTGTCTTATCTTGGTTGGAAACATGGTGATAGCCGTTGCCAAAATTAATAAGCATTTCTATAATCTTAACATAGTTAAGAAGCAAGCAAAGCATGACACACATCAACACAATGTCTGTGTCACACACATCCAGAAAACATTAAAGAACTGCACAAAGGAGAACCTAACAGCGTTAGGAACTCATTATTATAAAATTCAATTATTTTTCTTATAGTGTTCCCATGTCCAGATACTGTCAGATGTTCATGTTGCTTGAAATCCAAGGCGACAAGAGAACCACTTCGTGAAGAGAATCATTCCAGAACTTCATGACCACTTGACCACACAGTATCAATTGTGACGGGTATAGAATTCTAAATCCCAGGGCCCGGAGAGTTACTACTAGCAACAGTGTTACTTTCTCAGAGGAACTAAGAGGTATTGTTATGACATCACTGGAAATAAGAACATAAGAGACAACTGGAAGAGATCAGACTATTTCTCAAACAATGGTTTAAGTCATAGCAAGTCCAAGCCCTACAAGTGGGCAGATACAACTGAACACGAAAAAGAACGAAGACATTCAATAAATAAGATTAAGGATAAACCATCTGTGCGAATCTCATACGAGGCATGTGAAGTCAGTATATGAGCGCACATCTTGGGAAGACATACTGTATCTAATCTCTCAGGAGGTAGAACCTATCAATAAATAAAGGCTGCATGGGAAGGAAAACAGAAATGTAACAGTAATTTTCAACTCTATGCAGCAATCATTGACTACTATAAAAGACACAGGTAATACCGAACAACATATATCAACATATGACCCATAATTTTTTGCATTTTATCTTATTATGAACTGTGCACAGTTTAGGGAGTGTCATGCCTGCACTGGCTACAATCCGATATATTCCTTTTTTCTGCTATTCGATTTTTTATATATCACTGTAGTATAGATCCATTTTATTTAGATTCACAGTGTGAAGCCCATAGACTGCTGTGGACCCATACCAAACCCCGTTTACATCTAATTTTTTATTTTGGTATATTTTATTTTTATGGATTTACAGTGGGGCAAAAAGTATTTAGTCAGTCAGCAATAGTGCAAGTTCCACCACTTAAAAAGATGAGAGGCGTCTGTAATTTACATCATAGGTAGACCTCAACTATGGGAGACAAACTGAGAAAAAAAAATCCAGAAAATCACATTGTCTGTTTTTTTAACATTTTATTTGCATATTATGGTGGAAAATAAGTATTTGGTCAGAAACAAACAATCAAGATTTCTGGCTCTCACAGACCTGTAACTTCTTCTTTAAGAGTCTCCTCTTTCCTCCACTCATTACCTGTAGTAATGGCACCTGTTTAAACTTGTTATCAGTATAAAAAGATACCTGTTCACACCCTCAAACAGTCTGACTCCAAACTCCACTATGGTGAAGACCAAAGAGCTGTCAAAGGACACCAGAAACACAATTGTAGCCCTGCACCAGGCTGGGAAGACTGAATCTGCAATAGCCAACCAGCTTGGAGTGAAGAAATCAAGAGTGGGAGCAATAATTAGAAAATGGAAGACATACAAGACCACTGATAATCTCCCTCGATCTGGGGCTCCACACAAAATCCCACCCCGTGGGGTCAGAATGATCACAAGAACGGTGAGCAAAAATCCCAGAACCACGCGGGGGGACCTAGTGAATGAACTGCAGAGAGCTGGGACCAATGTAACAAGGCCTACCATAAGTAACACACTAAGCCACCATGGACTCAGATCCTGCAGTGCCAGACGTGTCCCACTGATTAAGCCAGTACATGTCCGGGCCCGTCTGAAGTTTGCTAGAGAGCATTTGGATGATCGAGAGGAGTTTTGGGAGAATGTCCTATGGTCTGATGAAACCAAACTGGAACTGTTTGGTAGAAACACAACTTGTCGTGTTTGGAGGAAAAAGAATACTGAGTTGCATCCATCAAACACCATACCTACTGTAAAGCATGGTGGTGGAAACATCATGCTTTGGGGCTGTTTCTCTGCAAAGGGGCCAGGACGACTGATCCGGGTACATGAAAGAATGAATGGGGCCATGTATCGTGAGATTTTGAGTGCAAACCTCCTTCCATCAGCATGGGCATTGAAGATGAAACGTGGCTGGGTCTTTCAACATGACAATGATCCAAAGCACACCGCTAGGGCAACGAAGGAGTGGCTTCGTAAGAAGCATTTCAAGGTCCTGGAGTGGCCTAGCCAGTCTCCGGATCTCAACCCTATAGAAAACCTTTGGAGGGAGTTGAAAGTCCGTGTTGCCAAGCGAAAAGCCAAAAACATCACTGCTCTAGAGGAGATCTGCATGGAGGAATGGGCCAACATACCAACAACAGTGTGTGGCAACCTTGTGAAGACTTACAGAAAACGTTTGACCTCTGTCATTGCCAACAAAGGATATATTACAAAGTATTGAGATGAAATTTTGTTTCTGACCAAATACTTATTTTCCACCATAATATGCAAATAAAATGTTAAAAAAACAGACAATGTGATTTTCTGGCTTTTTTTTTTTCTGTTTGTCTCCCATAGTTGAGGTCTACCTATGATGTAAATTACAGACGCCTCTCATCTTTTTAAGTGGTGGAACTTGCACTATTGCTGACTGACTAAATACTTTTTTGCCCCACTGTACATGGAATCCATTAAACTAAAGGCATGGTCCATTGCATGCCATTGTATGGAGTTTTCATTAGTTTTCAGAAAGGCCACTATAGAGGCTAGCTATGGGTTCTTACTACAAATGCAATGGATCCTAAGCTCTAATAAAAAAACAATTTCACCTCTTCACAATACACAGTAAATAAGTGTATGAACTCTCAGGGTTTGGATGCTGAAACCCACAATAATCCTGACACAGGAAGGAAGGCAAGCTCCCCGGTCAGAATGGAGCAGTAGTGGGCACGTACATCTACCCCTATAGACATTTAATGGAGCAGTGGTCATACATTCTCAAAACCATTCACGCAGAGGATTTTAAAACACATATTTTGTGTAATAGGCAGGCATCTTAACAGTTGGACCCCCAGCAATCATACATTTGTTACCTATTTCCCTTGAAGATGTTTTCTGAGCTTGAGCCACATTTTTACAGTCACTCTATGGGACTGCAGGGTTGCAAATCCTGCCAGTGTATATTATGCCCAGTGCCAAGATACACTTCAATTCATATGACTGCCAGGATATGATCTGCATAGGCATAATTACCTGCCAAGCAGTGATAAAATGGAATCGAGTGATGATCTTGCATGCATTTGATGAAGTGAGTGTGTGAATGCATGCATGGCCAACGCTCTATTCCACCAAGGCATTTCAGAGACCGATTGTCAGAATCAGTGGGGGTTCCAACGGTGGGACCCCCTGAAATCAGCAAGTTATCATCTATCCTGTTGATAGCTTGCTTAGGTGAGAATAAGCCTTTATCGCCAAGAAGCTTCAAGTGATGCCGCCTCCGCACTGTGTGTTCCTAGCGGCTGATATTTCTTTGCTAAAAGAATTTCGGAAGACTACCGGTTTTACTACAGTTGAGTAACTATAAATACAGTTGCCAATTAGATGCATGCTCTAAACTTGAAAGACAAGAATAATAAAGTGTAAAATAAGACGATGCCACTCACCTCCCTGCAATGCATATATACAGTTGTACTAGTTCTAGACAACACTTAATGGAAGTGCAACATTAAGAACAATGATGAATCTGACTTACTGTCATCCTTAAAAGTTGTAAGGCATTCATATTTACACCGAACAATAAGATGTACGTATCCATGTTTTAAGCTTTTGTTCCCTTTCTATCCATACAGTTTACTGAATAGAAAGAATATTGCCATGGAAATCTGCGTGATGATTGAAGATGATGGAAGCACTAATCCTGTTGCTACGAAACTTGTACAAATGATGCTTTTAGTCTGAGGATGTGAGCAATGCAGATAAATAGGAAAGAAGTTAAGCTTTGTAAAGTTATGAGGTTTTTGCGAAAGTGTGCTAAATGTCACATCCTACTGTTCATCTGGAAGTCAGTGGAAATGGGGTGAAATATTAATTAAGATGTACGACTTTATTTATCTTGATATGGAAAATATGGGAAGGGGTGATTTGCATCCACTCCCAAATCTTACTTATTTTTGTCATCATAGGATCATCTGACTGAGCTTCTTTGTAGGACAATCTTAGCACCTGCATAGATTTGCGTAAAGCGTCTAACTGTCCTCTATACAAGGCTGACCTTAAAAAGGGCTTTCCAGGCAGATAAGTCATCGATATCAGATACGTGGCATTCTCTAACGTGCTACACCAACAATTATGTCTTTTTTGGGTTCTGTGAAAGTGAAATGAATGAGAACAGATCTGCAGAACCCAAGAACAACTACCAGCCGCGTAAAGAGCTGTGATGTCCCAGCTCTGTATCCTGGTTACTTCTGACCATAGCAGGATCTGATATTGATGACATTTCCTAAAGGCCAATCCACACATCAGATAAAAGTTCACCCAACTGTCCAATTTTGGTGGGGTCAGCCAACCACATAATGTTTATTGGGGCCATATGACTTTCCCCCAGACAGATGATATCAAGATGATGAGAAATTAATTTCAATGACTGATCCTTTTTTGTTTGATTATGGGGGAATTTGGAGAGATTGCAGTTGGCCGAGCAATCACTCTGCAAATAACCATCTAATGTGTATGGGGGCCTTAAGGTCTTCCCGGACCAGTTAAAGGCAGAATCACGTGTGCGCTGGGACCTTTATTTGTTATTGGCCCTGATGGTTGGAAACCCAGCTGGAATGGTACTAATACAAAACTTCACATGAAACTCACACGATACCCAGATGGAACAAGCACCATAATAAAACATAGTGAAAATGTAGGCACTATAAGGAACTTCACAAGTGCACTTTGTGCATACAAAGACCATGACAATTGGTACAGACTTTTCTTATGGTTTGGTTCTGAATCTTTAAAGGGTTTGTCCAAGCTTGAGGTTCAAGTCTGCAGTCACTTTATGTGACTGCAGACTTGTGAATCTTCACAGAGTGCACAGTACACGCTGTCAGGATTTTCCAGTGCCAATTTGCATAGATGCGGTCACGTGGCAACGAAACGTGCGCAGACTTGCTCAATACACTTGTATTGAGCAAGGCTGAACATGTCTAGTCAGAATGCAAATCGTAGTTGTAGTCACATCACCACCCACTGTTAGGGCTAGCGGAACACACCAAATAATTAGAGAAAAGGAATAAGGTGCGCTCGCAGCTCGGGGTCCACCATGCAAAGATGGAACCTGCTGCTAAGCAATGACGGACTATATGGCGGTACAATGAGGATACACACACGGGGAGCTTCACCCTGCGTGAAAGAAGCGAACCCTGTTGCGTCACAGGGCCGCAGTACCGCACGTAACAGAAATAATAAATAAGTAGCACGAGAGTGGATGCGATGCCGCACTGGCGGACACCACTAACCACCCAGACTTGGGTTTGGAAAGCGCGGTGATAGCGCACGGTGCCACACTGGTGGTCACAGCAATAGACGCTGTTTGTGTACCAGTGTTGGTTACAAGTCGGGCGCTAGATTAAAATCCTCCTCCTTACGCGAGCATTCAAACACAAGGGAGGGGATGATTAAAGAGCGACTTTCACTCACAACACACACATAAACATGTGTATACTAGCACATGGTCGTACGGCCATGCGAACCTTTTATAGCTGCATCACGTTCAGGACCTTCCTAGAGGACCAATAAGAACTGCTACAGTAACTGAGCAGCTTCAGGACCTTCCTAGAGGACCAATAGGAGCTACTGCAGTACCTGAACATGTGACCCCAGACCTCCACTGAAAGGTCTTCCTTTGGGCATGCTCAGAAGTTGAAAAGCAGGACTTAGTCCCACAGACGTCTGTTCGCCGCTGATCAGTACAGGCTACAATGGCAGATCCTGGAAGGGCAGCAGTAACCCTTTGGACAGAATCAGATTGAGCGAGACGCTGGGACCAACGTCTCAGCTCAGCAGACTCCACTGCGGCTGATGCAGAATGAAAGACCACAGCAGACATGGTTCGAGATTCCCCCTGTGCAGCGGCGGGAACTCGACTCCTAACACCCACTCCTGGCACCAATGCCAGTGAATCCCGATAGCGGGCACTGTGCGCACTGTGATTATTCACAAGTCTGCATGTAGAGTGACTGCAAACTTGAACCACAGGCCTGCACAACCCCTTTACCGCCCCAATTTGCATTGTGTGTTTCCCCAATTGCTGGAAAAAGGCAACTCAGAGCCTGAGAGCTACAAGCTACAGACTTGCAGCAACCTGTCAGAAATGGCTTTTGCAATTATACAGTACATGTGCGCTCTACTTACAGATTGCTGCATTAAAGTACGACAACTAAGCACCGTGTAATCATGCACTTCATCAATGAATGCTTAACTTCAGGGCGTTGCTGCTTCGTCATAGGCACAAGACTGCAAGCTGCGGACATTATACTTGATTGCGCGCATGTAAATAGCATTAGAAAATTTCCCAAAAGAAAGAAACAGAAATAGTCCAATTAAATTAGTTCCTTTAATGGTGCATTTTTTAAAAACTTTTTTTGTTAAACAGGGTTCTCAATCATTACCACTAAGTTACATTTAGAAAACAACAAAGGCATAAAATTAAATTAATATCAGGGCACGGCGGCTATTCATACCCTACAGAGCCACGGTGGAATACAACAGCTCTGTGTTTTGCAGAAGAGAAGGTGATCTTTCTCATTGGAGTAGTTAAATACACAAGGAAACAAGTGTGGTTATTATTCGTGCGCATTAGGGATTGCAGCATTAGCAACATGAATAATTTAATGAAAGTAATAAACACAATAAAAAATGCACTGAGAACCTAATATTAAAATACCTAAATGGTTTTCTATCTAAAACTGGAAAATTAACCATTTACTGACTGTGGGTAAAACACAATGATGTGTTAGACTTATTCTAGTCTGATTTGTAAATTAATTCCTAATAAAATTAAAATTCCGGACCATTTTTTTTTTTAACCCTGCATTTTACTGCCCCTCTGTTATTCCTCCTGTAGATGAACTTGGTGTTACTGCTCCTCTTATCAATGGTGCATGTCCAATCAGAGAAGTCATATATTGCATTAAAGGCACCAATCTGGGTTTTTTTTATTTCACCTCTGGAGTGGTGCTTAAAATCCAAGTCCTCTTGCCCCTTTTCGGATAATCACCTCCTGGCGTTTTCATATGTTTTCACCGCCAGTGTTTCATGGCGCGCGTCGGAGGTCACTAATCAATGTAAGCCTATGGGAGCCTTATTTTGGCTCTTATAAACTTGATTTGTGAGCTTGTGACGCAGCTTCTGACCTCTGGCCAAGATGGCGTCGCGGGATCGGAACGGCACCGAAGAACGGTCAAGACATCGGTGGGCGAGAATGTGAACCGGGGCAGGGGACTTAGGTTTAAAGCGCCACTCCAGCAGTGGAAAAAAAATCAAAACATTGGAGTGGTGCTTTAATAGAAGCAGCTGACACAAACAGATTATTCTATTTCACCCTTGGGCTCTATTTCCAAAAAGAATCCTCAAATCATGATGCTGTTAATAGTATTACCACCTTGCTGTAATGGGATTTACACTTTCTTTTGTAACATTGTTACAGTGCATTATAATATGGGATGATACATTGCATTAAAAAAGAAATGAAAAATATTTTTTCTGTATTTTTAATGGCCTCTTTATAGCCATGGACTGTTGCAGCTATAAGTGGAATATTTACGGTTGCTAGTACATTAGTGAAGAAGTCAAGTTGTTATCAATTTACATGCAGAATTGGGATTTACTACGTCGGCTCGACTGATTAATCAATTTATAGGAAAACTAGAGAATTTAAAATGGATCTGTCCATCTTTGAGCAACAGGTTAGAAAGCAGAAGAGGCTAAGAAGATCAATATATGGCTTTCTGGAACAAGATTCATTAAAATGAATCACTGAAATCAATAAACCATTACAAGTTATGATGATAAATACAAAAAATATTATATATTGTTGGTTTTGTTTATTGGAAAAACATGAAGAAAGTTTTTAAAGAAAGAAAGGAAGAAAGGGGGAAAGGGAAATGAAAGGGAATGGAAGGGGAAAAGATTGAAAGAGGAAGGGAAAGAAAAGGAAAGAGGAATGGAAGGGGAAATGAAAGAGAACGGAAGGGGAAAGGGAATGGAAGGAGAAAAGAAAGGGAAGAGGAAATGAAAGGGAATGGAATGGAAGAGGCAAGGAAAGTGAAATGAAAGGGAATGGAAGGGGAAAAGATTGGAAGAGGAAAGGAAAGAAAAGGAATGGAAAGAAAAGGAAAGAGGAATGGAAGGGGAAATGAAAGAGAACGGAAGGGGAAAGGGAATGGAAGTCGAAAAGAAAGGGAAGAGGAAATGAAAGGGAATGGAAGGGGAAAAGATTGGAAAGGGAAAAGATTGGAAGAGGAAAGTAAAGGAAAGGAAGGTAAAGAAAAGGAAAGAGGAATGGAAGGGGAAATGAAAGAGAACGGAAGGGAAAAGGGAATGGAAGTCGAAAAGAAAGGGAAGAGGAAATGAAAGGGAATGGAAGAGGCAAGGAAAGTGAAATGAAAGGGAATGGAAGGGGAAAGGGAAAGAAAAGGAAGGGAAAGAAAAGGAAGGGAAAGAAAAGGAAAGAGAAATGAAGGGGAAATTAAAGAGAATGGAAGGGGAAAGGGAATGGAAGGAGAAAAGAAAGGAAAGTGAAATGAAAGGGAATGGAAGGGGAAAAGATTGGAAGAGGAAAGGAAAGAATAGGAAGGGAAAGAAAGGAAAGTGAAACAAAAAAAGGCAAGGAAAGGGAAATGAAAGTGAATAAAAGTTAAATGGAATAGGAAAGGAAAGGAAAAGAGAAAAGGAGGCCTACCCAGCTCTAGGTATAAAATTTGCCCACAAGAAACCATTTATAAAGAGAATCACCAGGGTTTTGCCAAATAATCTGAGAACAGACAAATGTAGAGACAGAGACCCTGATTTCAGCGATGTTTTGCTTATTGGACTGATTTCTGTAGATTTGATAAAAACACTGTTTTATCAGCAGAAGATTAAACCTAGACGACAGTAAATATGTTGACAGATAGTCCTCCATATTCATGAGCTCTGAATAATCCCGTCCCCTCCACTGATTGGCAGCTTTCCTTGTAAACTGTAACTGAGCAGAAAGCTGCCAATCAGTGGTGTGGGCGCAGTTATACAGAGCTCAGCTTTAAGAAACTGCTCCATGTGCAGCAGATAAAACACACAGCCCAGTAAGTGACACATCGCTGGAATCAGGACCTCAGTCCCTATATTATTCTTCTCTCCGATAGGGTAGCAAAAACCTGGTGACAAATTCCCTTTAATGTGACAGATCTGCACTTTATTTAGGTAGATATTATGTCATTAAATTCACAATAAATACAGACTACTCTAGATGTCATTATTTTTTATTATTCTTAGCTGTATATGGTTGTACATAATTAACTCAGTTTGTGCTTTGAAGACAAAGCTATGTATCTTCAAAGTTTTGCAATTCAAACAAATGTGCATCCAAGCCAAAAGTATCTAATATGCATCATTGTCAGTTTTAACTCTTTTGTTAGGTAATTTGCTTTTACCGGGGAAGCAGCAGTAGAAGAGACTAAAGCGGCAGTCGTACATGGGCCCCAGTGTCACCTAAGAAGATGACGGTAACATATCTTGCACATGGAAGGCGGGTGCTCCATTACACAATTTGCATTTGGGCTTAGGTGTTTAAGTTGCGAAGAGATGATATCTGCAGCTCAATAGTGAACCCTCTGAAAGTTGCAAAGCAGTAATGGAAAAATATAATGTGATGTGGTCTGCCAACCCATAAAGAACAATGATAAAGACAACAGATGGTAAATTACCGGTATGATAGACTCTACTAAAAAGGATGCATGGAGAGGGCTTTGCGTTTTGATACTTTCCTATCAAACCATAAAGATGTGAGTCGTCAGCAAATTCTCGACAGCACAGATAAAGATGTCAAAATGTTGGATAGTAACCAAAGGTGATAGAAGATGAACTCAAGTGTCCATCAAACCTGAAGAAGAGCATGTCCTCTGTGAGAGGTCATAGGAGGTTACAGAGAGGTATTCTGATGAAGCAGAAGAACAAGGCAGATACTATAAAATTAGAAATACTTGTCATAGGGTGGTAAATAATGTTTAGATTTGATTGATGGGGATTTTGAAGCTCACTTTTAACTGTTAGGTTCTTCCATATAAAACCATTGTCCAATGAAGCCTTCAAAAAAACCTATTGGACAAGGATTGATTTCAATAAGTTGAATATAAAATAAAGGTAGCGCTCATCTTCTATGGTCACGGTAAGACAAATAAGAATTCTAAGGACAGTTCTGGTTTATTGGATATCTCCATGAGAAGCAAGCTCGAAATTACAAGTCTAGAGACAAAGCGTGATAGCAATGGGATTTGTAGAAACGTCACCTCTGCTGAATTGTTGATGAGATCAGTGTGTGAAATCTTAAAGAAAGGTCAGGAGTACAAAGAGGATGTAAGGACGAAAGAAATAAGATTGGGTTTATAACTATTTAAGAAGAGCGGATGAGTCAGAACATTACAGGACAAATATCGGGATTTTAGTTATGCTTAAAAATATCTGTATATCATAAAGAAAGTTATGACAGATCTATAGAAAGTGTATAAAGGAACTGTAAGCAAACAAGTGCTTAATTTGGCAAATAGGCAGCTTTTCAGCACATGAAACGTTCCTCCAAAAATTTTTTCACAGTAACAAAACTAATTTTGGAGACCATATATTCCACTCACATTTCTTGCTCTTCCCTACCTAAGTCCATGCCCTCTTGAATGTGCATTTGGACGCCAGGGCACAAGAAAATGTTTTAAATCACTGATCTCGAGAAATTTCATTACAGCCACAGAGATTTGCAGACACTTCAAGTATTCTCTTTTAGGGTCTCCCCCCTTTTATTGTGAGTTTCCTGGACATTTTGAGAGAGTTCTGTGGCACCCCAGGAATCCGGATGCCACAGTGGTATTACCTGCCTCCTGGGGAGGGTGATCCCATGTCTAGAAGCAAGAAGGAGTCCCCTTAATAGGTAACAATAGCATGCAACACTTTCCTGACTCCAGGCCAGAAGGGGGAGCTCTAGACCCGGTTTCAGGGTAGTTTCCCTATAAGTTCTGGTCTGGAGGAGGAGTTACAGTCAGTCTGAGTGAGACAGTTAAGGGAGAAGAAGCAAAGGAGAGAGAAACTGGGAGTGAAGCTGCGATTGAGCTTAACCCCAGGATTAAGCGCAAGAAACTGGACACCAGGGTCTGAGGTCGTGTGGGAACTGTATGCCCCATAGCTGAAACCAGAGGGCAGGAGATTGCAGGTCATGCGGGTAGTGCTCCACCTGAGGGACAAATTGAGAGAGGGACTTGAGGAAAGCTAAGGCATCAAGAATCTAGAATTCAGTGCAGAAAAGAAGGCTTCCAGCCCCACCTGGCTAGGGGGATTCCGAACCGCTTCCAGGCTGCCCGAGTTTCAAAGATCACCTGTAACATGTGCCCTGGACTGCAATTTCACCAGTAAACGGCAGAGAGTGAAAATCCTGTGTCCTCTAATTATTTCCTGCATCCCAACATCTAAACCCCTCATAGACTGTCCTGGTAGCCCTGGGGCCTCCACTCCACCTGTGGGGAGCAAAACCATCTAAGCTGCATTACCATCGGCCTCAGCAGATCCCTTTAAGCAGCGTCAGCAATCCCTGGCCGAGTACAATAGGTGGCATTATGAACATTACTACATTAGACATTATTTCCACTTCCATTCATCCCCTTTAACTGGACATCCAGGGCCACGGACCAGGTCACCGCTGCCATGACCTTCCCCTTTAAGTACCGTCGGACCCAGCCCAACTACCCCATGGTCCAAGCGGGCACTTCAGTTCACAAATATGGAAAATATGCTAGACCTACCATCGTTAGGGATGGGCGAACCCGAACTGTAAAGTTCGGGCCATACCGAACATGGGTTTCCATGGGAAACCCATGTTACAGTTGAGGTCCACTTTGGGCTTAGTAATATACATTATAATTATACTTACCTGTCCAGCGACGCATCCTCCTATCCCGCTGTCTCCCGGCTGCATCTGCTTACAGGGCCGCTCATTACCTTCTGCTGGTATTCACTGCACCCGGCAGTCTTCGGCTTTTTCCAGCAGTGTTTGTGCGGTGACATCACCGAACGAACACTTTCGGAAAAAGCCAGAGACTGCCGAGTGCATTGAATACGTCCAGCAGTTAATGAGTGGCCCCGGAAGCAGATGTGGCTGGGTGACAGCGGAACGGGAGGACACGTCACTTGACAGGTAAGTATAATTATAAAGTTTATTATTAATTTTCTGCTTTTTTTTTACAGCCTCCCTCCCCATCCCATATACAGTACAAACCAAAAGTTTGGGCACACCTTCACATTTAAAGATTTTTCTGTATTTTCATGACTATGAAAATTGTAGATTCACACTGAAGGCATCAAAACTATGAATTAACACATGTGGAATTATATACTTAGCAAAAAAGTGTGAAACAACTGAAATTATGTCTTACATTCTAGGTTCTTCAAAGTAGCCATCTTTTGCTTTGATGACTGCTTTGCACACTCTTGGCATTCTCTTGATGAGCTTCAAGAAGTAGTCACCGGGAATGGTCTTCCAAAAATCTTGAAGGAGTTCCCAGAGATGCTTAGCACTTGTTGGCCCTTTTGACTTCACTCTGCGGTCCAGCTCACCCCAAACCATCTCAATTGGGTTCAGCTCTGGTGACTGTGGAGGCCAGGTCATCTGGCGTAGCACCCCATCACTCTCCTTCTTGGTCAAATAGCCCCTACACAGCCTGGAGGTGTGTTTGCGGTCATTGTCTTGTTGAAAAATATATGATGGTCCAACTAAACGCAAACCGGATGGAATAGCATGCTGCTGCAAGATGCTGTGGTAGCCATGCTGGTTCAGTATGCCTTCAATTTTGAATAAATCCCCAACAGTGTCACCAGCAAAGCACCCCCACACCATCACACCTCCTCCTCCATGCTTCACGGTGGGAACCAGGCATGTAGAGTCCATCCGTTCACCTTTTTTGCTTCGCACAAAGACACGGTGGTTGGAACCAAAGATCTCAAATTTGGACTCATCAGACCAAAGCACAGATTTCCACTGGTCTAATGTCCATTCCTTGTGTTCTTTAGCCTAAACAAGTCTCTTCTGCTTGTTGCCTGTCCTTAGCACTGGTTTCCTAGCAGCTATTTTACCATAAAGGCCTGCTGCACAAAGTCTTCTGCACAACACAACTGATGGTCCCAACACCATTTATAAGGCAAGAAGTCCCACTTATTAAACCTGACAGGGGACACCGTGAAGTGAAAACCATTCTTGGTGACTACGTCTTGAAGCTCATGAAGGGAATGCCAAGAGTGTGCAAAGCAGTCATCCAATCAAACGGTGGCTACTTTGAAGAACCTAGAATATGAGACATAATTTCAGTTGTTTCACACTTTTTTGTTAAGTATATAATTCCACATGTGTTAATTCATAGTTTTGATGCCTTCAGTGTGAATGTACAATTTTCATGGTCATGAAAATACAGAAAAATCTTTAAATGAGAAGGTGTGTCCAAACTTTTAGTCTGTACTGTATGTAAAGTCAGAGTTCGGGGTTAGGACGCAAGTTTGTGTCATCTCTGGCCCCGAACTCGAACTTTACAAAAAGCTCGGTCGAACCCGTTGATCTTGAACATCTTGGGGTTCGCCCATCACTAGCCATCATCTCTTACGCTCAGGGTTGCCAACCATCCAGAACTTCCTGGGAAGTCCATACAGATAGGGCAACTTTTTGAGTAGCAATGAAAAAAATTCGAGGCGTCGGCGATTTTTTGGAAACTAGAGAAGTTTATTCAAATTTTTTATAACTGTATTTCACAGTGAATGCAACTCATGTCTTCATATTAGATTTATGGCCTGTAGACAAATATAACTTTTAATCTTATAGGGGTTGTCCACTATGAGGACAACACCTTCTTGATCTGATCCTGATTCTCACGTGCGGTTGTTGTTAAACGTGAGCCCTGTGCCCATTCCGGGCTGGTGTCACTGCCCACACCTTTGGATGCTTTAATAATCAAGAAGAAGTGAATGGCAACTGCAGCTCTCACTTCCTTTTGATTATGTAAATGTCCATAGGTGGGGACAGTGACACCAGAATGGGCACAGGGCTCACATTTCATAACAACCGCATGTGAGCCCTGGAAATGCGAGTACAGTCACCACTTGGAATGACACTGGAATGGGAGGTGAATATTGATGTTTTTATTTCACGGGTGCAAATATTCAGATTGAGAAGTGGTTGTGCTAGTACGTTATTATGGTTCTACATTGTGTCTGTAAAAATATTGTCAGTTTATGATTTTTGAGAAGTTGTCCAGAAAAAAAATAAAATGTCATGATGGCAACTCTGCTTACCCATTCTCCATTTTCTTTCCTAAAAAAAATGGGAAGGGATCCCATCCAATCGATGGTCAAGGGACCTGCATGAACATTCATCTCCAATGGTAGAAGTGATAGAATGGGAAGAAATTCAGATTCAACTTCATTCTCTGGGTAGATGATATATAAAATTGGCATTTTTCTAAATCTCAATTAAGGTGGAAGACTGGAATATGATTGGGTAAATTAAAGGGACTCTGTCACCTGAATTTGGCGGGACTGGTTTTGGGTCATATGGGCGGAGTTTTCGGGTGTTTGATTCACCCTTTCCTTACCCGTTGGCTGCATGCTGGCTGCAATATTGGATTGAAGTTCATTCTCTGTCCTCCATAGTACACGCCTGCGCAAAGCAATCTTGCCTTGTGCAGGCGTGTACTATGGAGGACAGAGAATGAACTTCAATCCAATATTGCAGCCAGCATGCAGCCAGCGGGTAAGGAAAGGGTGAATCAAACACCCGAAAACCACACCCATATGTGTTGTGAATTCTGTGGCTGAGTTCACTTCTGTGGTCACAAGTGGTATTGCAGTCTCTGGGCTTCCTCCCTCAGGTGTTTTGGTGAGCTCGTTGGCTGCCTTGCTATTTAGCTCCACCTGAGTCTGTCTTCCTTGCTCCTTGTCAATGTTCCAGTGTTGGATCTGAGCTACTGCATCTTTCCTTGGGCCTGCTGCTCTGCTAGATAAGTGCTTCTAGTTTGTTTTCTGTTTTTTCTGTCCAGCTTGCTATTAACTTTTGCTGGAAGCTCTGAGAAGCAAAGGGGTGCACCGCCGTGCTGTTAGTTCGGCACGGTGGGTCTTTTTGCCCCTTTGCGTGGTTTTCGTTTTAGGGTTTTTTGTAGACTGCATAGTTCTCTTTGCTATCCTCGCTCTGTCTAGAATATCGGGCCTCACTTTGCTGAATCTATTTCATTCCTACGTTTGTCTTTTCATCTTGCTAACAGTCATTATATGTGGGGGGCTGCCTATTCCTTTGGGGTATTTCTCTGAGGTAAGTCAGGCTTGTATTTCTATCTTCAGGCTAGTCAGCTCCTCAGGCAGTGCCGAGTTGCATAGGTAGTTGTTAGGCGCAATCCACTGCTGCTTATAGTTGTGTGAGGATAGATTAGGTACTGCAGTCTACAGAGATTCCACGTCTCAGAGCTTGTCCTATTGTTTTTGGTTATTGCCAGATCTCTGTATGTGCGCTGATTACTGCACGCTGTGTTGCCTGATTGCCAGCCATAACAGTACAAGGAGCCAAACCAATGATTCCCAATAGAGGGAAAAAAGAAATCCTGACATCATTTTTTTTTCTTAGCTCTGTCTTCAGTCTTTTTTTTCCCCTAGACATTATAGTGCTTCAGGACACAGCTGTGGACATGGATATTCAGGCTCTGTGCTCCTCAATGGATAATCTCGTTGTAAATGTACAAAAGATTCAAGATACTCTTGATCAGAAATCGATGCTAGAACCAAGAATTCCGATTCCTGATTTGTTTTTTGGTGACAGAACTAAGTTCCTGAGCTTCAGAAATAATTGTAAGCTATTTTTGGCCTTGAAACCTCATTCTTCTGGTAATCCTATTCAACAGGTTTTGATTATTATTTCTTTTTTGCGCGGCGACCCACAGGACTGGGCGTTTTCTCTTGCGCCAGGAGACCCTGCATTGAGTAGTGTCGATGCGTTTTTCCTGGCGCTCGGATTGCTTTACGATGAGCCTAATTCAGTGGATCAGGCTGAGAAAAATCTGCTGGCTTTATGCCAGGGTCAGGATGATATAGAAGTATATTGTCAGAAATTTAGAAAGTGGTCAGTACTCACTCTGTGGAATGAATCTGCACTAGCGGCTTTGTTCAGAAAGGGTCTCTCTGAAGCTCTTAAGGATGTAATGGTGGGATTTCCTATGCCTGCTGGTTTGAATGAGTCCATGTCCTTGGCCATTCAGATCGGTCGTCGCTTGCGCGAGCGTAAATCTGTGCACCATCTGGCGGTATTGTCTGAGAGTAAACCTGAGCCTATGCAGTGCGACAGGACTATGACTAAAGTAGAACGGCAAGAACACAGACGTCTGAACAGACTGTGTTTCTATTGTGGTGATTCTACTCATGCTATTTCTAATTGTCCTAAACGCACTAGGCGGTTCGATAGCTCTGCCGTTATTGGTACTGTACAGTCCAAATTCCTTTTGTCCATTACCTTAATGTGCTCTTTGTCATCGTATTCTGTCATGGCGTTTGTGGATTCAGGCGCTGCCCTGAATCTGATGGATTTGGATTATGCTAAACGTTGTGGATTTTTCTTGGAGCCTTTGCGGTGTCCTATTCCGTTGAGAGGAATTGATGCTACACCTTTGGCCAAGAATAAGCCTCAGTACTGGGCCCAGCTGACCATGTGCATGGCTCCTGCACATCAGGAAGTTATTCGCTTTCTGGTACTGCATAATTTGCATGATGTGGTCGTGTTGGGGTTGCCATGGCTACAAACCCATAATCCAGTATTGGATTGGAACTCTATGTCGGTAACCAGCTGGGGTTGTCAGGGAGTACATGGTGATGTTCCATTTTTGTCTATTTCGTCATCCATTCCTTCTGACATCCCAGAGTTCTTGTCGGACTTTCAGGATGTATTTGAAGAGTCCAAGTCTGATGCCCTACCTCCGCATAGGAATTGTGATTGTGCTATCGATTTGATTCCTGGTAGTAAATTCCCTAAGGGTCGTTTATTTAATTTGTCCGTACCTGAACACACCGCTATGCGCAGTTATGTGAAGGAGTCCCTGGAGAAGGGACATATTCGCCCATCGTCGTCACCATTGGGAGCAGGGTTCTTTTTTGTAGCCAAGAAGGATGGTTCGCTAAGACCGTGTATTGATTACCGCCTTCTTAATAAGATCACTGTTAAGTTTCAGTATCCCTTGCCATTGATTTCTGACTTGTTTGCTCGGATTAAGGGGGCTAGTTGGTTCACCAAGATAGATCTTCGTGGTGCGTATAATCTGGTGAGAATCAGGCAAGGAGATGAATGGAAAACGGCATTTAATACGCCCGAGGGTCATTTTGAGTATCTGGTGATGCCGTTTGGACTTGCCAATGCTCCATCTGTTTTTCAGTCTTTTATGCATGACATTTTCCGTGAGTATCTGGATAAATTCTTGATTGTTTACTTGGATGACATTTTGATCTTCTCTGATGATTGGGAGTCTCATGTGAAGCAAGTCAGAATGGTTTTCCAGGTACTGCGTGCTAATTCCTTGTTCGTGAAGGGATCAAAGTGTCTCTTCGGTGTGCAGAAAGTTTCATTTTTGGGGTTCATCTTTTCCCCTTCTACTATCGAGATGGATCCGGTTAAGGTTCAGGCCATCCAGGATTGGACTCAGCCGACATCTCTAAAAAGTCTGCAGAAATTCCTGGGCTTTGCTAATTTTTATCGTCGCTTCATCTGTAATTTTTCTAGCATTGCCAGACCATTGACCGATTTGACCAAGAAGGGTGCTGATTTGGTTAATTGGTCTTCTGCTGCCGTGGAAGCTTTTCAGGAGTTGAAGCGTCGTTTCTGCTGTGCCCCTGTGTTGTGTCAACCTGATGTTTCTCTTCCGTTCCAGGTCGAGGTTGATGCTTCTGAGATTGGTGCAGGGGCGGTTTTGTCACAGAGAGGTTCTGGTTGCTCAGTGTTCAAACCATGTGCTTTCTTTTCCAGGAAATTTTCTGCTGCTGAGCGTAATTATGATGTGGGCAACCGAGAGTTGCTGGCCATGAAGTGGGCATTCGAGGAGTGGCGTCATTGGCTTGAGGGTGCTAAGCATCGCGTGGTGGTTTTGACTGATCATAAGAACCTTACTTATCTTGAGTCTGCCAAGCGCTTGAATCCTAGACAGGCCCGTTGGTCGTTATTTTTTGCTCGTTTTGATTTTGTGGTTTCATACCTTTCGGGCTCTAAAAATGTGAAGGCGGATGCTCTGTCTAGGAGTTTTGTGCCCGACTCTCCGGGGTTATCTGAGCCGGCGAGTATCCTCAAGGAAGGAGTCATTGTGTCTGCCATCTCCCCTGATTTGCGGAGAGTGTTGCAGAAATTTCAGGCTAATAAACCTGATCGTTGTCCGGCCGAGAAACTGTTCGTCCCTGATAGGTGGACTAGTAAAGTTATCTCTGAACTTCATTGTTCGGTGCTGGCCGGTCATCCAGGAATCTTTGGTACCAGGGAGTTGGTTGCTAGATCCTTCTGGTGGCCATCTCTGTCACGGGATGTGCGTGCTTTTGTGCAGTCCTGTGGAATTTGTGCTAGGGCTAAGCCCTGCTGTTCACGTGCCAGTGGGTTGCTTTTGCCCTTGCCGGTCCCGAAGAGGCCTTGGACACATATTTCGATGGATTTCATTTCTGACCTTCCCGTTTCTCAAAAAATGTCGGTCATTTGGGTGGTCTGTGATCGCTTTTCTAAAATGGTCCATCTGGTGCCCTTGGTTAAATTGCCTTCCTCCTCTGATTTGGTGCCTTTGTTCTTCCAGCATGTGGTTCGTTTACATGGCATTCCTGAGAATATTGTTTCTGACAGAGGTTCCCAGTTTGTCTCGAGGTTCTGGCGAGCCTTTTGTGGTAGGATGGGCATTGACCTATCTTTCTCCTCGGCCTTCCATCCTCAGACTAATGGCCAGACCGAACGAACCAATCAGACCTTGGAAGCATATCTGAGATGTTTTGTTTCCGCTGACCAGGATGATTGGGTGTCATTTTTGCCGTTGGCTGAGTTCGCCCTTAATAATCGGGCCAGCTCGGCTACCTTGGTCTCTCCATTTTTCTGCAATTCTGGGTTCCATCCTCGTTTCTCTTCAGGACAGGTTGAGTCTTCGGACTGTCCTGGTGTGGATTCTGTGGTGGACAGGTTGCAGCAGATCTGGACTCAGGTGGTGGACAATTTGACCTTGTCCCAGGAGAAGGCTCAGCTTTTCGCTAATCGCAGACGCCGTGTGGGACCCCGACTTCGTGTTGGGGATCTGGTTTGGTTATCTTCTCGTCATATTCCTATGAAGGTTTCCTCTCCTAAATTTAAACCTCGTTTTATTGGTCCGTATAGGATTTCTGAGATTCTCAATCCGGTGTCTTTTCGTCTGACCCTCCCAGACTCCTTTTCCATACATAATGTATTCCATAGGTCGTTGTTGAGGAGATACGTGGCACCTATGGTTCCATCTGTGGAGCCTCCTGCCCCTGTTTTGGTGGAGGGGGAATTGGAGTATATTGTGGAGAAGATTTTGGATTCTCGTGTCTCTAGACGGAAACTCCAGTATCTGGTCAAATGGAAGGGTTATGCTCAGGAAGATAATTCCTGGGTTTTTGCCTCTGATGTCCATGCCCCAGATCTTGTTCGTGCCTTTCATGTGGCTCATCCTGGTCGGCCTGGGGGTTCTGGTGAGGGTTCGGTGACCCCTCCTCAAGGGGGGGGTACTGTTGTGAATTCTGTGGCTGAGTTCACTTCTGTGGTCACAAGTGGTATTGCAGTCTCTGGGCTTCCTCCCTCAGGTGTTTTGGTGAGCTCGTTGGCTGCCTTGCTATTTAGCTCCACCTGAGTCTGTCTTCCTTGCTCCTTGTCAATGTTCCAGTGTTGGATCTGAGCTACTGCATCTTTCCTTGGGCCTGCTGCTCTGCTAGATAAGTGCTTCTAGTTTGTTTTTTGTTTTTTCTGTCCAGCTTGCTATTAACTTTTGCTGGAAGCTCTGAGAAGCAAAGGGGTGCACCGCCGTGCTGTTAGTTCGGCACGGTGGGTCTTTTTGCCCCTTTGCGTGGTTTTCGTTTTAGGGTTTTTTGTAGACTGCATAGTTCTCTTTGCTATCCTCGCTCTGTCTAGAATATCGGGCCTCACTTTGCTGAATCTATTTCATTCCTACGTTTGTCTTTTCATCTTGCTAACAGTCATTATATGTGGGGGGCTGCCTATTCCTTTGGGGTATTTCTCTGAGGTAAGTCAGGCTTGTATTTCTATCTTCAGGCTAGTCAGCTCCTCAGGCAGTGCCGAGTTGCATAGGTAGTTGTTAGGCGCAATCCACTGCTGCTTATAGTTGTGTGAGGATAGATTAGGTACTGCAGTCTACAGAGATTCCACGTCTCAGAGCTTGTCCTATTGTTTTTGGTTATTGCCAGATCTCTGTATGTGCGCTGATTACTGCACGCTGTGTTGCCTGATTGCCAGCCATAACACATATGACCCAAAACCAGTCCCGCCAAATTCAGGTGACAGGTTCCCTTTAAACAACACCATGCAACTTTTTCCCGAAATATGCCTTAACTTTAAAATGAGCAAAAAGTTCTTTCATATGCAGTATGTCGTACTTTTTTTTTTTCTGTATTATTACATTTCTACTGGGTTTTTTTGTACTGAGCACCACTGCTGCTATTTATTTTTCTTAGTCCTGGCAGATAATACTGAATTATTGATTTTGGGTGTTTTGGTGTCTAGTGCTTATTTTCTGAGAACATTATAAAAAGGATTTAGGAAAAATGATTTCTAAAATTGCTAGAAATTATGATTTGTAAATAGAATCTTATCTTTGGAAAGTGGTCTGTTAAATAGTAAAGTGTGCCATTAGGAAAGTTCACATGTAACTTCCATTTAGACATCAGTAGTAATTTTCTAGTGATACATAGAAAATACATAGAAAATAAATGCAGTGTTCTGGTTCCTATGGGCATCTTGTCCACCGTGCCTGCACTAGTTTATATTAAAAGGCCCTATCTCTCCAGAGCTTGGATGTCCTTGCGTTGTTATGCAGTTTTTCTTCTGTTCACCTTCTGTTTGACATTGCATAACTCAGGCTGTACACTTGAAATCATTATGCTCAGAATTGTTATGCACGCCCGATTCCCAGAGCCAAACTATACCAAGACTGATGCTACGGGGCCAAGTGGTCAAATGATGTAACTCTGAGTACTTACTGCCACGTAGATGGCATGAACTATCGAAAACTCAGATTAACCTTTTTTTTGCTACTTATATGATTAATCAGTAATTATAAATAATAGCAGTAGACAGTCCCGGGATGACACGTAATCTATCTGAGCAGATGTTTGCATTGGTACCAGCACAAATTCCTTATTTCATACTCATTTTATACCCACAATCACATCGATATTTCTTTAACCCTATGCAACCACACGGTAGAACTGTCGCTGGCTTGAAACAGAATATTAAAAGGGGATCTGTCAGCAGGTTTTTGCTACCTAATCTGAGAGCAGCGTAATGTAAGGAAATAGACTTGATGTATCACTTAGTTTAATTGGTGCAGCATTTATGACCCAATCAGAGTTTCTAGATGCAGCATAAAGCAGAGGTGAGAAAGTTAGGTCCGCCCACACCAAGCTCTATTCTATAGACTATAGAAAGTGAGCTGCTCATCACAGGAGGGGTGTGGCACCAGGCAGCTAGTCAGGGTGCTGATAATTTAATGGTGATAAAACCTTCATTGTAAGTAAACAATAACACTCAGCCTCATAAATGACATCTTGATACCAATGACAGATGAAATCTGTGTTTTCAGGCTCTTTCTCCTGCTGTCTTTAGATCACATATCAAAAACCTGCTGATTGATTCCCTTTAAAGGGATGTGCACATATGAGGATTTTCTGAGGAGACATTAAGGGCGAAGCCCATTGTTAGGACTGGCGGAACGCACCAAGAAAGATGATGTGGATGCGTTCGCAGTCCAGGGTCCACTGTGCAGGTAAAACCTGCTGCTAGTAAATGGCTGACTATATAGCGGTACTCAAAAGTATACACACGTGGGTTAAACCTCACCCAGTGTGAAGAAAGCGACCCTGTTAGCGTCACAGGACCGCGGTACCACACATAGAGCGCGAGCAAGTAGTCAGCGAACTAAATCCCAACTGGGATTGAAGTCCGAATAGACCCTTGCTGGCACAACACCGAAACTAGGTGTATAAAGAACCTTATAGAATAATATGAGCACAAGAGTGCGTGCTGTGCCGCACTGACGGACGCCACTAACCACCCAGACTTGGGTATGGAAAGCGCAAGATAAGCGCACGACGCCGTACTGGCGGACACAGCAAAAGGACGCTGTGAAGTGTGTAACGTGCAGATGGTTAGTCGGGCGCTAGAGAGCTACCATCATCCGCGAGCAGACAACAACTCTAGGGAGGGATACTTAGGAGCTTTCATCCTTCGACATACATCCACCTACACACACACCACATAATAGTATACTAGCGCATGGCCGTGCGGTCATGCGCAGTTTATATAGTTGCAGCACAGGAAGTGGCCACAGAAACTTTGCCCTTCCAAGACCTGCCAAGAGGACCAATGGAACGTGCTGCAGAGCCTGAGCACATGACCCTCGATCTCCAACGGGAGATCCTGCCCTGGGCATGCTCAGTGTGTGCAGACAAGGACTTAGTCCCAGAGAAGTCCGCTCGCTGCTGACCAGCACTGGCTTTAATGGCAGAGGCTGAAGAAGCAGCAGTAACTCTCTGTACAGAGTGAGACCGAGCAAGACGCTGGGACCGTCGTCCTTGCTGAGCAGACTCCACTGCGGCTGGACAAGAATGGGAGACCGCAGCAGAGATGGCTCGAGATTCCCCCTGTGCAGAAGCGGGAACTCGAAACCTAACATTACCCCCCCTCCTTGGGCCTCGCTACGCTCGAAGGCAGCAATGAGCTGTGGGGCCCGAATGTTTTCAGCAGGCTCCCATGACCTATCCTCTGGGCCATAACCCTTCCAATCCACCAGATAGAACTTTTTGCTGCGTACCACCTTGCAACCCAAAATAGCGTTCACCTCATAGTCGTCCGTAGACGAACCCGATGTCCCGGCAGATGACTCGGAAAACCGGGACATGTATACGGGTTTCAAGAGGGACACATGAAAGGTGTCGGTGATACCCAAGCGTGGAGGAAGTGCCAGACGGTAAACCACAGGATTAACCTGTTCGAGAACCTTGAAGGGTCCCAAATAGCGAGGAGCAAACTTAGTGGACTCAACTCGCAGCCTGATGTTACGGGCGGAGAGCCACACCAAATCGCCGGGAGCAAAGGTCGGAGCGGGACGCCGATGAACATCGGCGGAGGACCTCATTCTCTCCTTGGAAGCCCGAATGGCATCCTGCGTGCCGTCCCAAATGTCCCGTGCCTCCACAGCCCAGTCTGCCACCCTGGAGTCAGCGGAAGACACAGGCATGGGCACAGGAACACGCAGATGCTGGCCGTAATTTAGGAGGAATGGAGTCTGACCGGGGGAGTCGGCTACGGCATTGTTAAGTGCAAACTCTGCCCACGGTAGCAAGGATGCCCAGTCATCCTGCCTGGCAGAAACAAAATGTCGTAAATATGTGACCAAGGTCTGATTGGCCCTCTCTACCAACCCATTCGTCTCGGGATGATATGCTGAAGAGAGATTCAACTCAATACTGAGTAGACGACAAAGCTCTCTCCAGAATCGAGACGCAAACTGGGGACCCCGGTCACTAACAATTTTGTCTGGCATACCGTGTAGGCGAAATATATGCTTGACGAACAGAACAGCCAACGCCCGTGCAGAAGGTAGCCGTGGAAGAGGCACCAGGTGCACCATTTTGGAAAAATGATCGGTGATCACCCAGATAATGGTGCAATTACGAGACTTGGGTAAGCCCACCACAAAGTCCATCCCGACCATCTCCCAGGGCCTGTCTGCCACCGGCAGAGGATAAAGCAAACCAACTGGCCGTTGCCGAGAGTCTTGTTCTTGGCGCAAGAGACACGCCCGAACATACTCGGCGACATCACGAGCCATATGCGGCCACCAGTATGTCCTCGCCAGTAACTCAGATGTCCTTTTGGTACCAAAATGTCCACCCACCCCGGACGAGTGTGCCCAAGAGAGAACCTCTGGTCGCAAACTGGATGGAACAAAAGTCTTGCCCGGGGGCACAGACTCTAGCGAAACCGGGGCCACAGTTCTCAAGCTCTCGGTGGGGACAATAAGCCGAGGCTCCTCCTCCTCCTCCGCAGATGACACAACGGAGCGAGAGAGAGCGTCGGCCCGAATGTTCTTCTCCCCAGAAAGAAAATGGAGGGTGAAATGAAACCGGGAGAAGAATAAGGACCATCTGGCCTGGCGAGAATTCAACCGCTGGGCTGTCTGCAGGTACACCAAATTTTTATGGTCTGTGAAGACTTGGAAGGGAAAACGTGCTCCCTCCAAGAGGTGTCTCCACTCCGAGAAAGCCAACTTCATGGCTAGCAACTCCCTATCCCCGATGGAATAATTCCTCTCTGCTGGTGAAAAGGTCTTGGAGAAAAAGAAGCAAGGGTGCTTCCGACCTTGAGCATCCTTTTGGAAGAGGACTGCTCCAGCACCAACAGAAGAGGCATCCACCTCCATGATAAATGGCTTATCAACATCAGGGCGATGTAGAATGGGAGCGCTAGCGAAGTGCGACTTTATAGAGATAAAGGCCTTGGAGACCTCCTCAGACCACAATTTGGGATTCGCCCCCTTCTTGGTAAGGGCAACCAAGGGAGCTACCAAAGTTGAGAAGTGCGGAATGAACTGACGATAATAATTAATGAACCCCATAAAGCGCTGCACCGCTTTAAGAGAATGGGGTTCCTGCCAGTCCATCACAGCCTATAGTTTGGCAGGATCCATAGCCAATCCCTGGGCAGAGATGATGTAGCCTAGGAAAGGTAAGGACTCCTGCTCAAACATACACTTCTCCAACTTGGCATAGAGGGAGTTTGCCCGTAGGAGGTCGAAGACTTTGCAAACATCTCTCCGGCGGGAGTCAAAATCTGGAGAGTAGATGAGAATATCATCCAGATAGACTACGACCGAGGTGGAAAGCATATCCCGGAAGATATCATTCACAAAGTCTTGGAAAATGGCTGGGGCATTACAGAGCCCGAAAGGCATCACCAGATATTCATAGTGCCCATCCCTGGTATTAAAGGCCGTCTTCCATTCGTCCCCCTCACGGATGCAAATCAGGTTGTAAGCACCCCGCAGATCTAATTTAGTAAATACCCTTGCTCCCCGGAGCCTATCGAATAGCTCAGATATCAAGGGCAAAGGATATTTATTCTTAACGGTGATGGCATTAAGACCCCTGTAGTCTATGCATGGACGCAATTCCCCACTCTTCTTCTGCACGAAGAAGAACCCTGCCCCGGCAGGAGACACTGACTTCCTAATGAATCCTCTTGCCAGATTTTCCTGGACGTACTGTGACATTGTCTCCATCTCTGGGAGAGATAGCGGATAGACTCGACCCCGAGGAGGCTCAGCACCAGGCAAGAGGTCAATAAGACAGTCATAGGGGCGATGGGGCGGAAGAATCTCCGCCGCCTTTTTGGAGAACACGTCTGCATAAGACCAATACTGCTTGGGAAGAGAGGAAAGATCTGCGGGTACCTCTGTAGTAGCAACCTGAACGCACTCCCTCTGACACCTACCCCCACAAGATTCACCCCATCCCAGAATTCTGCCTGAGGACCACTCGATATGAGGAGAGTGGTACCGTAGCCAAGGTATTCCCAACAGGACCTCGTCAATTCCTTCCGGAATGACGAGCAGAGAAATAATCTCTTGATGAGATGGCGACATGGACAGAGTAAAAGGGATGGTCTGGTGTGTTATCTGTGAGGGCAGTGTCGACCCATTCACCACTCGTACCGTTACTGGTTGAGCTAGCATAACCAGGGGTATTGCGTGATGTTGGGCGAAGGCAGAAGACATAAAATTGCCCTCCGCCCCAGAATCCACGCAGAGCTCTACCGAGTGGGAGAATGAGCCAATAGTAATTGTCCCCTTAAAGGACAATTTAGAGGCAAACGTCGCCGTGTCTAGTGTACCTCCACCGACTATCACTAGACGCTGACGTTTCCTCGACCGCTGGGGACATCTGGTGGCTAGATGTCCTGACTGCTGGCAAACATGACAGACCTTGAGTGCACAAGCGGTCCGGGACTTAGAACCCGCTTGTAACACTCCCCTGGTCTCAAGTGACTCAGGAACCAGGACCGGAGATTCCAGAGGTTTGGCGAAGGTAGGAGCCAGCCGAAACCTCTGCCTACACTGGGCTCGCTCTAACCTCCGCTCGTTAAAACAGAGGTCAATTTGAGTGGAGACAGTTATTAACTCCTCCAGTGTGGCAGGAATCTCCCTAGTGGCCAGAGCGTCCTTTACGTGGTCAGCCAGTCCCCTCCAGAATATGGGGATAAGGGCTTTATCCGACCAATCCAGCTCAGATGCTAAAGTGCGGAATTGGACGGCAAAATGACTGACCAAGGACTCACCCAGAGTTAATGCCAGCAGTTGAAGCGCAGTATCATGGGTGACTTGAGGTCCTACAAAGACCTGTTTCAGAGTGCTCAGAAACAGAGGAGCACTCTGCACCACACGATCGCCACGCTCCCATAGCGGCGTAGCCCATTCCAACGCCCTGCCCGACAAGAGAGAGACTATAAATCCCACCTTAGCCCGCTCTGTGGGAAAACGTGCAGCCAGGAGCTCGAGGTGAATAGAGCACTGACTCACGAATCCCCTACAAGATTTGCTATCACCAGAAAATTTTTCTGGCAGCGGGAGGCGAGAAAATGTCGGAACAGGGGTGGCAATGGACATATTTGGTGCAGCCACGCTGGCAGCCTGTACAGCAACTGCGGTGACATCCACAGCTGAGGTTGCGCTCTCGAGAGCCGCCAACCTACCCTCCAGCTGCTGGATATACCGCAAAGATTGCTGTTTGTCCGCCATTACTAGCCAGACCCTGGCGCTAGTATAATGTTAGGACTGGCAGAACGCACCAAGAAAGATGATGTGGATGCGTTCGCAGTCCGGGGTCCACTGTGCAGGTAAAACCTGCTGCTAGTAAATGGCTGACTATATAGCGGTACTCAAAAGTATACACACGTGGGTTAAACCTCACCCAGTGTGAAGAAAGCGATCCTGTTAGCGAACTAAATCCCAACTCGGATTGAAGTCCGATTAGACCCTTGCTGGCACAACACCGAAACTAGGTGTATAAAGAACCTTATAGAATAATATGAGCACAAGAGTGCGTGCTGTGCCGCACTGACGGACGCCACTAACCACCCAGACTTGGGTATGGAAAGCGCAAGATAAGCGCACGACGCCGTACTGGCGGACACAGCAAAAGGACGCTGTGAAGTGTGTAACGTGCAGATGGTTAGTCGGGCGCTAGAGAGCTACCATCATCCGCGAGCAGACAACAACTCTAGGGAGGGATACTTAGGAGCTTTCATCCTTCGACATACATCCATCTACACACACACCACATAATAGTATACTAGCGCATGGCCGTGCGGTCATGCGCAGTTTATATAGTTGCAGCACAGGAAGTGGCCACAGAAACTTTGCCCTTCCAAGACCTGCCAAAAGGACCAATGTAACATGCTGCAGAGCCTGAGCCCATGACCCTCGATCTCCAACGGGAGATCCTGCCCTGGGCATGCTCAGTGTGTGCAGACAAGGACTTAGTCCCAGAGAAGTCCGCTCGCTGCTGACCAGCACTGGCTTTAATGGCAGAGGCTGAAGAAGCAGCAGTAACTCTCTGTACAGAGTGAGACCGAGCAAGACGCTGGGACCGTCGTCCTTGCTGAGCAGACTCCACTGCGGCTGGACAAGAATGGGAGACCGCAGCGGAGATGGCTCGAGATTCCCCCTGTGCAGAAGCGGGAACTTGAGACCTAACACCCATGTCCTGGCATCCTCACGATGACTAGAACAAGGGGCTATTTGCTCTTACACCAATACTACATGGCTTGCTTTATTTTTTAATACCAATATCCGTGGGTGTATGATATAATGGAATCTTTCCCAAAAGCTATGTGCACACAATGTCTTTTTCAGGTGGATTCCGCCTAATACCTATTTTAAAAATTGCTTAAAAAGGCCTCTATAAAACACCTTGTGCATATAGTCTTAGAAAAATCGCTGAACAAACGGTCATCAGAGACCAAAGATAACCAATTCTTGCAAGATAAATTGCAGAGGTAGCAGTTGCCCTGATACCTTGTAGCAAGACATTTGTCTATAACTAATTAGGACCACCCACTGGACTCCTGAGTGCTGTAATAATGCTGAGATCATGTAACATGAAGAGTCCCATTAAAGGCTACGCGCACTGCCTCAAAGAATATGTTAATACTGTTTTTCTTGTTCATTTGCTTCTGAAATCAAACTTTCTAAATAATATTCATTAAACATTTTCCACCATTTCTCTGCTGCAGATTGTCTGTAAGCTCTTCATCTAGCCAAATGCTTTGCAGAAATGGTACAAATCCATCAAAGCTGTTACTACTTCTGGTTTTTATGTTTTTTTTTCTTTTTCGCTACCTTTTCTTTTTGTTAAAGGGAACCTGTCAACAGGTTTTTGCTACCTCACCTGAGAGCAGCGTAATATAGGAAAAGAGACCACGATACCAGCAATGTGTCACTTAGTTTACTTGGTGCAGCCATTCTGACACAAGCAGAGTTTTTAGACTTAGCAATGCAGCAGAGCTTAGAAAGAAAGCCCCGCCTACACTAGGCTCTGCATCTACATAGTCTATTGGCAGTGAGCTGCTTATCACGGAAGGGGGCGGGTTGGACCACATGACCAGCTAGTTACAGCAATTTTAATCACAAGGTGATTAAACCTTCAGTCTAGGTAAACAGCACATAGCCGAACATGTGACAAATCGATGACTTTTAACCAATGCCTCATTCTGTCTTCAGATTACATAGTAAAAATCTGCTGATAGATTCCCTTTAATTCTCATTCAGATGTCATGTACAAGAAAATCAGTTACCGTTTTATAAAATTTTCATCAGAGAGTCATCAGAGTTTGATCCGTGTCTCATCAGTTTTTTTTCTGATGGGAAAAGAAGAAAAGTCTCTCTAGCTTTTCATATCAACAACCAGTTCATGAAAAACAGACAGCACACGAGTGGCATGTGAGTGCTGTTCATTTTTGTCACTGATCCATAGACTTGCATTGATGATTTTGAGCTGAAACTCAGACCAATATTGGACATGTTTCCATGCTTTTGTAAAGACTATTTGATCCAAGGACAAAAATCTGATTTGTGAACTACCCTATAGACTATCATAGGTACCAAACCAAAACCATAGGTACCAAAACGCAGATAAAAAACGATGTGTGAATGAGCCCTTAGAGATAATAGCAGAAGAAGGGGTACAAAGATCCCCATTGCATGGAGATGGGGAAAATTATTTCAAGGAGGACAAAAAGTTATTTACAGAAAGGGAGGAAAATACATGAAGAGGAAGCTGAAGATGAAAATATACTGTGATGATATATTAGCTACTGAAAGTTTCAACACGCAGTCCACACATCCAGCCTGTATTACATGGAGAGACACTCCCACAAGAGAAACATCTAAAACTTAGATCAGGCTGGCAAACTGCATATTAAGGAGTCTAAAAATGAATTAGTGCAATTTTATTAACTAAAAGTAACCATAAACATGTGTAAAAAAAATAATTTATTACATAGAAAATGTGTCCAAAGCCTTTAAAGTACTAAATCAAAAGTGATAAAAAGCTAACTGACAACCAAGGACCATACTCATTCTTTGTAGTCATAAAACTTGAACATCTAAAAAAAAGCATCTAATATCATAAAGGTTTTGGCCACTACATTTTTATTGATTGCCTATCTGATTGGTGATGGTGGTGAGACACCCGGCAAGTTCTCAGATGCTGCCAGGACTAGGGTTGAGTGACCTTTACTTTTATAGGATCGGGTCGGGTTTCACGAAACCCGACTTTTTCAAAAGTCGGGTCGAGTGAAATCGGCCGATCCTATAAAAAAGTCGGGGTCGGGGTCGGCCGAAACTCGAAACCCAATGCAGTGCATTGGGTTTCCAATGGTTCCCAGGGTCTGAAGGAGCGGAAACTCTCCTTCAGGCCCTGCGATCCATATTTAAGTGTAAAATAAAGAATTAAAATAAAAAATATCGCAATACTTACCCTCTGACGCGCCCTGGTACTAACCGGAACCTTCCTTCCTTCGAATCAGCGCTTCCAGGACCTGGCGGTGACGTCGCGGTGACGTCGCGGCTTGTGATTGGCCGCGCGGCCGCCCATGTGACCGCTCGCGCGACCAATCACAAGCCGCGACGTCACCGCGACGTCACCGAAGGTCCTGGAAGGGCTGATTCAAATGAAGGAAGGCTGCCGGAAAGAAGCAGGGCGCGTCCGAGGGTGAGTATATTCCTATTAGGTATATACTCACCCTCGGACGGGCCCTGCTTCTTTCCGGCAGCCTTCCTTCCTAAGAATCAGCCCTTCCAGGACCTTCGGTGACGTCGCGGCTTGTGATTGGTCGCGCGATCGGTCACATGGGCGGCCGCGCGACCAATCACAAGCCGCGACGTCACCGCGACGTCACCGCGAGGTCCTGGAAGCGCTGATTCGAAGGAAGGAAGGTTCCGGTTAGTACTAGGGCGCGTCAGAGGGTAAGTATTGCGATATTTTTTATTTTACTTCTTTATTTTACATTAAATATGGATTCCGATACCGATTTCCGATATTGCAAACATATCGGGAATCGGGATCGGAATTCCGATACCACATTCAGAAGATCGCCGACTTCATGGCCGACCCCACACAGGGGTCGGGTCGGGTTTCATGAAACCCGCCTTTGCCAAAAGTCGGCGACTTCTGAAAGTGGCCGACCCGTTTCGCTCAACCCTAGCCAGGACACATCAGCTCCAAACAACTATGGTGGCCTCAGCTGGATACTGCAGATCCACCCCTCGGTACGTGACTGTCACCATTATAGAAATGCTGAAGACACTCAGATGTACCTTTCTGGCCCAGATGTCACCTCCCTGCTGTCCTGAATCCCGGAGTGTCTATCAGCCATATCCTCCTTCTTCTCCTCTCACTTCCTCAAACTCAGTGTGGACAAATCTGAACTCATCATCTTTCCTCCATCTCAAATATCTTCCTTACCTGACCTATCTATCGCAATAAAGGACATCACACTTTCCCCCGTACCGGAAGTCCACTGCCTCGGAGTAACCCTCGACTCTGCCCTGTCCTTCAAACCGCACATCCATGCTCTCTCCACCTCCTGTCGCCTCCAGCTCAAAAATATCTCCAGAATCCGTCCTTTCCTTAACCGTCAATCTACTAAAATTCTTGTGCATGCCCTCATCATCCCCCGCCTTGACTACTGCAAACTACTGCAACATCCTTTTCTGTGGCCTCCCTGCTAACACCCTGGCACCTCTCCAGTCCATCCTTTACTCTGCTGCCCGACTAATTCATCTCTCTCCTCCCTACTCCTCTGCTTCCCCCCCTCTGCAAATCTCTTCACTGGCTCCCATTCCTTCAGCCTATCCAGTTCAAATTACTAATACTGACCTACAAAGCAATCCACAACCTGTCTCCTCCATATATCTCTGAACTAATCTCCTGATATCTTCCCTCACGTGATCTCCGGTCCTCCCAAGACCTCCTTCTCTCCTCCACACTTATTCGCTCCTCACCCAACCACCTCCAAGACTTCTCCCAGATATCCCCCATCCTCTGGAATTTTCAGGAAAGCCTACAGACTGCACTGACCCTGCTGCCTCCTCACTAGTGATGAGCGAGTGTACTCGTTGCTCGGGTTTTCCTGAGCACGCTCGGGTGACCTCCGAGTATTTGTTATTGTTCGGAGATTTAGTTTTCATCACGGCAGCTGAATGATTTACAGCTATTAGCTAGCCTGAATACATGTGGGGATTGCTTGTTTGTTTGGGAATACCCACATGTATTCAGGCTGTCCAGCAGCTGCAAATCATGGACCTGCGTCGACAAAAACTAAATCTCTGAGCACGCCAAAATACTCGGAGACCACCCGAGCATGCTCGGGGAAAACTGAGTAATGAGTATACTCAGTCACTCATCACTAGTGATAATACTAGGTTAGGTTTTAGCATCACTTTGTAATAAGTTGGAGTCTGCTTGCTTGTACATTCATTATTCAGAGCTTTTTTCAGCATGTAATGGTGGGTTTCCTCAACCTCCTATTTTGAGACACTACCAAAAGGGTTCTACCACTTAGTTCTTGGCATTCGTGGGGTTTTGTTGAGGTCAGACTCTACTACTGATCAAGAAGCGATGGCACATCCTTGCAATGTCCCTTTAGGTTATAACATTCCTGATTTCGACAAATTCAAAAGTATTGACTCCAATGCAACCTAAAATTATTCCAATCCTGCCTCAACACTAAAACATTAAGCATGTTTCCGCTCAGCCCCTGGAAATAAGCACAATGATTTTTCACTATGTATATTTGCAATATAACCAACATTAACTGCTGTAAATAGCTGTACGCTGTGTCTCTGATAATCCATTATGGAAATTACTAACAAATAACCCTAAAGCAAGTACACCCACTCTGACACACAACTGTATTATCGCACGTCAGTTCGCACGGCAATGTGTATTATGCCGGTGCTCTAATGGCTTTGCAATTTATTATGCATTATTTTCCATGTGTCACTCTGGCATCTTATTAGAATACAGAATATTTCATCTGTACAGAGATCAATCATAATAACAATAAATGACGCGCAGGTAAGTTACACGCTGATTAATTGTCTGTCACTGTCTTTTACCTTAACACTTTGATTTCAAGTTTGGCGTGAAAAACACATATCAGTACGGTGCCATATGCTCTATCACCTCCTGATCCAATGTGTAAAGAAAATCTTCTTCTGGGATGACATTGTTTGTCTGACAAAAAGGCTCAGCCATGTATAAAAAATGCATTTTGTCTCACCTTTTTGATATTGTCTATCTAAAAGGGAAGAGACCATCTTTGGTCTTTAACTCGGACGAAAATCACAATGCAATGCAAGGACTGGCCGGCAGCTCTACCGTCCCAAGCATGACAGCACGTATTTCTGTGCAGCTATCAGGCTTGGTTCGGGATAGCTGATGGCCAGTCCAAACATCGCATTGCAATCTTTGTCCGAATGCGGCCATCTGACTGTTCCCTAAGAGCTCTCTTTGGCTGTACCATTGTAGTTATGTGTAGAATTTCTTACTGACTATTCAAATTACTCATAGTCCATGTAGGGCATGGAAAAAAAAAATGTGCACGACCCCATAGAATAAAATTGGTCTGAGTGCGATCCAATGTTTTGTCAGATTGCACTTCGACCGAAAATAAGGCCGTAAACACAAAGCCTTAAAGAATGGAATAAAATGAGTTTTGCATTTAAGATTATCCGCTATATAATGCCTACGATGATATATAATTTAATATAAGAGCTTCCTTTATGCGCTGATTTCTCATCTCTTCCCTACACGTTGGCTATTCCACATTTCTCTTCCTATAAACTTGTGCAAGCCATGGGTGAAAGGTATTAGCAGGAGAAAATTATCCACTTTTTGCATTACAGCCAAGTAACAGCCTCTAGGAAAACATACTGTTATGATTAACACATATATCACTATTTTTTCATACCGCTTCCCAAGGCACCTCAGAAAACCCCTTCAAGACAATACATCAAGGAAATGCGGCAGAATTTTTTTTTCCGGTTTATAAGTGCTTAAAACAGTAAACACAAAACCAGACTCCCTCTGGGCTCATATCTCCGTGTCCTCAGATCACCACCTCTTTCTTTATGACCCATTGTGGCGGCTCGCTGTAACTCAGGCCGAGATCAAACACGGGAGGGCAATCGGCTCTCGGCTGCATAGCTATGTTACTAACTAGGATCAAATTAGCCCTCTCAGACTTCATTGCACTCACTCCGTCGTCTCTTTTAAGACCCCGTGTGCTATTATTGACGAGGCCCAACTGGAGTTCATTAGCCTGAGGCTTCATAAGTTTAACTGTTCTTTTCCGAGGAGCCTTAATCAGCACAGCACTAATATAAACTTCTCTACTTCAATGATTATATCTGCCAGGACTGAATCATTAATGACTGTCACTCATCAAGTCTTCCTCCCGTGCTTCATTTCACATCAAGGAAGAGCTACATCTTTGTAGTGCCGGCTCCTATATTCAAAATTAGGTGTAAGACCCCCCAGCAGGCTTTCCTACGTGCGTCTTCTGTATGGCATCCTTGTAAGGTGCTGAACATCTCATCCACAGTCCTCACATTCCAGTCTTCTTTTTACAAGTCACTGATCTTTTTTTGTACACAGCAAATCATGTTTTTTCTCATTTTTATCAAGTCGGGATCCCAGTCTGTACTTTATAAAATGATTTGCTTATTTTTTTCCGAGTGTGGCAGAGCCAGTTAGGACAGGGTTAAGTCCTAGCTCTGCAGGCTTTGAGTAGATGCACCTGCCCAACTTTCTTACTAGAACCAGGGCCTGCGCTGAGTAGGTGTGTCAATCTGATGGGCAGAGCAATGTCGAGTGTGCTGCTGGTGAGTGACCAGTCAAAATGTGAGCTGTAAATGAGAAAGACACCTGCCACGGTCTCTTTCTGAATGGAGTCTGCAAGGGTAAGCTAGGAAAGCTGAGCAGTCTGTGGGAGCTGCAGAGAACCGTGTGGAAACTGCAGCCTGTTTAGTGTGAACTGGGACCAGAGTTGAACATTTATGTTTATTGCTGGAAGCTGCTGGAGCTCAGGCTGATGGGGTTACTGATTCATGGTGGGATCGGGCCCTTTATGTGTATAAAGTTTGCTCCTAGAGAAAGGACTGTAATTTATTTGGGTGAGCTCGCACTGACATGAAGAGACCGTTTTTGAATCTCTTGGAGTTTTAAGAAAGCAAGAAAACGACCATTCGGATCAAACCGCATTGCCTGTGTGAACGCTGCCTAATGTCTACTTGAGAGAGTGAATCCTTACACTGGCCATATGTATAGTCAGACCATTTTTGACTATTTTAGATGTGAGTTAAAGAAAATCCAACACCAAAAAAAGGAAGAATATTTTGAAGGTCCAATTTTTTTTTTAATCCATTAAAAAAACAACAAGGTGCATTTAAAATTGAAAAAAAGAAGGAAGGGTATTCCAAAATGACCCCTGACATGCTTCGGGCATCCATGTCCTTACTCATACCTAACGCTTATTTTTCCTATTTTAAATGCACCTTGTTTTTAATGTATTTAAATAAATTGGACCTTTAAAATATTTTTTCTTTTTTTTTTTTAGTTCTGGATTTATCTTTCCTTTCTATGTGTTTTGCAGCTGGAGAAACGGGTTCCGCTATATCCGAGCATCATCTCTTGGAATTCCATTTACAATTGTCTTGACTTTGTGGTAAGCTGATGTTTTTTCAAATTTTTCTATTTCAGAGGTACTATGTCACCAGTATTTCATTACTGTTTATAGGCTTGTTCAGATTACAGTTATTTTTCATGCCCCCTATTCCCCACATGCACATGTATGGTGGGCTCGACCAAGTATGTCTGTGCTCTCACTGGATAGATAGAAAAATAATCCACAAACCTCTAGTTATGTATTATCTTTCTTGAAAACAAAGGATTAGGCAATAAAATTCAAAACGTCAAGTCCATTTATTTCTTGAACATAGGCCAAATATGTCACATTGTTTTAATCAACCCATCCAATTGAAATCTAAAAAAGGTTGACGGAGATAATTCTAATGTATATGGCCACCTTAAATAGTCACTGTCATTTAAAAAAAAACTAAACTTTTCATTAATTAGGTAATATTACAAGTAAGAAATCTCTCTTTCTCCACTAGTCAGTCGCTTCTTTTCCTTTCTTATCCCCTGCACTCATCATTCAGGCTGAAAAAATGCCAATAAAAATCTTTCTTGCTGAACACAAGACGAATTGTCAAGACTGTGAGCTGTCAGATTAGACAGTATATTGATATCTATGGAGAGGGGAAGAGGGCTGAGGAGTAGGAAGAGGCACTGGTACAGACAGTGAAATAAATCTATGCTGCAGTATGTAGCGAGAAATTTATCTCACCCGAGAGTTGAGTTCACATCTACAATGCTTAGTACTGGTGTATAATTTTCTGCATGCCTCTGCTGCTTCTATTTGTGTGCTACCAAAGGTAAAAAGTGTGGGAATACCTATATGTTTTTAGCATGTAGGAAACATCATAGCAGCTAGTCTCCTCTCATCAGATCAGTGTAAGTTCCAAAGTGAAACACCAGGCAGACACAGATGGATCATCCTGCAGCTTTCTTTAAATGTATTTCACTTCAGTGCTGGATTCACATTCACGCAGCTCAGTGATGCTTTATAATGCATGCTGATGCTGCATCTGTCTGTGCCTTCAGAGAAAGAAGTGTCAGAGTCTCTCATATTTGTTTGTGCTATAAATAGGAGACATCATAGAAGCTATATTCCACTCAAAAGCTCAGAGCTAGCTTAAAATTAAAGATGCAGCCTGCAGAATGAAAACTGGTGAAAAATGTAGGATGCAAGTCATATAGTTACCCTTTAAGAACTGTAACACCTTATTACTGGGTTTATTGCCTGTGGTATAAGTAGAAATAGCCAATCTTGGAATATACCGGCTTATTTTAGTATTTGGGCTTAAATTGCTTCCCCAGTGGCATACACAGAATGGGGTAGAAGTTGCAAGTACAAAAATTGGGCCATTTTTAGAGCCTGCTTAAAGAGGTTGTCCACCAATTTTTGACTGATGACCTATCCGTAGGATAGGTCATCAATAACTGATTGGCCGGGGTCCGACACCTGGCACTCCTGCTGATAAGCTGTTACTGGTGGTCACTTATAGAGCTGGCCGTCTACTGGCAGTGGCTGCAACGGATGTATAGTACCAAGAGGCAGCCACTACAAGACGATGGAAAGCTCTGCTAGTGACAAGTACTTTCAGCCGGCTTCAGCTGCTGCCGACACTAATAACAGCTGATTGGGTGTCAGGCCTCAGCTGATCTGACATCAACGACCTATCCTAAAGGTCATTAGTCAAAAAGTAGTGGACAATCTCTTTAAAGGGGTTGTTCGGTCCAAATCGATAAGTGTATAGTCATTCTGTGTGACTGCGCACACACCGGCAGGGATTCTCCAGTTTGTGACCTGGGACAGGAGGGTGTGTATGTGTTATACCTTCTCTCAGCCAGGGCTCGTCTAGTGGACATGGCCTCACTCCAAACACTTCTAGTGACGTGGCTGTGGGGTGGTCGTGGCCGAATAGAGGGTGCGGCCTCGCTCCATACAAGTGTACGGAAGTGTGGCCGCACCCAGTGGCCGGGAGTATGCATAACTCATACATACATACCCTACAGTCCCCGGCCAGAAATCAGAGAATCTCCGCAGCGCACAGTGCCTGCACTGGGGGGATTCATAAGTCTGAAGACACACAGCGTGACTGCAGTCTTATTGATTTGTACCGGACAACCCTTTTAACACAAATACTATTTTGAACACCCACAATATTGGCTCCATACAATTTTCCAAATATTTGATTGTTGACAATACCGCACTACATCCATGTTTCGGATGGATTCAAATGGAGATGATGAGACCAGCAGGATCCTTTATTTATCCAACAGCTGCAGTATATGCAATACCCCTATAGTTTATTCATAAATAGACACTATTACATCCTTACAACATCACTTTACCCTGCAGGTTTCAATTATTGTCTATTTTCTCCTACAGATGGCTTAGTTTATGCTGGAGAGACCTTATTGACCTAGATATACCTTGAAATTTTCTTTCATTGATTTGCACCCACATTTGCATGCAGCCGATCAATTTGTTATAATGGGAAGTTAACCACATACGGCACATGGCTGTCCATGTATGATTAGACTCTTATGACTGAAGACCCTACAGATCCCAATACATAGCCCAATTTTTGCGTAAAATGTTACTAAACTAATGTTTTTGCTATGTTCTAGAGTTTTAAAATGCAGATTCCCATTCTATAGGCATTTTAGAAGTATATATTTTTTTCACAATGCAAAGTCTGTCAGTATGACGTTCCATTATAAAGAACTGTTGATTATAACACTACAGTGAGCCTTGTGCTTTTAGACTTCTTCTATTTCTTGGATCAAAATATAGTTTTATATCTGACATTTAAATAAGCATCATGAGGGGGTGTAATTTCCAGCAATAGTTGCTAGTGATAGTTAAAGGTCTTCCACTTAAGTGGATTAAAAGCCCACACGACGCTTTGGAATCTTTTCTACTTTTCTTAGAATTCAACTACTTCTCCATTTAAGATCCTCTTGTGATTGACAACAGACATGATTGTCCTCTAATGGCCATAAATGCTGCTTGAGTCAAATTCTGGAAGACTTTCATACATAATGATCCAACTTTCAATAACTACCATTTGAAGGTTTACTGTTCGCTTTTTTTCAAAATCCATTATGTTTTTATATAGAAGTAGCAGACATGAGTAGGTTAATGCATGAAAGCGGATTTTTTTATTGGGCATGGTGCTCCAGATATTATAATGTAATATCTCTGATTTTATACAGGGAATCACACCTAAAACGTTATATAACATGGTAAGCAGGTACAATTGAAACCAGAAGTTTCCATACACTATATAAAAATAATTATCTGCATGTTTTTCTCAATATCTGACATGATAAGGAATAAACCTTTCCCATTTTAGATCAGTTAGGATCACCGTAATTATTAATATTTGTCAAATGCCGGTATAATGAGAGAGAGAATGTTTAAAGGCATTTTTATTACTTACTGCAAAGTCAAAAGATTACATCCATTTCATTAGTATTTGGTACCATTGCTCTTAAACTGAATGACTTGGGTGAAATATTTGGGATATCCTTCCACAAGCTTCTCTGAATAGTTGGTTGTAATTTGGGTCCATTCCTCCTGACAAAACTGGTATAACTGATCCAGGTTTGTAGGTCGCCTTGCTCGCACCTGCTTTTTCAGCTTTGCCCATACATTTTCAGTAGGATTAAGATCAGGGCTTTGTGATGGCCACTCCAAAACATTGACTTTGTTATCCTTAATCCACTTTGTTACCATTTTGGCAGTATGCTTCGGGTCATTGTCCATTTGGAAGACCCATTTCCTCCCAAGCTTTAACATCCTGGCTGATGTCTTGAGATGTTGCTCCAGTATTGCTACATAATCTTCTTTTCTCATGATGCCATCTATTTTGTGAAGTACACCAGTCCCTCCTGCAGCAAAACAACCCCACAACATGATGCTGCCACCTCCGTGTTTCACAGTTGGGATGTTATTCTTAGGCTTCCAAGCTTGTCCCTTGTTCCTCCAAGCTTAACGATGGTCCATTTTAGTTCTATTTTAGTTTCCTCAGACCACAGGACATGTCTCCAAAAATTAAGGTCTTGGTTTCTGTGTGCATTTGCAAACAATAATCTGTATTTTATTTGTTTCTTTTGGTGTAATGGCTTCTTCCTGGCAGAGTGGCCTTTCAGCCCATGTTGATACAGTACTCGTTTCACTGTGGATATTGACACAATCTTACCAACATCTACCATTATCTTCACAACACAAGGTCTTTTGCTTTTGTTCTTGGGTTGATATGCACATGGCGGACCAAAGCACATTAATCTCTGGGACACAGAATCCTTCTCCTTCCTGAGCGGTATGATGGCTGGACATTCCCACCTTGTTTGTACTTGAGTATAATTGATTGTACAGATTAACGAGGCACCTTCAGGTATCTTGAAATTGTACCCAAGGATGAGCCAGACTTGTACAATTCTCTTACTGAAATCTTGGCTGATCTATTGAGACTTTCCCATGATGCTACACAAAGAAGCAGTGTGTTTCAGGTGTGCATTAAAATACATCCACAGGTGTGTCTCTAATTAACTCAGCTGTTAGTAAAACCAACAGAGAAAAGCCAAATATAGGTCAAGAAAATATGAGAAAAAAATAGAATACAACACCTTTATTAGAACAATTGGTGAAATGTAGCACAACTAACAGAGGTGCCTGCACATACAGATAATGAAACATGTCAGTACAACACAGCATCCCATGGGGAAAATAGATGCAACACAGAGGTAAATTAATACACCAAAGGTAGAGCTGGTACTCAGATGGAAAATACTAATATTAAATATAGATGTCGAAGCGGGTAAGACTTGCCAGGTGTCAAAAAGATTCTGGTGTAAGGTGTATTAATGTATTCCAAATTATAAAGTAGCCAGAATCAATAAATATAAAGAGGTGTATAAAAATGGTGTATGCTCACCAGATGCTGTGATAAGAAGCGTCAGTAAAGTGTAAGAACCCAGCGATGGATGTAAACACATGCCAAAGTATGCAGGATACACTGAAAATATGCATTCATGTAAAAATCAGAACAAGATAGTATCAAGATATTAGCATATCATATGTGTACTACTGATAATATGGCCAAAGTCAGTGTATCTGCAAAATAAAGAGATGCGTGATTACCCGATGAGAGACTGCACAGGTGTGGCACATACCCCAACGCACATTTTGGATTGCGTCCTTCATCAGGACAAAGGATGCAATCTGAAAGGAAGACGCCTGGTGACCTGGATCCTTATTTTCTCCACATTCCCATTCTTGTAAATATCTTCACGTATATTGAATATGTGGAATCTAATTGTATAGGTACACCCTTTTATAGAAAAAACATTAAAGCTCTACTGCACTGAAAAATAAGATTGAAGTTGATTTTATAGATAGATTTTTTCAAGTCTCCTTAGTACATATTAAGTAGCTATTATCCAAACCATTGATTCACCGACAGCTATTTCTTTCGACTCTCTGATACATAGGAATGCTTAACCGTGAACTCCTGTGTTCTTAATGTCCAAGGCATTGCCAGACTTGACTGGCAGCGGTTTATATTCTGAAGAACAAAGGGTTCATCCTTTAGAAATCCAATGTGCCATACCCTTCTCTTCCCCAACATTATCTGTTGGCGGAAAATCGTGAAGCCCTCATACACATTATACTATGGGCCTATGCCACCAATTTCATTGGATTCGGTCAACTTTAGTCTAATGTGTAGGGGGACCCTTAGTTGGAAGAGAGCTATTATTCTCTATCTTTACACTGGTTATTGTAAGATATTTGCATAATAATAGCTAGGACAGGCCGTCATGTTGTGCATATACTGTAGTCTCTAGAACTCATTTGATTACATAGGATATCATATTTTACAATTGTGCTGATTAATTTTGGAAAGAGTCTGTCTCTCTACCTATCTATTGTCTAATATTGGAGATACAATCTATTAAATAAGGATAGAGACCTTGGACATTGCAAGCATTGGCAAAATGAATAATGGGCTTGTCTAAAGCACAGCAGTAATTTAGATCTTGTAAAACTAACCCTGGCAACTTTGATGGCGCCTGAAGGCATGCAAAGTCTTAGCTTCCCTTACATATTCTTGGCTGCTGACAAATTTTATTATATGAAAAAAACCTACTCAGCAAATTTTGGATTTTTTGTTCAAAATTAAATACATGTATATCCATAATAATGAACTGGAAGAGGGAGAATCTATGAATTAATAAATCTACTTACTGAGAAGCCTATATTAGGGCATTGGCATTTATTTACATGAAGCCTGTAGAGCATTTAATGGGTCACAATACAAATATGTATCATGGCCCCAAACTACTATTTGACATTTATGCTGCTAGTAGCTTCTTATGGGCAAAGAAACTTTCATGCAATAGAAATAGGGTGAGACTGTTACCTTGCTACACGTACACCTATGCCCCTTTCTTTCTTTGTATGATGGAAGTACAATATGGATAATTCAAGTTTAGTCGAAAAAATTCTCAGGAAAATGGCATGCAGTGTAGTTAAAACCTTGTAAACGGCAGAGAAAAGATGGGGGGTATAAATGGATTGTTCAAGGTCATGAAAGGTCATGAAAATAATTTTTGGTGTCCAAAAATAATTTATTAAAGTTTACTAATAAGGTCCAATTATAAATACTGCTCCATTCTCACATGCTCTGAACCAGACCTGGAGTCGAGGAAGAGGAAGCTCCACTTCTGAAATTGTTCCAACATAGGCAAAGAGTTTGGGCAAAGGTGAGACTGCCAACTTTGCTCCCCCTACAGTGATGCCACTTTCAATTTTTCTGTACAATGGAAGTATAATATGGATGATCCAAATGTCATTCATAAGGAACTACAATTTCTTTTAGCAGCAATGTACTTTAGAGGAAAAAAAATTCTCAGCAACATGGCATGCAGTGGAGTAAAAACCTTGGAAACAGCACAGAAAAGATGAGGGATATAAATGAAGGTTTTCCAAGGCCATGAAAAATATTTTTTTGGTGTCCAAAAATAATTTACTAAAGCATACAAATATGGTCCAATAATAAATACTGCTCTGTTCTCTCCAGCTCTGAACCAGACCTGGAGTCCAGGAAGAGGAAGCTCAACTTCTCAAATTGTTCCAACATAGGCAAAGAGCTTTCTGTCTCTGTGTCAGTGATAGATGGGCTGTTCAGCTCAGTTCCATAGCTAAGCCAACCTCCTTTTCTATCATGGTTGATCAAGAGGCAGAGAAAGGGTCTTGCTTAGATTATGAACAAAGCCAAAAAGACAGCCCCTTTCATGGCGTTTCGACACACGGGACGGAATGAGTTTCTACATCTCCGGACAACAAATGCTTAAAGGGAACCTGTCACCTGAATTTGGCGGGACTGGTTTTGGGTCATATGGGCGGAGTTTTCGGGTGTTTGATTCACCCTTTCCTTACCCGCTGGCTGCATGCTGGCTGCAATATTGGATTGAAGTTCATTCTCTGTCCTCCATAGTACACGCCTGCACAAGGCAAGATTGCTTTGTGCATGTGTGTACTATGGAAGACAGAGAATGAACTTCAATCCAATATTGCAGCCAGCATGCAGCCAGCAAGTAAGGAAAGGGTGAATTAAACACCCGAAAACTCCGCCCATATGACCCAAAACCAGTCCCGCCAAATTCAGGTGACAGAGTCCCTTTAAATGAGGATGCCCAATGTTATTGGTATTTTAATCCTTATCTGATTCATCTCAATTTTTACAGGGCTGAACCTCCACTCAGTGCTAATAATGGAATTGTTGTGGTGTATAATGCGTTAACTATCTTATGGAAAGTAGAGCAAGCTATATTTCACTGTATAAAATATCCATAGACTAAAATGGCTCTGGGCAGTCATGATCTCCCCAAAGGGCATGTGCATATTTTTATACACCGGTGAATACATTTTATATCTCGCCTATGTTAGTATGATAACTAGCACATTTTTTGTGTATTTTACTACAGCCATAGGGACTGCAGAACGAGCGTTTCACCCTATACTTGATAAATTAATGTTTAGCTCCATTAAGGAAGGCATTTCTCAATTTAACACTTGAGCGTTGCAGGCCTCCGCATGTTCTATACCAACGCACAATGGTGACAAGAGAATTTTCCTCTGAACACATTTGTAAGTAAGATAAATGTTACTAAGGAAATTCGCTTATATCTTTGGAAGGAAACATATAATTAATAAATCATTTTCTGGATGGGGGGGGGGAATTTCTAGCGGAGCCACGAGAGATCGGATTTAAAGTTCTGGAGGTTTTATAGTTGGAAAAGAAAAGATGAAGATAAAGCGAGATGAAAACACTCTCAATATGCAATGTTAAAAATAATTAGCCTAGAAAGAAAAATGCAGAAATGTGACCGAGTCATAAACAGCATTGAAAAATAATCTCAACGCTCTAAGATTGCTTTACGACTAATTAATAGGGAAAAGTGGCAAAGTCCAACACCGATGTCCCCTTCACTGGCCAAATAGTGAAAAATTAAATTGATTTTATAATTTCATGTTCAGGTTTTTTTTTTTCTTTGCAGATTAGGAAAAAAAAAAGAGAAAGCAAAAGACTAAGGGAAGAACAAAATAAGCAGAACTTTATGCTTGAAGAGCATTCAATGTGACCTCAGCTAGACGGTGTCTGAATATAGTCAAATGCTCATTATAACATACAATACATGATCACCATTTCCAGTAATGAATTTCTCTATTTTGTACAGAGATGTAGATCAAAAATCTGAAAAAAGATTTCATAAGTGGTAGAGATGGGTAAATATATTCAAGGAGAATTGTTAAATTCTTCCTGAATTTTACAAAAAAAATCCATATTCTTTAGAATGAAGACTTTTTGGTGATTCGTTCTGCAACGGCTCAGAAAAATGGTAGCGAAAGGCTTTAAACAAACTGTTGCCGTGTCCTTGCCACGTGTATACGCAGAAGCACAGCTAGAATTGCTGGCCTAACATGAAGAGGCTTATAGTTCCAACAAGGGAAACTAAGGTTTTTTTTCGTTTTCTTCCTCATCTTATGTTTATTATGCCCTAGGGCAGGGCTCCCCAACCTGTAGCTCGGGAGCCACATGTGGCTCGCGGCCCCATGAATTCTGGCTCGCGACTGTTTGCCAGCTTGATGCATTAGGTCCAGGTCTAGCCAACAGGTATGAAGACCACATCTCAAAATGGTGAATTCTGTGAGTAGCCCTGCACAGAATTACAGATCTGGATGCACATGTGCTGGTCTTAGGGGTTTAGAGATGTTTTAGGTATGGTACGCTGGAGGTTTGTACTACCTGTTAGAGGAGGTTCTCAAAGCTGGATGTGACAGTGTGTTGGGAGAATACTGAATGGGGGTATTGTGTGAACCCCTGGATCTCGGTGTACTGCTCTGGGGTGATTTCTGTAGAAAAGCTTTGGTTATCATTATACCTGTAATGGGGGCTTTGGTTGACACTACTTTGAAGGGGGTGGGAGCTGGATGTGGCTCGCGACCCTCTCTCAGTGATGAATGTGGCTCTCGACCTTCTCTCTAAGCTGAATATGGCCCTCAAGGTCAGAAAGGTTGGGGACCACTGCCCTAGGGTGTAGGTAAACCTCCAAGGTATAGTAGGGGACATTATATTTGTGGAGAATAATTTTTCTACAAATCTAATTTCCTGATAAAATCCGGGTGACTTTTCAAATTTGATTCTCGTCAGATCCACTCATCTCTACTAAGCAGAATTATTGTGTTTTGCAGAAATTTGCCATCGGGAAAAATGTATCATGTTAATTTTATTAAAAACAAATAGATACTTTAAAGAATGAAAAACATTTTCGGATCCCCTTCTTCATAGTAATTCGATAAAGTAGAGTAATCCAGCTTTAGCGCTGCACAACAAAACAATGGTGGTGGTTGCTTGTGAACGTAAAAATGAACTGGATCTATATCGGCTCCTGGTGTTGATGAACAACTCTACAAACTTCATATAGCAGGATATGCTGCATGTTTCCATCCTCCCCCATTTTTCCCAACTAGTGTAGGAGCAAAGCTGGATGTGAATCTCAAGCAAAGAAAGGTTATATCTTAACATGCTTCCTTGTGGTTCCAGTACACACAATCCTGCTTCTCAACCTTGGGGTGGTGACCATTGTTGGGTAGTAACTAAGTTTTCCTTACTGTGACCTCTTTGAAACTCTGTCACTGGGTATATTATGTCCCTACGTGTATAATCAAAACATGCCCTCAGTTCCCTGACTCCTGCTTTCGAGGCTGTGATGCTATAGGAGACATCTGAGACACCTGGTGGACGTGTCGAATAGTGGCCTCATTACGGTGTAACGTTACTTCTGTAGTCTTTTCACCATTCCATAACGTCATGTCTTTTTCACTCTCAGTGATGTTGTTAGGAGAGAAATCATTAGGTTTCAATAATCAAACTCTTGGGATTTAGAATTCATATTGCCGATGATGGCTCCATGCCGACTAATCAAAAGAAGAGCCGCGGATGCTATCAGGAAAGAGGTGGTTCTTAGGGTCTCATACAGTGGCTTCATTTTACTGACATGGCCAGTGGGTTGGGTCTTGCAATTCAACCTACTCTAGAGTTGTCACAACAAAGACTTTGGAATTATTTGAGAGTATTTGGAAGCCGTGGCTTGACTTAGCTTCTATCACACTCCACCAAGCCATGGCATTGACTCTTTAGCCTGATTTATTTGCTTCCTCTCTAAGTCGGATATGCCACAGATGTTATTATATTTTGTTCATTATACTTTCACATGTATGCTATGTGATCACATTGATTTACCCATGGTTTGATTTCTTTTCCATACTTTTTTAATTGTATCCCTTTAGCTTGATTGAGATGTCTACTACTACCCATGTGGTAAAAATCATTCCAAACACTATCAATGTATATGCTAACTGCATACAGTTTTTTTTCAACAAAACATTATGAAATGATAAAAAAGCATGATTTCAAGATACTCTGTTGGGAGTTGTTTATGCTGTATGCACCCAGTGGTTGTGACATATTCTAAGTTGCACCCTGCTGAGAGTTTGGCTCTCATTTCATGATAATGAAATAAATTTGAATGGTGAAAAATTAGAATCCTTGGCAACATTTTGCTGAAAGTCAAAGGGATATTTCGGTTTGGAAAAACCCATTCCTTGACTTCTGTTTGTTTAAAAAAAGAAAAATTGTTTTTTTTTTCACTCTCCCCGGGGTCGAGCACTGACTCTCCGCCGCAGCTTCTTGTGTCCATTATCATCTGCAACCAATCAGTGAGCTCATTGACATAAAGCAGCACATGCTGTCAACTCAGGCAGATCTGCTGAGCTCACTGATTGGCTGCAGGGGTTTCAACTATGCAAATAATAACAGCAGACACTGACTCGGGGAGGGTGAGTATATATTTATATATATTTTTTTAACAAATTGCATCCATGGGTAGGGGTTTTCCGAAACACCTTTAGGGTATGTCCACACGTTGCGGATTTTGCTGCGGATCCGCAGCGGTTTTGACGCTGTAAACCGATGGAAAACAAAATCCGCAGTGCACATGCTGTGGAAAAAGCTGCGCGGAAACTCTGCGTTGTTTATTCTGCAGCATGTTCATTCTTTGTGTGGATTCCGCAGCGGTTTACACCTGCTCCATAATAGGAATCCGCAGGTGTAAAACCGCAGGTGGAATCTGCACAAAAAGCACATAAAATCCACGGTAAATCCGCAGTAGATCCGCAGGTAAAACGCAGTGCTTTTTACTTGCTTATTTCTCAAAACAGGTGCGGAAAAATCCGCAAAGGTCCCATCTACGTGTGCTCATACCCTTAAGGATAGACATATCTATTCCTCTAATTGAGCATGATAAAAATGTAGGTGGGTGCATAATTTGGACAAAATTGCATCATATATACAGTACAGACCAAAAGTTTGGACACACCTTCTCATTTAAAGATTTTTCTGAAGCTCATCAAGAGAATGCCAAGAGTGTGCAAAGCAGTCACCAAAGCAAAAGGTGGCTACTTTGAAGAACCTAGAATATAAGACATAATTTCATTTGTTTCACACTTTTTTGTTAAGTATATGATTCCACATGTGTTAATTCATAGTTTTGATGCCTTCAGTGTGAATGTACAATTTTCATAGTCATGAAAATACAGAAAAATTTTTAAATGAGAAGGTGTGTCCAAACTTTTGGTCTGTACTGTATATTTGTAATATACTGTATTTCTAGTTTTTTTACATCTTAGAGAAAGCTACACTGTTTCATTTCTCCTTGGCATGCTACATAGCGGTTTTATTGTTAGGTCCTGCCGTCTTGTCAAGCAGCGCGTACTCTTCCACCGGGTGATGGAATTGTGTTATGATGATGTTCTGTTCTGAGACCGTAGTGACCTTTTTTGTATGAGAATTGCACCAAGTGGTCAATCCATGTTGGAAGTGTGGCGATCGCTCTATAAAGCATAACAGAGCTGTATTATTTATTATCACGTCCGGCCGGTATTAGTAATAACTTCACAAAGTGCTCTACGTGAAACAAACACAGATTCAGCGACTCAGTCGGCAACAGAGAAATGAAATTTGTGTTTCCAATGCCGGCAAATATGCCTTCATGCTTCATATATGACATTTTCAATTTTGCCTTTTATCTATCCTTTAAATAATCCTAAAAGTCTCATTAATGCAAAGCTGTTGCAATAAATACAACCGAAAAATGCAAATTCCTCCGTTTGCAATTATGACGATTAGACATTTGAAATACGCAGATTTTATTAAATAAGGTTTTATGGCGCAAATACTTTTGCATCCGTTCCTGGCTCACATCCTCTGAAGCGAGAATGATTTCATTAGAGGATATTACTCATCTTTGCAGTCTTATCATGTTATGTAAATGATCATACCTTCGCTTTGCCCCTTGGCAATTGACGGGTTAATGAAAATGGCAGTGGAAGGCTTATCCACTGGAGATTGTGCGGCTCCAGCGGATACCAAGGGATGGGATTAGCATTCCGGAATTGCAAAGAGTTGCTTTTTATAATTAGCAGCTACTTTTGGCACTTCGTTGCATGCAAGGATGGTAAGTTATACAGTCTGAGTAATAAATATTAAATCAATACATACATACTATTCCATGTACAATACACAATCTGTCCCTAATGGAAATACATTCTCGGCTGTGAAGCTTTGAATCTTTTCTACGCTCGTGTATCTGTTCGCGGACACAAACTAATACAAATAGAATATTAAAGCGAACCTAAACGCTTATGTAGAAAATCAAATTTTGCAGATCAGAGGGCATAAATGTCTAGAATTTGCCATGCAGATCAAAAGAGAGACTACGGAAACGGAGACCAATATAGAATAATTTATCAGCCATCACATTATGTCGAATACTGGCCAAATATGTAATAGAATAGTAAGGAAGGGGCAGAGAAAGCAATTTACATTTCAAAAATCATAGAACACGGGACGGAACAGCCACCAGACTCCGATGGTGAAGCCTACGCAGGTCATGGTCCTACCGGATCTCTCCGAGGGTCAACCCATTGTAGCAAAATAATCAAAGGAGCCATAGGTGCCTTCTAAAACCTGCTCCAGCAATTAGCGGCAACTGAAACACAGAACCGTATCATCGTTGCCATCAGGTTCTACCTTCCCGACAGCCCTTCCTTAACACGCCGCCTTGTTTTCCTACTTTAATTGCTTGACATCTTGCAATGACTTATTCTTTGAGCTCGCACAAATAGGATGACAATAGGAGAGAGAGGTAATTGTATCAAAAGATGCATTCATAAATCGCCCAATTAACTTGTATATAAATGCCGGTATTAAAAAAAAAAAGTTAAATGAACATCGGGTCCCAAATAATGATGGATTTACATAAGAAACTGGAATATTACGAGGTGAGAGCTTGGCGCAGTCGCCTATCTAGCAGTAAATTTACAATACATTACTATCTCATTACATGTAATTTCTCTGGCTGTTTTGTATCAAGAGCTGATCTTCTCTCTGCGACACTTCTCGAGCAAAAACATGTTGGGCTGTAAAGATATATTAATGGAATTATTTAACACCTGGTACTAGACAAAACGGTTGCTTCTTATTCTTCTGGAGAAGGATTCGAGGACGTAAATAAATCACTTAAAAGAAAAAAAATATCACCATTTGCTTTTCTACTTTGCAGGAAGTAGGATACTTTTTTGGATTTTCAATGGACTTTTATGACCTAACGGGAGTGTGAGTTGATTAAGTCCAATTAGTATCTCTATTTTGGCAGCAGTTTTTTTCTAGAAAGCTATGCACTATGTAATACAGCGGTGTTCACACTCTGTGGTATACAGGGCTGCCAACTCTGCTGCAAGCGAAACACAAAACTGACCCAGCCAAACCCTTACTGCAGGTGTAAATGAAAACTGTGGCCATGGGCCACTTGTACGACCCGGTCTGGATGGAGAGACCCATTCCACTACCAATTTGATAGATCTCTCCAAAAATAAAAATCCAGCTCTGGTTTCCTAAATCTGACCTGTTCAAATAGCTTGACCAAGTCCACACTTTTATTTTGCATTGTAACCACAGCTGTGGCTGTGATTGCAATGCGCTCCAGCGAGTTCAATTTGCCTCTATACGCATCCTAGGGTCCACAGAGGTCCTGCTCCTGGTTCTAATGGCTAGTTCTGCTCTCCCATTTCTTCTCTGGTTTGGCCAATACTTTTTTATTGTATAGCAAACTACTAATTTTATTATTAATCTATAACTGATTGATGGGGGTGTGGCACCTGGCACTCCCACCGATCGGCTATTACCGGTGGCGTCCAGAAGTTCTGAATACAACTGTAACACAGTAGCTCTATAATTTCTATAGTGACCATGGCCAGGTACTGAAAAGACAATTTAAAGGGAATACGTCAGAAGGTTTTTGCTTTGTAACCTGAGGACAGCATACTGTAGCAGCTGAGGCTCAAATTTCATGAATGTGTCACTAATTAGGCTGTTTGCTGTTGCTTCCATACAATGAAGATTATATCAGCAGAATATCAGTGCCTGGACCAGAGTGCACATAAGCCCTGCTCTGACCACACCCCCTCCACTGATTAGCAGCTTACTGTCAATAGACAATATACACAGAATGCTGTGGTGTGGGCAGGGTTAGTTTCCTGACCTCTACAAGATTCTACATCTAAAAACTCTGATTGTGTCACAACTGCTGCACCAAGTAAACTTATTGATACTTCGTTGGACTCAAGGTCTCTTTTCATACATTTTGCTGCTCTCAGATAAGGTTGGTCTCAGATTCTTTTTAATAGGGGGTAGATCTGCAGCAACTAGTCACCTCCACTTTAGTTTTGGTGAAGCTGCTATGTTCTGGCAGAATCCAGAAACTTTCAGTTCGCATGAGTAAAAGAGTTGATCAGGTGAAGTCGGGTGTTGCCCCTCACCAATTAAATATTGATGGCCAACCTCTATAAGCAGGGAGAGGTACATGGGAGAGCAGGAAAAATATCTCAGGGAGGGCAGAAAATCTAAAAAGGTAGGAAAACACATGGAGAGTAACGTACAGTATTGGATCTGTGATAATTCATGAACTTTAATACAGCAGTCCTTGAGATACACATAAACCTCACATCCAGCCTGTATTACTTGGAGAGACACTCTAACAAAAAAAACTTAAAACTTAGATCAGGCCAGAAACTAAATATCATGGGGTCTAAAAATGAAGGACTGAAGATTGCAGCCTGGAACTACCGCAATTTTATTAACTAAAAGTAGCAACTAACATGTAAAAATATTTTGTTCCATGTAAAAGGTGACCATAGGCCACTCTTCTGATGACATTTAGACATACATAGTGTTAAGATGAAAATTCTAGCTCCCTGCAGCAGGGGTTGTTTACTTTTGAAGACAACTTTTAGTTTTCTTAAATGCATGTGTTTGGTACTAAATATCATTTCTGCGATTTGGCTTCATTAAAAAATGTTGCACCATTTGCCTTTTAAATCCTCTTAGTTTTCCTGTATATTCAACTTTGCTGTGATCTTTGGTCATAAATCAACAGAGAAGAACTAAAAAAAAGACCGATAAAAGACTTACAAACTCCCGGGCAGACCATCATAGCAAGCTGAAAGTTGGATTCTCAGGAAACTTATTCTACAACCGGCAATAGATAGTGAAACACGGAGGCTGGAGAAGGCAAATGGGGCAAAGCATTTTAATGAAACCCAGTTGCCTAAATTTTAGCTCCAATCAAAATGCATTTAAGTAAAACAAAAGGTGTAAAAAGGGAAGAAGGGGATATGGAGCTGTACATCGGAAAAGAAAAATCGCTCCATCCCATATAAAAGTTCTGCAAAGAGAAAGAATAGTAAAGCTTAATAGGTGTTATATTGATGGAGGTAATTCCTAAGAGTCTGGATATGTCTCCATATGGCTCTGTGGAGTATGTAAAAGCTAAATAATTAGACGCAAATATATTAGTTTTACTGGGGAATTGTTAATGGACCTGGCCATTCACTTACATCTGGTAAATTGTAAGACTCTGTATCTCGCCGTATCGGAGAGACACATTCTTTATTGATAGGGTAGATAGCACCTTCACTTCTTCTTTGTCAGTTTATCATGATTATTTTAAGTCTTACTTCTTGTTACTTCATCGAAAAATCACACTAAATAAATAGCAATTTTAAGTGAATCTACGGCCCAGAGAATATTGAGTAAGAAGGAGGAGGAGGAGGTGGTGGTAGGGTGCTGTTCAACAGCCAAGAGATTTATGAACTCTAAGTGCACATTCTGTTGTTTAACCAGCTAGCATTTAGCAATTTTAGTTATTTCGAAATACAGTAAAAACAGATTAAAGATTAGGCACTTTTAAAACATGCTGACTCTGAATATGTGGCAAGAAATGGAATGAAAAGTTTAGCAGCGGTCTAGTGCAGATCGGTAAAAGCCAAGTTTGTCTTTTCGAACAAACCGGCATGATTTGATAGATAAGATACTAATTCTGGGATCCAGACCTTCAGTTTATTTAGGATAGAGATGCCCAATCGTCTTCCTACTAGATGAAATGAATAGCGGAGAAAAGCTTTCTAGGTGTGAATTGATACAACCTTCCAATTTGCGAAATGTGAGTAGAGCTCACCTCGGATAGTTGTGCTACAGAGGTACAACCCTGGAGCCAGCAAGAGAATCTCTCCCAGACTGCTGAGGACCAACCGCTTGCTCCGATTACCCAAGGCAAGGCGCTGAACATGGGATTTGAGAAAAAAGGAGCAGTATCATCCGGGTGCTGCAATGCAGGATAGTTGTCAGATCAAGGTAGATCAAATGCTTTAATGGACTACGTGTTTCAGGGATGGTTGATATACCTGATGAAGGGGAAGGAGCATCCCTGAAATGCATGGTCCACTAAAGCATTCAATCTGTCTTGATCTGGCTTCTGGTCTCCACTGCAGCAACCGTATGATACCAATCCTTTTTCTTCTCCAATTCCACTAGATAAGATCTACAGCGTAGTAGTGGTGTGCCATGCACATGGAAAGAAGAGCCTCATATCTTGTCCATGTTGCATTTGTATAAAGAATGAGTGGTGGTAACCTCTTTTATTTTCATGTAATTGCTGAAGATCTTAAAATTGCAACCTAGTTCTATTAGCTGAGATTGCCATAAAAAAACAAACATGAATTTAATTTTTTCATTCTGACAACCTATTTAGGCTGGTTTCACATTTGCGTTTCAAAACGCAGCGTTTTAAACGCAAATGCAGGTGGTGAAAAAAACGCATGTAAACGCGTGCAAACGCTGCGTTTTTTAGACGCATGCATTTTTGCACAAACGCGGCGTTTTGACGCGTTTACATGCGTTTTTTCCTGCATTTGCGTTTTTGAAACGCATGATGAGAAGTGTGTGACAGCTGCCAATCATCAAAATCAACTAGAAAACCCACTATAAACAGAAATAGCTAGGGTTAGGGTTAGGTTTAGGGTTAGGATCCCTAGTAACCCTAGGGATCCTAACCCTAACCCTAGGGATCCTAACCCTAACCCTAACCCTAGGGATCCTAACCCTAACCCTAACCCTAGGGATCCTAACCCTAACCCTTATGGTTAGGGTTAGGGTTAGGGTTAGGATCCCTTTAGGGTTAGGGTTAGGGTTGGGGGGTGGCTTATCAGTGTGTATTCTTGTGTTTTTCTATTGAAAGGCATGCGTTTAAAAACGCATGCAAACGCATGTGCTTAAAAACGCATGCGTTTACATAGATAGCAATACGTTTTTTGCTGCAAAAAAATGCATGTATTTTTTTGCGGCAAAAAAGCGCAGCTAGAAATTATTACATGTTGCATTTCTGCAACAAAACGCAAGCGTAGAAACGACGCATGCGTCGTCAAAATGTGGCAAAACACATGCAAAAAAACGCATGCATTTTTAATGTTAAGTATAGGAAAAAACGCATGCGTTTTTTTGCGCTAAAACACAGCGGCAAAAAATGAAAATTTGAAACCAGCCTTAATCCAGTAAGTAATGTTGTTGTACTAAAAAAAGATAGGTCCTTCTATATCTCTATTAACATGGCACAAGTGAGTAGTGAACTCCCTGCGGTAAATGAAGAATTTACCGTTATTCAGTGCATGCGTCAAACTTCATTTGTTGAATCCTCTTCATGATGCATGGCAATCAACCAAAGTTGGGAAACTATGGGTGAAGGCAAAAAGTCCCTGTGTGAACTGTGGACATGACTGTAGATAAAGTCATAGACCGCATATCCACAAGTCTTACCTAATTTTCTTGATTGGACTTCTGCTTGATGGTACTAAAAACCTTTGCGAATTATTTACTCTACTATAAAGAAATAGACCTGGGAGTCCTTATCAAATCAAGAGGTTGGAAGGGGCTAAAGTTCATTGAACAAGACACTTGGGAGTCGTACATTCACCCAGTGGACATGTCCACCCTAATTACCATGCAGCACATAACTATGTGGACACATAAGTTGAGAAAGGAGTTTACCCTTAATACAGCATGGTGGGATAAGTTTAAAGTTATGAAATCTGGTGACAATTGCCTCTTAAAGCAACTGATTTGCACACATTCTACAATACTGAAATTGAAGCACCAAGTAAGAAAAGCCATGGAGTTATGGAAATCACAAGATGGATAGACATGTTACTGGTATTCAAATAATGAAAAATGGAATAACAATGTTCAAAACATCTCAATTTATTCAGTATCAAGTATGAGTACCACATGCAGAAATCCCTGCACTTATATGACATCAAAGTGATTATTAATGGTTTGTCTGAGGAATGTTGTGTCGTGCTGAATACTCTTGGGCAAAAATAACACCATGAGATACGGCCTTCCCAAAACCCTGTCTGATGACAAATGCACACTTAGCAGGATGCAGCAGGCCTCCACTGATAAAGGCTAGGAGCGGCACAGGTGCAAACTACTTGATAAAAACAACCACCCCAGCCAAACATTGCAGGGGTTGGCTGCCTAGCAGAAAAAATGCACATTAATATGACTCACATAGGACGCCAGTCACACTGATAGGTGCGGTGCACAGTGTTTGTATGCAACCTATTGATGACGCCCCTTGTATTAACAGGCGGGCTGCCCAGCACTATAAAATGCAGCACACAGTGAAAAACGCCCCAGAAAAACCTAGCCAACATAAAGAGGCCTGGCCACATCCTGCAAAAAAAGATATGATATAGTGCAAAAAAATGCATGCATATGATAAATACATACACTATATGAGGTATTGGTTTAATATTTTGGCCAAAATAAAGTAAGCCCGCAACCCAACGTCAAGGGTCCCCATAATATTGCGGGTCCTAACACTAATATCAAAAACAGCTAACATAGAAAAAACTCAGAAAAAATACATACCATGAGATACGGCCTTCCCAAAACCCTGTCTGATGACAAATGCACACTTAGCAGGATGCAGCAGGCCTACACTGATAAAGGCTAGGAGCGGCACAGGTGCAAACTACTTGATAAAAACAACCACCCCAGCCAAACATTGCAGGGGTAGGCTGCCTAGCAGAAAAAATGCACATTGATATGACTCACATAGGACGCCAGTCACACTGATAGGTGCGGTGCACAGTGTCTGTATTTTTTCTGAGTTTTTTCTATGTTTACTCTTGGGCAAAGCATCAAGATCCACTGCTGGCAGCTCCCTGTGCAATTGCTGACAAATTTCATCCCAGATGTATTTGATGGGAGAAAAGCACGGGGATTCTGCAGGTCATTGTCGCACATATAGGTCCACAGGTTGCTCATCATAGAACGAGCAACGTGCAGCCCTGGTAAATAGAAAAAAATTGTATCTGGCTCAACAGGACTGGATTTCTTTTTCTTTTTCTTTTTCAAAAGAAAATATAGTGCATACAGAAGAAAAATTTACATGGTCGACATGACCATGTCGACGCGTTTCGACTGCACTAGGCAGTCTTACTCATGAGTAAGACTGCCTAGTGCAGTCGAAACGCGTCGACCATGTAAATTTTTTGTATGCACTATATTTTCTTTTGAAAAATAAAAAGAAAAGGAAATCCTGTCTTGTTGAGCCGGACTCCAATTTTTTCTATTTTTCTTGATGTGAGGCCAGGGCAAGGCCGGAGTCTAACCCAAGGTGGATGAGCATAGAGCTACTGGGTGAGCTGGAATCAAGTTTCTATAATTGTTATGCAGCCCTGGTGTTGTTGTGTTGAAAAACAGCTTTTGGAACACTTTGGAGAAATGGCTGTACCACTGGGTACATAATTTATCCGCTCTGCACTGAAAGTGAAAGTAGACATCACTTTCCAAGCCTAAGGAGGAAAATATTGTCTATGTAAACCATTGGAAGGTGTTCGCACAACATTGAACTAGGAGTCAGACACCCAGCTACAAGTGTTCCACTGAGCTCACGCCAACACTCTCAAAGGATACAAAGGTGCAGAGCAAGACAGAAATGGACGCTGGAAATGAGGTCAATCCTCTCCAGAGATGAGTCCAGCTTTTGTCTTGGACCCAATAATAACCAAAGATTGACCTAGAGACCATGTGGGCAACACCATAAAGTGGCCTTCACAAGAGAATGTCACACAAGTTTTACTACTGGAATTATGATGTGGGGTTGACATAATGTATGGTAGCCGGGCCCTTATAGTTTTCATTCCAGGTATACTGTCAACTTGGCATTACATTGATTTGGTCGTGGAACTAGCTGTTTGGCTATTTCTCCAAAGTATCTATCCCAGGAGCTGTTTTTCAACACCACAATGCCAGGCAACTTGCTCATGCTATTGCTATTGTGAGCAGCCTTTATGGCGCTTATACTGGAAACTGAAAAAACTGGGATGTTTTGAAAATTTTGTTTCCATTTTCTCATCATTAGCATATCATTAACATGTCTATTGATCTTGTGATTTCAATAATTCCATTTCTTTCTTGCAATTTCAATGTTGAGGAGTGTAAATTCTTAGAAAAAGGTGGTGGACATCCGGTCGGATATTGGCATCAGGTTACGTTTGCTTCCTCCATCAAAGTCTTCTTTAAGACCTCTATTAAGGGACTTACATGGCGAGTGGCGACTTGTCATATGTCAGAACTCTGACCCATCAAATAAATACATCTTCGCCTTTCATTTAATACTACACAAAATCTGTGTGAAAGATTTGATCATTTGATGCATTAATTGTGACGCTTGTCAATACGTCTCGGGAATCTTTTTAATAATACAGGGTTTTGCACAGGAAAAACGGTCATCAATCATGATGTCTCTGTATATGTCAAATATCCAGACAGATTGTAAAAGTTATTATCACTGAGATAGGTGGGTAATTTGCATAATACAAACTTGCAGAACAAAATGCTCTTTTAGTGACACCATGTCTGGTATACAGAGTCACCAGAGCTAGCAGTAATGCTAACGGAGCATTTGCAAGTCGTGAATGTTTTCTCAAGTGGGATGTTAAATGGAAGGAGAAGGGTGAAGTTAGCAAATTGTAGACATCAACATCTTGTGAGTACACACACTCAAAATAACAATTAATAAGTACGATTTTGTTATGCAGGTCAAAAATAAAATTACCAAAAAAACTATTTGCAACTAAATACTGTTTTGGGCATGTGCTTGCCATTGTCTATTTATATTGCAAATTTGCTATGCAATAGGCATGCTACAAATGTGAAAATCTGCAACATGCCCTTAAGGGTAAGTTCACACTAGGCGTTTCTCAGCATAAGTATATTTTCCTTGTTTTTTCCTGCATCTTTTGCAATGTTTTAGCGCATTTTTTGCGACGGTTTTAGCATGCTAGATTTATCTCTTGTGCATGTTGATAAAGTTTAGTGTTGAAAATAAAAGATTTACTCCATAGAATAAGGTTTTGGCACGAAAAACACAGCAAAACCAGATACCTGTGTTTTTGGTGCATTTTTTCAGCTTTTTTTCACCACCCATTCATATCAAGGGGTGACAAACGCTGAAAAAACGCTGACAGAAGTGACATGCTCTATGTCCAAAAAACTGAGGCCAAAAATAACAATGTGTGTGCATGAGATTTCTGAAATCTCATAGGCTTTGCTGGTGCTGTAAAATGCAGCTGAAAATTTGCATAAAAAAACAGCACAATGCCCAGCGTGATCTTAGCCAAAATCTGCAGCTAAAATATCATCTTGGAAAAATGTAAACTTTACCGCATCAATCAAACTTTAGAGCAGAATCCACATGATCTAAAATCCTCCCTCCTCAAAAAAATAAAGGGAACACTAAAATACCACATCCTAGATATCTCTGAATGAAATATTCCAGTTGCAAATGTTTATTCATTGCATATAGTGGATGCTTTCCTGAAACGGAAAGTACTTGCAAGCAGCATAATACAAAGAATAGCAGGTTTACCCAGAATCCTTTGCAGTAGGCGGAGCTATGCAAATCATCTCTTTCCACCCCTGTGGCTAGCATGTATGTATTCATTGCATAGTGGAATATATTCAGAACAATAAAACATAAGAATTATCAATCTAAATCAAAATGAATATCCCACGGAGGTCTGGATTTGGAATGGTGTGCAAAATCAAAATGGAAAATCAAATTACAGGCTGATCCAACTTCAGTGGAAATGCCTCATGGCAAGGAAAAGATGTTCAGTATTCTGTGTGGCCTTCACGTGCCTGTATGACCTCCCTACTGTAAAATGCCTGGTCATGCTCCTGATGAGGTGCCGGATGGTCTCCTGAGGGATCTCCTCCTAGATCTGCACTAAAGCATCCGCCAACTGTTGGACAGTCTGTGGTGCAACGTAACATTGGTGGATGGAGCGAGACATGATGTCCCAGATGTGCGCAATCGGATTCAGGTCTGGGGAACGGGCGGGCCAGTCCATAGCTTCAATGCCTTCATCTTGCAGGAACTGCTGACACACTCCAGCCACATGAGGTCTGGCATTGTCATGCAATAAGTCATGCAGGACCTTGCGTGACGTAAAAAGTCACGTGACTGGCGAGGTAAGAGGCGTAGTGACGAATGAGACCGTGTTCTCTGAAATGCGTTGGAATTGGTCCTCACTATGCTTCTTACCTCGCCAGTCATGCGACTGTTTATGTCATGCAAGGTCCTGCTGCTATAGACTTTAAGCACGAGCATACCTACGCTCCCATGCCGGCGGGTAGCAGGCTCAGGAAGCGTGTGTCACCGTCCGGCACCGCGCCCCTGTAAAGTATTTTTCCCCTTCCTCTTTTTTTGGCTACTGTAAAGAAGAACTTGATATTCCGGACTCCAGCATCTTGAGAGGTAACCCAAAGTGGGAGACTTTATACATAAGTTGTTTTCACTTTACACATTGTGGAGCTATTCAGCTCACTCTTGGGACTTGCTTCGCATTTTATCTACGTGGCTTTTTATTTTGTCAAATCCATTGTTTGTTTTGAGTCGTCATATTTATAATGAAATTTTATCATCTTCTTTCACAAGGCATTTTTGCGCACACTACACAGTTTACTACTTTTAATATTAGTATATTTATCCAATAATTAGGCTATTAGTCCTGTTGAGACCAATAGTTTCACAAGCAATCACCGCCAGCAATACTGTCATGTGTTTCCCTTAATGAACAACTGGACATAGAGCAGCACTGCCAGACAATTAGCTATCACATTAAAAAATATGTAAAGCAAGCAGAACCCAGGAAGAAGCCGACAGGCGAAACCCACAGTTGCATAGAAGCTGGCATGTCACATATTTGACAGCTTTTTTAAATGTGGTTTACTTCATTTATTCTTGTGAATTTAATGGAGATCATGACAGTATTGTCTGTAATTGCTTGTGGAACTAGTGGACGGACGGCAACATGGTTGGATGAACTAGTAATGGAAGGGTGATGAAGAAGAAAGATGTTGGATGTTGTGGATTCTGCTATAAAGAATGATAATGTGGTAAAGTTGTATTTTATTGTATTGTATTTTTATGGAAGCCATTATTACATTCAAATGGGGTGTTTCAGAGACATATTGATGCAATTGGAGGAGTCTCAGTGGTGGGACCCTCAGCAATCAGCAGGTTGTCACCTATTCAGGTAATGACTTGCTAACATGGAAACACTCTTTTAGTAAAATATTCTTTTTTAAACTTCCACCATCTAAAACAACATAAATCAACTTCTTTTATGGAATATTGCTAACTCAACATACAAATATTATTTAAAAAAAATTAGAACATTTCAATACTTTATCGATTTCTCGCCATCTGCTTGTTGTCATTCAATGGCAAACAAGATATTTTTTTGGCTCCTGTAATCGTAGCTTAGCATCTGAAGCTACTAATAAAATATACAGCTGCTTTTCTGAACCCAAAATTGTCCAACATACTTCTATGCCGAAGTGGTAAATACAACAATTTGGAGAATCAGTGGTTAATAAAATTTTTGATCAAGATTTACGGAGAAATGCTGCGCTAGGGAAATGCACCATAATGAGTCACTTGTCATTCACTTAATCCAGGCAATCGCTCATGTCTACTCAGTACAAGTTTTAAAGATACTAGCGAAATGATATCGTAGTGATGGAGCGATGTCTGATAGCGGATCAGGTAATCCCAGATTTCTTAAATGATGATGTGTTGTATTTATATTCGGATGTGAGAGTGGTGGCGCAAACCCGAGAATATGGCAACGTACTGATTACAGGAAAAAGGAAGCTGTAGTGACTGGACTATAAGCCGTAGTATTCAGCAATATACTGCTAATATACATTTATTATACTGAATCAAGAAGATGAAGCACTTCAACCTCTCCAATTTTAACTACCGTATGAATTGCAATGGGATTTCTCTACTGGCAAATGCCATCAGCTTCTACTATGACCTGCTACACTAAGCCTTAACCTTAGTTGTTAACATTAGCTGGTACACTTGAAATGATAGTCGGGTACACTTAACAGTGAAGGCTTTCTTCACATTGCATTTAAGCCTTCCATGCATCAAGATATACAGTATGTCAAGAATATTTTCTGGCGCTGTCTCCAATAGCTGGTTCCAACGAATGACACTATATAGTGTACTTTTGCACCCCTCCAATCTATTCTAAACTCTGCTGCCCGACTTATCCACCTGTCCCCCCGCTATTCCCTAGCTTCTCCCCTCTGTCAATCCCTTCACTGCCCATTGCCCAGAGACTCCAGTACAAAACCTTAGCCATGACATACAAAGCCATCCACAACCTGTCTCCTCCATACATCTGTGACCGTCTCCCGGTACTTTCCTGCACACAACCTCCGATCCTCACAAGATCTCTTTCTCTACTCCCCTCTTATCTCCTCTTCCCACAATCGTATACAAGATTTCTCTTGCACATCACCCCTACTCTGGAACTCTCTACCACAACATATCAGACTCTCACCTACCATCGAAACCTTCAAAAAGAACCTGAAGACCCACCTCTTCCGACAAGCCTACAACCTGCTGTAACCACCGATTGACCAAACCGCTGCATGACCAGCTCTACCTTCGCCTACTGTATTCTCACCCATCCCTTGTAGATTGTGAGCCTTCGCGGGCAGGGTCCTCTCTCCTCCTGTACCAGTTGTGACTTGTATTGTTTAAAATTATTGTACTTGTTTTTATTATGTATACCGCTCCTCACATGTAAAGCACCATGGAATAAATGGCGCTATAACAATAAATAATAATAACAATATAGTCCTACAGAGACATATTTATTGTACAGTGATGTTGACTACGCAATCCCTTACAGTAAAAATAAAATATATCAATGCACACTCTTCTGGCGGAACTAAGCAGGTTGTGACATTTTTCATTTACTGGGATATTCTCCTGTTGTCTAACTGCTTTAATTGGACAGCATGAAAATAAGCAAGTTTGCAATTGAGTTGCTTTATCTATCTGCTAGCATTCTCCTGCAATAAGAGTTTTTATCTTACATCAGGTACAGGTTGTTTCCATGGGGATCAGCCACTAAAGAATGACCAAATATGCACAATAGTTACATTCTATGAGAGGAGTTAACTCCTAACATCCCAGTCAGCTCTCTCAAGCCCATTAAATTCTATGTAGCAGTTAGATGCTCTACTGCCTTCCTGTCCATCTCAGCTTCTGACAGTGCTCTTACCTTGTCTAATCTTAGAACCAAGTATCTGCAGTTTCCAGAGCAGTTCTCCTAAACCCAGCTCTCACGATCCAAAGCTGTGTGCTTGTTCAAAATCTCTGTTCTCTCAATATGTAAATATAGTGGTAACAGTGTATAAACACTGACAGACTGTTATTGTAACCTAGTAGAATGTAGTTACTCACCAGAACTGTCACTCAAGAAGAAGCATTGGCCACCATGCATCAAGAAGTAAGGAGACTGCAGAGCTATATGCTCAAGAGACAACTTGAGAATACCCCTTTGAGTTGAAGGAAGGTCTTGAATGGAGGTTCTTCTTCTATACTTAGAGGGGTTAACTTAATAAGCCCCTTTAAAGGCTAGGTTCACATTGCGTTCTGGCAGTCCGTTACACGGACTGCGCTGCACCGTGGCAAAACGCGGTGTAACGCAGTCCGTTAATGCTGCCATTGAGCTCTATTTCGGGTGCATCACTAGCGCACGCCCATAATGGGCGTGCGCTAGTGATGTGCCGTCATTGAGTGACGGACCCTGGGATGCGGGCTGCAGCGTTTCCGGGTCCGTCACCGCTAGCGCAGATAGAGAATCTGCTAGCTCTATCTGCGCTAGCGCGATGGCAAGTCAGCACTTGCGTTAACGCAGCCCGTTTAACGCATGTGTTGAACGGGCTGCATTAACGCAATGTGAACTTAGCCTAAGAGTTAAAAATATTTATTTTAAGAATTATGGAGCAGCTAATATGCCAGGAGCCTATTTAATTCTGCTTCACTGTTGAGTTGAACTTTAGTAATGGAGAACATTCTCACTATGATAAAACAATATTGACTTATGGAGTAAAATTACGGGATATAAATTACATATACAATATACATGTCCATGTCTTTTGATGAAAAATTCACCTACGCAACGAGACTAGTAACAAAGAACGATATGCAAATACTCTACTACTGTTCACGGGCAATGAATTGAATAATATGCTAAAAATATGTTCTACCATGTATATATTTTACCTTGATTAATATTACAGCTATGGGCACTTCTTAGCTTATTATTTACGCCCCTAAAATTTCTGGAAAAATGTAAACATACCTTCTTCTTATTATTCACAGCATAGCTGAACACTCCAGAGAATTAATGTTTTCTTTCATAATGAAGAAAAACCCCATAAGCAAACCCGAGCCCAACCTTTCATGCATTTCGTTAATGGAAAATAATGAAAAATAACATTATGCAGTTTCAAGTGTGATTAGATTACTATAATTTGTTTGCAAATAAATGCAAAAAGCTCTTTATTCACCCCTGATGTCACCCTCGGTGGAGCAAGTTAAATATATATCTATTACACGTTATTCTAGTGATGGATGAGAAAACGCAAGATGGCCCCAGAGAGGTGATAAAAGTTAAGCCCCAATTTTTAGAGGAATTCTTGCTTAGCCACTGATAGTCCAAGAACAAACCATGAATAAGAACTGAAACATTGCAACACACAGTTAAAGACTCATTCTTATTTAGGGGAACTTCAAATAAAATATTAGGCAAATGCTTATACAGTGGTTGCTGAACATGTTTGTGTTCAAACTCAATGCACTTTTCTAAAGTTCCCAAAACTCTTCAGATGGGATGTTGAGTATATAGCACAGGTTCAGCTGCAGGAATTTAAACAATTATTGTTGGTATTTGTTTGCATCCATACCGAAATTAAACTTAGAGCAAAATAGCACAGCCACCAGGACAGAGGTGAACACTGAAGGGCCCTTACGCAGAACCTGTTTCTTTAAAAAAAATTAATTTTTCAATGGTTTTTCATTATTTTTTATCAATTTTTTAGAAACCAAAAAAAGTAACTTATTTAATTGGTCTATATAACTGTATCTCTAGATACCAGTGCAATATTGCTGTAAAGAAAAAAAATACCATTTAGATTTTTAGGCAAAACAAAATCCTCTCGGCAGTGCATCGGTGGCTCACTGTTAAAGTTTCTGCCTGTCCTATAACAGGTTGTGCGTATGGATCTCAGGAAAGTTCACATTTCAAGAAAAGCAAATCATGCATTACTTATAGATGAAAGTATTTATTGAGTGCAGAAAGATGGCTATGGGTCTCTTCTCCAACGTACTGAGTCAAAGTAGGAGAATCTACATAAAAACTGAGGGTTCTCAGAAGAATCTTGACTGAAAAACAGTCAATGTGATTGAGCCTCCATGAGTCTTTATACTGCCGAACTAGCCGCGCATGCAGTTTATCTGCCCCTGAATCAGGATCCGCTGAATTTAGGATGGACCGTACCGATCTGGGTAAATGCACTTAGCACTTAACAAGTTGAGGGTTAAGTCGCACTTTTCGTCAGTTCTGAACTTGCTATTACAATCCTGAAAATTGCATAATAAAAAGGAAGGGATAGCAAAATCATGATCTATCCCAAAAGTGGATAGATCACTGCAATCCTGAAGGGGTTGCTTAAAATCCCAAAAATGGCTACCTAAATTTTGGTAGATGTAAGTAGAGAGGGAACTAAACGTGAATCCGTTGCCCACGGTCCCACATGAACCTGCACCTGGCACTATCAAGCAAAATGAGCTTTGTCAATATCTAAGAAATATTATGCTAATTGCCTTCTGTTGCCAATATTTTATTAAAGTTTCGATTGCTATAGCCAGATGTGTCTGCCCTTGTCCTTTTGCATATTTTCTATCCAGACTCCGTATTCTAGTGTCCATATTTACAGGTAAAGAATATATTTCTAAAAAACTATTACTTATGTACAATGATCCACCTCTATACAGATGATCAGGTTTTGAAATACATCAGATAGGGATTATATACATTAGATAGGACTGCTCTATATGGGTATACCTTGACGATTGGTGGAGCAGCTTAGTATACATTTTTTTTGCAAAAAAAGTATCAACTAAATACCCTGTTTTTTCCATCTTTTGACTAGCACTTGCTTATTACTGTGATTTTTTTTTACAACAGAGTATTTTTGACCTCACTGTGCTGCTTTGTGTCTTCAAGTTTCTTGGTGGTGTGTGAACAGGTTCCTACAGACTTGTTCATTGTGCAAGTAGCCCATGTGTTTCTCGTTCTGTAATTGTTCTCTTGTTTCTACAAGACTGGGGAGTCCACCATTCCTTATGGGTCATTTGCATCAAAGCTGTTCCATCCTGCATGTCCACATGAAAATTCCCTCTCTGAACCCTGCTTATACAGGTACTATACAGATGATCAGGTTTTTAAATACATCAGATAGGGATTATATACATTAGGTAGGACTGCGCTCTATGGGTATACCTTGACAATTGGTGGAGCAGCTTAGTATAAATTTTTTTGCAAAAAAACTTATCAACTAAATACCCTGTTTTTTCCATCTTTTGACTAGCACTTGCTTATTACTGTGATTTTTTTTTACAACAGAGTATTTTAACCTCACTGTGCTCTTTTGCGTCTTCAATGATCCACCTCTGCCTGTGTAAAAATAAATCTATGCACATCAGAGTCAAGCTACAAGTCTGCAGTTACTTTAAGTGACTGCAGACTTGTAAGTCCTCACATCTGCTCAGTATGAGGATTCTTTGGTGCTGGTACTGACGCCGGGCTGGGGGCAATCATCAAGTATGCAGTACGCATACTCCTGGCCACATTCCGACTAGACTCTTTCCAGAGTCGTCCTGATTCCGGCAATGTATCACTTAGTTTACTGGGAGCAGTGGTTCTTCTGACACAATCAGTTTTTAGATTTAGTAATGCAGCGAAGCTGAGGAGGCAAACCCCGCCCACACCAGGCTCTGTATGTACATAGCTATAGACAGTGAGCTGCTTATCACGGGGGGCGGTGGTAGACTAGCATGCATGGATGCTCTGCTGTAGCTGCTGTAGTCCAGACAATGATAATCACCAGGTGATAAAGTCTTCACTGTAAGTAAACAGCACACAACCTGACATGTGACACATTGTTGAATTCTGTGTTTTAACCCTTACCTCATGCTGCTCTCAGAATACATCAGGTTCCTTTTAGCTGACAGGTTCCTTTTAGCTGTGTTTGCTAGGCTTGTACTAAACACACTACAATGTATGGCAACACGAAGAATGCTATGAGGCTGGCATGATGAACCTAATAAAGAGGCTGCAGTATGGGCACTTTTAGGATGGTTTGTAATATAAACTTAGAAATATGTCTTCTTCCTTCCAATCTCCAAGTTGTGGGGGCAGGGAGCGCAATCTTTGATTTGCACAATAGCCTAAATTTCCTTCTGTACATGCATAATAATTCTCCATTACAGTTCTCATTGACACGGTCGATATCAGCAGTTATTGCTCTCACACTCTGTCATTGCTTAATGACTATATAAATATCAGCAATACAGAAAATCCTAAAACTACAGACCCAAAGAATGATAAAAAGTGGTTTTATCTTTTAATAACTTTTGGAAGCATTGCCATCGATATCACTAAGCTTGTAATTCGTTTCAATAGCCTTTAATTTTATGATTCATTGCTTGTTGATTCTTTTTCTCTTGACTTTTCTGTTTTCTTTTTTTTTTCTTTTTTTACTTATTTCAGTTTAGACAGTCTCCAGTCATGTTATAACATTAGTAATTCCCATGGAATGGAACCCACACAAGTGCCGAGAGGCCACGGATTGTTAGGGCATTGATCCTAGCCTCTTCTTCACATTTAAAGGACGAAAGTGTCTAGTAAAAGGCCTGTATGCCTCTGCAAAAAGGAAAGTGCGGCAAACAGAACCAGTGCAAAAACCATATACCAAGCAGGATTTGATTTTGTTTTGGTTTTTTTGCAATAGTTCCTTATAGTGAAGAGATGCTTTGGCAATTTAGCATCCATCCAGACTGCAGCTATTGGTTAATATATACCTCATGGGCGTGTACACCTGTCAGTAGGATCAGACACTATGTGCGCTAAGCGCTTGACACTTAGACATGTTCCAACATTGTTTATGTAATAAAATGCCAACCTTCCTCAATGTTTGTGATTAGTGATGAGTGAGTGTACTCGTTGCTCGGGTTTTCCCGAGCACGCGCGGGTGACCTCCGAGTATTTGTTAGTGCTCGGAGATTTAGTTTTCATCGCGGCAGCTGAATGATTTACAGCTTGGTTACATGTGGGGATTTCCTAGCAATCAGGCAACCCCCACATGTACTCAGGCTGGCTAGCAGCTGTAAATCATTCAGCTGAGGCGATGAAAACTTAATCTCCGAACACTAACAAATAGTCGGAGACCACCCAAGCATGCTCAGGAAAACCCGAGCAACGAGTACACTGGCTCATCACTACTTGTAATGTATGGGATGATATTTCCATATACATGCCTATAGAGCACAATCTGTCCACATTGCTAATAAATCAATCAAAACAATGAATGCATGCCATGCAGATCCCAAAAAAATAAACAATGCCAAATATTAGGATGTTTAATATGTGTGAATTACGGCTGTACACGTTTTGTTTTACAGGAAAGTTCAGTAAAATTGAACCTTCATATTTTGCTTTTTTAGCACAATTTTGTCTAAGTTCAGGATATTTGTATTTCTGTAACTCTGAAAACTGGAATAAAAAATGTCAGCCGTGTAGTGTCAGCGATGTCTCTGATTTCCTTTTATGTATTTTCGCTGTCAAGCTAAAAAAAATTACTGTAGACGACAAACTGATCGCATCAACAAATCTTGAAAGAGTCCCGGGTACGACACCAACTCGACTGTACGTAATCAACTCAGAGACTTGCATCAAGAGCTGACAGCAATCAATTTACACGCAATTAGTCCAATTATAAAAAATCTTTACTGCCCAGTGGGCAGAAAATAAATCATTGCGAGACATTCAACCATATGTAGATAAGAGAAAAAGAAGCTGCCATCAACATGTACAACATGGATTATGCAGTGGCCATGTGAGCCACGACCAATATGCCGTTCCCTATTCACATTATTTGGGTTCTTGTATTTTTTATGGCAATAATATCAATGTAGAGAGAACTGTATTTGCCATCAAATATAATATAAGGTATGATGGAATTCAGCACCTCTTCTGTGTGGCATGTGTCTCCACGTACCATGGCAGAAATGTAACTTTAGTCAATGACTGAAGTAACATTTCTAGGGTAAACAAAATGCTACCACTTTTTATGAACTCGACAGGTGGGTGCCCGTGGTCATAACTAGTGATGAGTGAATATACTCGTTACTCGAGATTTCCCGAGCACGCTCGGGGGTCCTCCAAGTATTTTTTAGTGCTCAAAGTTTTAGTTTTTCTAGTTTTCGTAGCTGAATGATTTACATCTGTTAGCCAGCATAAGTACATGTGGGGGTTGCCTGGTTGCTAGGGAATCCCCACATGTACTCGTACTTATGCTGGCTAACAGATGTAAATCATTCAGCTGCGGCAAGAAAAACTAAATCTCCAAGCACTAAAAAATACTCGGAGGACCCCCGAGCGTGCTCGAGAAATCTCGAGTAACGAGTATATTCGCTCATCACTAGTCATAACCCGTCCCACCCTGGCTTTGCCCCAACACTGTCCATTTCAGCACAGCTAATCTAAAGTTGTGTGAAGACGCCAAAGTTGCAAGTTTTTCTGCTCATCTCCAAATTTTGCAACAAATGTGTGACTTTTCAAAGATCCCCCCCAACAACCCGATATTAGATGGGAAAATTGCTCTGCCAAATATCAAGGACATCCTCAACTCCTAAATGTTTGCTGTAATAAAAGAAAAATGACCAGAACCTCCAGCCAAAATGTGAACAGGTGCAATCTGACTCCAAAAATAAGCAAAAAAAACTGTTCTAAGGTAAATGTGAACATTGCAGACATGAATTTTGAAGTGTATTACTCTATAAACTATACTTATCACGCAAAGATACTAAGCACACAAGTTGGCCAATTGGTGTGTGACCATCTGCCATGACATGGGATACTCCAATGTAGGTGGGAGCCAGCAGTATCAAAGCTTGTTAGTGTAGGTTCTCATCTGTCCGATCACTGTGTGATTAGCATAATCGGACCATTTTTCTCAGGTGGCGAACATATAACATTGTGACCATAGGCTTAGGGAAGTTCTGAGTGTAGAAGGAAAATGCTTCCTATTGATTCAGTAAAATAACATATAAAAAATGTGAAAAAAAAATCATCCGTGGATTTGTATATTTGTAAAATGCTCCAAATTTACAATTTATTTCTACAGCATGTAACATCGTTATTAAGGTTGAAGGAAGACTTTAAGTCCATCTAGTTCAACCCATAGCCTAACCTAACATGCCCTAACATGTTAATCCAGAGGAAGGCAAATACAGTTTTAGAAAATTCTGTTTACTTGCAATTGTTTCTGCCAATTTTGGAGCTTTCCTGGGCTAATTTTGACATTTTACATTCTGAGAATAATTAGTGATAGTTTTGTGAACATTGATCTTTTCTCGGTTCGTCTAACTTTCAAGTGACTCCAAACTGTTGCTTGACTTTAAATCTGTTTTTGCAGAAGAAAACAGAAAACTATGATCTCACCCTCAGTTATATACTGTTTTAATAATACGACACTATTTCACTCCCTACTTTATAGCCTTCATGGTGTGATTTACAGATTCTGCAGCGCTTCACTTCGGAGCTGGATTGCCGGAGAACTGTGTTGGAGTTCTATCTTATGTCTTCTTGAATTATTTTCCATTTGAGTGCTGACTGCTGAGCTCTCTAGTTACGATGAGAGGAGGGGAGGGCGGGCAGGGCCATATCCATATGCATAAATCTGATTACGACGATCTTTGGGCCATTTCCTATGTACCGAACGCTGTGAGATTTCTATACATCCTTTTATACACCTGTCCTATTACGTTTTTGGTTGGCATCTGACCTGCTGGTATGACTTATTCATAATTCATATGGTAATGTTTTTGTTCTTTGATGCTTTGGATTTAAATCATAGGTTCTGAATATTTATGCTGTCCGACCTTGTGAATTTCCAATTTTACGAAACCTTTTATATTTTGCTTCAATTATATTTTAACTAATTTATGACGCTTTTTACTTCAATTGGAGATGAAAAAAACTGCTTTGGGTATGATATTTACAGAAAGGCAGAATTAAGATTCAGAATGTAGTCTACAATGAATGAATGTATTCTTAACTTTCGAGAACATTCCTGGCACTGAAAAACATGCCAATTTGTCACTTTTCACTGACCCATTTAGCTTCATCAATCAGGCAATGAGAAGCCTGTGGCTATATATGCAATGCTTGACTAGTTATAAGAACTGCCTAAAAAGTTATTCCCAGGTAAGTGATGGCATATTGCTGAGAATAGCCATCATTTAATGACCACTTGAGGTCCAATCTCTGGGACCACCACTGGTTTAGAGATTTAAAAAGACACAGTTCTGATTAATTGTTTTATCCCGTTTCCAGACTTTCCCTGCACAGTGGCCGTCCCGGCCACCCTGCTATGCAGGATGGAGAAGTTGGTAGCTGGGAACAGCTCTGTACAGAGGAAGAACTGAGAATGAGGTCTCAGCATATTTAGGCACAGATTCTCCAATTTCTAGTCACTAGGTTTGATCGAATAGCTTTGGATAAGTGTTCATCCGAATATCCGAATATCTATAGCACTTACCGAATAGCTGCATCGGTAACCTGGATACCTGGAGCGCTCCCGATAACCAGATGTCCAGCGCCGCAGCTGCATGTGATGCGACTGTGTTACAGTCACAACACATGAATGGAGAGGCTGTTTGTTGGGTTCTCCAAACTGGAAGGTTCCTTTAATTATGAGAATCAATGCTGAAACATGATACAGCAAACTGATTAGCCCCCCTAATGATGGTTGCAAGTTTGCAAGTAGTTATAATATATATATATATATATATATATATATATATATATATACATATATATATATATATATATGTATATATATATATATATATATATATATACTGCTCAAAAAAATAAAGGGAACACTTAAACAACAGAATATAACTCCAAGTAAATCAAACTTCTGTGAAGTCCAACTGTCCACTTAGGAAGCAACACTGATAGACAATCAATTTCACATGCTGTTGTGCAAATGGAATAGACAACAGATGGAAATTATTGGCAATTATCAAGACACACTCAAAAAAGCAGTGGTTCTTCAGGTGGGGACCACAGACCACATTTCAGTACCAATGCTTTCTGGCTGATGTTTTGGTCAGTTTTGAATGTTGGTTGTTCTTTTACACTCGTGGTAGCATGAGATGGACTCTACAACCCACACATGTGGCTCAGGTAGTGCAGCTCATCCAGGATGGCACACCAATGCGAGCTGTAGCAAGAAGGTTTGCTGTGTCTGTCAGCATAGTGTCCAGAGGCTGGAGGCACTACCAGAAGACAGGCCAGTACACTAGGAGATGTGGAGGGGGCCATACGAGGGCAACAACCCAGCAGCAGGACCGCTACCTCTGCCTTTGTGCAAGGAGGAACAGGAGAAGCACTGCCAAAGCCCTGCAAATTGACCTCCAGCAGGTCACAAATGTGCACGTGTCTGCCTAAATTATTATTATTATTTTATTATTATTATTTATTTATATAGCACCATTAATTCCATGGTGCTGTACATGAGAAAGGGGTTACATACAGAGTTATAGATATCGTTTACAGTAAACAAATTTACAGTGACAGACTGGTACAGAGGGGAAAGGACCCTGTCCTTGTGGATTTACATTCTATGGGAGAGTGGGGAAGAGACAGAAGGTAAGGGTGAGGCAGCGGCTCTGGCGATGGCGAGGCGGCGGCTCTGGCAATGGCGAGGCGGCAGGATGTTTATTGCATGGTTATTGCAGGCTGTAGGCTTTCTTGAAGAGATGGGTTTTCAGGTTCCGTCTGAAGGAGCCGAGGGTGGTCGATAGTCGGACGTGTTGAGGCATGGAATTCCAGAGGATGGGGGATATTCGGGAGAAATCTTGGAGGTGGTTGTGTGAGGAACGAATAAGTGTGAAGGAGAGTAGGAGGTCTTGGGAGGATTGGAGATTACGTGAGGGAAGATATTGGGAGAGTAGTTCAGAGATATAGGGAGGTGACAGGTTGTGGATGGCTTTGTAGGTCAGTGTTAGTATTAGCATTAGTTTGAACTGGATTGGTTGGGGAATTGGGAGCCAGTGGAGGGATTTGCAGAGGGGAGAAGCAGGGGGTAATGAGGAGAGAGGTGGATTAGCTGGGCAGCAGAGTTGAGGACAGACTGGAGTGGTGCAAGAGAGTTAGCGGGGAGGCGACAGAGGAGGGTGTTGCAGTAGTCAAGGCGGGAGATGATGAGGGCATGCACAAGAGTTTTTGTAGATTGTGGGCTGAGGAAGGAATGGATTCTGGCAATATTTTTGAGTTGGAGGCGACAGGAGGTGGCAAGAGTTTGGACGTGCGGTTTGAAGGACAGGGCAGAGTCGAGAGTTACCCCGAGGCAGCGGATTTCAGGTGTGGGAGAGAGCGTGATGCAGTTTACCATAATAGATAGGTCAAGTAGGGGGGATACGTGAGATGGGGGAAAGATGATGAGTTTGGTTTTGTCTACCTTGAGTTTTAGGAAACGAGAGGTGAAGAAGGAGGATATGGCTGACAGACACTTCGGGATTCTGGACAGTAGAGAGGTGACATCTGGGCCAGAGAGGTTGATCTGAGTGTCATCCGCATACAGGTGGTACTGGAAGCCGTGGGACTTTATGAGTTGTCCTAGGCCAAGAGTATAGATGGAAAAAAGTAGGGGCCATAGGACAGAGCCTTGAGGTACTCCAACAGAGAGAGGGTGGGATGAGGAGGTGGTGTTGGAGTGGGAAATGCTAAATGTGCGGTCAGAAAGGTATGAGGCAATCCAGGACAGGGCAAGGTCTTTGATGCCAAGGGAAGAAAGAATCTGTAGCAGTAGGCAGTGATCGACTGTGTCAAAAGCAGAGGACAGGTCAAGAAGGAGGAGGATGGAGAACTGTCCGTTAGCTTTAGCTGTGAGTAAGTCATTAGTAATTTTTGTCAGGGCAGTTTCGGTGGAGTGGTGGGGGCGGAAGCCAGATTGGAGGTTGTCAAGGAGAGAGTTAGATGAGAGGTGGGAGGAAATTTGAGCATGGACATGCTGCTCAAGGAGTTTTGAAGCAAACGGGAGCAGTGATGTGGGGTGGTAGCTGGGCATAGCAGTTGAATCAAGGTTAGTTTTTTTGAGGATGGGTGTGATTGTGGCATGTTTGAAGGCCGAGGGGAAGGTACCAGAAGATAGCGATAGGTTGAAGAGATGGGTTAGGGCTGGAATGAGCATGTTAGTGAGGTTGGGGAGCAGGTGGGAGAGGATGGGGTCAAGTGCACAGGTGGTGAGGTGCGATTTGGAAAAGAGGCGAGTAAGCTCTCCTTCAGTGATGTTGGAGATGGAGGTTATTAGGGAAGGGCAAAGGTCTGGTATAAGGAGTGGTTGGGGTGATGGAACAGTAAAGGTTTGCCTTGTTTAGTCGATCTTGTTTTTGAAGTAGGTGGCAAAGTCATCGGAGGAGATGAGGGGAGTTGGAGGTGGCAGTGGTGGGCGGAGGAGGGAGGTAAATGTGCTGAATAGTTGTTTTGGGTTGTAGGATAGTGAAGATACAAGGTTAGTGAAATAGGTCTGTTTAGTGGAGGTAAGGGCTAATTTGAAGTCAAATGTAGCTTGTTTGAAAGCAGTGAAGTCGTCTGGCAGGCGTGTTTTCTTCCAATGCAGCTCCGCAACCCTGGATGCTTGTCAAAGTTTTTTGTGAGACTGTTATGCCAAGGTTGCCTATTGGTTCGTCGCACTGTGCCATGCATGAGAGGGGCGAGTTATAGGAAGCGGTGGCGCTGTCCCTGTCGTGGAGTGAAGATAAATGGCTAGAAACCGACTCCATGAGGATGGTCTGAGAGCTCGATGTCCACAGATGGGGGTTGTGCTCACAGCCCAACATCGTGCAGAATGCTAGGCATTTGCCACAGAACACCAGGATTGGCAAATTAGCCACTGGCGCCTTGTGCTCTTCACAGATGAGAGCAGGTTCACACTGAGCTCATGTGACAGACGTGACAGAGTCTGTAGATGCCATGGAGAGTGATCTGCAGCCTGCAACATCCTTCAGCATGACCGGTTTGGCAGTGGGTCAGTAATGGTGTGGGGTGGCATTTCTTTGGAGGGCCGCACAGCTCTCCATGTGCTCAACAGAGGTAGCCTGACTGCTATTAGGTACTGAGATTAGATCCTCAGACCCCTTGTGACACCATATGCTCATGCGGTTGGCCTGGGTTCCTCCTAATGCAGCACAATGCCAGACCTCATGTGGCTGGAGTGTGTCAGCAGTTCCTGCAAGATGAAGGCATTGAAGTTATGGACCGGCCCACCCATTCCCCAGATCTGAATCCAATTGAGCACATCTGAGACATCATATCTGGCTCCATCTACCAACCTCACATTGTACCACAGTCTGTCCAGGAGTTGGCGAATGCCTTAGTCCAGGTCTGGGAGGCTATCCCTCAGGAGAACATCTGCCTCCTCATCAGGAGCATGCCCAGGCATTTTACAGTAGGGAGGTCATACAGGCACGTGGAGGCCACACACAATACTGAGCATCTTTTCCTTGTCATGAGGCATTTCCACTGAAGTTGGATCAGCCTGTAATTTGATTTTCCACCTTGATTTTGAGTATCATTCCAACTCCAGACCTCCATGGGATATTCATTTTGATTTAAATTTATAATTGTTATGTTTTATTGTTCTGAACACATTCCACTATGCAATGAATAAAAAATTGTAACTGGAATATTTCATTCAGAGATATCTAGGATGTGGTTCTTTAGTGTTCCCTTTATTTTTTTGAGCAGTATACATATATATATATACAACTGATGCTCCTAGAGTAAGATTTGCTAAATCTATGAAGAGTAGAGATGAGCGAACCCAAACTGTAAGGTTCAGGGTTCGTGCCAGATACCAGATATGCATGGGTCAGCTCACCTGTAAGTAAGAGTCATATACTTCTTAATGAGGTTAGCGCATCTTTCAACTACCATTCACCTCCACAATGATTCGAGTACATATATGTTGTAATTTAGTCCACATTTTAGGGGTAAATTATGATGACTTTGCTGACCATGTTTGGCTCACATCTCATCCCGGTGAATCTATATCCACATTTTAAATAGTAGCGATGAAAAAATTGCAACATTTGCAAACTTTAAGTTGTACAAATAATTTTAATCAGTTTTAAGCCATAAAAGTGCCAAAAATGACTTGATTAATCAGAGCCTTATTTCTGTGTCTACTGAGAGTACTTGTAGCACTGTATCAGATCAATGGAGATTCGAAAAACATAAAGACAATATAAGATGAATCTGTATTTAATTATTCATGAATGATTAATAAAACACATTTTCATTAAGTTTTAAAACTTTTGGAATAATGCAGAGTTGCCCAATATGCTGACAATCAGTCTATTGGAAAACACGTTTCAGCGATTTGTACATTAAGGTTGACTTCTGTTTAGTAATTCAGCTCCAGGTACACATTTTGCCTAAGGGTGGAAGTAGCTGGAAATAGCTATCCCAGAGTGATTTCCCATCTGCTTTTACATAGATTTAGGTAAGCTTTCCGATGCTGTCTGTGGCACATTGCGGTATCATGCAGGATGTTAGAAAAAGAAGAAGCTAAGTTCAGTAACCTTCCTCCAAAGCCTTGAATCAATGGCTGAACGCCTAGAACATGAGTCACATAACTCACCGTTTCACTACTGCCACAATGTAATGAGCGGCATTCTTATCTCAGCATGACGCCACCTCAATCCTCTACTCTTGTGGCCCAGATTGTGCTGTTTGTGCCTAACGAGGACTGACTGCAAGGTGCACAAAATACTGTCCTACATACAAACATGGATGTAATGGGAAAGTGAAATATCCCATTCATTTGTGTTTAGTTTATAGCTAAGACCTAGTTATTCACTGCCAATTACTAAAATGCAAACATTTGTTCCTTGTCAGCCATTTCATACTGGAGATGTTGACTGAGGAGTCTTAAAAGGGAATTTGAGAAGAGGATTTCACCCTCCAAACTATTTATATGAGCATGTAGCTCTTTCAAAGACAAGTTCAGCAATACCTTTACATGACCAGTTCATTCCTCCATTACTGAGAAATCAGGTTTTGAAATAATATGCAAATGAGGCTGAAGAGCTACTGTAGATCTGAAGCCTCAGTCCTTTCAGCTTTATTCAGCTCCCAATTTTGCCTCCTCCTGCTTGACTGATGACCTCTTTGTTATGTGTAACTTCAGTCAAAGAAGTCATCAGTGAAGAAAGAGGAGGCAACGTTGGACGAGGAATATTTCTTATATTTATTTTGTCTGTTGATTTTTGCAACATTTATTGCAAGTACAGTGCTGTGCTGTGTTAAATGCAAGTTAAATGGTTTTTCTGACAATCACAGTATTTCTCACAAAGCACAGTAAATGCATACTTATTGTTAATACACAGACCAAGCCCAACATATTCTCTTGCACCTCTATATAATTTTTCCTGTTTCAAAAATTTCTCTGTGAAACACAGAACAACAGTTTCACATTCCACATGTTTTCTACCTCTGCAACAGAGCTTGAAATAAGAACAAAATGACTGCAAAGCTGAGAACTGCATAGCACAGCTGTGTTTGATGCCCGCAACAGACACATCACTAAAGCAAAACTGTAAATACTCATCTGTTGATGCATGTGGCAGAAGATAATTCTCTGCCGTATGCACCAACAGGGTGGCATTTGCAGGATCACATCACTGATTTGTCAACAGGCAGCTTCAAACACAGCTCAGCTATGCTGGCATCAGCTTTGCTAGTCTCAGCTTTGCTGGGTTTCCACAATAATTATTTAAGATTTGCTGTGGAGGCAGAGCAGAGTGCAGAACTGTTTATCTCTGCTATAAACCAGTTAACAAATCAAGGTTGTAAAAACACACAAGCAGCTATTTTACTGTGTATGGCAGAAGATAAAAGTGCTCTAGTTAGCTAGTGTACAGGATGATACATTGAACAGAAGAATACAGGGTGGCTGTTTATATGGATACACCTAATTAAAATGGGAATGGTTGGTGATATGAACTTCCTGTTTGTGGCCCATTAGTATATGGGAGGGGGAAAACTTTTCAAGATGGGTATGAGCGAGTATACTCGTTGCTTGGGTTTTCCAGAGCACGCTCTGGTGATCTCTGAGTATTTGTTATTGCTCGGAGATATAGTTTTCATCGCCTCAGCAGCATGACTTACAACTGCTGGACAGGCTGAATACATGTGGGAATTTCCTATAAAACAGGCATTCCTCACATGTATTCAGCGTATCTGGCAGCTGTAAATCATGCAACTCAGGTGATTAAAACTATATCTCTGAGCAATAACAAATACTCGGAGATCACCAAGTACACTCGCTCATCACTAAAGATGGGTGGTTACCATGGTGGCCATTTTGAAGTTGGCCATTATGGATCCAACTTTATTTTTTTCAATGGGAAGAGGGTCATGTGACACATCACATTTATTGAGAATTTCACAAGAAAAACAATGGTGTGCTTGGTTTTAACATAGCTTTATTGTTTCATGAGTTATAAAGTTGGATCCAAAATGTCCAACTTCAAAATAGCCGACATGGTCACTCACCACCCATTTTGAAAAGTTTTCCCCCTCCCATATACTAATGTGCCACAAACAGGAAGTTGATATCACCAACCATTTTGTTTAGGAGTATCCATATAAATGACCCACCCTGTAGAGTGTATTATAGACATAAAATACACACTATTTAAGTGTTGGAGGCAAAGCACACCTAAGCTGGAAGTCAACTGAGAGAGACTGTACTGTGCATCCTCAGCCAGGAACAGTGGAATTACAGCAGAATGGAACTGATGACCACTGGAGTACAAGTACAGGCTCTATGTGTACCCTTGGTGTGGCCAAACAGTTAAGTGCATCTTCCCACCTACTTGGTTTTCCTCTTTCCCCACCCCCTCCTTTTCTGATTGACAGCTCTGCCTTTACCAGAGAATGACGGAGATAGATGAAAATAAGTAGGTGGGCAGATGCACTTAAATGCTTGGCCGTGCCAAGGGTGCACTGAGAGCCTGTACTTCATTCGAACAGTCGTTCTGTGCTGACAGTCTCTCGTTAAGGCTTGCATGAATTATGGTATGTAACGCATTACTTGTCAAGTTAGCCGTTGCTGAATCTGTAGGTTGAAGAAATAAACTTTACCCACCAATGGAAAGATTTAGCTAGTAAAACAAGGCATGCAGACACTACCTATACACACAGCGTTATTTGTTGCTCTGCTATTCACTTGACCTGAATGGACCATTAAAGCAGTTCTACAGAAAATTTATTTATAAGCTTCCAAAGGAGGAAACCGTTCAGACTGTAATTATCATGCACAGCACTGTTCTCCTATCATCACGGGTTGCTGTGCTTGCAGTAAACATAGTGCTTCTTGTATACCATGGGACACTGACTTGTGCTTTGCTCTCCAGGCAAAAATTACAAGCTCTTCCCCAGAATCCATGTTTTGAGTCAATGTCTATGCATTATTTATATGCATCAGTTATCTTATATAATTCTGGACAATCTTGAATTTTTATTTGGTTGCAATGTACTTTTCATAAGAGGCTTTGGAGAGAACATTATTCCCGCAATAATAAATCCGCTGCATTTTTCTTGCATTTTAGGACCTCTTCAATACTTCCTACCTATAATTGAACACTAGCAAGGATCCTATAAGAGATGCATTCTGGAATTAATAAAGTCGCCTTTTCAATAATTCTGTTTTATCGACATAGATCAGAGATTTTCTTTGCCTTCCTGTTCTCTGTTATGCAGATATTTTGGTAATCTTGGTTTTATCTATGCATATGAGTAACGCTAACTGCATCAGTAACACAATTTATTAAAGTGGCCTGTACGTGTTGTAGGTTTTAAAAGTATCAGTAGTGCTATAAGACATGAGGATGGGATTTTGAATAAGGCATTGATGATATTCTCTTCAAATACTGATGTAGCAGTCATCAACTTAACAACTGCAGGGTGTCGTGATGATAGAATAGGGTAGCAGATTAAATTTATCAAACAGTTGCCAAAAGTGCTGACTAGGGCTTGGAACGACACATTTCATCATCTTCCTTTGAAGAATATATATTGAAACTCCTATCACAGTTACTGATGATGACTATACACCTCCTCTCAAGCAGTTATAATGTGGGAGATCTCAATTCAGCCTCCTCATTGCATAATGTTATAATTTATTAGTTTATCTAGGAGAAAATAGATTGAGGGATAAATTCACTGTCTTCACAGTAAGCAGGAGATGGTACTGGCTCCAACTAGCCATATGATGCTGTACTGAATTGTCTTGAGACTGATAGAAGAGCATAAAAGAATAAAACGTAGGGTGAAATCTGGGAATCAGTATGGCGGCTGAACAGCATGGAAGTACATACACCGATGGAAGGAAAATTAGCTCACTAAATATAATCACTGGTATGTTATACAGTCTGCTATGGACTGTGATATATAGAGGCTGCAGAAGTCAAATATTCCAAAAATTTTTGAAAGCATATAAATTTTGCCTGAAATTGAAGAAGATATCTCAATAGAGACAACATCTCTCAGAATGCGGCCTTTGGGTGTGATTAGCTGACTGCCCCAGGATCCACTCTTGGCAAACAGCAAACAGATGATTTTATGACCAGAAGACATGGCTCATCAGGCGTTTCCCCTGCAGCAGACTTGTATGCGTGCCAGATAATGGCTCAGAGGTAGTGTGAAGCCTTTATACAATATTTGACATATTGTGAGCACATTATCATATCTATCGAACTTTAAAGCCTTAAAATATACATTCCTCAAAAGTCTTTTTCATACGTAGAAAATAAATGTATGTTGCTGTGTGGTGAGAGGGGAAAGACTTCACGTAGGATCTTCTGTGATATGGATGATATTATGGCTGCAGTGCGAGAAAGTAGAACCGCTAATACCCTAGAGATTTCTCTATAGGATTGTCACCGCAAGAGTTCATCTCCTTTTCAGTGTGCCTGCAGTCTATTGTGAAGTGTTCCTATAGAGATACCGGAGTAAACACGGCAAGTTATATAAACCCTGACCTGAAGATGAATCGTGAATATCTCATTATTGGCACAATATCTTACAGCGTCTCTTCCACAGTCAGGGATGCTCAATATTTCAGACTGCTACTCACCTTTGCATTTATTAGAGGAATTTACAAGCGTTTTTTCTCCCTATGCTTGAAGATATGGTTGAATGCAAAAAGCCTGTGTGCTAGATCAGAGTTCTTATAAAATAATACAAACTAATCTCATTAAAGCATTTTAAAACATGCCTTCGGTCTAAGGATTTTATCTCCTTAAAAAAAAATTAACAGTAAATATAATTCCTTTAGTTGCGATTTTTCATATCTATTTTATGTTTTTTTGGATAACAGCAGAAAAACAAACAGAGTATAAGAAAAAATTGGTTAAACAGCAACTGGAGATAGTCCTGATTGGTACGTGCCAACTTAACCTGCTTCATATATTGGCACCCAACATGTAAAGTATACTTACATCCTATGGGATTCGGTAATCAACTGAAGATCCTTATTTTAAAAGGGTTTGTATTTAGAGATGAGTGACTATAATGAAATTCTAATTTGGAAGATTTGTTTAAATTTGGTCCAAAATTTTATTTGCATTGAATAAATTCAGTACAAATCGAATCTGCCTGGAAAATGTTAAAAAAAAACATCTCTCCCTCTGGTCTCCTCTGCTCTCCTTAAACTAATCCAACCAGTTCCAGTCTTCCGATCGGACCCACTTTCTTCTATAGTCTGTCTTTATTATTTCAGTGACCTTAATTACTTTTATTGTGCTTCACATGGTCCTATGGGGTGCAACGCAAGTCATTGACGTCAAAGAGATGACAGGGACCTTTGAAATTAGAATTCCGCAGCTTCAATGAACTTTCTTAAAATGCAGACACAACAAAAATAGAAATGAGGACCCTTCAGTGGCATCAAAATATGAAAGACTCTACCATATCACCATATCCCCTGATGAGTCATGGACGGGATGAAGCGCCTTTGGAGGCGGTCCCTTTTTGGAATGGCATGATGTTTTTTATCCCTGATATGGATGCATTGGAACAGAAGCTTTATGCGCAAAGCTCCATATGAGGTTCTTCAACAGATGCATGAGGTCCTATCTTCTATCAGACATGGGTGAGATTGGTTCAATTATCATTAACTGAATCTCGTTTTTGGGGGGGCACAAGAAGCTATGGGTCAGTGGTACAGACATGTTGTTATGCCTTGGATGCCTCAATCTGTCTGTGTTACTACATTGCCAGTAGTACTGGCATTGGTAGTTTTGTATAGACATTTGCACCCCTGATTGTGCAGATCTTATGTTTTGATGCCCCTGAAGATTCCTCATTTCTATGTTTGTTGTGTCTAAATTTTAAGATTATTAATAAATGTTATGTTTTAAGTCCCCTCTTTTTTGCTACCATGAAATAATCTATTAAGGGACCTATATCCCTGTGTATCCTTGGGAATACCCATTATTGCTTTCTTGTGTTCAATGAACTTTCCCCAGAAATTCGATTTAAGTAAGTTTGTACGGATTTTGGTATTGGACAGGAAGTGGAGACGAGTTGGGGGTAAACAGGAAAGAGAGACATTTTGTTTCAATATGATCTGTCTACTCCGCTTACCCTGTGTACCTGGAGATAGAATATCCCAACAGTCCTGCGCCCAACTGTACTCACCTAGGAACTGCTAATCTCCAGTGACCAGCACTCTACAAGATATGAAAATTAAATTTATAAACTAGGATGTGACGTCATTGCAGCTGAGTACTATATGGAAGTCCGCTCAGCCATGCAAATCGACATTAGCCCACTCTCTGATGCTTCACCAGTGTGGGAAATGGTGCAGACAACTTTTTTTTAGCAAATTATGAATTGAATGTTTGATTTCGCGTGGAACCAGAAGAAATTCCTCAGCAGATGGATTTGCTTGTCACCTCTCATGTGAAGGTATATAGAGATGACCGGATTAGACCGGATTTTTTCTTAAGTTATTCTCTGCTATTGTAATGTCCCTTATTATGCTCTGGGGTCTCTCTTCAGACCCCAGACTATAATAAGTGAAAGATGTAAAAAAATTAAAAAAATTCTTACACTCACCTTACGGTTCACTTCTCCAGTCCCTCCATTCCTCACTGCCACCAGTCTGGGCCTCGTTGCATCTTTGGATCGTTTATCAGCAGAACTGAAATTCTCGGTTGTGTTGCTTGCTAAGCCGAGATATCCAGGTTTGCTTTGCTTGAAAGGGTTTTGTACATCTGCCCACACAGATCGTGGCCCATGCCAAGACGTATGACACGACATGGACCTGACTGGTGGCAGTGACAATAGGAGAGGCTGGAGAGGTGTGTATAAAGATTTTGGACTTTTTACGAATCAGAAACGTGGTGGCCAATGGTTGCCATTTTTTTTCTGAATCCGCGTGGAATCGAATTACAAAAAATCTGCATTTCAACGATGAATGCAGATTAAAATTTTTTTTAATACAGTTCAATTCCACTTGAATTTATTCGCTTTTCCCTTCCCTTAAATGTTGCAATGGATCAGACCTAATATTTATCCTCTATGTCAGCAATGAGAATACTTTTGCAGTTTGAGGATTTTTAGGGGTTAAATTCTCACAGCAGACAATTAAAGTATGTCATTCGTGTAATTAATTTTGTCTCGTAAAGTGCGTCTGACACCTTCTTTGGCTGAACAGTTTCATCTTTACTAGGAGAGCCGTACCCCACAGCGACTTCGTCTGGACAATGACTGCTCTTCTGTGTGGACAGTAAATTAAGCTGCTTGTAGCAACCCTCATCAAACCCTCAAACTGACACAGGTTTGCTGACTTCAAATGGTGCCTGTAAATCATGCATTACTGAATGAAAATATGGTCTTGACAGCTGACATTCCACCTTTGTATCTGAAACAATATTCACGCTGTGTGTAAATATATACATATCCTTTTAAGGAACATATTATTCCTGAAAACAGAACTCTAAACTGGGTAAATTTACCGAAGTTGTATAAAATGGAAAGCGTAAGTCTAAAGCCAGGCAAGTGCTGCGGTTTTGAAAGCCACCGGCTAGCATGATGGCCAGTGGCTTATTTCCAGGAGAACAATGTGATCAGTAGTTTGAAATTGGACAAGTCGGATTGACATCTCCATCAATGATTAGTCGACCGATAACCCCATACACATTAGACAGTTGGCCGGACCCATTAATATTAATGAGTTTGGCTGACATTTGTTTATGGGGGCCTTTAGAGATCAGGTCACAAGGTCTATATAAGATGTCCTGTTTCACTACCTACTATAATTGTGAACTTGCTTTGGGCCATGAAACCTCAGGGAAGTATGTCAATGGCTGTCTATCAATATGGCCCTTTAAGAGATCAGGTGTTACCTTCCATTCCCTCCACTGTTACTTGCAATGTGCCTCTACAAAAGATGGGCCAAGTGCACCCCATAAGTGCCAGCCAAAATACCCCTAATATGTTTAAATCAAAATACCTTCCACATGTTGAACTCAGAATTCCACATGTACCAGTCACAATCTGTACCCTAACCACCACTGAGTAGTATACAGGTGTTCATCACAGAAGCCTTACACCTGTACCAGTCACAGAACCCCACTCAAATGTCAACCACAGCCAGTCTTCTCATTCCTACCATTAGCGTTGAAATCCCTTGGTCTCTGATGCTGTGCGAGGACTTCCAGTCTCCATGAGACCCGGGAGGGTTTCTCCCATTCACGTGGAAGTTCATGGCACAAGTTGTAACGCTATGACACTATGACCTTCTACGACCTCATGGAAACATGTTAAGTATGAGAGGCTTGGGGATTCCAACATGAGTAGTAGGGAATCAGAAGATGTGCAAGGGCCGGACGAGTGGGCTTAGTGGCAACGGAGCCAGAAAGATGAGCATTTAGGTGAATATGAGTATATTTTTATTATGCTACTTCTTATCTTTATTAAGAAGAGACCAGAGAGCATAAAAAGGGACATTAAATTCTCGTAGAATAACATCTGCATGAATCAAATTTCCTGGGAAAAAACCCACAAACAAGCAAATCTGAATTTTGCATGATTCGCTCATCTCTACCGGTGTGTGTTCGCATTTTTGAAAAATATAGACATTTTCTGTTAATTTTTCAAAGAGCAAAGAGTGCCTAAAGGTCTGTAATACATTCTTTGATCTTCTGTGCCCATACTTGTTCATTGCATGCTTCTTTGTATGCATGCATGAAAGAAATGTGGTAGCATGGCTTAAAAATGTTGTGGTTCTCCAGGTTAATGATATATCCCTTTGACACTATGTTTGGAAAAATGTATTTGAAGATTGCACCATACTGCGTATTGTACAGCTGTCACAATAATGATGCTCATGTTTTCATTATGCATACTGTTATAATACTTAGGTTCAGTATGACAGCTAATAGACACACAGGAAGCGATGCTTTAGTATGGCATCAGAAAAGATCTAGTTTCCCATGCTGGTGTTATATCCCATTGACAGCATGTTAGGTGAACAGTTCACATTTTATAATAGTTTTCACATTAATAATACTTATATTTTCAAAATTGAAATTGTTAGAAAATGCTTCCTCATAGTGGTTGTGAGTCGCCCACCAGGGCAGTGGGGATACTCGGTATCGGGTCCGGTTGCAATTAAAGGGGTGGTCACTATGGCAGCAACCCGGTCCATGGCCCTGGGCTCTCAAGTAAAAGGGAAAAGGTCTTTTAAGGGAAAAGGTCTTTTAAAGTTTGTGTTCATGATGCCACCTGTGGTTCTCTGTCAGAGGGCACTGACGGTGCTTAAAGGGGTCCTCTGGGTTGATGTTACCACAGCAAACATGGTGATGCTTCCCACAGGTGAAGTGGGGTCCCCAGGGCTCCCGATCTGCAGGGCAGGGATGGTATATGCCAGCAAATAAATGGAGGACACAAAATTGTAACGTTTTTACCTGGTTTACTGGTTGTAAGCAGCCGCAGTCCAGGGTACCAGCACCAGGTGGTGATATGGTCCGGACGGCCTGGAGGTAAAGGTGGATCCCTCTTCCAGGTGAAGTCCGTAAGCCTTTCTACTCGCGCTTGTATGCGAGGTCCTTGCTGCCTGTGGCTTCCATACAAAGTCCTCTCTCTCCTGTCCTGGGACAGTTACCCGTATGGTGGGCAGCGTGAGCTTTTTTATAGGGTCTCTATCATGACCCGGGCTCTTAGTGTACTGTTGCACCTTCAGGTGTGGGTGCAGACAAATTACAAAAAGTCCTACGCCCTCTAGTTCTGGCGTGTGACCTGGAGCACAATACAGCCTCGGGCTCCCGGTGCCCGGTTCCTGCACTTCGGCTCAGAGGGTGCCCGGTCACAGTTCCCCTCTAAGCCCTTTTCTGCTCCTGTGCTTCTTTCCTCTGATGCTCACTACAATTCAACCTTTCAGTTTATCTTCTGTTTCTGGAGCTGCAGCTCACACGTGGCTGCATGACCCCTCTGTTTGCTCTCACTCCTCTCACCTCTCTCCTCTCAGCTCCAGACTAACTAACTCCTCCTCCAGACCAGAATACTTAAAGCTGGGGAAGCTCCTTTGAATCTGGGTTCAGAGCTCCCCCTTCTGGCCTGGATTCAGAATGTGTTGCATGTAGGTGCTTTACCTGGTAAAGGAAATCCTCCTTGCCTCCAAGCATGATATCGCCCTCCCTGAAAGAAAGGCAACATCACTGTAACAACTGGTTACCTGGGATATTACAGTTGTCTGAATGATGCCTCTACAGGTTTAATGTGATGTTAACGCAGCAATAGATGCACCAACACACAAGTTTCTGCTAAGCCCAAGATTCCATAATTTAAATAATTCTGAAATATTTTAACAAATTCAATTACCAGTATTTGACAAATACAAAAATAAATGTAAAACTTTTCAAATATTAAAGTGAATCAGTCAGCATTGTACAATCAGTGTACAGAGAAAGCAACCAATCAGTGGCGTGGGTGGGGTTATACAGCGCTCAGCGTTTCGAGCTCTGCTAGATCTGCAACAGAATTTTTTTTTTCATCACAACTTCTGAAAGCTGTAAACTAAGTGATATATCGCTGCAATCATGGTAGTTGTCCCTACTTAGTTCTGCTGTCAGATTACATACTGTAGCAAAAACTGTCGACACATTCCCTTTAAAGCAAAGTAAACCATTTCACATATAACAAGTCACAAGTAGGGTTAAGCGACTTTTACTTTTATAGGATCGGGTTTCACGAAACCCGACTTTTTCAAAAGTCGGGTCGAGTGAAATCGGCCGATCCTATAAAAAAGTCGGGGTCGGGGTCGGCCGAAACTCGAAACCCAATGCAGTGCATTGGGTTTCCAATGGTTCCCAGGGTCTGAAAGAGAGGAAACTCTCCTTCAGGCCCTGCGATCCATATTTAAGTGTAAAATAAAGAATTAAAATAAAAAATATCGCTATACTCACCCTTGGACGCGCCCTGGTACTAACCGGGAACCTTCCTTCCTTCGAATCAGCGCTTGCAGGACCTTGCGGTGACGTCACGGCTTGTGATTGGTCGCGCGACCGCCCATGTTACCGCTCGCGCGACCAATCACAATACCTAATAGGAATATACTCACCCTCGGACGCGCCCTGCTTCTTTCCGGCAGCCTTCCTTCCTAAGAATCAGCGCTTGCAGGACCTTGCGGTGACGTCGCGGCTTGTGATTGGTCGCGCGAGCAGTCACATGGGCGGTCGCGCGACCAATCGCAAGCCGCGACGTCACCGCAAGGTCCTGCAAGCGCTGATTCGAAGGAAGAAAGGCTGCCGGTTAGTACCAGGGCACGTCAGAGGGTGAGTATAGCAATATTTTTTATTTTAATTCTTTATTTTACACTTAAATATGGATTCCGATACCGATTTCCGATATTGCAAACATATCGGAACTCAGGATCGGAATTCCGATACCAGATTCAGAAGATCGCCGACTTCATGGCCGACCCCACACAGGGGTCGGGTCGGGTTTCATGAAACCCGACTTTGCCAAAAGTCGGCGACTCCTGAAAATGGCCGACCCGTTTCGCTCAACCCTAGTCACAAGTATAAATCTCTCTATATACAAATATATTACAGTAAAAACGTTTCATATTTACTACAGTTTCTGAAAATTGCTGCAATAAAGGCACAAACGCTTTGTTTGAACTCACCATGTTAATAAAGTGGTAGATCTATGAGTAATGGTGTTTCAAAGAGATTTAAAACTTTATATAGTTCATTATTAAGTATGTACACTGATATGTTACATCATATTACTACAAAAAATGTACCGTATTTTTTGGCCTGTAAGATGCAGTTTTTTCCTCCCAAAATTTGGAGCAAAATGGGTGTGTGTGTCTTATAGTCCAGATGTACCTGTTCTAGCTTTGGATAGGGAGGTGGGATTGCGGCAGCAGCAGATGAGTGGGTCACAGGATGCAGGAGCCAGCTGGTGTGGGTAACCCCTGTCGCTGCTGTTAAAGAAAAAGGAATATTTACTGCTCCCCATGCCAATAATCCCTCCCACCTCTATGCACTGAAGCCGATGCCAAGAAATGGAGGGACTATGGGTGTGGGGAGCAGTGAATATGCAGTGGTTGGGTGATCACATGTGCCCGCTATTAAAGAGAATGAATATTCACTGCTCCTCAAGTTCATGGGAGCAGAAAACAGTGAATATTCATTTTCTTTAGTAGATAGCACACATGAACACCCGACAGCTGCAGGAAGCCAGCAGCTGCAGCTAACAGTGTGCATGCTATTAAAGAGAAATTAATATTCACTGTTCCACACTCCTATAGTCCCGGGCGTGGGGAGCAGTGAGTATTCCGGCAGCTGTTTTCCTCAGCTTGTAAGCAGCACATGATGTCACTGTCATGTTCTGTTTACAAGCATAAATCAGCTGCTGGCATCAGAACAGAATGCTGCGAGGGAGCGCAGAGAAGGTAAGTAGAATGGAAAAGGAATAAGGGGACTATGTAAAACAGAATGGGGATGAGGTGGCCATGTATACAAGGAAGGGGAAGAGGGGACCATGTATACCAGTATGGTCATGAGGGGACATGTATACCAAGATAGGGATGAAAGGGCCATGTATACCAGGATGGGATGAGGGGACCATGTATACCAGGATGGGGATGAGTGAGCCATGTATAAAAGGATGGAGATGAAGGGACCAGGTATACAAGGATGGGGATGAGGAGGCAATGTATGCCAGGATGGTGATGAGGGGGACATGCATACCAGGATAAGGATGAGGGCGGCATGCATACCAGGATAGAGATGAAGGGGCCATCCATACCAGGATGGAGAGGAGGGGGACCATATATACCATAATGGGGATGAGGTGCCATGTATACCAGGATGGGGTTGAGGGGACAATATGTACCATAATGGGGATGAGGGAACCATGTTTACCAGGATGGGGATGAGTGGCCAAGTATGCAAGGATGAGGAAGAAGGGACCATATATACTTGAATGGGGATGAGAGGACCATGTATACAAAGATGGGGATGAGGTGACCATGTATACCAGGATAAGGATGAAGGGGCATGCATACCAGGATGGGGATGAGGGGACCAGGTATACCAGGATGGGGATAAGGGGAGCATGTATACCAGGACAGAGGATGAGGGAACCATGTATAACAGGATGGGAATGAGGTGGCCATGTATGCAAGGATGAGGAAGAGGAGACCATATACACCAGAATGGGGATGAGAGGACCATGTATACAAGGATGGGGATGAGGTGACCATGCCTACTAGGATAGGGATGAGGGGACCAGGTATACCAGGATGGGGATAAGGAGACCATGTATACCAGGATGGGGGTGAGGGGAGCATGTATACCAGGATAGGGGCCTTGTATACCGTGATGGGAATAAGGGGAACATGTATACCAGGATGGGGATGAGGAGGCCATGTATGCCAGTATGGGGATGAGGTCACCAGGTATATGAGGATGTTGATAAGGGGGCCATATATACCTGGACTGGGGACATATATACCAGGATGGAGGATATTAGTACAGAATTGACCACATCTTTTGCTTCAATTTTTTTCTATTTTCTCCTTTAAAACCTACTGTAGGTGCATCTTATGGTCCGATGCACTCATCCACTAAAAAAACAATAATTTTTTATGCCCAACACCTGTAAAAAATTGCACCAAACATTTCAGATCATTTCCTGGCTGATGGTCAGCTTCCTCCAATTGTCCATTACCATTTGGAGTCCCAACCAAAGCACGTCCTATTTTATTAAACCATGTCCCAAGGGGTTTCTGGCTCATTCTAGCTGATGGTCTATCCTTTGGATTGATTATGAGAGATGATCAGATCCATTTGTAGTGGATTGAGTTTGAAACAAATTACATGAAATTCCCAGTTTTACACAAATTTTAACACTTTGAGATTTGATTCGTAGTTCACAAAAAAAAAATATCTTGCCCTGCACCGTTTCCCACACTGCTGAAGCATCACAGAGTTGGCTAATCATTTTTTGTGTGGCCACATGAACTTCACTATAATACCCTGTAGCAATGATATCTAGTAAATTATCATCCCTTGTACAGTGGTGGTCAGTACCTGGGCCATCCCAGATCAGTGGTTCCCAGTAGAGCATCGTTATATGGCAGAGTCATTTTCCATCTCCAGAGTCACTGGGTAATTCCCTCTCTGCTGTTTAGTGTAAGCACTTATGGTCAGACAGTGGGGTCTTCCCTCTTTCTCTCTCCCTCCTGTAGAGTGTAAGCTCTTGTGGTCAATGAAGTCCTCTCTCTCCTGCAGAGTGGAAGCTCTTATGGACAGTGAGGTCATCTCTTGTTCCTGCAGAGTGTAAGCTCTTATGATCAGAGGGATCCTCTCTTTCTCTTTTCTGTAGAGTGTAAGCTCTTATGGTCAGCAAATTCCTCTCTCTGCCACTCTCTACTGTAGAATGTATACTTTTATGGTCAGATGGCTTCTCACTATTTCCTGTAGAGTGTCAGCTCTTATGGTCAGAGGGGTGCTCTATCACTTTCTTCTCTGATTCATATGTATTTTCCAAGCAATTACAAGCTTTCCGTGAATCAAATTATTTGAGAAAATTTGTCGACAGTAACAAATTTGAATCTCAAAAGATCCGCTCATCTCTATTGGACATCAACATTAGATCAGTGGAGATCAAACTCTTGGTAGTCCATGCCAATCAGCTCATGTACTGTGGTCTCTACACTTTGCATGTGGCTCAGTGGGTCATTCTTCCATTAATAAAATATCAATTGCTGATTAGCTGCTTATCCTTAGGATAGGCCATCGATTTACGCGAATTTATTGTTATTTAGAGTTATTTAATAGCCTATGGATTTGCAAATTCTTTATACATTTATTTAATTACAAAGTATGTCTCGAGACATGAATCACGAGTTTTGATGGATTGACTCTCATATTGGGGCTTAGATTTTTAGGCTTTGTTCAAACGACTAGCAGCCTTGAGCAAAGTTGGCCATAAGTATGCATTACAGATTTATACTTGTCTATAGTAAATCATTTAAATTAATCACTGTCTCACTACGCTCTGTGTAGATAATTCTAGAACATTGTGGTTAATTTCTACCAAAGTCTTGAAGGATCCAAAAAATCTGGAAAGAAAAGGCAGAATCTTTGGCTTGTGGGGACATTTTGTCAGTGACGGCCTAATTGACCCTTCTTTCTGGTCAACCATAAGAATAACTTTGCTGCAAGGAAAAAGGAATTGCTTGTCAGGACTGAGAGTAAGAGATAGAAATCTCTAAGAGTAGCAAAAAGTAGCAGAATGGAAACAATGAGCTAAAAAACAATCCCTTGAGGAAGAGCAATTGAACAAAGAAATATATGTATATGGAAGCTAAGGTGTTGTTTAGGACCTATAAGTAACGGAGGAACTACCTTCCCTAGGATCATTCTTTGGGTTTTGTGGCAAAAAGGAAGACTAGATAGTAAACATCTACAACCAATATTGTGGAATACAGTAGATCTATTTCAACTGAAAAAGGAAATGATTGATTCTAAAGGGATAGAAAAGTCCAATTCTACTACATATAGATCCTTTTGAATGACTGATGGCCTGAAGCTACAAGGACCGAAGGACTGTAAATCTCTAGAGATTGGCTGTAAAAAAAAAATAAAAGATATAAAAAGATAAAGGCCATAAATCTTGGCACTGAGGCAGTGGCATCACCATGAAATATTATCAGTGTATATATAAATTTGATGTCCACAAGCTGCTTATGGACAATTTTCCGTGTGCATTAAAATTCGGCTTTGTAAGTTCAATCTGTTGTTATGGCGAGTACCTGCCTTATATCTATGGAGTTCATGACTATGTAGCAAAGCTAGAGGAATCACTAAGTCCTTCACAACTTGTAAATTGCAATTCCTCTGCTTCATAAATATTGATTCAGCCCAAAAAAATGGCTTCCTGAGCTTGGGAAAAGGGTGCCATGAGTATTATTGATGGTGAACACATCAAAGGGCAATGACTGGTATCACAGCGGAGGTTGGAGAGCAAATCAGTTCGGGTTTTCATGGTCTCTGCTCTTTATAGTTCTTATGGCCTTGTCTTTTATGTGGTTAAAACGGAAAGCTTCACAAACTAGGCCACATTTATAATAAGGCACATGCTGTAAAGGGTGCCTCAGGCAGACTGGCCGGTCTACTTTATGAATAGCTTTTATTCAGGATGATGCCCATATGCCTAATCGCGGCACAGATCCTATCTCCTTGTCTTTTTCGCTACGCTGGTATCTAAAGTCTCTATCGAATAATCAGAGTGAGTGACAATTCATTGCCTAAGGCTTCCTACAGCGTGAACCCTGACTTACTAACGGCAAATACTAATGTGATCATATAAAACCTCACCACCCAGCAGCAGTTGGTTCGACAGGTCTGTCTTTCTCTTGGTCATCACCTTTTTCGCGCTGCTAACATAAAGTTTTTCGTTTTTTTGCACGCCGTGATTTCTGTGATTAATGAAATGCAAATTCCAGATTACAATTAATTCACAAATTTACCACGGCTTCTTCTGCTACAGCTGGTGCTACAAATAGCATCATGCAGAATCTAAAATCTGCTGTGTATATATGGTAGATGAACAGACGTGCAGCATGGGAATCCATGGCATACATCATATTGCGGAACGTGTACTCTTCTATTTTCTTTTTGAGCTTTGACCTAAAATCTGTCCCAATATTTTATCTTAAAGGGAGTTTAACTGTATGTCCAGCTAAATAACAGAAGTATGAAAGGGATGGTATGACATGTCGCTGAGAAGTCTGTGCACTGTGACACCTAATGATCACTAAAACGAAGGGGTTTTTATGCTCCTTTGAACATCGCACTGCCCCGTCTTCTCACTTGGAGGTCTTTGGATTTCTTCCCGATCACTACAGTAGGACAGTAATGCGCATTTCTGATGAAAGAGCTTTCCCAGCTTGCCCACTGAGAACAATAATCACTCTCTTCGACCCAACATAACAGGGGAATTTCTTGTTGAGAATCGCATCTTCTTAAGTCCTACAAATTTTTTTCTTCTACCAAATATCCTACAGTTTTCATGAAAATCTTCTTGAAACTTTGGTATTTTTATTTTCAATGATTAAGACTCATTAGAGGCCATGCATCAAGGCAACTACATCAAGATTTACTCAATATGTGTGAAAGTCTTTCTCTACTTTTTGGACATTTTGTGTAGGGCATATCAGTTAAGCCAAGGGTGGAGAATGACAATGAAGGACACTTGTGCAGAACTAATGTCTGGCCCATGCATCAGGACAACCTGAGATTAACAAGAAAAAAAAAATTATAGATGATTTACCAATCATTATAAATAATTTATTCAGTGTATTGTATGCGTTGCTACCCGTGCAAGGATGCGAAATATGCCGATGTTATTTTCAGATTTATGTTGCCTATTTTTAAATAGTCTACTAAAGAGGTTTTCTGAGATTTAGATGAGTTTCTGTAGTCACCCCATGTGTATACTGTCATGATTCTCCTTTATTCCCAGCATGAGTGGGTGGTCACATGTCAACTAGATTCTTAACCGCTTCTCTCTATAGAACATTAAGCGAAACAGATGAGATTCTATTCGGCACATGATTGCATTTATGCAGGTTGCATACTTTCGGTCACATGAAAGCTCACTTGTACTGGGAATCCTGTGGCCTTCTGCACAAAATTTGCTAGAACCCAGAAAACCCTTTTAAAATGTAATTTTAATTGTACTGATACTTGGAGACACATCTTTAGATACTAGCACATTATGCCTGTAATGATGAAGAATCCCATTTGGAGCTTTAGGCAGAGAAAATCATATCGCATACAAATATTTGTACAAATGTTAAAAGCCTATTCTATGTATAGATTGTAGAAAATCTCACCTCGATTAACAATCACATAGGGAAGGTGAAAATCAAACTGCACATGAAGAAAGTAGATTGATGTTTTATGAACCTTAATAGTTTGTGTGACACATCACTATCCTTAGCAGCACGGTGGCACAGTGGTTAGCACAGCAGCCTTGCAGCGCTGGAGTCCTGGGTTCAAATCCCATCAAGGAAAACATGTGCAAAGAGTTTGTATGTTCTATCTGTGTTTGTGTGGGTTTCCTCCGGGTTCTCCGGTTTCCTCCCACATTCCAAAGACATACTGATAGGGAATTTAGATTGTGAGCCCCATTAGGGACAGCAATGTTAATGTCTGCGGAATATGTTAGCGCTATATAAAAATAAAATTATTATTATTATTATCCTTGCTGAAAAATTACACATTTCTGGTTAAATATAAAAATGTAAGTAAATATTGTTTAATAAAAATAGTTTGGTGAAATCTTGCAAAATATTAGAGATGTTGCTGAAGAAACTGTACAGGCAGTGTGTGAAAGCAAAGTAGTGAGGGTAACCATCCATTTATCTATACCCATGTATGTTGATGTCACATTAACTTAACTTTGGAATGTGTAGCTCTATAATCCCATCCATAAGTAAATCTAAGGACGCCAATTCTCCCCACCCCTTATCTAATTAAATAAAACTCCACACTGCATCACTTTCTATGTAATGGCCACAGCAGCCTCATTTTAATGAATAACATCAAGCGATAAAATATAACATTAGTCCAACAATCATCATCTAACAATATGCATACATAGCATAACAACCAGAAATAAGAGGGGATTGAAGGTTTAAAACAACTTTTCTTTAAGCCACAACAAAGGGCTCCTCACCGCTCCCAGCTGCACCTCATTGGCACCCAGCTGTTTCCATACCAAAATGTGCCACTGAGACCTGAACCAGGTAGGGTCCAGTTTACAGTTTTGTAAGAACACTGAACCACATGGGAGTCACCGTTCCTTGTTCTCACAGTACTTCAGTGCAATCAACCTCTTTCAAAACTTTACTTCTTTTCCACCAACTGTGGTGGCAAATTAAGCAAACCCCTCTTAGCAACCCTTACGATCGGAATACAATAGGGTGGGTGAAGGAATGTTCTTGGTTCAAAGGCCACCACTGAAGAACAGACGTCCCCTCAGTGACCCCTCCTTGAATACCCCTCCTCCTCACCAGTCAGATAAGCCCAAAACCCTTATGTCCCCACTATCTTCTCCAAAGATTCCCAATCAAATGCCTACATTTTTCCAACTTAACCCTTTAGAATTCAAAATTCAGGCATAACATCATAGAGTCCTCCCTGGAACCCTTGAAGAAGGACACTCTGATTTAATGGTTTACAAAAGCAATGTTTGTATTGAAAAGCTTGAAAAGGACTGTATATATAGCAGACCTCAGAGTCTTAGGCTATGTGTGCACGGTCCAGAATCCCAGTGCTTTGGACGCAGCGGATACCCAGCTCCGCCCAAAGAGCTGCCCCCTTTTTTACGCGCATTGATTCCGCCTCTCGTGTCTCCCCTTTTCCTCATAGTTTGTAAGCTTGCGAGCAGGGCCCTCATTCCTCCTGGTATCTATTTTGAACTGTGATTTCTGTTATGCTGTAATGTCTATTGTCTGTACAAGGTCCCTCTATAATTTGTAAAACGTTGCGGAATATGTTGGCGCTATATAAATAAAATTATTATTATTATTGAACACAGGCGGAATCACCACATCCTATACATAGACTGTGTTAATTATCTCTGCAAGATAAATTGAAATGCTGCAGTCTAGAAAGACGAGCCGCATGTCCGGTTACACAAGTCTGCCGCTTGCGTGCTTGTATGCATAGTGAAGATGGGATTTCATAAAATCCCCTCCACTATGCTGTAACATCAATCCACAGAAACTACTGAAGGAATATGCCCCGTGGAAACATAACCTTGTACACACCTTTTCAGTACTTGCAATTCGATTCACCGTAAATCAATTTTTGGGGCAAAATTAGCTGAAATTTACAAATTTGAAAAATGGGTTAATCTCTGAGTTCTAACACAACATGGAAAGGTGAGTAACTGTCCATTTGCCCAGACATACTATCCCCTTTCCTTTTTCTTTTTTACTTTCTAAATTTGTAAAAAAAAAAAATATTTATTTTTAAAATTTTGAAGAAGCAAGTAAGAATCCAGAAACAAACAATTTTTGCAATTATTTTTGTAAGGTAAACAATGTAGAAAATATTAATTAGAATTAAACATGCAATGCATTTTTTTTCATTGCACATTCACCACAATTCCCAGTGCTGTCATAAGAAATTATTACAAAAGAGCAGGCCAATCTTCTGCCTCATCACAAAGACAAAGACCCCATTTCAGATTTGGGCCGAATGTAATGCTTTCACTGGTGCCAGAAGACAAGCCGCATTACAGCGCTGGTTCTATAAAACTGCGCAGAACATGAACATAACTGTTAATGAGGTCAAGGAATCCTGGCAGCCTATAGCTTAAATCAGAGTACATAGGATTTTCTGAGAATGTTTCCCTACTGAAAACCACTGCACTATGCAGAAAAAAATGAAAGAAAACTGGTTTTATTATCTATGGTATTTCTTTTTTTTCTACCTTTCTAAATCTATTTGTTATTGTTTTTGTTCTCTCCTATAAATAATAAATGCTAATCCCTTTCTTATCCATTTCTCTGCAGTTCTTTTTTTATTTTATTTTTTTACTTTGCTAATTTGTCTTTGTAAAAAAGGAGACGCGGAAAATTGAAAAAAATCACTAGATTAAAACAAAAGGCTACTGAAAAGATTTTCAGATATACTTTAGATCTCAAAGCATCATTGATAGAATGTTTCTTCTGTTTACTGGGGAATGGATGAGCGGACCAGTGGAAATTGGCATTCTGGTACCCGATCTAAACTTTATTCCAAAGTTTGGTTTGGGTACCAAAACTGTACCCAAACTTGCACCGGAACCCAAACCTCATTGAAAACAGCTCAATATTTTGACCTGGAAAATTCTCTTTCTGTCTCTCTTTTTACCCTGGAACTCCGAACATTGCAAAGCACTTCCTGGAGAAGTCTGTGTTCGGCATTTAGAACTGGACACCAACTGTCTAGTACGAACCCCAAAGTTTTAAGTTTAGGTTTGCTCATCTCTACTCTTTACTTTTACATCGGAGACTCACTGGTAGGGAAACCTACCTGACCACTAGAGATGAGTGGACCTGAACTTAAATGTTCAGCTTTTTTTATTGGACAGTTGCTAAATGCCAAACATGGACTTTCCTCAAAATTCTCAATTTTCGGAGTTCCAGGGAAAGTCTGTTTGGGTGAGAGAGAGAATTTTCAGGTTCAAAAGTCCAGGTCCCCATTGCATTCAATGAGGTTAGGGTTCAGGTTCCAGTTCTAGTACAGTTCTGGTACCCGAACAGAACTTTGGAATAAAATTTGAGTCGGATCTAGAACTTGAACTTCCACTGGTCCGCTTATCCCTACAGACCACCAAGGGATACAAGAAAGGTGTTTTTTAGAATTCGAAAAAATGGTTTGACTTTTCAAAAAATAGCATCACTCTTGTTTCTGAGTTGTCTCCGGTATTACAGTTCATCTCCATTAGTGTGATAAGGTTTGTACAAAATATTCAAGTTGAGCAAAATGATTTGTGGTGCCCTAGTCTGGTCTGGTGTACTCCATGGCACCCGGACTGGAGGTTTTTTACTAGTCCAAGTGACATCTCGAAATAACATGAAATCTAATCACTAGACCTCATGTGATGTCATGATGACTTCCACCAGCTTCCAGGATGCAGGAGTGAGGATGCCTGACTTGGTCGGATTACCATGGAGGACAAAACTGGAACTATTACCGCCTAAAATTATATTCTATAGAATTTAATAATGTACAAGGTATTGGCAGATAGCGGGAAGGATTGTTGGACTTCTCTTCTCACATCCCAAATAATATCAGGTAATAGTCATCCTTTCCGGTAATTCTTCCAGTATAAAGAAAAAAACAGATCGGTATAATAAGAAGACATGTACGTGAACTGATTATGAAGTTCTGGGACCAGAAATTATTGAGTGGTGAGCACAAAATTCTACAAGAAAACACAATGGTCTCCTTTTCTGGTGGGGCAATTAGCTTCTCTTAATGGCGAAATGAAAAAAGAATACTTGTATGGGACCAAGGGCATTGGAGAATGGGGCATGAAAACACCGATTACTGGGTCTGGATCTATTAAATTAGCCAGAATAAGGGAACCATTGAACATAAGGGACTAGGGCACTACGCAACTGGACTCAAGTAAATGAGAGTAATATCAAATAAGATATAGTGAAGAAGAAAATAATAAAAAATGTATACCATGAATTAACCTATTTTTGTAGCATGTTAGCTCCTGGATCTTATAAATACCAACAGATGATTAATTTGCCAATGTGCCAACCTTCTTCATAAGTCGTAATTGGCTAAAATTCACACAAGTAAATGCACTTACGTGTTTATGGCTCAACTTAGATATCTGATTACTATGTAATCCCAAACCACGTATACACCACGAAGAGCCTAAAAAAGCCCTATACAGTTCAGCTCTGTGGCTATTCTATAATTTAGCCACACGTTCATCATTTCCTACTCTCATGGTGCCTTAAGTGAATTCTAGCAGTCAGAGATCAATACCCAAGAAGCAATTAGAGACACCAGCAACTGCACTATTTATTTCTAATTGGTGCATATATCCTGGAGGTCAAAGAAAAGAAAACTCTCCCGCTACCTGCTCTTCCTGTAAAATGGATCGTTTTACTTCTCCACCTCCACCGTGGTTTCTTCCACAATCTCATAGTCTCCTGAGGTTTGAGCTGGCATCTGCGGTTCTGGCAGGGTCTTCTATTGGCCGGCGCTCAATACTAACGCTGGTGTGGCCAATAAATGTAATTAACTTAGAATTGTGCTGATTTCATCTATGGTTTATAGAGAAATTGATTGCCAAAGCCCGAAACTTCCATTAGTAGGTTACGTACAAAGATTGTAGTATTGTATGTATAGTGGTGGTGAATTGTATGAAAAAAGCTGTAGAACGGACCTTTGGAAACTACGGTATTTTCCAGAGATGAGCAGTTGGGTGCACTTACATCTGATGATAATTTCCACCTGGAGCTCGGAAACTCAACCGTGAATGTGGACGTCTTGGAAAAAAATGTGGAGCCTTATTCCTTTTAATATGGTCAAAAAATGCTAAAAAATCATAGTGCCATATGTCATCTAATTAATAGCTCCATGGAGTGCCAAATTACATGACCAAATGTTCCCACAATTTACTGCTATACTGTATCTATACAGTTGTGACACAAAATATCCTAAGTCTGGTTTCTGTTCGATGGACAGCACAGAATATAGTATGGACAAATCATTTAATGGGTAACTATTGTAAAAGTTTTTAGCAAAGTTAAACATAAGAACTTTAGAAATGTATAAAAATGACTCTTTTTCCACCTTTAGCTTCTTCTTTCCCTTTTCCTCGGTTTTAGGCTGGTGTCACGCGACCATATGATCTCCATCTGAGAAAAACTGTCCTATTATGATAATCAGAGTTTGACCAGAGTGGGCTCCATTTTCTCGGATGCGGAGAATAAAAAAAATCCCCATCTTCTTCATATTTTGTCAGTCCGTGAAAATCCGATTTTTTTCACCGGCCCATAGACTTGAATAACCCAGTGAAATCCGATTATCAGAGCCAAATCGTGCATGCTGCAATATTTTTCGTTCGGACTGAAAAAAATTGGACACGGGCATATAGAATCACGTTAGTCCGAGTGTGATCAGATGTTTAGACTGATCGCCCTTGGAACAAAACTATGGTCATATGTATGAGCCCGTATGCATTTATCAATGTCTCTGAATTACAGCGTTAATATGTAAAAAGAAGTCCATGCACTGAGAGATCAGGTTACACATGCTCTAGGTAGAATAGCAAAAAATGAGAGAGGAACTGCTAGAAGGAGACCAAGGCAAATATGAACACAGAGACAGTGCTGCAGGTTCTAGTGAGTGATAAACCTCATCATAGGACTGCATTCACAGCTACACTTCTTAGTACTACTGTATAACATCCAGAATTCTGTAGTTACTTCTTGGAGAGTGCTTCACACAGATAGAGAAGCGAGAACAATCTCTGTATCTGTGTGAAATGTATGGCAGACATCATATAAGGATTTATATACTTTTGAGCTAAGCTTAGAGAAAGTTGACAGCTGAAAAATAAACTGCTACATACGTGTCATAAAATGACCAGAAATTGTTTTTTTCCTCACTCACACATATAACAACTTGTTCTGAAAAGTCATCAGCAGCTATAGATACATCTTAAGCGCCACCATAGGGGAAAGGAAGTTTTACATGGTGCAAATTGAATGAAATTAATCTGTCTCCGGGTTTTTGACACATAGTCTGAGAGCAATAGGAGAAGAGACAGAGAAACTGTCTCACTTACTGTAGTTTTGATAAAAGAGTTTTATCAGCAGGAGATTATCAATAGATGACTAGTAAACCTGCTGCCAGGTAGTTGCACTCTGTATAGCTCCACCCCGCCACTGATAGGCAGCTTTCTGTGTACATTGCACATGGGCAGAAAAGCAACCAATCATTGGCGTGGGCGGGGTTATACACAGCTCAGCATTCAGAGAGCTGCTAGATCACAGCAAAGAAAACAGTGAATTTGTCAAAAATGACAGCAAGCAAACCAGTACGTGACACATTGCTGGAATCATCGTCCTTGGCTCTTCATTATTATGCTCCCAGATTGAGAAGCAAAAACTCGGTGAAAGATTCCATTTAAGGGGATATCTGTTTAAAATTGAAAAATGTCAACTCTTCATGAGAATTTTGTTTAGCTACTCCTTGATTTGGCTAACTAGTGGAGATTAGGAATGATGAACTTTACTTTATTAGCCCAGAATACTCTTAAGGGCTCATTCAGACTTCCATTTTTTTTTTGCCTACGAATGCTATCCTTGCTTTTCATACATTCATATGTCCGTGATTTTACATGGACCAAGTGGTCCAGGCAAAAATTGGATCAAATTTGGCAACGTAAGTCTAAGGCCGGCTTCACACTCAGCGTATGAAAATACGGTCCGTATATTACGGCCGTAATACGCTGAAATGTCCCGAAAATAGTGGTCCGTAGCTCCTCCGTAGGCAGGGTGTGTCAGCGTTTTTTGTGCATGGCATCCTCCGTATGTAATCCGTATGGCATCCGTACTGCGTGGTTTTCTCGCAGGCTTGCAAAACCAACATACCGCTATAGAAATGATCCATGTGTCCCAAAAAGAAAAAAAAATATATATATACTGTCTATATGTATATATATATATATATATATATATATATGTCATTAGACACATATATGTATATATATTAATATTTTTTCCAGCGCTATACAGCTTGAAAGCCGGTAATTCAATTACCGGCTTTTTCTTTCTCCTTCCTAAAACCCGACATGATTTGAGACATGGTTTACATACAGTAAACCATGTCTTCTCTCCATTTTTTTTGCAGATTCCACACTACTAATGTCAGTAGAGTGTATCTGCAAAATTTGGCCGTTCTAGCTCTTAAAATAAAGGGTTAAATGGCGGAAAAAATTGGCGTGGGCTCCCGCGCAATTTTCTCCGCCAGAGTAGTAAAGCCAGTGACTGAGGGCAGATATTAATAGCCTGGAGAGGGTCCATGGTTATTGGCCCCCCCTGGCTAAAAATATCTGCCCCCAGCCACCCCAGAAAAGGCACATCTGGAAGATGCGCCTATTCTGGCACTTGGCCACTCTCTTCCCATTCCCGCGTAGCGGTGGGATATGGGGTAATGAAGGGTTAATGCCACCTTGCTATTGTAAGGTGACATTAAGCCTAATTAATAATGGAGAGGCGTCAATTATGACACCTATCCATTATTAATCCAATTGAATGAAAGGGTTAAATAAAACACAAACACATTATTTAAAATTATTTTAATGAAATAAAAACAATGGTTGTTGGAGTATTTTATTCTACGCCCAATCCAGTCACTGAAGACCCTCGTTCTGTGAAAGAAAAAACATAATTAACCAACAATATACTTACCCTCCGCAGATCTGTAACGTCCAACGATGTAAATCCTTCTGAAGGGGTTAAAACATTTTGCAGCAAGGAGCTTTGCTAATGCAGGCTGCTCCTCGCTGCAAAACCCCGGGGAATGAGTCTAAATATAGATCAATGAGCTATATTTAGCTTCATTTGCGGTGAGGCACCCTCTGCTGGATGTTCATAGATCGTGGGAAATTTCCTAGAAAGCTCCCTGGCTTTCTAGGCAAGTTCCCACGATCTATAGTACGGTGACAAACGCAGCATGCTGCGATTTTGTACGGCCGTAGAAAGCCGTATAATACTGATCAGTAAAATACGGCAGATAGGAGCAGGGGCATAGAGAATAATTGTGCCGTATTTTTTGCGAGTTTTACGGACGTAGTTTCTGCGCTCTTACGTCCGTAAAACTCGCAAGTGTGAAGCCGGCCTAAGGGTCCGGGAAAAATTTGGACAGCACTCAGATGATCGTCCATGCGGTCTGATTTTCACGGACTGCTATAGAGAAGAAGGTGGAGTTTATTATTTTTTCACGTAGAAGAAAAACTGATGAAATTCAGACCGAACTCTAATAAAACTCAGATAAACCTCTGATTGAAATCACTGGTGAAACGTGGTCAATGTTTCGCGTACATGAAAAAAAAAAAAATGATGTGTGAATGAGGCTTAATAGCGTATTTAAAAAAATGTTTTGTTCTTTAATTCATATTTAGCACAATTTATGTGTCACTAAAATTCCATTTGAAAATTGGGTGATATGTTTAATTAAATGCAACAAAGCTGAGGTTGATGCATAAATGATGAAGATACTGGAGAAATACATTATTTCTGTTCTTCTGGGGGCTGTACACCTCATGCTATACAGACAGGCCATCATCCAGCACATTACGAAAATTGATGTATTTTTCCTACATCTCATTTTTGTCTTATTGCGCAGCCTTGTTAGGTTTAGTGTCTACGTGTTTATCTTGTCTACAGTATCGAAAGCTTCTGCATCGAGGAAACAGCTTCATGTCTGAGGAGCAAATATAATACACGATACCTATTATGCAAATAGGCTTCTCCTAACAAAATATGACAGCACCTTTCTATTGCCAAATGTTATGTTCTGTTGTGTTGCTTCTTATTACCGGAGATACTGCTTACAGAAAATATGGTAAATTTGCATTGGAAATCAACTCACTGACATATCATATCCGCGGTTTCTTAAGGGAAGAAAATCTCATAAATATCTTTGGCTTCTTACCTTCAAACAAAAGAGTATTTCCTTTTAATATGCAGAAGAGTAATCGTTGGCTTGTTAATGGCAAAGTCAATGACTGCAGGGGGGCAGTCATGATACTTCACCGGAGACCTCAATCAAGGGAGCATGTTATGTCGAAGAAAAAGGCTGATGAGTGCAAGAATTCTCCAAAGTGTCTACTTCTTTTTTTTTTTAAATAACGTTTTATAGATAATAATTTAAAAGAAAATTGCAAGCACATTTCATTTTCCTTTTTGGTCATTGAGATTTAGGATGGGCGGACTCGTGGAAGCTCGGGTTGTGGTACCCGACCTGAACTTTATTCCAAAGTCTGGATTGGGTACCAGAACTGTATTCGACTTTCAACCAGAACCCAACCTCATTGAAAACAATGGGGACCGGAACTGCTGAGCTGGAAAAATCTCTCTCTCTCCTCCCGGACTGCCCCTGAAACTTGGAATATTGCAACAGACTTCCGCGAGAACTCTGTGTTCGGCGATTAGCACCGGACACTAACTGTCCGGTGTGGACCCCAAATGTTAAAGTTCAGGTTTGCTCATCTCTAAGTGAGATATTTTGAGGACTGAAAGTGCTAGCAAACATAGAGTTAAAAAAAAATCATTGGAACTTGATATGTCCATTTAATTACTGTTCTTATGATACTTTTGTGAAGCCACATTCCAGTGGTTTCTAGAGAATATCGATTGAACCAAAAGAAAAATAAAACCCTAATGTACAGTATTTTGGAGGACATTTTATTTTTGAAGGTCAAGTAAAAGTAAGGCAATTTTATGATTAATTTAGTGCCTGATTTTGCAAATCTTCATTGAATTAAGAATGAATATGCCACACTGTTAATAAAAAGTTGTAGGTGAGATAGTTTGACTCTATAAAACTCAATGGAAGGTGACAAGGATGTGTGATATTAGACATCCTCCACCTTATGGGCAACACGGTGGATCAGTGATTAGCACTGTAGCCTTGCAGCTACAGGAGTTTGTTTGTTCTCCCTGTATTTGCGTGGGTTTCTTCCAGGGTCTGCGGTTTTCTCCCACACTAAAAAGAAATGCTATTAGGGAATTTAGATTGTGAGCCCCAAAGGGGATAGTGCCGATAATGTCAGTAACGCGCTGTGGAATTAATGGCGCTTGTCAAATGTCTAAGTCGTATGCTACTAAAAAAATAATTTGATTAAAAAATAAAATGTATAATTTAGGTAAATAGAGGAAAACTGCATTATCATAAATAGGCTTTGGTTAAATATGGTGAAGGTTCTGGGAAAGAAAGAGAGTTATAACCTCTTCGCACACACACAAGCACACATACTGTATACAGTTGAAACCAAAAGTTTACACACGCTACATAAAAAGACACATATACTGTACATGTGTCTGATATCTTGACTAATTTCTTGAGACTTTCCCATGATGCAACACAAAATAGTAGTGTTTCAGGTGTGTATTAAAATACATCCACAGGTGTGTCTCTAATTAACTCAGATGTTGCCAAAAAAACTGTCAGAAGCTCTGGTCCATCGGAGCCATCTTGTGACCCCAACTTCTGACTGGTCAGAGATCAGAGGTAAAGGTCCAAAGCTCTCAGTGTAAGTCTTTGAGAGCCAGATAGAGGGACTCATAGATTTACGTTGTGTTGTGCCTTCCAGATCCTCCAGAAAACACGGCAGCGATGTAGCAGGTCACAGGTCACCAACAGCAGTGGTGGCGGCAGAAGGTGATGACGGCAACAGGTAAGTATAAGACTAGGGACAGGGAACTTAGATTAGAACACCACTCCAGCCCTGCGATAAAAAAAGTTGAGTGGTGCTGTAAGGTGATGACTTCAAATTTTTCAATTCATACAGGTGTTAGAGCATATGTTTGCAGGCAGGCTCAGTGCCTTTGATCATGTAACCTCCCCTGGGGTGTTGGCCAATTGTTAATTTATCCCAAATAAGGACCCACAATCCCTCTCACCTGATCCTTTACTCTGCCCTATAAATTTAGTAGCTTCTTAAGGGGTGCACGCGTGTGGGGTCAGGCACGCGCATTTCTGCAGCAAAGCATTGGCAGCTAAGCATAAAGACACCGCAGTTATTTCAATGGCAGTTAGTCACGGCAGGAGTCAGGACCCCACTCTATGATCTGTCTCTTTTGGGTATGTCTGCTGAGTTAGCACTTCTTATTACTTGGATCTAGCTTTTTCTATTAACCCATCTTACTCCTTCACCTTGTTTGCCTATGCCCTTACAGTGTTTGTTCCAATATTCCTCTCTCTCCTTCGCTATCACAAACCCCAGCACTCACTAACCTAATAAACATCTCCCCTTCCCACTTACCTCCCCACCTGTCCTCCTCTGCTGACCTGCTCCTCAACCTCAAATCTGTCCTAAAAAAACATAAAACAAGTCAGCCCCTCTTTCTCCCACCTGCTCTCCCTTTCTCTGCTTCTCCTCACTGCTTTAGACATATATACCAACCTGGGACCCCGACAGCTCATACCTCCCACTACTACCCTCTCCTATCGCTCCCTATCTAATATGAACTACAGCAATCTTTCCAACATTAAACCCATACCCCTCATGCCCACATCCCTGCTTTCTCTCTCTGGAGCACTCTGGAAGCCCGCTCAATCTGCAATAAGCTTCACGTGATTCACAACCTTTTTCTCTCTCGCAATCTTGCCTTCCTTGGCCTCACAGAAACATGGCAAACACCCTCTGACACTGCCTTCCCTGCTGCACTGTGTTACGGAGGCCTCCACTTCACCCACACCCCTCGACCCGGCAACAAACATGGTGGAGGAGTGGGTCTTCTTCTTTCTCCTAACTGCACCTTTAACTCAATCCCACCTCTACCCTCCCTTATCCTCCCCTCTTTTGAAGTCCATTCTGTCCGCATCTACTCTCCCTCCAACCTCCAAGTGGCCATCATATACCGACCTCCAGGCCCGACCACTGCCTTTATTGACCAATTCTCCATCTGGCTTCTTCACTTTCTCTCTGCTGACATTCCCACCATCATCATTGGTGACTTCAACATCCCCATCGAAACTCTTCAGTCAACAGCCTCCAAACTTCTGTCCCTTACCTCATCCTTTGAACTTACTCTGTGGTCCTCCGCAGCCACCCACATAGACGGACATACATTAGACCTGGTATTCACACGTCTCAGCTCTCTATCTAACTTCACCACCTCCCCTCTCCCTCTGTTGTGAATTCTGTGGCAGAGCTCCCTCCTGTGGTCACAAGTGGTACTTCGGCTGATTCTCTCTGGGAGCTTCCGTTTGTGGAGGAAACTGGTACTGCTGCTTCTGAGTTTCCTCCCTCAGGTGATCTGGTGAGGTCGTTAGGTGCTTCTCTACTTAACCCCACCTAATGCTTTGATTCATGCTTCCTGTCAATGTTCCAGTGTTGGACTTGTGTTTCTCTGGATCATTCCTGTGGCCTGCTGCTCTGCATAGCTAAGTGCTTCTTTGCTATTTGTTGCTATTTTTTCTGTCCAGCTTGTCTATTTGTTTTGCTGGAAGCTCTGGGACGCAGAGGGTGTACCTCCGTGCCGTTAGTTCGGTACGGAGGGTCTTTTTGCCCCTTTGCGTGGTTTTCTTTAGGGTTTTGTGTGGACCGCAAAGTTATCTTTCCTATCCTCGTTCTGTCTAGAATATCGGGCCTCACTTTGCTGAATCTATTTCATCCCTACGTTTGTCTTTTCATCTTACTCACAGTCATTATGTGTGGGGGGCTGCCTTTTCCTTTGGGGTATTTCTCTGAGGCAAGGTAGGCTTATTTTTCTATCTTCAGGCTAGTCAGTTTCTCAGGCTGTGCCGAGTTGCATAGGGAGCGTTAGGCGCAATCCACGGCTGCCTCTAGTTGTGTTTGGAGAGGATCAGGGATTGCGGTCTGCAGAGTTCCCACGTCTCAGAGCTCGTTCTATTATTTTGGGTTATTGTCAGATCACTGTATGTGCTCTGACCTCCATGTCCATTGTGATACTGAATTGCCTATCACAACAGTAACATCCCTCTATCCGACCACCATCTGCTCACCTTCTCATCCCTGTCCTCCCCACCGGTCATCCATGTCCAGCAAAATGAGCACCCCCGCAGAAACCTTGCACACCTAGACACCCACACACTCTCTGACTCTATCCTACCACTAGCATCCATATCCTCACTCCATGACACAGACAGTGCCACTGCTTTCTACAATGCCACTTTCACATCAGCTATTGACACAGTTGCCCCTCTCGTCCATGGCAGAGTGCGACATATCAATAGACAACCTTGGCACAATAACACCACTAAAAAGCTCCAGCAAGTGTCCAGGGTTGCGGAGTGGCGTTGGAAGAAAACACACCTGCAAGACGACTTCACTGCATTAAAACAGTCAGCACTCGCTTTTAAATCTGCTCTCACCTCTGCTAAACAGCCTATTTGACAACCCTCATATCTTCCCTATCCTACAACCCCAAACAGTTATTCAAAACCTTTAACTCCCTTCTCCGCCCCCCACTGGCCCCTCCAACCTCCCTCATCTCTGCTGAGGACTTTGCCACACACTTTAAAAATAAGATCGACCAGACAAGGCAAGTCTTCATTGTTCAGCCACCCCAACCCCTTTGTATACCAGAACAATGCCCAAACCCGATAACCTCCCTATCCAACATCACTGAAGGGGGGCTTAATTGTCTCCTCTCCAAATCGCACCTCACCACCTGTGCGCTCAACCCCATCCCATCCCACCTCCTCCCCAACCTCACCACCACACTTATCCCATCCCTAACCCACCTCTTCAACCTATCACTATCTTCTGGCACCTTCCCTTCTGCTTTCAAACATGCCACAATCACGCCTATCCTTAAAAAGCCAACCCTTGATCCAACTGCTATGCCCAGCTATTGCCCAATATCACTGCTCCCATTCGCTTCCAAACTCCTGTAGCAGCCCCTCCACTCTGAACTCCCAGCTCTCATCTAACTTGCTCTTTGACAATCTACAATCTGGTTTCTGCCCCCATCACTCAACTGAGACATCCCTGACCAAAATCACTAACGACCTACTTACCGCGAAAGCTAATGGACAATACTCTGTACTCCTCCTTCTAGACGTGTCCTCTGCTTTCGATACGGTTGACCACTGCTTCTTACTACAGATCCTCTCCTCCTTTGGCATCAAAGACCTCGCCCTATCCTGGATCTCCTCATACCTTTCCAACCGCACATTCAGCGACTCCCACTCCCACACTACCTCCTCATCCCACCCTCTCTCTGTTGGAGTCCCCCAAGGCTCTGTTCTAGGACCCCTACTCTTCTCCATCTATACAGTTGACTTGGGGCAACTCATAAAGTCCCATGGATTCCAGTACCACCTCTATGCTGATAACACTCAGATCTACCTCTCTGGCCCAGACGTCACCGCTAGAGTTGAGCGACCTTGACCTTTTTAGAGTCGAGCCGGGTTTTGCGAAACCCGACTATGTCCAAAGTCGGGTCGAGTGAAATCGGCCGATTATGACGTAAAGTCGGGATCGACCGAAACACGAAACCCAATGCAAGTCAATGGGGCAGCATAGTCGGCAGTGAGTGGGGGCCAGGAAAACACCTAGAGTGCCCATTTTAATGTCAAAACCATCCATTCTTCTTAATGAAGCTTGTCAAGCGTAATTTACCTTAAAATAATTGGAAGGCATTTGAAATTGGGGGTCATTTGGCTAAAGTTGTGGGGGGTAGGGCTGGTTCAAGTAATTAGTGGGCCCAGTAAATCTGGACCACGTCACGGCAGTGGAGCAGGGAGAGGTAAGTATTTCAACTTTGCAAGTGCTGTGATCCTGAGCAAGCAGGGGGGGCCCACTCGTTGGCATTGGCACTGGCACAGGGCCCCTCAAAGTACAGCGGTGTGTTTGCACGGCGGGGGCGCCTCCCACCGGCAGCAACACTTTTGCGTACTATGAGAGGCCCTGTGCCAGTGACGTCGCCAACTAGTATTCCTCCCCCCACCTGATGAAGGAACCTGCACTTTCATCTGCACCTTCCTCTTTGTCCCCGTGTAAGGTGGTATGGTATGCGGGAAGAGCAACCTGACTTTCAGCAGGGTCACAATGTTGTTGTGTAGCGTGCACGGGGAATGTTGCGTTATGGGTCAATGTACCAGCAGACTCATCTATCACTGGCTGGGCAATGGGCACGATGAAGTGGAAACACAGATATAGGCCCAAAGAAGAAAGTGGGCTAAATGCAGTTCAAAATTGGTAACACAGGAATAACCAGGGGGCATTGCAGTGGAGGACAACTGGAATGAGAGGCTGACACAGAGAGTAGGGCCAAATCAGTAAGTAGTCGAAATGCAGTTCAAAATTGGCAACCGTAGTAAACAGGCGGCACAGCTTTGTTCAGTGGAGGAGAACAGCAAGGAGTGGCAGACACCGATAGTAGGCCCCAACCCAACTAGTAGGCCAAATGCAGTCTAACATTAACAACTACTTAACGAGAGGCTGAAAATGGAATTTCAGGACAGGAAACCAGGAGAACAGCAAGGAGTGGCAGACACCGATAGTAGGCCCCAAACCAACTAGTACGCCAAATGCAGTTGTTCCATTTAACCACAATTTAATGAGAGCCTGAAGATAGAAGCTCAGGAAAGGCAACCTGGGGAACACCTTGGAGTGTAACACACCATCTCTCTCCACCCCATACCCATTTTGTAGGCCTAATGCTGTGTACTTTTCTACAACTACTAAACGAGAGTCGGAAGACCGAAGCAATGGCAAGGAAACCTGGGGAACACCTTGGAGTGTAACACACCATCTCTCTCCACCCGATACCCATTTTGTAGGCCTAATGCAGTGTAGTTTTCTACAACTACTAAACGAGAGTCGGAAGATCGAAGCAATGGCGAGGAAACCTGGAGAACACCTTGGAGTGTAACACACCATCTCTCTCCACCCCATTCCCCATTTTTTAGGCCTAATGCAGCCTACTTTCCGACACCTACTAAACGAGAGCATGAAGATCGAAGCTCAGGAAAGGCAACCTGGGGAACACCTTGGAGTGTAACAACAACCTCTCTCTACACCACGGAAGGGCTGATTCTTAGGAAGGAAGGCTGTTGTAAATAAGCATTGCGCGCCCGAGGGTGATTATATTCTTATTCGGTATCTACTCACCCTCGGACGCGCCATGCTTCTTGATTTGTAATTAATGTTTATTTGCAATGTGCTTTTGACTTACTCAATTATTTTTTTAATTATTGATTTTATTAAATTAATAGTTTAACATCTTATTGGAAATAATTTAAAGGAGACGCGACAGGACAACACTCGGTGGATGCCATATCTGTGTTAACAACTCCAAAAAAACCTTTCAGTTAACTTCTTGCAGGAGAAAGTAATTGTAGCTGGTGGACCTTTTAGTACAGTTCCAGATTTTTGTTGTGTGTTTGTTTTTAATGTTAAAATGTCTGCATTTGAGATCTCAACACGATCTTATTTTTTATAATCAAAATAATTATTTTTTTATTTTAAGATGTTGGTTCAAGGGGTACACGGGCAGCAGTAGACAGGTCAGTGGAGGCCTAGTGGAAGGAGGGACCGCAGATGCGCCACTGTTTCACCCATACACAATTTGTAGGCCTAATGCAGCGTAGTTTCCAACAGCTAGTAAACGAGAGCCGGAAGATCGAAGCTCAGGAAAGGCAACCTGGGGAACACCTTGGAGTGTAACAACAACCTCTCTCTACACCACGGAAGGGCTGATTCTTAGGAAGGAAGGCTGTTGTAAATAAGCATTGCGCGCCCGAGGGTGATTATATTCTTATTCGGTATCTACTCACCCTCGGACGCGCCATGCTTCTTGATTTGTAATTAATGTTTATTTGCAATGTGCTTTTGACTTACTCAATTATTTTTTTAATTATTGATTTTATTAAATTAATAGTTTAACATCTTATTGGAAATAATTTAAAGGAGACGCGACAGGACAACACTCGGTGGATGCCATATCTGTGTTAACAACTCCAAAAAAACCTTTCAGTTAACTTCTTGCAGGAGAAAGTAATTGTAGCTGGTGGACCTTTTAGTACAGTTCCAGATTTTTGTTGTGTGTTTGTTTTTAATGTTAAAATGTCTGCATTTGAGATCTCAACACGATCTTATTTTTTATAATCAAAATAATTATTTTTTTATTTTAAGATGTTGGTTCAAGGGGTACACGGGCAGCAGTAGACAGGTCAGTGGAGGCCTAGTGGAAGGAGGGACCGCAGATGCGCCACTGTTTCACCCATACACAATTTGTAGGCCTAATGCAGCGTAGTTTCCAACAGCTAGTAAACGAGAGCCGGAAGATCGAAGCTCAGGAAAGGCAACCTGGGGAACACCTTGGAGTGTAACAACAACCTCTCTCTACACCACGGAAGGGCTGATTCTTAGGAAGGAAGGCTGTTGTAAATAAGCATTGCGCGCCCGAGGGTGATTATATTCTTATTCGGTATCTACTCACCCTCGGACGCGCCATGCTTCTTGATTTGTAATTAATGTTTATTTGCAATGTGCTTTTGACTTACTCAATTATTTTTTTAATTATTGATTTTATTAAATTAATAGTTTAACATCTTATTGGAAATAATTTAAAGGAGACGCGACAGGACAACACTCGGTGGATGCCATATCTGTGTTAACAACTCCAAAAAAACCTTTCAGTTAACTTCTTGCAGGAGAAAGTAATTGTAGCTGGTGGACCTTTTTAGTACAGTTCCAGATTTTTGTTGTGTGTTTGTTTTTAATGTTAAAATGTCTGCATTTGAGATCTCAACACGATCTTATTTTTTATAATCAAATTAATTTTTTAAATATTTTATTAGGTTGGTTCAAGGGGTACACGGGCCGCAGTAGACAGGTCAGTGGAGGCCTAGTGGAAGGAGTGACCGCAGACAGGCATCGAAGGCCTAAAATAATAACACATGGCTGTAGGCAATTTTAAATTGGTTCCAGGGTTACACGGGCAGCAGTGGTGTGGTCAGTGGAGGCCTAGTGGAAGGAGTGACCGCAGACAGGCATCGAAGGCCTAAAATATTAACACATGGCTGTAGGCAATTTTAAATTGGTTCCAGGGGTACTTGGGCAGCAGTGCCCTGGTCAGTGTAGTAGTAGTTGAAAGAATGTACCGCAGACAGGCATCGAAGGCCTAAAATAAAAAAATTGGGCTGGCTGTAGGCAATTTTAAATTGGTTCCAGGGTTACACGGGCAGCAGTGGTGTGGTCAGTGGAGGCCTAGTGGAAGGAGTGACCGCAGACAGGCATCGAAGGCCTAAAATAATAACACATGGCTGTAGGCAATTTTAAATTGGTTCCAGGGTTACACGGGCAGCAGTGGTGTGGTCAGTGGAGGCCTAGTGGAAGGAGTGACCGCAGACAGGCATCGACGGCCTAAAATAATCACACATGGCTGTAGGCAATTTTAAATTGGTTCCAGGGGTACACGGGCAGCAGTGGTGTGGTCAGTGGAGGCCTAGTGGAAGGAGTGACCGCAGACAGGCATCGAAGGCCTAAAATATTAACACATGGCTGTAGGCAATTTTAAATTGGTTCCAGGGGTACTTGGGCAGCAGTGCCCTGGTCAGTGTAGTAGTAGTTGAAAGAATGTACCGCAGACAGGCATCGAAGGCCTAAAATAAAAAAATTGGGCTGGCTGTAGGCAATTTTAAATTGGTTCCAGGGTTACACGGGCAGCAGTGGTGTGGTCAGTGGAGGCCTAGTGGAAGGAGTGACCGCAGACAGGCATCGAAGGCCTAAAATAATAACACATGGCTGTAGGCAATTTTAAATTGGTTCCAGGGTTACACGGGCAGCAGTGGTGTGGTCAGTGGAGGCCTAGTGGAAGGAGTGACCGCAGACAGGCATCGAAGGCCTAAAATATTAACACATGGCTGTAGGCAATTTTAAATTGGTTCCAGGGGTACTTGGGCAGCAGTGCCCTGGTCAGTGTAGTAGTAGTTGAAAGAATGTACCGCAGACAGGCATCGAAGGCCTAAAATAAAAAAATTGGGCTGGCTGTAGGCAATTTTAAATTGGTTCCAGGGTTACACGGGCAGCAGTGGTGTGGTCAGTGGAGGCCTAGTGGAAGGAGTGACCGCAGACAGGCATCGAAGGCCTAAAATAATAACACATGGCTGTAGGCAATTTTAAATTGGTTCCAGGGTTACACGGGCAGCAGTGGTGTGGTCAGTGGAGGCCTAGTGGAAGGAGTGACCGCAGACAGGCATCGAAGGCCTAAAATATTAACACATGGCTGTAGGCAATTTTAAATTGGTTCCAGGGGTACTTGGGCAGCAGTGCCCTGGTCAGTGTAGTAGTAGTTGAAAGAATGTACCGCAGACAGGCATCGAAGGCCTAAAATAAAAAAATTGGGCTGGCTGTAGGCAATTTTAAATTGGTTCCAGGGTTACACGGGCAGCAGTGGTGTGGTCAGTGGAGGCCTAGTGGAAGGAGTGACCGCAGACAGGCATCGAAGGCCTAAAATAATAACACATGGCTGTAGGCAATTTTAAATTGGTTCCAGGGTTACACGGGCAGCAGTGGTGTGGTCAGTGGAGGCCTAGTGGAAGGAGTGACCGCAGACAGGCATCGAAGGCCTAAAATATTAACACATGGCTGTAGGCAATTTTAAATTGGTTCCAGGGGTACTTGGGCAGCAGTGCCCTGGTCAGTGTAGTAGTAGTTGAAAGAATGTACCGCAGACAGGCATCGAAGGCCTAAAATAAAAAAATTGGGCTGGCTGTAGGCAATTTTAAATTGGTTCCAGGGTTACACGGGCAGCAGTGGTGTGGTCAGTGGAGGCCTAGTGGAAGGAGTGACCGCAGACAGGCATCGAAGGCCTAAAATAATAACACATGGCTGTAGGCAATTTTAAATTGGTTCCAGGGTTACACGGGCAGCAGTGGTGTGGTCAGTGGAGGCCTAGTGGAAGGAGTGACCGCAGACAGGCATCGAAGGCCTAAAATATTAACACATGGCTGTAGGCAATTTTAAATTGGTTCCAGGGGTACTTGGGCAGCAGTGCCCTGGTCAGTGTAGTAGTAGTTGAAAGAATGTACCGCAGACAGGCATCGAAGGCCTAAAATAAAAAAATTGGGCTGGCTGTAGGCAATTTTAAATTGGTTCCAGGGTTACACGGGCAGCAGTGGTGTGGTCAGTGGAGGCCTAGTGGAAGGAGTGACCGCAGACAGGCATCGAAGGCCTAAAATAATAACACATGGCTGTAGGCAATTTTAAATTGGTTCCAGGGTTACACGGGCAGCAGTGGTGTGGTCAGTGGAGGCCTAGTGGAAGGAGTGACCGCAGACAGGCATCGAAGGCCTAAAATATTAACACATGGCTGTAGGCAATTTTAAATTGGTTCCAGGGGTACTTGGGCAGCAGTGCCCTGGTCAGTGTAGTAGTAGTTGAAAGAATGTACCGCAGACAGGCATCGAAGGCCTAAAATAAAAAAATTGGGCTGGCTGTAGGCAATTTTAAATTGGTTCCAGGGTTACACGGGCAGCAGTGGTGTGGTCAGTGGAGGCCTAGTGGAAGGAGTGACCGCAGACAGGCATCGAAGGCCTAAAATATTAACACATGGCTGTAGGCAATTTTAAATTGGTTCCAGGGTTACACGGGCAGCAGTGGTGTGGTCAGTGGAGGCCTAGTGGAAGGAGTGACCGCAGACAGGCATCGACGGCCTAAAATAATCACACATGGCTGTAGGCAATTTTAAATTGGTTCCAGGGGTACACGGGCAGCAGTGGTGTGGTCAGTGGAGGCCTAGTGGAAGGAGTGACCGCAGACAGGCATCGAAGGCCTAAAATATTAACACATGGCTGTAGGCAATTTTAAATTGGTTCCAGGGGTACTTGGGCAGCAGTGCCCTGGTCAGTGTAGTAGTAGTTGAAAGAATGTACCGCAGACAGGCATCGAAGGCCTAAAATATTAACACATGGCTGTAGGCAATTTTAAATTGGTTCCAGGGTTACACGGGCAGCAGTGGTGTGGTCAGTGGAGGCCTAGTGGAAGGAGTGACCGCAGACAGGCATCGACGGCCTAAAATAATCACACATGGCTGTAGGCAATTTTAAATTGGTTCCAGGGGTACACGGGCAGCAGTGGTCTGGTCAGTGGAAGTCTAGTGGAAGGAGTGACCGCAGACAGGCTTCGAAGGCCTAACATAACAAAAATGTCAAAACAATGGTATTGTCAGTGCCAGTCATTGAAGGATGTCAGCGCCTAGACTACACATTGGTGAAGCTGTGAGAGATAATTTTGCTAGTGGTAGAGCACTGTTTGAGCTGGGGGGGGGGGGAACTGGCTTGTGGCCGGCGGTACAGGCACAGGGCCCCTCATATTACAACGGTGAGTCTGACGTTGGGTGCGCACCACCACCGCCAGAGACACTTTATTGTACTATGAGGGACCCAGTGGCAGTGCCGTCGACCAAAAGCGGGCTCACCCACCTCTTCAGACAAACAGCACTCTCAAGGGTCCAAGCGCAAAGTGGCGATAGCACGACCCCGTGTGGGGAGTTTGGCCATTTCGTGAGGTGGAAACATGTCGTATGCTGGACAATCAGGTGAAGAAAATTACGAGATTGGAAAAGTCATTCAGAATAGTCCACAGGCAAGACCTTTTCATAGGAAAGCTAGGTGTCAGCCGGGCAGGGTGGGGCAAAAGATTTTGAAATCCAGTTGTGGTTCATTTTAATGAAGGTTAGATCATCTACATTTTGGGTAGACAGACGAGTCCTTTTTTCTGTTAGTATTGAACCTGCAGCACTGAATACTCTTTCTGATAGGACACTAGCTGCCGGGCAAGCAAGCTCCTGCAATGCATATTCTGCCAATTCTGGCCAGGTGTCTAATTTGGATGCCCAGTAATCAAATGGGAATGACGGTTGAGGGAGAACGTCGATAAGGGATGAAAAATAGTTTGTAACCATACTGGACAAATGTTGTCTCCTGTCACTTTGAATTGATGCTGCAGTACCTGTCCTGTCTGCGGTCCTAGAAAAATCACTCCACAACCTGGTCAGAAAACCCCTCTGGCCAACGCCACTTCTGATTTCTGCCCCTCTAACACCTCTGGTCTGCTGGCCCCTGGAGCTCGTGTGAGAACGATCACGGGCGCTGTGTGCAGGGAATGCCAGAAGCAAACGGTCAACAAGAGTTGATTGTTTTGTTGCTAATATTAGTTCCAAGTTCTCATGTGGCATAATATTTTGCAATTTGCCTTTATAGCGAGGATCAAGGAGGCAGGCCAACCAGTAATCGTCATCGTTCATCATTTTTGTAATGCGTGTGTCCCTTTTGAGGATACGCAAGGCATAATCCGCCATGTGGGCCAAAGTTCCCGTTGTCAAATCTGCGGTTGTGCTTGGTTGAGGGGCAGTTGCAGGCAAATCTACGTCACTTGTGTCCCTCAAAAAACCAGAACCCGGCCTTGCCACGCCACCAATTTCCCGTGCCCCCGGGAAAGCTTCCTCATTAAAAATATACTCATCCCCATCATCCTCCTCATCCTCCACCTCCTCTTCGCCCGGTACCTCGTCATGTACACTGCCCTGACCAGACAATCGCTGACTGTCATCAAGGCTTTCCTCTTCCTCTGGTGCAGACGCCTGATCCTTTATGTGCGTCAAACTTTGCATCAGCAGACGCATTAGGGGGATGCTCATGCTTATTATGGCGTTGTCTGCACTAACCAGCCGTGTGCATTCCTCAAAACACTGAAGGACTTGACACATGTCTTGAATCTTCGACCACTGCACACCTGACAACTCCATGTCTGCCATCCTACTGCCTGCCCGTGTATGTGTATCCTCCCACAAAAACATAACAGCCCGCCTCTGTTCGCACAGTCTCTGAAGCATGTGCAGTGTTGAGTTCCACCTTGTTGCAACGTCTATGATTAGGCGATGCTGGGGAAGGTTCAAAGAACGCTGATAGGTCTGCATACGGCTGGAGTGTACAGGCGAACGGCGGATATGTGCGCAAAGTCCACGCACTTTGAGGAGCAGGTCGGATAACCCCGGATAACTTTTCAGGAAGCACTGCACCACCAGGTTTAAGGTGTGAGCCAGGCAAGGAATGTGTTTCAGTTGGGAAAGGGAGATGGCAGCCATGAAATTCCTTCCGTTATCACTCACTACCTTGCCTGCCTCAAGATCTACAGTGCCCAGCCACGACTGCGTTTCTTGCTGCAAGAACTCGGACAGAACTTCCGCGGTGTGTCTATTGTCGCCCAAACACTTCATAGCCAATACAGCCTGCTGACGTATGCCAGTAGCTGCCCCATAATGGGAGACCTGGTGTGCAACAGTGGCAGGTGCGGATGGAGTGTTTGTGCGACTGCGGTCTGTGGACGAGCTCTTGCTTCTGCAGGAGGACGAGGAGGAGGAGGAGGAGGAGGGGGTGCGAACGGCTACAGACAACTGTTTACTAGACCGTGGGCTAGGCAGAACTGTCCCAAACTTGCTGTCCCCTGTGGACCCTGAATCCACCACATTTACCCAGTGTGCCGTGATGGACACGTAACGTCCCTGGCCATGCCTACTGGTCCATGCATCTGTTGTCAGGTGCACCTTTGTGCTCACAGATTGCCTGAGTGCATGGACGATGCGCTCTTTAACATGCTGGTGGAGGGCTGGGATGGCTTTTCTGGAAAAAAAGTGTCGACTGGGTAGCTCGTAGCGTGGTACAGCGTAGTCCATCAGGTCTTTGAAAGCTTCGCTTTCAACTAACCGGTAGGGCATCATCTCTAACGAGATTAGTCTAGCTATGTGGGCGTTCAAACCCTGTGTACGCGGATGCGAGGCTAAGTACTTCCTTTTTCTAACCATAGTCTCATGTAGGGTGAGCTGGACTGGAGAGATGGAGATCGTGGAACTAGCGGGGGTGCCGGTGGACATGGCAGACTGAGAGACGGTGGGAGATGGTATTGTTGCCGCCGGTGCCCTAGATGCAGTGTTTCCTACTACGAAACTGGTGATTCCCTGACCCTGACTGCTTTGGCCTGGCAAAGATACCTGCACAGATACAGCAGGTGGTGCGCTAAATGGTGGTCCTACACTGCCGGAAGGGATGTTGCGTTGATGACTAGCTTCATTGGCCGAGGGTGCAACAACCTTAAGGGACGTTTGGTAGTTAGTCCAAGCTTTCAAATGCATGGTGGTTAAATGTCTATGCATGCAACTAGTATTGAGACTTTTCAGATTCTGACCTCTGCTTAAGGAAGTAGAACATTTTTGACAGATGACTTTGCGCTGATCAATTGGATGTTGTTTAAAAAAATGCCAGACTGCACTCTTTCTAGCATCGGATACCTTTTCAGGCATTGCAGACTGAGCTTTAACCGGATGGCCACGCTGTCCTCCACCAGGTTTTGGCTTTGCCACGCGTTTTGGGCAAGATACGGGCCCGGCAGATGGAACCTGTGGCGATGTTGATGCCTGCTGCGGCCCCTCCTCCTCCTCTGCTTCAGAACTGCTGCCGCCTGCACCCTGTTCCCCCAATGGCTGCCAATCGGGGTCAAGAACTGGGTCATCTAATAACTCTTCTTGTACCTCCTGCGCAACTTCGTCTGTGTCACCGTGTCGTTCGGTGGTATAGCGTTCGTGATGGGGCAACATAGTCTCATCAGGGTCTGATTCTTGATCAGCACCCTGCGAGGGCAATGTTGTGGTCTGAGTCAAAGGACCAGCATAGTAGTCTGGCTGTGGCTGTGCGTCACTGCACTCCATGTCAGATTCAATTTGTAATGGGCATGGACTGTTAACTGCTTCACTTTCTAAGCCAGGGACGGTATGTGTAAAGAGCTCCATGGAGTAACCCGTTGTGTCGCCTGCTGCATTCTTCTCTGTTGTTGTTTTTGCTGAAGAGGACAAGGAAGTGACTTGTCCCTGACCGTGAACATCCACTAACGACGCGCTGCTTTTACTTTTACCAGTTTCACGAGAGGAGGCAAAAGAGCTAGAGGCTGAGTCAGCAAGATAAGCCAAAACTTGCTCTTGCTGCTCCGGCTTTAAAAGCGGTTTTCCTAATCCCAGAAAAGGGAGCGTTCGAGGCCTTGTGTAGCCGGACGACGAACCTGGCTCCACAGCTCCAGACTTAGGTGCAATATTTTTTTCCCCACGACCACCTGATGCTCCACCACTACCACTACCCTCATTACCAGCTGACAATGAACGCCCCCGGCCACGACCTCTTCCACTAGACTTCCTCATTGTTTTAAAAACGTAACCAAACTAACGTTATTTGTTGCAGTCACACAACTTACACGGTGAGCTATAACTTCAGTATGATTTAGCTACCCCTTTACAGGTTGGTGAGACCACCGCGAAAATCAGGCACAATGTTACACACTCTTTTTTTGGTGGCTGCAAATTAGAGAGATGCCCCACACGCAGGACTGTCACTGAAGCACAAATGTTAATATTAATGTCACACTATTATTTGTTTTTTATTTTTATTTTTTTCAGGAACACTTTAGAAACCCCCCCAAAAAAAAAAGAAATTTGATTTTTGCAGGGAGAATTTAGAAAACAAATGTAACAAACTATATGCTTTCTATGGGCCACTGAGTGAGAGATGACGCACACAGGAATCAGGAGTGGCACACAAGCCCAGAGGCCAATATTTTTCTACCAATGATTGATGGAGTTATTTTCTCTGGTAGATTTTGGAACCCAAATCAAGGAAAAAAAATATAGGCTTTCTATGGACCACAATTGGAGAGAGAGAGAGAGAGAGAGAGAGAGAGAGAGAGATGGCACACCCAGGAGTCAAGACTGGCACACAAGCAGAAAGGCCAATATTAATCTCCCACTGTTTTTTTTTTTTTTTTTTTTTTTTGTCAGGGAGACTTTAGAAAAAAAAATAATAAAAAAAATATGATTTTATCAGGAAGAATTTAGAAACCAAATAAAATAAAATGATTTTTTCAGGGAGAATTTATAAAACAAATAAAAACAAAAATAGGCGTTCTATGGCCCACTGACTGAGAGATGACGCACACAGGAATCAGGAGTGGCACACAAGCCCAGAGGCCAATATTTTTCTACCAATGATTGATGTAGTTATTTTCTCTGGTAGATTTTGGAACCCAAATCAAGGAAAAAAAATATAGGCTTTCTATGGACCACAATTGGAGAGAGAGAGAGAGAGAGAGAGAGAGAGAGAGAGAGAGATGGCACACCCAGGAGTCAAGACTGGCACACAAGCAGAAAGGCCAATATTAATCTCCCACTGTTTTTTTTGGTTGTTTTTTTTTTTTTTTTTCAGGGAGACTTTAGAAAAAAAAATAATAAAAAAAATATGATTTTATCAGGAAGAATTTAGAAACCAAATAAAATAAAATGATTTTTTCAGGGAGAATTTAGAAAACAAATAAAACCAAAAATAGGCGTTCTATGGCCCACTGACTGAGAGATGACGCACCCAGGAGTCAAGACTGGCACACAAGCAGAAAGGCCAATATTAATCTCCCACTGTTTTTTTTTTTTTTTTTTTTTTTTTCAGGGAGACTTTAGAAAAAAAAATAATAAAAAAAATATGATTTTATCAGGAAGAATTTAGAAACCAAATAAAATAAAATGATTTTTTCAGGGAGAATTTACAAAACAAATAAAAACAAAAATAGGCGTTCTATGGCCCACTGACTGAGAGATGACGCACCCAGGAGTCAAGACTGGCACACAAGCAGAAAGGCCAATATTAATCTCCCACTGTTTTTTTTTTTTTTTTTTCAGGGAGACTTTAGAAAAAAAAATAATAAAAAAAATATGATTTTATCAGGAAGAATTTAGAAACCAAATAAAATAAAATGATTTTTTCAGGGAGAATTTATAAAACAAATAAAAACAAAAATAGGCGTTCTATGGCCCACTGACTGAGAGATGACGCACACAGGAATCAGAAGTGGCACACAAGCCCAGAGGCCAATATTTTTCTACCAATGATTGATGTAGTTATTTTCTCTGGTAGATTTTGGAACCCAAATCAAGGAAAAAAAATATAGGCTTTCTATGGACCACAATTGGAGAGAGAGAGAGAGAGAGAGAGAGAGAGAGAGAGAGAGAGAGATGGCACACCCAGGAGTCAAGACTGGCACACAAGCAGAAAGGCCAATATTAATCTCCCACTGTTTTTTTTGGTTGTTTTTTTTTTTTTTTTTCAGGGAGACTTTAGAAAAAAAAATAATAAAAAAAATATGATTTTATCAGGAAGAATTTAGAAACCAAATAAAATAAAATGATTTTTTCAGGGAGAATTTAGAAAACAAATAAAACCAAAAATAGGCGTTCTATGGCCCACTGACTGAGAGATGACGCACCCAGGAGTCAAGACTGGCACACAAGCAGAAAGGCCAATATTAATCTCCCACTGTTTTTTTTTTTTTTTTTTTTTTTTTCAGGGAGACTTTAGAAAAAAAAATAATAAAAAAAATATGATTTTATCAGGAAGAATTTAGAAACCAAATAAAATAAAATGATTTTTTCAGGGAGAATTTAGAAAACAAATAAAATCAAAAATAGGCGTTCTATGGCCCACTGACTAAGAGAGAGAGAGAGAGATGGAACGCTTAGTACTGGCACACAAGCCCAAAGGGCAATATTAATCTCCCTTTTTTTTTCCAGGGAGAATTTCTAAAACCCCCCCCAAAAAAAAAATAGGCTTTCTATGGCCCACTATTTGTGAGAGAGATGGGACGCTCAGGACTGGCACAGATGGCACGCTCAGGACTGGCACAGAAGCCCAGAGGCCAATATTAATCTCCCTTTTTTTCTGGGAGAATTTATAAAACCAAAAAAAAAATTAAATAGGCTTTCTATGGCCCACTATTTGTGAGAGAGATGGCACGCTCAGGACTGGCACAGATGGCACGCTCACAACTGGCACACAAGCCCAGAGGCCAATATTAATCTCCCTTTTTTCAGGGAAAATTTATAAAACCAAAAAAAAAATTAAATAGGCTTTCTATGGCCCACTATTTGTGAGAGAGATGGGACGCTCAGGACTGGCACAGATGGCACGCTCAGGACTGGCACAGAAGCCCAGAGGCCAATATTAATCTCCCTTTTTTTCTGGGAGAATTTATAAAACCAAAAAAAAAATTAAATAGGCTTTCTATGGCCCACTATTTGTGAGAGAGATGGGACGCTCAGGACTGGCACAGATGGCACGCTCAGGACTGGCACAGAAGCCCAGAGGCCAATATTAATCTCCCTTTTTTTCTGGGAGAATTTATAAAACCAAAAAAATATTTAAATAGGCTTTCTATGGCCCACTATTTGTGAGAGAGATGGCACGCTCAGGACTGGCACAGATGGCACGCTCACAACTGGCACACAAGCCCAGAGGCCAATATTAATCTCCCTTTTTTCAGGGAGAATTTATAAAACCCCAAAAAAAATAAAATAGGCTTTCTATGGCCCACTATTTGTGAGAGAGATGGCACACTCAGGACTGGCACACAAGCCCAAAGGCCAATATTAATCTCCCACTGTATTTTTATCAGGGAGAATTTATACACCCCACAAAAAAAAATACAGAAAAATGAAAAGGCTTTCTATGGCCCACTATGTGAGAGAGATGGCACACACAGGGATGGCACTCTAGCAGAAATGCCAAATTGCCAATCTTAATCTCCCACCAAAAAAAAAAAAAAAAAAAAACAGGGAATGTCCTACAATTACTATCTCCCTGCCTGCAGTAATCTCAGCCAGGTATGGCAGGCAGCTACTATCTCCCTGCCTGCAGTAATCTCAGCCAGGTATGGCAGGCAGCAATAAGGAGTGGACTGATGCACAAATGAAATAAAAAGTGTGGACAAACAAAAAAGATAGCTGTGCAGAAAGGAAGGAACAAGAGGATTTGTGCTTTGAAAAAAGCAGTTGGTTTGCACAGCGGCGTACACACAGCAATGCAGCTATCAGGGAGCCTTCTAGGGCAGCCCAATGAGCTACAGCGCTGAGGGGAAAAAAAAAAACTTCCACTGTCCCTGCACACCGAGGGTGGTGTTGGACAGTGCAAATCGCTGCAGCACAAGCGGTTTTGTGGTTAATGGACCCTGCCTAACGCTATCCCTGCTTCTGACAAAGCGGCAGCAACCTCTCCCTAAGCTCAGATCAGCAGCAGTAAGATGGCGGTCGGCGGGAACGCCTCTTTATAGCCCCTGTGACGTCGCAGACAGCAAGCCAATCACTGCAATGCCCTTCTCTAAGATGGTGGGGACCAGGACCTATGTCATCACGCTGCCCACACTCTGCGTTTACCTTCATTGGCTGAGAAATGGCGCTTTTCGCGTCATTGAAACGCGACTTTGGCGCGAAAGTCGCGTACCGCATGGCCGACCCCGCACAGGGGTCGGATCGGGTTTCATGAAACCCCGACTTAGCCAAAAGTCGGCGACTTTTGAAAATGTTCGACCCGTTTCGCTCAACCCTAGTCACCGCTCTGCTGTCCAGAATCCCAGAGTGCCTATCAGCCATATCCTCCTTCTTCTCCCCTCGCTTCCTCAAACTCAATGTGGACAAATCTGAACTAATCATCTTTCCTCCATCCCATAGATCTTCCTTAACTGACCTATCTATCGCAATCAATGACATCATGTTTTCCCCCGTACCGGAAGTCCGCTGCCTCAGAGTAACCTTCGACTCTGCCGTGTCCTTCAATCGCACATCCAAGCTCTTTCCACCTCCAGTCGCCTCCAGCTCAAAAATATCTCCAGAATCCGTCCTTTCCTCAACCGTCAATCTACTAAAATGCTTGTGCACGCCCTCATCATCTCCCGCCTTGACTACTGCAACATCCTTTTCCGCGGCCTCCCTGCTAACACCCTTGCACGTCTCCAGTCCATTCTTAACTCTGCTGCCCGACTAATTCATCTCTCTCCTTGCTACTCCTCTGCTTCCCCCCTCTGCAAATCTCTTCACTGGCTCCCATTCCCTCTGCGTATCCAGTTCAAATTACTAATACTGACCTACAAAGCCATCCACAACCTGTCTCCTCCATATATCTCTGAACTAATCTCCCGATATCTTCCCTCACGTGATCTCCGGTCCTCCCAAGACCTCCTTCTCTCCTCCACACTTATTCGCTCCTCATCCAACCGCCTCCAAGACTTCTCCCGAATATCCCCCATCCTCTGGAATTCTCTGCCCCAACACGTTCGACTATCAACCACATTCGGATCCTTCAGACGGAACCTGAAGTGAAAACCCATCTCTTCAGGAAAGCCTACAGCCTGCACTGACCCCGCTGCCACCTCATCACTACCGAAGCTACCACCTCACCAACGCCGGAGCTCCTACAACCCTCAGCCTACTGTCTCCTTCCCCATAATCCTGTAGAATGTAAGCCCGCAAGGGCAGGGTCCTCGCCCCTCTGTATCAGTCTATCATTGTTAGTTTCTTTACTGTAAGTGATATCTGTAACTTGTATTTAACGCCTTCTCATGTAAAGCACCATGGAATCAATGGTGCTATATAAATAAATAATAATAATTCCTAGATACTTTTTTTCGTTTTATTACTTACATATATACATTTTGGGGTAAAAATAGTTTTTGCAGTTGGGTTTCATAATTTTGCACTGTTTTTCTTCAATGGCTTCTGTGTTGCACTGTCTGTTGCTGGCCACAGAATATATTATCTGAGAATCTGCCAGTGAACTTCTTCTGGTGAAAAATTTAAACTGTTACCATTTTCTTTGTTCTTCTAAGTTAGTAAGACAGCTTCAGCTGGAAAAAGACCAAACTGTTGCACTACTCTTAGGGTAAATTATGGAAACAGCTAGAAGAGCATAACCCAATAGAATAAAACATAACTTTTACTAATAATATTAAAAGAGTGGACAAAACAATACAAAGGAAATAAATAAGTGCTCACGCCGAAAACTGTGCTCATATAAAAAATGGTTTGATCTCACCAATCATGGACAAAGGGTCCCCATACCAATGATGCAGGATCCCTGGGAGGGTCCAATAGTTGTGGGATGAAGAAATGGAAGCGGGGGACCTGTTTCCTAAGCCCCTGTCGTGCCCCAGCAATGACTCCTGTCCTAACAAGGACAGGCCCAAATCAGTCCCACTATGGACACCCTCCAATAAATGTTAGATGTAGATGAAAATAACGCCTCCCTACGCGTTTCTTCTCCAATCGCGGAGATTCATCAGGGGAGTTCTTAATGGCCAAATGGCCAAAAAACAGCTAACAAGTCCGTGGATAATATAAAGTAGTCCAGACGAGCAGAGCCCATACGCAGTGGCTGTATGGCTTTACAAAAAAGGCAGACCAGTGTGCTGTCTGCCGGCAAGAAGATGAGTGACTGCGTATGGGCTCTGCTCGTCTGGACTACTTTATATTATCCACGGACTTGTTAGCTGTTTTTTGGCCATTTGGCCATTAAGAACTCCCCTGATGAATCTCCGCGATTGGAGAAGAAACGCGTAGGGAGGCGTTATTTTCATCTACATCTAACATTTATTGGAGGGTGTCCATAGTGGGACTGATTTGGGCCTGTCCTTGTTAGGACAGGAGTCATTGCTGGGGCACGACAGGGGCTTAGGAAACAGGTCCCCCGCTTCCATTTCTTCATCCCACAACTATTGGACCCTCCCAGGGATCCTGCATCATTGGTATGGGGACCCTTTGTCCATGATTGGTGAGATCAAACCATTTTTTATATGAGCACAGTTTTCGGCGTGAGCACTTATTTATTTCCTTTGTATTGTTTTGTCCACTCTTTTAATATTATTAGTAAAAGTTATGTTCTTCTAAGTTACCCTCGACTGACATATCGCCAGCTCATTGTTAATGTGCTCAATCAACCAGCTGCGAGGAGCTCAGGAGAAGAAAGATAAGAGTTATGAACTTTCTTTCCAGAACGAACAAATGGTGGATATTTTTTTAATGGAAACAGATCATAAAAATAATATTTAGCCCGAAATACATGCGTTTAAATAAAATTAAGTTTGACGTATAGTCGTTTTCGGTCTGCAGATACCATTGGAGAGGGTCAATGTATAGCTTCAAATGGTTTACATCTGGTTAAAATTATTAAGAGATCATTTTTATAGACTGGTTTATATATAATATCACTTTTCATTACTCATCATACCCTGTGCAGGCAGCAGCACGTCCTTCTCTAATAACAATGCTAAAAGCAATATACGCAGTCATTGTGACCACTGCACCTTGGATAGCCTATGAGCGTTGTCCACAATCAGATTCAGCTGTGCTTAAATGGACCCAAATATCACAGGCGCAGTGTGAGGCGCATGTTGTACAGTTTGATAAATGACCTTTATTGCCTCGTGCTTGATAAAGTATCACTTTTTATGTATTTAATTCACTCATTCTCACTGGAAGCACAAATTCTGCCGCTATTCTTCTAAGCAGCTCCAACCCGCAGGTCACATTTATCCATTGCTCTCCTATAGAGTTTTTATGCGTTTGCAACCTGTTGACATTCACAAGCTTCTTGGCTTTGAGTTTCTTCTTCTTCTTTGTCTGTTGTGGCTTTTTTGAGCCACATGGTGCTTTGAGTATTACAGACCTTTGTATATAACAAAAAAGCCATTGAGAGATGACGCATATCCCACTGTGGAATTGCCTCGCTCAGGTTCATAGCTGACCCATTACTTGATCCTCACCAGTGCCCGCGGTTGCACTCGTGTCCTCTGTGTTCCCCATAGAGGTAATTTTGTACCGCACCTCGATAACAACCCAGATTTTTTGGGTTATTTCATAAATCCATGTACCTGCTATGAACAGTAGAATCGCACTTCTTATTTCATAGGAAGGCTTCAGCCTACTGTACAGTAACAAGTATTGTGCACTGCTTCTAAGGCGAACTGTGTAAAATCCATTTCTTAGGTTATAATAAGAATTTCATACATTTTTCACTTTATTGTTAGTTCCCATATGGTCTGCAACTTGCTGATTCCTTGACTCTTCTCTCATTTTATAAGACTCTTCCAGCCTCCTGCTTAGCTCTACCAGACAACTGTTCGGGATGATCCCTTACCGTCTCTATTACTTTTGAGATATGTAGGTCTGATTGAGTCCATGTCGAGTTTCTGCCAGCAGTTTTTTTTTTATATATATTCTCAACGCATTGATAAAGGATTTCGATGTCCTAGGGCTGTTATACTGTATAGACAGCGTTTAAACTAGTTATGCTGTACGGACAACAAAAAATGGAAAAATCCAATGTTCTCGGATTCTTTTTATACTTTAGATTTTACATGATGACTTCCAAAGTAGAGATCACAAACCTTTAAAAAAATGCTTTTAGTTACTGAGGAATAAAATCAGCCACAACATATTACAACCCCCCACCTCCAAAAAAAAAAACTATACATAAGTTTTTGCAAATACGGTAATAAATATTTTAATTGTATTATTTAATTGCTTTGTGCTTTATTATATTGAGGATTATTGAAAATGTTATTACATAAATAAATAATATTCCTACTAAATACATTTCTTATCTTCTTTCCACAAAGTAATATCACTGGAGAGCTGACTATTGGGAACCTCACCCATCTTGAGAACGATGGTTGTAAAGTTCGATGTGAGACTAGAGTTGGGTATTTACTAGTCAAATGTGTGAGGCAGTGACCCCTGTTACAGCTATGGGACGCTGTTTGTGCTCCCCAGAATGCGCACGGAGGCATATGAAGGCAGTAGGTGTGCATGGCAGTCGCAGGTGTAGCTGTGATTGCAATGTGTGGCAGTGATTCATGTCACAGGTAGGGGTCGCTGTGTGCTCTCCCCAGGTTGTGCATGCAGACAGATGAAGTCCATAGGTGTGCATGGGAGTCACGGAATCCAATCCTGGTTTTCCATGTTGCTAGAGGCCACAGGTTTGTGTGTGTCAGTCTGGTGTGTGCTGGTGTGCAGAGCAGAGGCCTGCAGAGCTCTGGCTGAGTGCATGGAGGCACAGGCCTGCGGAGCCAGCATCCAGGGCAGCTGAATAGCCTGGCATCCGAGCGTATACAGCAATGCAAGTCGTCTATAGTACTGGTCTCGGATGTGGACAGTCCTGTGCCCGGAGGTGGATGTCCTGTGCCTGAAGGAGTCAGATGTGGACAGTCCTGTGCCCGGAGGTAGATGTACTGTGCCTGAAGGAGTCAGATGTGGACAGTCCTGTTCCCTAAGGTGGATGTCCTGTGCCCGAAAGAGACAGATGTGGATAGTTCTGTGCCCGGAGGGGGATGTTCTGCACCTGAAAGAGGAGTAGCATGTGTAACGGTTGCAAACAGGTAGATATGGTGCCCGGCTGATATCCGGAGGATATCCTGGGCTGTGTACAGCTGTGTGAGTAGAGACTGTAACAGACTGTAATTAGTGTTGAGCGATACTGTCCGATATTTGAAAGTATTGGTATCGGATGGTATCGGCCGATATCCGAAAAATATCGGATATCGCCGATACCGATATCCGATACCAATACAAGTCAATGGGACACAAATATCGGAAGGTATCCATAATGGTTCCCTGGGTCTAAAGGAGAGGAAACTCTCCTTCAGGCCCTGGGATCCATATTAATGTGTAAAATAAAGAATAAAAATAAAAAATATTGATATACTTACCCTCGGACGGGCCCTGGTTGTCACCGCTGCAATCGCCATGTTTTTCTTCCTAAGAATGAGCGCTTTATATAGTAACATAGTAACATAGTTAGTAAGGCCGAAAAAAGACATTTGTCAATCCAGTTCAACCTATATTCCATCATAATAAATCCCCATATTTACGTCCTGTTACAGAACCTAATAATTGTATGATACAATATTGTTCTGCTCCAGGAAGACATCCAGGCCTCTCTTGAACCCCTCGACTGAGTTCGCCATCACCACCTCCTCAGGCAAGCAATTCCAGATTCTCACTGCCCTAACAGTAAAGAATCCTCTTCTATGTTGGTGGAAAAACCTTCTCTCCTCCAGACGCTTTAATGACCTTCGATGACGTCGCGGCTTGTGATTGGTCGCTGAGCGGTCATGTGACCGCGCACGCGACCAATCACAAGCCGCGACGTTATCGAAGGTCCTTAACGCGCTCATTCTTAGGAATGAGCGCGTTAAGTACTTTCGATGACGTCGCGGCTTGTGATTGGTCGCGTGAGCAGTCACATGACCGCTCAGCGACCAATCAGAAGCCGCGACGTCATCGAAGGTACTTAACAAGCTCATTCATAGGAAGGAAAACATGGCGATTGCAGCGGTGACAACCAGGGCCCGTCCGAGGGTAAGTATATCAATATTTTTTATTTTTATGCTTTATTTTACACATTAATCTAAATCCCGATACCGATTCCCGATATCACAAAAATATCGGAACTCGGTATCGGAATTCCGATACCGCAAATATCGGCCGATACCCGATACTTGCGGTATCGGAATGCTCAACACTAACTGTAATACATTCATGCAAGACACTCACGGGAACTCACCAGAGGAAGGCTGGCGTGTGTAGTGTCTGCAACATATGAGGCTGTGTATATGGAGACTATAATATGGCGTGTGATCGCCCCAGGAAAACTGGACAAGGGAAGTCTGACCTGTTTAGGGACTATAAATTTAAAGCCATATGATATGTATTGCTATGAACTGGCGTGAACTGAACACTGATAATATACACTGAAGTTATACAATATGCTTTTGTGTGAATTGGACTTTAATGCTGTGAGGAAACACATTAAAGAGACTTTTTATTGGAACTTTGTGGGTCGCTGCCTCTTCACTGCGTACGATGCTACTGCAGCATTACATATGGTGGAGAGATTGTGGGCAGTGTGAACTGAGGCATACCCCAAAGCGTGCTGCATAGCGTTGTGCAACATCTGCTGGAAAAATTTTTTCAAGACAGCTTGCTGTGGCTCGGCGGGTCCATGAAGATTCAAGACTTCTGGTGGTAACTTGGTGGGGTTACGAAGATTTGCTGTGGATCGGTGGGTCCATGAAGTCTGTGCAGCAGTTCTGGCAAGAGACACTGCAGTTGCAGCAGAGAATGTGTTTATGTACTGTGTTGGGTGTAGAACCCAAAAATGTTGATGCCTGCCATAGGGGTCGCCAAATTAGGGTCAGAGTGTAATCCCGATAGGCTCCCTCTAGAGGCGTTGGCAGGAGAAACTGAAAATGTTGTTTTGGGCGCTGATGTCCAGGGTCATACGGATGTCCTATCTCGTGCCCATACAGTGGTAACAAGTGTTCAACCCCACAGGTATGAACGGGGGGGGGGAGAATATGTGAGGCTGCGACCCCTGTTACAGCTAGGGGGTGCTGTTTGTGCTCCCCAGAATGCGCATGGAGGTGTATGAAGGCCGTAAGTGTGCATGGCAGTCGCAGGTGTAGCTGTGATTGCAATGTGGGGCAGTGATTCATGTCACAGGTAGGGGTCGCTGTGTGTTCTCCCCAGGTTGTTCATGCAGACAGATGAAGTGTATAGGTGTGCATGGGAGTCACAGATTTCCGATCCGGATTTTCCATGTGGCTGAAGGCCACAGATTTGTGTGCGTTAATCATACATTCGTTGCCTATCTCCTGTGGATAGGTGTTTGTATTTAGTAGGAAAATCCCTTAAAAATAGGTTGTCTCAATGAAATATCAAAAATGGAAATGTTTGGTCAACTTTCAACAATAATTGATAGGTCGTCTTTAGTGATGAGCGAGTGTACTCATTGCTCGGGTTTTCCGAGCACGCTCAGGTGACCTCCGAGTATTTATGACTTCTCAGAGATTTAGCTTTCATTGCGGCAGCTAAATGATTTACAGCAACATCTGCTGGAAAAAAATTTTCAAGACAGCTTGCTGTGGCTCGGCGGGTCTACGAAGATTGAAGGCTTCTGTTGGTAGCTTGGTGGGGTTACGAAGATTTGCTGTGGATCGGTGGGTCCACAAAGTCTGTGCAGCAGGAGCTGCAGTTCTGGCAGCAGCAGCAAGAGGCACTGCAGTTGCAGCAGAGAATGTGTTTATGTACTGTGTTGGGTGTAGAACCCAAAAATGTTGATGCCTGCCATAGGGGTCGCCAAATTAGGGTCAGAGTGTAATCCCGATAGGCTCCCTCTAGAGGTGTTGGCAGGAGAAACTGAAAATGTTGTTTTGGGCGCTGATGTCCAGGGTCATACGGATGTCCTATCTCGTGCCCATACAGTGGTAACAAGTGTTCAACCCAACAGGTATGAACGGGGGGGGGAGAATATGTGAGGCTGCGACCCCTGTTACAGCTAGGGGGTGCTGTTTGTGCTCCTCAGAATGCGCATGGAGGTGTATGAAGGCCGTAAGTGTGCATGGCAGTCGCAGGTGTAGCTGTGATTGCAATGTGTAGCAGTGATTCATGTCACAGGTAGGGGTCGCTGTGTGTTCTCCCCAGGTTGTTCATGCAGACAGATGAAGTGTATAGGTGTGCATGGGAGTCACAGATTTCCGATCCGGATTTTCCATGTGGCTGAAGGCCACAGATTTGTGAGCGTTAATCATACATTTGTTGCCCATTTCCTGTGGATAGGTGTTTGTATTTAGTAGGAAAATCCCTTAAAAATAGGTTGTCTCAATGAAATATCAAAAATGGAAATGTTTGGTCAACTTTCACCAGTAATCGATAGGTCGTCTTTAGTGATGAGTGAGTGTATTCATTGCTCGGGTTTTCCCGAGCACGCTCGGGTGACCTCCGAGTATTTATGACTGCTTGGAGATTTAGCTTTCATTGCGGCAGCTGAATGATTTACAACTACTAGCCAGGCTGAGTACATGTGGGGGTTGCTTGGTTGCTAGGGAATCCCCACATGTAATCAAGCAGGCTAGTAGATGTAAATCATTCAGCTGCAGCGATGAAAACTAAATCTCCGAGCAGTCATAAATACTCGGAGGTCACTCGAGCATGCTCGGGAAAACTCAAGCAACGAATATATTCGCTCATCACTAGTCGTCTTCACTTTTAAAAGAGGCTGTCATAGTGAGACAACATTTCAAAGAAGGAATCTAAAGTAACATGTTCTTAAGTGTGTAAACTTTTAGGAGCCTGAGTTTTGGCTGACAAGATACCTTTTAAATGGGTTGTATGGGAACTTATGGACTATCCTTAGGATAGGTGATCAAAGTCTGATACTGTTGTTATGCATTTGAACCCCAGCAGAGTTCTTGTAATCCCATCAGTACTAATTGAAAGCCCCTGAAAATGCACAATTGATATTTGATTTTGGCCAGTTAAGGCCCCTTCACATTAAGCGACGCTGCAGCGATACTGACAACGATCCGGATCGCTGCAGCGTCGCTGTTTGGTCGCTGGAGAGCTGTCACACAGACAGCTTTCCAGCGACCAACGATGCCGGTAACCAGGGTAAACATCGGGTAACTAAGCGCAGGGCCGCGCTTAGTAACCCGATGTTTACCCTGGTTACCATCCTAAAAGTAAAAAAAAACAAACACTACATACTTACCTACAGCCGTCTGTCCTCCAGCGCTGTGCTCTGCACTCCTCCTGTATTGGCTGTGAGCACAGCAGCCGGAAAGCAGAGCGATGACGTCACCGCTCTGCTTTCCGGCTCACAGCCAGTACAGGAGGAGTGCAGAGCACAGCGCCGGGGACAGACGGCTGTAGGTAAGTATGTAGTGTTTGTTTTTTTTTACTTTTAGGATGGTAACCAGGGTAAACATCGGGTTACTAAGCGCGGCCCTGCGCTTAGTTACCCGATGTTTACCCTGGTTACCAGTGAAGACATCGCTGGATCGGTGTCACACACGCCGATCCAGCGATGTCAGCAGGAGTCCAGCGACGAAATAAAGTTCTGGACTTTATTCAGCGACCAACGATCTCCCAGCAGGGGCCTGATCGTTGGTCGCTGTCACACATAACGATTTCATTAACGATATCGTTGCTACGTCACAAAATGCAGCGATATCGTTAACAATATCGTTATGTGTGAAGGTACCTTTACACTTAAAAATGCAAGCGCGGTCAAACAAAATGGATTTTCTTATTTACACAAAGAAACAGAGCACCATTATTTTTCCTCCTATGTAGAGTTCATTGTGGAAGGTTTTGCTCCTGCGAGCCATAGAAAATCACCAAGCTGTACTGTCTCTCAGGGGAGACCACGGCATAACTGTCCAACCTCGACAAACAATAGAATTCTATAGAACTATACAATTTGCAGGGATGGACTTTCATCAGTCTTAGTCCTCTGATTCCTGTGCCTGAAGTGGCTTTTTACATCCTTAGACATGAACCGGAGCTTAGAAGGATCAAAAATATGTCAGAATGTATAATGTACTGTGCATTGTAATTGCTCACAGAAGCGAGAAGAGAGACATAGAAATAAAAAATATAGAGTCTACAGTCCCCGTGGTGCTAATAATTCCAATACGTGTGAAATTGCTTAAACTATTATATTTGAACAATATTCATTTAAAGGCTATGTAATTTGAAGGATATGTACTCATGTGAAACATTTTTTTTTGTTCCACTGTAGGTAACAAGATAATTGCAGCCACTTTTCAAAATATTGTTTCTACAGATTCTAGCTTGTGTTTATGTGTTTCCATGGTAACAGACTACAATCAAATCCTTTGTAGTCTGACCCTACAGTTGTACTTCATTTACCTGTTCTAAATTCTTGCCGGATTTAATGAATCAATCCGATCAACGTTTGTATCTTATTAATATAGTCAAATCATCATATTATATAGCAGTGTGTAGTTAAAATTGCTCATTTTGCCCTTCTACAAAGTTAATTCTTCTGTTTTCCTAGATCTATCGATTATTATAGATTAGATCTATGACATCATGTGATTAAAATCATACTAGCTGACTCCTTCTAAGCTCTAAGTACTAAGAGGAAGTCGATATTCCATGCATCAGTCATTAGAACTACAATCCTACATCACTGCAAAGTCCATGGCAGGGGGGAGGAGGAACATCTGGGTCAAGAGTTGAAGAGGAGGTGGATCTGGGCTGCTAGGGACTTGGCAATGATGTAGAATAGTAGCATTGGTGAATGCTACACTTACACTTCTTCCTATAGCAGACCGGGTAAAAGGTTAAGCAAAGTGCTTGGAAAACCTATGTTACATGAAAGTACTCCCGATGACAGCATGTATGTGCTATGTTGTTAATTTGTTCTAGATTTCTGAATTCCTAAACTTGGGCCTTTGTCTGACAACTACATCAAGTTTGAAATTATAATTTACCAATTTAAAGGGAATCTGTCACCAGGCTTTTTCCTTCTAATCTGAGAGCAGCATAATGTAGTAAAAGAGACCCTGATTCTAGTCATGTATTACTTAATAGGCTTACAAGTGTAGATGTTATAAAATCATTGTTATATCAGTTGAAGATTATCACTAGAGGACTAGTAAACCTGCTGCCAGGTAGTCCAACCACGCCCCCAATTCTGATTGGCAGCTTTCTGTCTATGCACATTGTACATAGAAAACAGCCAATCAGTGGTGTGGGCGGGGTTATACAGAGTTCAACATTCGGAGAGCTGGTAGATGTGCAGCAAATAAAACAGTTTGTAATTAAAACTTTAGCACCCAGTAAAGTAAGTGATACATCACTAGATTCAGAGTTTCTGCCACTCCATCATGCTGCTTTCAGAATGGGGTAGCAAAAACTCGGCGGCTGATTCGTTTAAAAGAAACATTAGAAAACTTTATGATTATTGAAATTTTCGGTGGTGGTAGTAATCTTTTCTTTAATTATTTGTGTTTGCAATGTATATCATGGGGCATAGCTATACAGGGGTAGTTTAAGTAAGGCGTTATTGAGTCGAAACCTTGTCATTGCATATTTGGCCGATTAGAACTTGCCACTGAACTTTTGTTAATTCCTTTTTTTGGAATGCCACCTATTTTTTTTTTATTTTTGAATTATATAGTTATTGAGCTACAACCGGTGGGCTGACACCTTTCCCTAACTCTGGAGGTGGTGCTCCATCATTTTTTTCTGTTTATGCAGGGATATATATAGTGTCACCGTGCCCTAAAGGGGACGTAAAGATCTCAGGACCAGTGCTCATGGGCTGGTCAGATTTTGCTCAAGCAATTCAAGTTACTGTTCAACATTCAAGGGAGGAACCCAGAACACAGGATACGGTGTGAATACCCAACAAGGCTTATTATGCTGTTGAATTCAGCCTCTTACATCCGATTCAGCAGCTGTTTATTGCATGCAAACATTTGCCTATATTAAAAATGATTGTCTTGCATTGTCTGTCCGTATTCCCGGTATTAGCTTCCATCAGTACAAGCCTCCTTTCACTGTTCCATGCAGTCTTGTATTAGATCTTGTGTATTCGGAGCCATCTGTTCAGCGCTAATGCGGGAAGGCTCGGTTTACCATCTCTACACAGTAACTTCATTATCACAGAATACGGGATGATCACAATTGAGCTCAGACGTAGCCCCCCGAGTTTCGGCTGAGATTTTTTTTCTTTTCTCCGCAGCTACTGAAATGCCCTTGAAAATGTTTTCCTTTAACCCTTTCACAGTAGGCTCACCCTATATAGATAAATAATCACATTATGATTTTTTAATTTTTAATTTTTTTTTTTACTCCTGGCGAGAGGGCGAGACATTATTATGACTCCCAGGTAATTTTTCATGAACCTTTGTAATTGATCAAGAGTTTATAAATATGGCTCCTGAGTTTTTCGCAGCATACTTGTCTTCTGTTGCTAGGATCCCCGCTCTACGTTCGGATCTGCTCGAAGCTTTTATAATTGCCGGTCCTTTAATAAAGACATAGAATCCTTTCAATGTCACTTATGAATCACAATGTTTCAAAGATCTTTTATAGAAGGAAAGAAACAAAAAATGTACAAAAATCTAAAAAAAAAATAAAATAATAATCTCGTGACCGCCTCTAAATCTCTACGGTGACTCATAAATTACAGCATTCTAACATTAGGAATGTTTGGCAAAAATAAGAAAAATAAAAAGTGTCAACCCCCGAGGGATGACACATCAGAAAATGTATTCTTGTATATATCTAGCTAGGAATAGTCATACATAAAAACCTACACGTGGAATTCGTTAAAAATACAGTATGATATCATTCAAACATATGTATAGAAATATCTGCGGAAGGTTTCAGCTGGAGATTTTTGACCTTGAGGGTAGATATCGTCTAAGGACCCCTTTTGAAAAGTATCCGTCAGTCTGAACGGGTTTCTTACAATGAACGCTATACTGCTTCATTGGTCCACAAATGTGTATATACTTTAGATTTAATTTCCCCAGTGAAGGTAAAATTAATATGCAAATCTGCTCTCGTTTATAGTTTTAATCCATTTGTAATCTATTTTAAATCCATATAATTTGTCTCTAGCCTTGAACTTTGTACAAAAGTCCCCGGTGCCATGTGCAGGGTTCATCACCTTGACACATGAAGAATGGCTACAACACATGGGGCATGTCCAAATACATCTCATTGGCCCCCAAGTGGATGTGATTGCCATTTATGCAGCAAAATCGATAGAAATTACAGGGGGCTGAAAAAATATTGCCATTAAAAAAATAATAATAATAATTATAATACTGGAAAATTAGATTGGGCATAGTTTTTTCAAGTAACTTTAAAGAGTGTAGGGAAGTAGGAAGTACGGTAAGTTCCTTGATGGTAGATATGTCGGTAATATAAGCAGCACCAAGGGTACTTTGAGGGTTTAATGTGACTGGATTTTGGGTCCGGGATTTTGGAGTACCCAAAAGAACCTAAATGGAGAAATGGAGAAAAAGATAGTGATTTATTAACATAGGTACATCCACTGTGTATAAATGTTGACGTTTCGGCCAACACTAGGCCTTCATCAGAAATAAACTTCAGTTCTTTGCGACGACACAACAGGTCAGGAGTAACTGAACAGTGGAGTCTAAGTGTGATGTAATAAGGCGCTGAGGTTACTGCACTAAAGCACTTCATCCCCTGCACTTTAGTGATAGAACTGAAGATTATTTCTGATGAAGGCCTAGTGTTGGCCAAAATGTCAATGTTTATACACAGTGGATGTACCTTTGTTAATAAATCACTAAGTTTTTCTGCATTTGACTTTGGAGTGCCAAATTTATTTGGGGGCTAATTGGAGTGGTGTCCTATTTGTGCACCCTTTTCAGTGGAGTGCGGCGCAGCCTCTTTTGGTACCCAAAAGAACATAGCTGGGAAAAGTTGATCTTATGATTCAGTTTGGAGTTTACAGGGCTATTACCAGCAGCTGGGTTGGCTGAGCAGTGTGGAGTGATTTGAGACTAGAGAAAGGCAGAGCTGCTGTTTAGTCTGATCTGCAAAGAGAGGTGTGATGGAACCAAACATAGAGGTGATTGTTTGGTGAACACATTTAATACAAGTGTGAGCTGCTGCTGGGAATACCGATGTTGGTGAGGCTGCTACGGTAATATTGGGTTAATCTACAGGTTAATAACATTCTGACACTGTTTGGTGCCTGAACTGAGAGCCCGCTGTCAGGAGAAAATTAATTTTTTTCTTGCCCTGTAGGCTCACTCTGTTAGTCAAAGGGGTGGCACCAGCACAGTTTTAGTCACTGTTCAGTGTACAGAGAAAGGAGACTGTTATCACTCCTCTGCAATGACTGACAGTAGGCACTAATGCTGATCCTGTTGTCAGTCAGTGCAACTGCTTTCTATGATCTGAGCGGTTACTAAAACTGCACCGGCACGACCAGTATGACTGAAAGAGCGAGGCCGCTGGGGGGAAATTAAGATAATTTCCTCCCGGCAGTGGGGCTCTCAGTACTGGGATTGGCCAGCTTCAGAACACCAATAACATGCAGATTAACCCCATTTCTACAAGTCAAATGCATTATTTTACATGACAGGTTCCTTTTAAATAATTTAAAATTCTGAATCCGATTTTTTAATCAGTAATGGGCGGAAAGGCTGTAATTCGATAATTCGATTTTTTTATTATTTAATTCTTTCAATTTTTGCAATATTTACAAACATTTTTTTTCCTGTCCTCTGCTGGTCTTGAACCTGTGAGCATGTCATTGCTTGTTCTGTATATGGCTAGATAACAACATTGTAGCATATATAGATACAATCATTGTCTTTTATAAGTGGGATTAACCAGTCAGTATTCAGCAGTCGTGGGAGGCCGATGGGTGCCAGGAATGGCGGGTTCCCATGACTGCACACCTTAAGTACCACTGTCAGAGATCGAGAGCAGCATTTAAGTTGTTAAAAGTCAGCAGCATTTTCAGGATGATCTTGAAATATTCTTGTAAAGATCCCACATGGGGACTAATCTGCTGATCAGTCCTTTCCATTGCTGGCCATCTGAAGCTCCTCCCTTTATCAGGGACAAAGAGGTCATAGGGGGGAGGATCCTGCTGCAGCCAGTTGCACAAGTCATTGAGGAGGAGGAGAGGAGACATGACTGAGATGCACAGAGAAATAGAATAGGAGACAACATAGACAGTAAAAAGGGAGCTTAAGGGATGGGATATTATTTATTCTTTTTTGGTTTTGTATTGTATCAATGGAACTTTCGCTAAATCAGTAGGAGCGTAATACCTTTGACAAAAATATCCTGCTTGATCTGTTGATCATGTGTGAATCTGACTCCTTAGGGAAAATATTTCAAGTGCTTCTACAAGGATTGCTGCAAACCTTTATGTGTTACTTGATCTATTCCTCTTTTTCAGGATCAGACGTCATTGATGCCGGTAGAGTATAGAGCGTGTAAGAACTGCGTCGGTGAGACATTTGCCTGTGGATGGCCAACGTACTGATATTTCTTATAATAACCACTCTGCAAATACTGTAACATCAACGTTCTCCCTTTTCCTAATATTCAGCATCACTGTTCATTAACAACTTCTGTCTTTGCATCATAGCCCCATTAACCCTGCTGTTCTGTTGGTCAAAAATGACCGACTTTGAACTTCAATATTCTTTAAAATATTCAAGATGCGGCTCTGAAACCCGTGGCCGACCGACCCATCCTCATTTAAGTCAATCAACCACAAGTTTCAGAACCGCATCTTGAACACCCCAAAAAATACCAAAGTTCAAAATAGGTCTCCCCAGACCGAACAGAACAGCAGGGTTAAAGCGCCAATAGGAATAAGCTGCAATACCACAAGTAGCCTATGAACAAAAGTGGCGCTGTTTTCAGGTAGAAAAAAAAAACTTTATTCTCAGACGATTTTTTTAGCTCGTTAATATTTACGTTAATTAGATGTGCTCATTGGTTACCTTTCACAATTTATACAATACGTTTTTTTGCCATTGCTATTTTTTCCTCCCCAAGATATTACACAAGGTAAAGGACAATAAAAAATAATGGCGGGTGCATAGACTAATCAATGCTTCCATTATACATCAAGGATAACATATGCCGGAGTTGGCCATGAAATTACAAAGTAACATAATTAGTGCCGCTAAAATGGCATATGCAAATCTGGTCTTTGGTAATTATGTCCCAGTGTATCTCTGCATGATCGTTACATGAGGTAAGGAGGAACATTCATCATATTGTCCAAGGCGGCATGTGTGATAACCGTGTTCTCTGCTCTTCTGAATCTCAGAAGTATTCTAGTCTGTAAGACTTAAAGGGGCTGTAATCAATCTGCACCTAGTTATAAAGGGAATGTCAGGATCCAGATTATTCTTTTGAACAATGGAAGAAAAGGCAGGTTTGATATCACCAAATATACAATGGTCTGGTCATAGACCCCTCTACAGCCTTACTGCTGCCCCCACAAGAACCACACTAATAGTAAAGAGTGGAATTGGGACAAGATTGAATTAGAAAGCTGCCCCCAATATCAAAGAAATGGGTGGACCATCTAATGTGTATGGGGTTCCTTCAATTTACTAGATGTCAGATGCTGGTGAGAAAAATAAGGATTGGTCTTCAGGATTTCAACACGGCTGATCATTTTGCTTTAAAAGAGAATAATTAACCCCATTCACGACCAGATATATTTTTGATTTTGCATTTTCATTTTTCGCTCCCCTTCTTCCCGGAGCCATAACTTTTTTATTTTTTGGTCAAAATGGCCATGTGAGGGCTTGACGAGTTGCACTCTTGAACAGCACCATTTATTTTAACATATCGGGTACTGGTGAAAGGGGAAAAAATTCCAAGTGCTGTGAAATTGCAAAAAAAAAAATTGCAATCCCACAGTTGTTGTTTTTTGTTTTACTATGTTCACTAAATGTTAAAACTGACCTGCCCTTATGATTCTCCAGGTCATTACGAGTTCATAGCCACTAAACATCTATAGGTTCTTTTGTATTTAAGTGGTAAAAAAAATTCCAAAGTTTGTTAAAAGAAAAAAAAAGTGACATTTTCCGATACCCATAGCGTCTACATTTTTCGTGATCTAGGGTTGGGTGAGGGCTTATTTTCTGCATGCCGAGCTGACATTTTTAATTATACCATTTTGGTGCAGATACGATCTTTTGATCGCCCGTTATTGCATTTCAATGCAATGTTGCGGCGACCCAAAAAAATGTAATTATGGCGTTTTGGCTCTTTCTCGTTACGCCGTTTAACGATGGGGTTATTTATTTTTTTAGATTGATAAATTGGGAGATTCTGAATGTGGCAATACCAAATATGTGTATGTTTGATTTTTTTTATTGTTTTATTTGGAATGGGGAGAAAGGGGGGTGATTTGAACTTTTATATTTTTTCCATTTTGTTTAATATTGTTAAAAACATTTTTGTTAACTTTTTGTATTCTTCTATAGTCTCCATGGGAGGCTAGAAGCTGCAGTTGTCCGATCGGCTCTGCTACATACAGGTGATGATCAGATCGCCTGTGTGCAGCAGAAATGCTCACTTGCTATGAGCGCCGACCACCGGGCTATGACAACCATAGGAGGTCTGCTGGAGACCTCTGGTTGTCATGCCAACCCATCGGTGACCCGCGAGCATGTGATGTGGTTACCGATGGGCAGGATTTCTGGTGCGCTTGCCTGAAGCGCAAGTTAAATGCCGCTGACAGTGATTCCACCTGCGGCTGTCTGAGGCACATGCCTAAGTTGAGCTGTATATATGTAGGGGTCATAGTCATGGTGGAATATCTGTATGCTGACAGCTATTTTTTCCATTTAACCCATTGCACATACATGCCCAGTGTTCCAAATGTAGGCAGGGATGTAAGCTACTACTACACACCCATGTCGACAACTTTTCTCCGGTGAGAACATAACAGTACAGCATGTATAGTACCCTATACACGCCAACTGCAGTACCCTATTAACTGGTATTAGCTACACTAATATGAGTAAATTTCAGTCATTATGTATAACACCTCCTAAAATCTCGACCTCTATGGCTACATTCCAACAATAAACTATTGGTGCGTTTTAGACACTGCTTATTTTTGTAGCGTAAAAACCACAGCATCTTACAGTTCCAAAAATGTGGATGGGATTTATAGACATCTCATGCCCACTGTGCTTCTTTTTAAAGCAACGTAAAGCGTAAAATGTTTCGAATTTGCAGCAAGAAGAGTTTTCTGTGCAGAATTTTGCCATAGATTTGCATTAGGTACGGAAATTCCACAGCTAAAAAAACGTTGGAAACGCATTAAAATGCATGTAATCCACACCTAACTATGTCAATAAAGTTAGTCAAAGCAAAATACCATAAATTTTCAAAAACAAAACAGTTTTATTTAAAGCATGACACACCAACAAGAAGCAAAAACATAAGTATCAAAAACTATATAAAAACACACGTTTAAAAAAATGCACACCAAAACATAATAAAAAACGGCAAGTAATCTAATTTAAAAAATAGGTGCAAAAATGGTGGAAAAATTCTGCAACATCAAAAACTCAACAAAAGCTCATCTTGGGAACGTAGCCTAATAATTTGAAAGGTGAAATAATCTGACATTATTACCAGAATTACCACATCTACATATACTAGAGATGAACAAATTTGTTTGAAGCACATTCAATTTGCCACAATTTTAAATAAATTGGATTCTCCAAAATTTGATTTTTTTTATTATTTGCCTCATGTGAATTTAGCAAAATAGTGACTGTCAATCTGTTATTTTGTTGAGTCGAAGAGAGTCAACCAAAAAATATTCATCATGCTGCTCACTGTTCCACGTCCCAACCAACTGTCTGGTACGCAACTCATCTTCTTCAGTTCTTGCATCATCTACATTCAGACAGGTGAGCGGAGGAGTTTTGTCACTCCTAGATTATTAAGGTTTGGGTTATAGAGAGATCCCCGAACATAAGAAACAACATTTCATTCACAACAAATGACTCCAATGTGAATCAAATTTCTTATCCAATTTTTGTGAGCTGCCAAATTCACTAATAAATACAAAACCAATAACTAAGCAAATTAAATTATCACCTGCTTCTCTATGTGTGTCTGAAAGTTCTGACATCTTGACATTGTATTTCGTGAATCCTACATATTTGGTAGCACAAGAAATTAGCGTGAAAGTAGAACGTAACACTGAGTCTACTGGGTCAACGACTATAGTCATCCCAATGAGTAATTTTCTACGCTTGCTTTCAGGGGTAGATCAATCCTTAATAGTCTAGATTTCATTTCTAAATCTCAGAGCTATATTTGGTCTGTCCGTGAATGTCTTCCAAGGTTTTACTGAGGCTTTGAAAACAAATCGCTCTCACCTAAAGCCCCAGCCAAACTTTATATTTCCACTAATGTACATATAATGATTGGAAGCATTTTATAGCCTATTGGGCAAAACAAATTGTCATCCCTTGAGAACCGTTGTTCTTACATCAGTTCAGCTCAATTGGTTGTCGGTTTGGAAGTTCTGCTCTGACGACAGATAACTTTAAGACATCTACCGATACTTTACTCTCTCATTTTACAGTAATTAGGAAAATTAATTAGACAGAGAAACCACAGTAAAAAGAAGTTGACTAATTCAATGATCAACAATTGGTTCGATAATCAGCTGAACGCTGCGAGTCCAGATACTGAAACCACCAGAAATCATCTGATATCACCAAAGTTGCCAGTATCCAAACTAGGCTGAACAAATTAAATGTATCAAGGTGGCTATTACAATGAATTTTGACATTGATGGGGCAACAATCCTGTTGAATGATGTAATTCATTGTAGAGCAGGTCTCAACTGGTTCCACTGTCCAGAACAGGGTGGAAATCCAGCAACTGAAACAAGTAGGACTGCACACAGTTATTCCAATGTAACAATAAGTGCAGATACTTTAGTGTCCTATTATATCAATGTTTCAGGTCTGAAAGTCATTTATCGTGCCAAAGATGAAGGGAAATGGGACCTAAGTCACCAAGTAGTAAAAAAAAAAAGATTACATGTGTAAAGCATCACTCTCCACTGTGTAGAGGCATAACAGCATATTATACAAAGTTGGCTGATTGAGACAACCTCTACAAGTTCCTATGCAACCAATTCCTAAAATAGGTTGCCACCACTAATGGCAGCCATTACATTACCCGTAAGGGTTCCTTACCAGTCTTCCACTGACTCGTACATGGTACACAATCATGTTCTGTTAAGAGTTGGGTGAAGGCACTACTACAGTGAATGTCATTGATGGTTGTCATCAAGTGTTCATTGACAATAAAAACCTAAAGTGGGTCATGGTATCCAGATTTAAAAAAATTTCAAAAATACATTCAAGAACTTAATTTTAGAAGACTTGAGGATCTCAATATTTTTTCTTTTTAGATAAATCCAGGAACCAGGGCACCAGATATCTTCATTTTAATAACTTAATTAGTAGAGAAAAATCATGTTTCGGCCATGCAGGACCTTTATCAAGCCATAACAAAAGAGAGCTATGGCTTGATAAAGGCCCTGCTCTTCCGAAACGTCATTTTTCTGTACTAGTAAAGTTTGCAAAAAGAGGACATTTGGTTCCTTGGTTCCTGAATTTTTACTGTACCTTGTGGAGGGTTACACCAAGTATGCACGGACTACAGAGTGGCGCATGGGACACATCAACTGTTAGTATAAGAATGAGAATGTGTTTTGTATCCATTCAACAACCATACATCTATGTTTCTGTGCTTGAAAATAGAAAGTGAGCTATTTTGTATTTTTATTTGATGGAAACATATTTCTTAATGGGGTCGCTGTCATGGTCGTACACGTTGACTACATGTACCCTACGTGACTAGATACTAGTTTCAGATCTTGCCTTCTAAGCCTCATAATAATTATGTACTGAAAAATAAACAGTTCCTAGAAAATAAAAGAGTAAGCTCTAAAGATGAGATATAGATGGATGAGTTTTGCTATGTGAGATGTATTAAAGTTATTTTAATGGGGTGCACAGGGAGTACAGATACCTAATTAAGGCGTCTGCTACACTTTGGCCAAAATGTTCTATACTTTTTATGACAAGAAATAAGAACAATTTAGAGAAAAAATAGCATTTATGTACCACAACATCCGGAGAGGCATATTTAATATGGTCAATTTAAAGTTATTCCACCATTGATCCCAAACTGAATATTGAGCTTCATTTTCCACAAGAGGTACAACCATTCATTTTATTTGTCTCTATTAAAAGCAATGGGTTGTTTTGGCATCATATGCCTTTTGCAATTTGTTGGATATACTGCCTCTTTTTTTTTTAGGAAAACAGCAGTTTGGGGGCATTTTTGAGAAATCTGTTACACTGCCCAAACACATTAATAATCTTTATTTTTTTTATATAGCGCTAACATATTCCGCAGCGCTTTACAGTTTGCACATATTATCATCACTGTCCCTGATGGGGCTCACAATCTAGAATCCCTATCAGTATGTCTTTGGAATGTGGGAGCAAACCGGAGTGCCCGGAGGAAACCCACACAAACACGGAGAGAACATACAAACTCTTTGCAGATGTTGTCCTGGGTGGGATTAGAACCCAGGACCCTAGCGCTGCAAGGCTGCAGTGCTAACCACTGCGCCACCGTGCTGCCCACATTAAGTGAAAGTCTGGCTAAACTAGCAAACTTAACAAGAACTAAGTTGACAATCGAATGAGTATAGCAGTGTACTTAACCTATATGTGCAACAGTATGAGTAACTTGCCTCATTGCTATGTAAATTGTATGGAAACCTTAAACGAAAACCTGTCAGGTCTCCCACGGTCTCCAACCCAGCAGCAGCTATATATACAATATATCACATTCTGTTCCTAGCCAGCCCTTTATAATGTTAGTCACTTAAATCCATGTTTAAAAAAGTATTTATAAGCTGTGTCTTTCTTATGCTATAACTAGGCCTTTGACTAATCGAGGGGGCGTTAGTTTCCCCTGACTAGTCACTCCTCTCCGCGTGTTATCACGCCCCTCATGATTTGCCAGAGCCGGCGTCATCGCCAGCTCTTTGCAAACCTCACACATGCACGTGGCTCTATTTGTCAGTGTCAGTGCGCCTCCCAAGAATCACAACTTACTACATTCCGATGCAAATTTGTATTAGATCAATGGGGTCTCACCACTGAAAACAAGACCATTCATGGTACATGGATTCCTGCATACCTGGCTTGACTGGAATAGTGGTCATGGATGCTCGGTGCTTGCATTTAAAGTCAATGGGACAGACGGAGATAGTCGAGCGCTGTGCAAAAAAAATTGTCAAGAAAACTCAACACTTACATGGGTTGTCCACTACTTGGACAACCCCTGCTCAATCACCATGTAAAATTATAACAGCTATAATCACCTCCGGTGTGGGCTGTTACAGCGGAGTCAGCATTGGCTCTCCCGTGGCGTGCGTGACATTTTTATGTAATTAGTGGCCGCTCCTCTGTCACCTCCTTACGATGTAGCTGTCATCCGGAGAGCAGCGACAGCTCTCAGTTCTCCTGGGTGTCATTTTTGTCTGAAGGAAGTCACAGTGAAGCAGCCACTGATTTACTGTGGAATGATAACCGTGGGCACAACTAAGTATTGTGGTGCTCAAGTAGGTGCCCAAACCATATAATATTAGAAGATAAACTTGGTACACACGTTGTGAGATGCAGTGAAAAATTTTTTAATTAAGGAGAGTACGGGACAAGCGGTGGATGCCGTGTCCGATACGGGTTCCTCCTTTTGTGCCGGTCTAGGTTTCACCTACAAGCGGCTTTGCATTACGGATGGGGTTTAATCCCTCATGACCCATTACACGACTTAAGCTCTATGAGAGGTACATTGATGAAGGTCAAACTGTGACCGAAACGTCTACTGTATGTGCTCTCCTTAATTAAAAAAAAATTTCACTGCATCTCACAACGTGTGTGCCAAGTTTATCTTCTAATACTGATTTACTGTGGGGCTCATGTGACATAAGAAAGTTTCACGAACCCTGGGAGAGCGGGCTCCATCACCACTGGAACGGCGCCAGCACTGGAGGTGAGTACAGCTGCTATTATTTTACATGTGGAAACTATGATGATTGAGAAAGGTTACCCGAATAGTGGACAACCCCTGTAACACAACAAAAAACATTGAATTTGTATAGTTATTCGTAGATGTTGAGTTAAACTTTTCTGCATCAGAACATTTTTATGAATCATGAAAAATTACTACATTGGTATCATGCAGTTTTTGAAGCACACTGAAAATTTTAAAAAGTCACAATTTGCACCACACAACTTATAAAAAGCTGTGCAACATTTTACATTTCTGCATCATGCACACAAGTATTTCAAAAAGTGGAGGTGTTTCCCTTAACTTTTAGAAAGTTTAATTAAGCTTTGCTACAGAAAGTGTGGCAAATTTTGGTGAAAATCTACAACTGGTCTAAGAAGATGTCGATTTCATTTTCTGACCTTAGGATAGTCTAAAACTGAGACCATTTGCAGTTTAGTTTACTCCAAAAACTACTTAATACAATTGGGCCAGGGTATAGTGAAACATTTGTTTAGACACCCGACTGAAATTACCGTAAAAATTGTCTTTGACGAGAGTAGTACGCTCAGAGCATATGGATGATATACAGTTAGGGCCAGAAATATTTGGACAGTGACACAAGTTTTGTTATTTTAGCTGTTTACAAAAACATGTTCAGAAATACAATTGTATATATAATATGGGCTGAAAGTGCACACTCCCAGCTGCAATGTGATAGTTTCCACATCCAAATCGGAGAAAGGGTTTAGGAATCATAGCTCTGTAATGCATAGCGTCCTCTTTTTCAAGGGACCAAAAGTAATTGGACAATGGACTCTAAGGGCTGCAATTAACTCTGAAGGCGTCTCCCTCGTTAACCTGTAATCAATGAAGTAGTTAAAAGGTCAGGGGTGGATTCCAGGTGTGTGGTTTTGCATTTGGAAGCTGTTGCTGTGAGCAGACAACATGCGGTCAAAGGAACTCTCAATTGAGGTGAAGCAGAACATCCTGAGGCTGAAAAAAAAGAAAAAATCCATCAGAGAGATAGCAGACATGCTTGGAGTAGCAAAATCAACAGTTGGGTACATTCTGAGAAAAAAGGAATTGACTGGTGAGCTTGGGAACTCAAAAAGGCCTGGGCGTCCACGGATGACAACAGTGGTGGATGATCGCCGCATACTTAATTTGGTGAAGAAGAACCCGTTCACAACATCAACTGAAGTCCAGAACACTCTCAGTGAAGTAGGTGTATCTGTCTCTAAGTCAACAGTAAAGAGAAGACTCCATGACAGTAAATACAAAGGGTTCACATCTAGATGCAAACCATTCATCAATACCAAAAATAGACAGGCCAGAGTTAAATTTGCAGAAAAACACCTCAAGAAGCCAGCTCAGTTCTGGAAAAGTATTCTATGGACAGATGAGACAAAGATCAACCTGTACCAGAATGATGGGAAGAAAAAAGTTTGGAGAAGAAAGGGAACGGCACATGATCCAAGGCACACCACATCCTCTGTAAAACATGGTGGAGGCAACGTGATGGCATGGGCATGCATGGCTTTCAATGGCACTGGGTCACTTGTGTTTATTGATGACATAAGAGCAGACAAGAGTAGCCGGATGAATTCTGAAGTGTACCGGGATATACTTTCAGCCCAGATTCAGCCAAATGCTGCAAAGTTGATTGGACGGCGCTTCATAGTACAGATGGACAATGACCCCAAGCATACATCCAAAGCTACCCAGGAGTTCATGAGTGCCAAAAAGTGGAACATTCTGCAATGGCCAAGTCAATCTCCAGATCTAAACCCAATTGAGCATGCATTTCACTTGCTCAAATCCAGACTTAAGACGGAAAGACCCACAAACAAGCAAGACCTGAAGGCTGCGGCTGTAAAGGCCTGGCAAAGCATTAAGAAGGAGGAAACCCAGCGTTTGGTGATGTCCATGGGTTCCAGACTTAAGGCAGTGATTGCCTCCAAAGGATTTGCAACAAAATATTGAAAATAAAAATATTTTGTTTGGGTTATGTTTATTTGTCCAATTACTTTTGACCTCCTAAAATGTGGAGTGTTTGTAAAGAAATGTGTTCAATTCCTACATTTTCTATCAGATATTTTTGTTCAACCCTTTAAATTAAACGTTACAATCTGCACTTGAATTCTGTTGTAGAGGTTTCATTTCAAATCCAATGTGGTGGCATGCAGAGCCCAACTCGCGAAATTTGTGTCACTGTCCAAATATTTCTGGCCCTAACTGTAGATATGAAAAACTGGTCCACATCGAGGGTGGTCTTCTGAAATAAGTGATCTTCATGAATATTAATGCATGTATAATTAATTTGCAGCTAATTAATTGTTTGTTTTTTTCTTTCGTGCTTGTAAATATTGGAGCTATTCCATGCGAAATCCAAGGTTGAGTGGTCATATTGTAAAGCCTAAATTGTTGGTTTCTCAAATGCCAGCTTATAGAAGTGCATTTGCCACAAGAGACCATTCTTCATGAAGTCCTGGACCTGTCGTACTAATCATAAGCCAGGTGGTGATATCATTAGCTTCCAACAACATCTGTTGTGAGGTTTGTGCGGGACCCAGCAATCAAACACCCATGTGCGTCAGGTTAGATTCTAATAAAGGATCTACATGGACCACACAATATTCCAAACAACATATTGTAAACCACTAATCATTTAACCACGAGGATGTGCGACAAGTGCGGTAAGAGAGAAATTGCAGAAAATTGAAACTATAAAAAAAAAATCTGAAGTAGCTCATTTTCGGAACAGAAGGGAACTGGCTGCCTTTTAATGAGTGGCAAGTTCATTAACGGGGCCAATGTTCCATTAATAATGTCGCTGCAGCAGCTTTTCCCTTTGCTGATACACTGCTCCATTAACCCATTCTACTCGCAATAGAAAGTCAACTCTGCTCCATTAACTTTTTCATACATAAGCAAACCAAAGGAAATCTCCTGAAATATCATTGTGGCAAAATAAATATTTTTGTTGGTTGCTGCACCCATTAATAGCAAAACTGCTTGGCAAAAGGCGGCTCTTAAAGGGCAAAACTCAATCAAATGGTGTTTGTGATTTGGTGCGTTAGGGCTCCATGCAACAAGATCACATACTGTAGCATGCAGAGGACTGGTTAATATATATATTTTTTACCAGACCTAAATGCTGATGGTCTCCTGAGGTTGCATTTTTTATTTTGTTCCCATACCTCTCGATTTCTGAGATATGGTCCCCTCTTCCCTGTATATGAATCTATGATTGTTAGCCAAGGGGCATGTTCCTTTCAAAGACTCACACAGAAAAGTGTTGAAAACCCCACCCCCTTGACTAATAAGACTAGATTTACATAAGGGAAACTGAGCAGTGCAAAAGGGGTTTTACATGAGAATGAAGGGCATAGAAACATAGACTGATGTCCATGATGTTCATAATGGCTACTAAAATTGGGATTCGCATTACATGCCAAAGAGACCATCAAGCCCATATATTCTAGAAAGTAGGGGTGGTCTGAAAATCCCCTGATCATAGCCTTTACCAATGTCCTTAACATTTTATTTGTTATATGACATATCATAAGATCATTTTAAGGGCATTAAATCTTCTTTAAAGGGAATCTGTCAGTAGGTATTTACTATATAATCCCAGGACAGTATGAAATAGAGGCTGACACACCGATTTCAGGGATGTGTCACTTATGAGGCTGTGTGTTGTTGTTTCCATACAATGAAGGTTTTTTCAAAAACAGATTAACACTGTCCGTACTGATGCTCATGAGAGCCCTGGTCTGACCACGCCCCCTCCTCTGATAAGCAGCTCACTGTCAATAGACAATGTACATAGAAAGGTGTGGGAAGGGTCAGCTTTCTGATGTCTGTTACATGCTACATCTAAAAACTTTGATTGTGTCACAACTGCTGCACCCAGTAAACTAAATGGTACAATTCTGGAATTGAGCTCTCTTTCCCTACTTTACACTTCTCGCAGATGAGGTAGCAAAAAACCTGGTGACAGATTCCCTTTAAAACTGAGACTGGTGATTTAATTTGGCCAATCTGTATTGATCTTGGACTTTACCACTATATGGACACATTGGGTGAATTAATATGACGTTGTTAATGTTTCTATTTGAGTAAATAATTAGCTAATCAAATGGTCCATAATATTTTAAAGACTGGATTATGGATTAAGCAAGGCAGGCAAATGGAACATTTCTCAGCTCTAATGTATAGGCCTAATGGATTACTTCCAGAAAAACAACCATGACTATTATTTTTAGACCTGTTCACCCAATGTTCCATGAAAGATATTCTGCAGCTATCAAGCTATCATCTACTTGCACAGAAGGTAAACATCATGTTTTGTGATGCCACCAATAAACAAGAGTAGATTTATAGTACAGTAATCTCAAGATATGTTGAGAATACAAGTTCTTAAAGGTACCGTCACACTAAGCGACGCTGCAGCGATACCGACAACGATCCGGATCGCTACAGCGTCGCTGTTTGGTCGCTGGAGAGCTGTCACGCAGACAGCTCTCCAGAGACCAACGATGCCGGTAACCAGGGTAAACATCGGGTTACTTATCGCAGGGCCGCGCTTAGTAACCCGATGTTTACCCTGGTTACCATCGTTAAAGTAAAAAAAACAACCACTACATACTTACCTTCCGCTGTCTGTCCCCGGTGCTGTGCTTTCCTGCACTCACTGTGAGCACAGCGGCCGGAAAGCAGAGCGGTGAAGTCACCGCTCTGCTTTCCGGCTGGCCGGTGCTCACAGCCAGTGCAGAGAAGCACAGCGCCGAGGACAGACAGCGGTAGGTAAGTATGTAGTGGTTGTTTTTTTTACTTTAACGATGGTAACCAGGGTAAACATCGGGTTACTAAGCGCGGCCCTGCGCTTAGTAACCCGATGTTTACCCTGGTTACCAGCGAAGACATCGCTGAATCGGCGTCACACACGCCGATTCAGCGATGTCAGCGGGAGAGCCAGCGACGAAATAAAGTTCTGGACTTTCTTCCCCGACCAGCGACAGCACAGCAGGGGCCTGATCGCTGCTGCCTGTCACACTGGACGATATCGCTAGCCAGGACGCTGCAACGTCACGGATCGCTAGCGATATCGTCCAGTGTGACGGGGCCTTAAGACAATTTCAACTATTTCAGTGAAACAGGCTTTAATCAGGTTTGTAGATCTAATCTTTCATCATAGTCTAAAAATGCTAAATAAAACAGCCCTCTGTCCATTCAGAATGGGTCACTTCTTGGCCAATCACAGGAGAAAGTGTCAGACATTCTAGGCGATATATCTGATGTTTAGGATCCTGTCATTTACTCCTATTTTAATGCAGATTAGCTCTCCTTCCAGAAGGAGGAAAGCTGTCTACGTAGTGCCAAATATGTAGCTACTCTGTACCATGACTAGTTATACCAGATGTAGCATGACTAGTGATATCAGCGGTAACATGACAAGTTATATCAGCTGTACCACGACTACTTATATCAGCTGTACCATGACTAGTTATACCATATGTAGCATGACTAGTGATATCAGCGGTAACATGACTAGTTATATCATCTGTACCATGACTACTTATATCAGCTGTACCATGACTAGTGATATCAGCGGTAACATGACTAGTTATATCAGCTGTACCATGACTACTTATATCAGCTGTACCATGACTAGTGATATCAGCTGTACTATGACTAGTTATACCAGATGTAGCATGACTAGTTATATCAGCGGTAACATGACTAGTTATATCATCTGTACCATGACTACTTATATCAGCTGTACCACGACTAGTTATATCAGCTGTACCATGACTAGTTATACCATATGTAGCATGACTAGTTATATCAGCTGTACCACAACTAGTTATATCATCTGTACCATGACTAGAAATATCAGCTGTACCACGACTAGTTATATCAGCTGTACCATGACTAGTTATATCAGCTGTGCCATGACTAGTTATATCAGCTGTACCACGACTAGTTATATCAGCTGTACCATGACTAGTTATATCAGCTGTACCATGACTAGTTATATCAGCTGTACCATGACTAGTTATACCAGATGTAGCATGACTAATTATACCAGATTTAACATGACTAGTTATATCAGCTGTACCACAACTAGTTATATCGGCTGTACCATGGCTAGTTATACCAGATGTAGCATGACTAGTTATATCAGCAGTAACATGACTAGTTATATCAGTGGTAACATGACTAGTTATATTAGCGGTAACATGACTAGTTATATCAGCGGTAAAATGACTAGTTATATTAGCGGTAACATGACTAGTTATATCAGCGGTAAAATGACTAGTTATATCAGCGGTAACATGACTAGTTATATCAATGGTAACATGACTAGTTAAATCAGCGGTAACATGACTAGTTATATCAATGGTAACATGACTAGTTATATTAGCGGTAACATGACTAGTTATATCAGCGGTAACATGACTAGTTATATCAGCTGTAACATGACTAGTTATATCAATGGTAACATGACTAGTTATATTAGCGGTAACATGACTAGTTATATCAGCGGTAACATGACTAGTTATATCAGCGGTAACATGACTAGTTATATCAGCGGTAACATGACTAGTTATATCAGCGGTAACATGACTAGTTATATCAGCGGTAACATGACTAGTTATATCAATGGTAACATGACTAGTTATATTAGCGGTAACATGACTAGTTATATCAGCGGTAACATGACTAGTTATATCAGCGGTAACATGACTAGTTATATCAGCGGTAACATGACTAGTTATATCAGCTGTAACATGACTAGTTATATCAATGGTAACATGACTAGTTATATTAGCGGTAACATGACTAGTTATATCAGCGGTAACATGACTAGTTATATCAGCGGTAACATGACTAGTTATATCAGCGGTAACATGACTAGTTATATCAGCGGTAACATGACTAGTTATATCAGCGGTAACATGATATAGTTATATCAGCTCTACCATGACTAGTTATATCAGCGGTAACATGACTAGTTATATTGGCTGTACCAATTGACAACTACATTGTAAGTTAATTTTCATCCCAATAAACAGCTTTGAAACATATATAGGAATATCGGCGACCATCATCTCTGGTTTGAATGAGATCTGCAGTCATGTTTTAAAATGTAAGTAAACATTTATTTTTTTATTTGGTAACCCATGTAAATGTGTGTTTTGTGTAGTGTGTGTTAATGTATGTATTGATCGCCATCTTCCCCAGTTTCCAGCATCAATGCAGTCTTCTTCTCACTCACGTGATGGCTATTGCGACTATTGGGATCACACTGGGAGCAAGTTGTAAGCCAGAAGTTACTGTTACAATATAAGCCTATGGAGTGTCAGTACAAGGCTTCACAGACTTAGGGATGGACATATCAGTGGTGCAACTTGTGAGACCACACAGGGCCCCGAGGGGTAAGGAGGCCACACAGGGCCCCAAGGGGTAAGGAGGCCACACAGGGCCCCAAGGGGTAAGGAGGCCACACAGGGCCCCAAGGGGTAAGGAGGCCACACAGGGCCCCAAGGGGTAAGGAGGCCACACAGGGCCCCAAGGGGTAAGGAGGCCACACAGGGCCCCAAGGGGTAAGGAGGCCACACAGGGCCCCAAGGGGTAAGGAGGCCACACAGGGCCCCAAGGGGTAAGGAGGCCACACAGGGCCCCAAGGGGTAAGGAGGCCACACAGGGCCCCAAGGGGTAAGGAGGCCACACAGGGCCCCAAGGGGTAAGGAGGCCACACAGGGCCCCAAGGGGTAAGGAGGCCACACAGGGCCCCAAGGGGTAAGGAGGCCACACAGGGCCCCAAGGGGTAAGGAGGCCGCACGCACCTTCAAAGCAGATGGAATTGTGCATTACAATGAGCCATTTGGCTGCAAAGGGCCCGTATGTTGTTCCTGCACAGGGGCATCTTCTCTCTGTGTCTACCCGGGCATAAACTTACAGTATAAAAGCGACTCAAAAATCACACATAAACCCCAGTACGATCCAGCGAGTCAGAATAGACATCACTAGAGTGAGAAGAGCACCAGAGCGGTGCTGGAAAACAGGAAGACGGAGATCGATAAGTATATTAACATGCCTACACTACACTACACATACATTTACACAGATTTAGTGAATAAAAAATGTTTGGGAGTGCCTATTGAATTAACCTTCCAGTGTTGTAAAATTATGGATTCATCTTTTCATGTACAGTTCAGGTTTTTGTACAAGCTGCTTTTAACTGCTGCTCAGTCAAGATCCATATTCTTTTTGAGAACAGAGTAGTTAATTCCCTTGTCTGAATATAGGAGAGAAGTACAGGAAGGCTCAGAGAAGAGAAGGCTCATACTCTGATTGTTTGCATATAGTGTATTGATCTTGCTGTGTAGCAATTGAAAGCAACTTCTAAAGAACCATGAGCTGGCTGTATGAAACAGACAACAATATAATTAAATGGAGTATCTGATGAAGAAATCTGTCTTTGCATTGCCACCTATGTAGCTATCTTCTAAGCACTATGCTGCAGTGTTGTTTCACATGGCTGGTTATTGCTTCTTTAGAGCTGCTTTCAACTGCTGCTTAGACAAGATCTATTCTATATTTGTTAACAGAGTAGGAAATTCCCCTGTCTAATTACTTTGCAAAGAGAGTAACGTAATTCCTCTGGCTGAGTACAGGAGGGGAGTGCAGAGAGAAGGGAATTCCATACTCTGAGTGTAGTAATAGATCTTGCTGAGCAGCAGTTGAAAGCTGCTTCTAAAGAAGCCATATGAAACAGCATTGCAGCATAATGTTTGCGGTTACGACAATTTGCTGGAGCCTAGGACAATTACTAATCATAAAAGAAATAACCTTTTTATATACTGTAAATGTCTATTATTAAATAAAATATTCCTTAACGAGAATCTGTCACCACATTTGACCTATCTAAACTATTAATATGGGGACTTTGAAGGTCTTATTTGTATTGATCGTCTATACTGATAAATGTATTGGATACGTTCTGATTAATACGAGGTCTTTACAGAAATTATTGACTCCTGAATTATTTAGTCGATAGACTAAGATAAGATTGTGCATTCATTACCTTGCAAATACTAAATTTCAAATTGGTCCCCTATGGGCTTTTTAGGATTCACAACATAGCAGAGAATGGATCACTGCGGCATGCTGTCAAAGACGGATATTACTAGGGGGAAATCTATGTCCAACATCTCTTCGTTCAATTTCAGTTGATGCAAATCTAAAGTGTTTGTCTCACATGACATGAAGCCTTATGTTATCTCTCATTATGCCCCCAGGCAACCAAAAATAGCTAGTTAGCCCTGCAAGAACGAAGGAAACACCTAAACGTGTTATGTATGTGGATGGCAGAGATGGCAAGCACTTTTACAATCATCAGATCCAGAGAATATTGCATTTCATTACATTAACTTCCTGATTCTATCTAAAAACATTGTCAAGGGATTGCCTTGGATAATGAACTTCCTTCAGATAATCAACCAAAGGCAATTTTCCTACCGCCAAACCCAAGGAGATCAAACAACTTTCCATTGACAGGACTGTCTGATCCAGTCTTGTAAATCCTTAGTTCGCTACATTCTGGGAATTATACACTTACCCTACAAAGCATATCTTAATGAAACTCTAAGATGCAACTCGGGCCTCCACTCGTGGCAGAGGTGTTAATCACCACTATCGTACGGGAGGCTAGCGCTTCATTAACCTCTGCTCTTGTACCTTAATGGCTCCCGTGGTGATCTGAATATGGTGCAGCTGCCTTAGCGCACTCTCCCGGTCCATGAAATATGAAGCTGCCAGCTGGTGTAGAGTATCCAACGTGGGGGCTGATGTGTTCCCACGCACTCCGGCTTCTCGCTTCAGCCTTCCCTTATCCACAAACATAGTGAGCGACTCTTCACCTGAGAATCGAAGAAAATATAGAAGTAATTGAAAAACAGTTAGCCATATTGTTACAATTACATGTTACGTATTTTGAAATTATATTCTGCCCAAAACAGAACAAAAAAAAAATTACACGGACTAAGTATCGAGATGAACAAACACTTACTGTAGAGACCCCTACTTGCAAAGAATGGATAAAAGAATCCAACCAAATCGGTATATGCGAGAAAATTAGACTTTCAGGATCTAAAAACCTAAAGACTCTAAACGCATGGATAGCCTGGTTGAACGCCTCAGAGGATCACCAAATAAGCACAACCGGTAATCCTTAATTTCTGTCTCCCTACAAATTTCTTTTGTCATTCCCTTTTTCTCTTTTTTCCTTACATATAGTCTGTTCTGTAATGTTGATGCCTTGATTTGAGTTTGCATTTCAAAAACCTGACCTGCACATCCAAACATAGACTAAGTGTGAACAGGTGCTGAACCTAGAGTTGCCAACTCGTATATAGTTAAGTAAATAAGGCAGCACACTGCAGCGCTAGAACATGCAAACTTGAAAACACGAAATTTGAACTGCATTACTGCACTAGAAATATGAAAAATGAGAGCTTTTAGCGCATAAAAATGGCCAATTTTATGTGTACCTGGTAGCCCCTTTACGGCATCTCTCTTATACCAGGTCCTACGCTTGCCTTACCTCGCTGAGAATAAACGTCTCCATCTGAATGGGTACACGTGAAACCTCTTCTTAGACTAAAATTCTCTCTCTCTGTGGAGGGGTATTGGACCTGCTGTAATTAAAACACCTGAAGCTAGCCATATACGAGTTGGCGACTCTAGGTTCAGCACCTGTTCACACTGAGTTTATGTTTGGATGTGCAGGTCAGGTTTTTGAAATGTATTCTCTAGCCTTCTGATCGTGCACTCCGCCTCCTAGCTTCAGGTGTTTTAATTACAGCAGGTCCAATACCCCTCCACAGAGAGAGAGAATTTTAGTCTAAGAAGAGATTTCACATGTACCCATTCAGATGGAGACGTTTATTCTCAGCGAGGTAAGGCAAGCGTAGGACCTGGTATAAGAGAGATGCCATAAAGGGGCTACCAGGTACACATAAAATTTGCCATTTTTATGCACTAAAAGCTCTCATTTTTCATATTTCTAGTGCAGTAATGCAGTTCAAATTTCGTGTTTTCAAGTTTGCATGTTGTAGCGCTGCAGTGTGCTGCCTTATTTGATTTGAGTTTGATCTCCCAAATTGCTTAGTTAGACTGGTTTCACATTTGCGTTTTTTGCCGCTGCATTTTAACGCATATAAACGCATGCGTTTTTTTTTCTTCCTATATTTAACATTAAAAACGCATGCATTTTTTTTGTACACGTTTGGCCGCGTTTGATGACGCATGCGTCGTTTTGATGCTTGCGTTTTGGTGCGGAAATGCAACATGTAGTAATTTCTACATGCGTTTGATTGCATCAAAGAAACGTATTGCTGTCTATGTAAACACATGCGTTTTTAAGCACATGCGTTTGGTTGTGTTTTTGAACGCATGCGTTTTAATAGAGAAAAACAAGTCTAGACACTGATAAGCCACCCCCCACCATCAAGGTGATAAAGGGATCCAAACCCTAACCCTAACCCTAGCCCTAACCTGTTATGACCTGGTGGTCAGGACAATAATGGACCTGGTGGTTAAGAGCACACGGAATGACCTGATAGTTACTGATAATAAAGGACGAGCTCTGGGACGTGGGAACTCTGCTGACCACAATCCCTAATCCTATCAAACACACTAGAAATAGCCGTGGATTGCGCCTAACGCTCCCTATGCAACTCGGCACAGCCTAAGGAACTAGCTAGCCCTGAAGATAGAAAAATAAAGCCTACCTTGCCTCAGAGAAATTCCCCAAAGGAAAAGGCAGCCCCCCACATATAATGACTGTGAGTAAAGATGAAAATACAAACACAGAGATGAAATAGATTTAGCAAAGTGAGGCCCGACTTACTGAACAGACCGAGGATAGGAAAGGTTACTTTGCGGTCAGCACAAAAACCTACAAAAAGACCACGCAGAGGGCGCAAAAAGACCCTCCGCACCGACTCACGGTGCGGAGGCGCTCCCTCTGCGTCCCAGAGCTTCCAGCAAGCAAGACAACAATAAAAATAGCAAGCTGGACAGAAAAATAGCAAACCAAAGAAATGCAAGCTGGAACTTAGCTTCTGCTGGGAAGACAGGTCACAAGAACGATCCAGGAGTGAACTAGACCAATACTGGAACATTGACAGGTGGCATGGAGCAAAGATCTAAGTGGAGTTAAATAGAGCAGCCAGCTAACGAATTAACCTCGTCACCTGTGGAAGGAAACTCAGAAACACCCACCAGAGGAAGTCCATGGACAGAACCAGCCGAAGTACCATTCATGACCACAGGAGGGAGCCCGACAACAGAATTCACAACACTAACCCTACCCCTAACCCTACCCCTAACCCTAACCCTACCCCTAACCCTACCCTTACCCCTAACCCAAGCCCTAACCCTAGCCCTAACCATAATGGGAAAATGGAAATAAATACAATTTCTCATCATGCGTACCAAAAACGCATATGCAGGTGGTGAAAAAAACGCATGTAAACGCGTACAAACGCAGCGTGTTTTTTCACCACCTGTGGATGCATTTTAAACGCTGCGTTTTTAAACGCAAATGTGAAACTAGCCTTAATCTCTATATTTTAAGCAGGACTTTCTGACTCCCAACCCTTCCCTTCCCTTCCCGTGTTCCTCCCCACAACTGACCCTTGTTTTTTAAATTCTTCTTACAACCATTTTGGTTCACAAATCCGCAGCCTTGTAGCGTTATCGTTGTGGTTTATTACGATTGTAATTTTGTTTGTTTGTTTTCTATACTTTTACTATTTCTGGAAAATATTTACCCTTTTTTACTTTCCTGTTATAATATTGTAATTTTCTAAATAAAGAATATATACAAACACTTAGGGGCGGTTGCAGGTCCAGCACTGACTGACAGCCGACTCTGCATCAGACACGGCTGTCAGTTAGTGCTGGAAGCGCAGTTACAGCCACCGCTCTACATACACTAAGCAGTGACTGAAACCCTGCCGGCGCCGCCCCTGTGATTAAAAGTGCGAGGCTGCGGGGGGAATAAAGTTAATTTCCTCCTGACAGTGGGGCTCTCAGTGCTGGCGCCGCACGGTATCAGAATGCTATTGTGTCCTACCTACCCATAAAATAAGGCTTGGAAGAGAGGTTTTCACATCTACCAAGGAATTCAGACTTCAGTCTTAGAGAGGTATTCACATTAGATACGTTAGGACTAGTGATGAGTGAGTATGCTCATTGCTCGGGTTTTCGCGAGCATGCCGGGTGTACTCAGAGTATTTTGGCGTACTCGGAGATTTAGTTTCTTTTGATGCAGCTGCATGATTTGCTGCTGCTGGACAGCCTGAATACATGTGGGGATTCTCTAACAAACAAGCATTCCTCACATGTATTCAGGCTGTCCAGCAGCAGCAAATCATGAAGCTGCATCGACAGAAACTAAATCTCCGAGCACGCCGAAATACTCTGAGTACACCCGGCATGCTCGCGAAAACCCGAGCAGCGAGTGTACTCGCTCATCACTAGGGTTGAGCGAAACGGGTCAGCCATTTTCAGAAGTCGCCGACTTTTGGCAAAGTCGGGTTTCATGAAACCCGACCCGACCCCTGTGTGGGGTCGGCCATGAGGTCAGCGATCTTCTGAATCTGGTATCGGAATTCCGATACCGAGTTCGGATATTTTTGCAATATCGGAAATCGGTATCGAAATCCATATTTAAGTGTAAAATAAAGAATTAAAATTAAAAATATTGCTATACTCACCCTCTGACGCGCCCTGGTACTAACCGGCAGCCTTCCTTCCTTAGAATCAGCGCGTGAAGGGCCTTAGATGACGTCGCGGCTTGTGATTGGTCGCGCGACCGCCCATGTGACCGCTCGCGCGACCAATCATAAGCCACGACGTCACCGAAGGTCCTTCAAGCGCTGATTCTTAGGAAGGAAGGCTGCCGGAAAGAAGCAGGGCGCGTCCGTGGGTGAGTATATACCTAATCGTCATCTAAGGCCCTTCACGCGCTGATTCTAAGGAAGGAAGGCTGCCGGTTAGTACCAGGGCGCGTCAGAGGGTGAGTATAGCAATATTTTTTATTTTAATTCTTTATTTTACACTTAAATATGGATTCCGATACCGATTTCCGATATTGCAAAAATATGGATCCCAGGGCCTGAAGGAGAGTTTCCTCTCCTTCAGACCCTGGGAACCATTGGAAACCCAAGGCACTGCATTGGGTTTCGTGTTTCGGCCGACCCCGACTTTTTTATAGGATCGGCCGATTTCACTCGACCCGACTTTTGAAAAAGTCGGGTTTCGTGAAACCCGACCCGATCCTATAAAAGTAAAAGTCGCTCAACCCTACTCATCACTATTTAGGACCCATCAGTTTTGAGACCACCTTGTCGTTGGTTGATGGGCATGCATGAATTGGTCAAATTATGTGCTAAGTGTCTCATTTTTTCCTAGTATCCAGAAGCCGTATTGCTATTCATATTTCATATATTTCACTTTGATGTGCTTTATCAACACAGAGTGCAACTTTTTTTGTTTATCAGAATGCTGTTAACCTGCAGATTTACCCTATATCTATACAAGGTAATAGTGTAATTTTCTGCATTGTGAGACATTGTGTTTTAGGTGAAGAAATTCTACATCTATACCTCTACAATAATCAGGAGCAATATACTGCAGCACAAAGCAGGGAACAATGTAATGACTGCAGTCCCAGACTACCCACATAGTTTGTTTTTTGGTTGTCTGTAACTAATTAACTTTGTGCACATAGATCTGCATAGGTGCTGCATACACAAAATGTTAGGACATCTGTTTATGAAAGTTATATGATTAATTGAAGCAGAACTTAAAATGCAGGTGGCTTTTGCGTTGGCTTTTGGACCTCTGTGACCTAACTGCTATGATATTTATATCTTGCATATATTACAGGTACTCATACAGTATATTATATTGATACTGTATAATAGTCAGGTGCAACATACTTGAATAGACGTAAAAAAATGAAAGAAAAGAAAACAATAGCAGTAATAGTTAATTACTGGAAAAGCACTAATGTCAGCATCATTCTTGCCAGAAAAAAGTGCTTTAGCTGGGTTTTTAATGAAAGAAGCTCCATGTAGCCTTGGATGCAGGAGCAGCGGTAAATTTTATTACTATGACGTGCAGGCTTCTATAAAATATGTAATACATTACGTTTTCATGTTTCGGTCCTTAAATCATCATTAGTTCGGTGTACAAGTTATGCATCCCTAATTTACAGCGAGAAAATTATTATTTTGTAATTAACTCGCTTAATTTTTCTGCCTTCCAAACTGCTGCTTGAGGCATCTACTTCATGTTGCCAAATTATAGTGGCACCTCTGTGTATAGCCTTATTGCTTTTATGGTTTTGGGTAATAAGCTGTGATTTATGTTAATCTCCTGAATATCTGTTGAGCTGTGCTCACCTCTGCGTAACTTGAACACAGCAAAGGTGTATGTGTTAAGACCATATGCAGTATATCTCACTATGAGCATCTGAAAAGCTTAAAGCGAAACTGTCAGCAGGATCTTGCTAAGTAAACTACAGGCATTGTCATGTTGGCAGTGTTACCCTGATTAAAATGATACCTGGGGTGAAGAAATCTGTCTTGTGGTTCTTGTGTAATGAATGTTAGATGTTTTCAGTTAATGAGATTCTCATGCTTCTTGGCGGGACTGTAGGCAGAGTCATATCTTCCTGCTCTTGGCCAGTGAAACCAAGGAAAGACCTGTCCACAGGCCGCCCCGAAGCACAAACAGTCCATCTCTCTTTCTGTCTCTATGATGAGGACCATGTTTGTGCTTCGGGGTGTCCTGTGGACAGGTATTTCCTTGGATTCTCTGGCCTAGAACAGGTAGATAAGACTCTGCCTACAGTCCCACTGCAAAGCACGAGAATCACATTAACTGAAAAGTTCTAACACTGATTACACAAGAACCTCAAGACAGATTTCTTCACCCCAGGTATGTTTTTAATCAGTGTAACAGCACCAATCTGACAATGCCTGTGGTTTACTTAGCAAAATCCTGCTAACAGGATAGCTATAAAGGGTTTTTCCAGACATTGTACTTATATCATAAGGATAAGATATCAATATCTGCATGGGTCCGACACCCAACAACTCCCACCTTAGAAGCTCCGGCGGTGGCCAAATGTAGACAGTGAATCAAGCTGCAGCAGCACACCTCCATTCATTATGTGAACAGCAGCTTAGCTCTCATAGAATGGGATATCGATATAAGACTGGACACCCCCTTAAAAGATGTTACCTAATGAGCTAAGGAAAATGCTTATTGAGCTGAGAGCAGGTAATAGGCGCTTAGTATGTTTTGGCATCGAGTAACATCCCATTGGATCTCCAAGTACACTGTCTTCCTCTAAAAGTGAAATTCCATTTTAACTTTTGTTGGATTTTATATAAAAAGAAAACTAAGACCAAGTGATCTATAATCCTATCTATTTTATAACAATGGGTTGTGGTGCTGTCATATGCATAAAATGATCAATTTGCCAGTAGGTTTGGCAAGCTTTGACATGCTCCATGCTTCATGGCTCACATCACTATTCATATTCTGCAGTGTTCAAAGGGAAATTGACAGGAGATCCATGCTGCCCAAACCATGTGAACCATGATGAGTTAGACACTGGCTGCATTATTGTAGTGTTGTGTGGTTTTACCCTTAATGGGTGCTCGGAAATCTAAATTCATTTTCATCCTAAATCTCTATCTATTTAGTGCCATAATCTAAACTTTTTTTCTAATATACTTTAAATTGCCTTATTCTTCATTAACTACTCTATTTGACTGAGTTTCTTGTTTTTCCCTACTTTCTTTTTGGTGACGCTTCATATGAGAATCCCAGTGCATGCGGTGATACTCAAAAGAAGTGTCATCAGGGGCCAGAGGCTGCGGTCATTGTTGCGGCCCCTGCCCCCTTCCCTGATACAAGACATCAGCAGTGATGCTTGTTTCAGTGGCTGGGCTAGTCCCAGTGCGATGTGCACAATTACGGTGTGACTTCATGTTAGCTCAGATCAGCAGTAATGAGCTATCAACAGAGCACACCGTAAGTGTGCGTTGTAAGAACACAAGGCATGCAGAGTCCAGTGCCCCACTTGTGGGGTCAACACTGGTCTGTACATGCCGGGTATTCTGACAACGCATTCTGTTCCCAACTCATTACTATAGATCCGAGTCAGTGAGAGAGCGCACTGTCATTGTGCACATCTAACAGGGACTAGCCCAGCCCCTGAAATGAGAGTCAATGATGACGCTTTGTTTCAGGAAAGGGGCAAAGGCTGCAAAAGTGATCGCAGCCTCTGGCCCTTGATGACACTTTGTTTGAGAATTACAGCATGCACTGGGATTCTCAAATAAAGTGAAAGGAAGTGGAAAAAAAAAGAAAATCATTCAGATATAGTGGTTAGGGAAGGATAGGGAATTTTTAATGTAAGTATATTAGAAAATTGTTTAGATTATGGAATTAAATATCTAGGGATTTAGAATGAAAATTAATTTGGATCTTGGACCACCCCTTTAAACACTTCTGCATTTCAGAGAAAACATACATTGTAAAGCTGGCTAGGGACTATGTGCCTCGGATGACGAGTCCAAGAGGCAGGTCTTTCTGTTTTTCTGTCCCCATGATTGACAGCTCTCTCTCTCTATGTGTGTATATATAGAAACCTATCAGTTTAATGGTGCGGGGCATGAAAAGGCCACTGATGAGTCAAAATGTGAAATATTTGGCTGTAACAAAAGACAGTTTGATCTCTGAAGAGCTGGAGAGCGGCACAGAAATGATTTTCTGCAGGCAGCAATGAAGCACGGTGGAGGCTGCTAGCAAGTTTAGGCTACATTTTAGTAAAATGGAGTTGGAAATTTGGTCAAGATTAATGGTGTCCTTAATGCTGAGAAATACAGGCAGATACTTATTTATCATGCAATACCGTCAGGGAGATGTCTCGTTGGCTCCAAATTTATTCTGCAGCAGGACAATGATCCCAAACACAGAGCCAATGTCATTAAGAAATATCTTCAGCGTAAAGAAGAACAAGGAGTCCTGGAAATAATGGATTGGCTGCACAAAGCCATGACCTCAACATCAATCATTTTTCGTGGAATTACATAAAGCTTTTCCACCGCACTATATACGGTAACTACCCATACACTGTATACATACATATACAGGGTGGTCCACAAGTAGGTGGACAGTATGTGTAATAGGGTAATGAAGGGGGAGATTTATCAAACATGGTGTAAAGTGAAACTGACTCAGTTGCCCTTAGCAACCAATCAGATTCCACTTTTCATTTTCCAAAGAGTCTGTGAAGAATGAAAAGTGGAATCTGATTGGTTGCTAAGGGCAACTGAGTCAGTTTCACTTTACACTATGTTTGATAAATCTCTCTCTTCATAACCCTATTACACATACTGTCCACCTACTTTTGGACCACCTGTATATATATATATATATATGTATATATATATATATATATATATATATATATACTAGATGGTGGCCCGATTCTAACGCATCAGGTATTGTAGAATATGCATGTCGTAGTATATTGCCCAGTCACGTAGTAAGCCCAGCCACGTAGTATATTGCCCAGTCACGTAGTAAGCCCAGCCACGTAGTATATTGCCCAGCCACATAGTATATTGCCCAGCCATGTAGTATATTGCCCACCCACGTAGTATATTGCCCAGCGACGTAGTATATTGCCCAGTCACGTAGTAAGCCCAGCCACGTAGTATATTGCCCAGCCACATAGTATATTGCCCAGCCACATAGTATATTGCCCAGTCATGTAGTATATTGCCCAGCCACGTAGTATATTGCCCAGCCACGTAGTATATTGCCCAGCCACGTAGTATATTGCCCAGCCACGTAGTATATTGCCCAGCCACGTAGTATATTGCCCAGTCACGTAGTATATTGCCCAGCCACATAGTATATTGCCCAGTCACGTAGTATATGCCCAGGAAGGATATAATGGAACTAGAGAGAGTACAAAGGAGGGCAACAAAATTAATAAAGGGGATGGGAGAACTACAATACCCAGATAGATTAGTGAAATTAGGATTATTTAGTCTAGAAAAAAGACGACTGAGGGGCGATCTAATAACCATGTATAAGTATATAAGGGGACAATACAAATATCTCGCTGAGGATCTGTTTATACCAAGGAAGGTGACGGGCACAAGGGGGCATTCTTTGCGTCTGGAGGAGAGAAGGTTTTTCCACCAACATAGAAGAGGATTCTTTACTGTTAGGGCAGTGAGAATCTGGAATTGCTTGCCTGAGGAGGTGGTGATGGCGAACTCAGTCGAGGGGTTCAAGAGAGGCCTGGATGTCTTCCTGGAGCAGAACAATATTGTATCATACAATTATTAGGTTCTGTAGAAGGACGTAGATCTGGGGATTTATTATAATGGAATATAGGCTGAACTGGATGGACAAATGTCTTTTTTCGGCCTTACTAACTATGTTACTATGTTACTATGTTACTATGTATATTGGCCAGCCACGTAGTATATTGCCCAGCCACGTAGTATATTGCCCAGCCCCGTAGTATATTGCCCAGCCACATAGTATATTGCCCAGTCACGTAGTATATTGCCCAGCCACGTGGTATATTGCCCAGCCCCGTAGTATGTTGCCCAGCCCCGTAGTATATCGCCCAGCCACGTAGTATGTTGCCCAATATCATCTCGCGAGATCGCAGCATGGACCAGTTACCAGAGCATCGCGAGTGGGAAAGGCCTGTTGTGGATCCGAGGGGTCGACGGACGGTGAGTATATAACGATTTTTTATTTTTTTATTATTTTTAATATTAGATCTTTTACTATTCATGCTGCATAGGCCGCATGGATAGTAAAAAGTTGGTCACACAGGGTTAATAGCAGCATTAACCGTGTGCGTTACACTGACCGGAGGGGAGTATACGGACGATGGGCACTGACTGCGGGGAGGAAGGAGTGGTCATTTTCTTCTGGACTGTGCCCATCGCTGATTGGTCATGGCTGTTTTGCCGCGACCAATCAGCGACTTGGATTTCCATGACAGACAGAGACCGCGACCTATGAATATCTGTGACAGACAGACAGACGGAAGTGACCCTTAGACAATTATATAGTAGATATATATATGTATATATATATATATATATATATATATACAGTATATATAAATCGTATGCAACTGTCTAGGAAGCTAGGAGTCTTAATTGTGTTACTGAATGCTTTTCTGGTTACAGGTCACTGACTAGCTTTGGTATCATCATATTTTTCCATCAATGTATATTGATTCTTTCCCTTTCTGAAATTGTAAAGGACCTGTTGAGGTAAACAAGCAATTAGCTTTCCAAGTAATAATTTCAGTGATCTTTCCACAGTGAACACACTCTATATGGCTGTGAGAGCCTAGGAGCCAGGCGGTATATATCATCTCCTCCGCCGCCATAGCCATTCTGAGAAGTGTAGCGCTGATGATGTGCCGTCCGCTGAGCTCTATTCACATCTTATACAGACATGTGCCAATTCTCCACTGAAGGGAAATGGACGCCAAAGGGAAGGGGGGAGATGAAAGTTAAGAAGAAACAATGACAAACGATGAAAAGGAAATTAGAGGATTACTTTAGGTGAGAATGAGACAAGCGGTCAACAAGTAGGGACCAGAAATAAGATGGCAGACGTACGGTTCGGCTAAAATCATCATAATTAGTTTATATAAATTGGATCTTGGATTTTTTCTTTGAAAGGACAAAGTTGGATAGAGATAGAGGAAGAGATACTTTGCTCATGGATATTTAGTATTCTATGATCCTATTTTCGTTCCATGCAGTACATGTCCCGCTCCTTCGAAAGACGGTATATTTCAATCTAGAGATAAGAAATTCAATTCGGAAGAATCATTTTTACTGTTCATTACATGTGTTGGCAATAAAATTATATGTATTGTGCCACGTGTAATGGCGTGGAGCCTACAGAAAAACGACAGCACCAGAGGCCAAGAAAAAAAGAAGATAGAAGACAAGATAGAGGAGCCGATCAAGGGACCAATGGAAGAAGTGAGAGAGGTGCATGGAGGGCTGAATAGAGGTGAGTATAATGTTTTTTCCACTTCTTCCTGGCGGATTCAATGTTATTGATGCAAATACAATTTTCCAGATTATTTCGAGCAAATCTACTGAATTCTAATTTTTGGCAGATTCACCCGTCTCTACATTTAATGCCTGTTAACCCACCAAAATATAAAGATTGCGAGTCCTGTTTCATCTGAACAACCATAGAGAAAGCCTGTGGGTCCTGCTCGCTCCTCCCACACTCATGATTGACAGTTCTCTCTGCGTGCGAACTCCTGCAGGACAAGCTGACAATCACATTGTATGGAACGCAGGATTCACAGACTTTCTGACAGCCTTTAGACTGCTATATACAGCTCTGGCAAAAATTAAGAGACCACCACATCAAATCCCTGTCATGGGCAGCCCAATCTCCAGACCTGAACCCCATTGAAAACCTCTGGAATGTAATCAAGAGGATGATGGATAGTCACAAGCCATCAAACAAAGAAGAACTGCTTAAGTGTTTGCGCCAGAAGCAGTGTGAAAACTAGTGGAAAGCATGCCAAGACGCATGACAGCTGTGATTAAAAATCATGGTTATTCCACACAATATTGATTTCTGAACTCTTCCTGATTTAAAACATTTCTATTGTTGTTTCTAAATTATTATGAACTTGTTTTCTTTGCATTATTTTGAGGTCTGAAAGCCCTGTTGTGGTTGTTTTTGATTTTGACCATTTTTCTTTGTCAGACAAAAAAAATACTAAATTTATTGCTTGGAAATTTATAGAATAAAAGAACAATTTACATTTTACTAAAAAAAAATATACCTATAAAAGAGAAAAATCAGACAAACTGAACATTTTGCATGCTGAGATTTCACTCTGAAATCAGATGCCTATGGGTCCTTGGAAAACATCGGACTGCTCTCGGATGACATTTTTTACTCCATCTTCTCCTCATCTGAGAGGATCGGATCACACTAGGCTGACATTCCGATCAGAGCGTCACTAACCTATCCGACCCAATTCTCTAGGTTGAAAGAATCTATGGCCGTAGAAGAAGGAAATAAGAAAACAAAAATGCAAAAATGAAAATTTGCCCGCTCATGAAAGGGTTAAAACTGCATGTGAACACTAACCAAAAGATATGGATGGTGACTACCCTAACATTTTTTTGTGTTAAATAGTCGTTTTAAAATGATAAAAGAAACTATAGCACCTAATGTACCACGATTCATAAGTCTGGCGTCTGACTACTTAAGATACATATGAAACAGAATGAATGCAGTGAACTTTAAGGGGTTTCTAACTGAAAATCCCCCCTGAAACCAGTAATCATTACTTTATCCAACACATTTTAGTTATATATGAAATTAACAATTCCTTGTAAGAACTTCCTTTTCTTTTCGTGCCCTGATTTAATCTCTATGCAGACATCGCAGCTCAGTCCCCCACCCAGCCTTGTCCTCCATCTCCTCTTCTTCCTGTCCTTCTGCGGCCAGTCTCAATTACTGGTAGACGTCATCTTGACTGGAAAATGTTTTCTGTTTGAACTGAATCAGAATTTGCATGAGCTTCGTGAGGGCAAAAGTGACCGCGATGCTCTGGCTGCGGATGGACCCTTTCTTCTCATAAGGACACAGGTCCCATTTTAAGCTCCTTACTGGATGGTCCCTGGGATTCACTTGATTTGTTGATTCTGAATAATTTAATCCAGTAAAAAAAATTATAAAGTAATGAAACAATCAAATGTAGGCTAATATAAAAGTGCTACTGTTAGGGTATGCGCACACGATGCAGATTTAGTGCAGAACTGCAGCAGATTTTTCTGCAGCGGAACCGTTGCAGAACTGCCCTGTGATTTACAGTACAATGTAAATCAATGTGAAAAAAAAAAAAAGCTGTGCACATGGTGCAGAAAAATCTGCGCAGAAATGCTGCAGATTTCAAAGAAGTGCATGTCACTTCTTTTGTGCAGTTCTGCAGCGTTTCGGCACCCCTCCATAATAGAAATCCACAGTGGTAAATTCTGCACAAAAACTGCATAAAAAAACGCATAAAAAACGCATAAAAAACGCATAAAAACGCATAAAAAACGCACCTGCGGATTCTGCCAGGAGATGCAGATTTAGTGCAGAAAATTCTGCACCACATTTCCTACGTGTGCACATAGCCTTAGAATGAAAGACTATGCACACATTTGCGTAGATTTTTTAAAAATGTATTATTAAAAATGTATTAAAAATGTATTATTAAAAATGTATTATTACTTTGCTTCCTAAATGCAAAGTTAAATTATTTTCTAAATAGTCTTCATTAAACATTTTTCTAACAAATTACTGCTGTACAGGGAGTGGGAGGGGGTGGGGACAGGGATCTTTATTTTAAACACAAAAACAAAAATAAAAAAGGATTTTTCATATCTTCTAGCCAGCGAACGCTGCTGGAAAGAAGATATGAATGGCGGCTTCAGCACCAGATGCAGGGGACAGCGCTTACTTGAAGCGCTGTCTCCTGCACGGTCCGTGTGGTACCCAGTTGGCACACGGGCGGCACACGGCTGCCGCACATGTGCCACATTGATGTTCACGGAAATCACATGGACACATGGACACGGATAATTCCGGTACCGATTTTTCCGGTACCAGAATTATCTGGACGTGTGAGACTGGCCTTAGAGATAGCAGGAGGGAAATGTTTCTACACAGACTTGCAGTGGAGAGGGGAGGCGGCATCTAAACTATTAGCGATTAGCGAACGCAGATAAAATAGACTGTGGACAAAATAGAATCACATATAAAGACAAAAAAGTGCAGCTCGGAAGCTCTGATAGTACAAAACCAAGTCCAGATACGCAGAGAGATCAAATCCAGCCTATATTACTGAGAGGGACATCTCACCAGGAAAAAGTCTCAAACTTGGATCAGGCTGGAAACTGCATATAAGGGGCCTAAAAATGAACAAAAAAATTGCAAACCAGTTAACTAAAAGAAAATACTAAAATATGGAAAATATTATTTTTTATGTCAAAATGTCAAGATCTAATATGGTATTAAAGTAATCAGAGATGTGGTGCTTAGACTTCTTCTTCAGGAAAACTACAACGTTCCTCAAGAAGTCTGAGAAAGTCGAAACACATTGAGAATAACAAAAACAGAATATTTGCAAATTATAAATTAATATTATTAAAAGAGGTTTCTAGGTTTCCTATCCCTGAGAAAATCAAGAACTGCCTGAGCCCTTAGCTAGTTCATGGGCTTCTTTTTCTGACTGCTGCCAGTGATTGGACATTATTGGATATTATTTAATAAAAAAAAATATGAAGGCTAATATTAGACCATATTTAGACCTGGCACGCCCCTTAAAGAAGCTACTGCGAAACGTGCGTTGGGGTGGGGGTCCATGTGCTCCGGCTTCTGCACCAGCTTTAGGTATTGTACCTGGCATTTTTTCTTTTTACTTAGACTCCCTATTATATACATATACATATCTTTGTCTGTGCGTGCCTGGGGTATTGTCTGTCATCTTGCTTGATATAATAGCAGTACATTAATCATTATTGTACTGATCACACCAACCTCCTTATGCCCTTGAAATTTTGACAGATCCCATACATTGAGCAAGCTGACTATCTACAAGAGACTGTTTTGATTTAAGCTCTACCAGGTCCTAGCACTTTTTATACTACATATCAACCTCTTATTTATAGATTGACTGGTTCTTCCTCCTTCTGGGCACTCAGTTTTTGAGAATTTTATTATATATGTGTCATTTTAATCTTTAGCAATAAAATATGGTTTTATATTTAAATTTTGTGTTCGCTTCATCGGCTGTCTACATGTAAGTCCGAACTGTTGGTTCATATTAGGATATGAAGTGCCAGTTCTTTACTTTTTGGACAACATTTGATAAATTAATTCTTTAGTGTAGCAAACTGTATTTGGTCTTGTATATTTTTATAACTGCTGTTGTATATAAACAGATTCCATATGAATTTCATGTACCGTATTTTTCGGATTATAAGACGCACCGGACCATAAGATGCCCCCCAAATTTTGGGGTGGAAAATAGCAAAAGAAAGATTTTTATAAGATGAGGGTCTGTCTTATCGTTCAAATTTAAGGTATCTTACCTGAGGGCTGGCGGTGGTAGAGCGAGGTCACATGAGGCATGGCCCCTTCCTTAGGAAGCTGGTGGCGGCAAAAGTGGGGCAATACTGCAGTCCCTGGCTATCCCAGCATTGTGATACTGTGGGTCTAGTGTCGGCGGTGAGGCAGAGCAGAGTGCGTTGCATGCAGCAGGGTCCCTTCCTCAGTATGCCAGTGGCAAAAAATGCAGCGATGCTGCATCCCAATGTCAACAGTGAGCAGATCCGAGTGCATCATTGGTTTCTTGGTGGCCATTTTCACAAAGCCGAGAGCCGCTGAGAACTGAATCTGTTCACACGTGGCCTCCAATTTCAGGAAAATGGCTGCTGAGATCTCCATCTGCTCAGGTGTGGCCTCTGGCGGCCATTTACCTGAAGCCCACAGCCTCAGGAAAATGAAGCGCAAGAGGCCAGCCAACAACACAATCCGCACATGCACCGTCTCTGGCGACCCACAGCTTCAGGAAGATGGCCGCAGGGAAACCGATGATGCACTCCACACTCCTCACTGCTGACACAGAGCTTCAGCATCACCACACTTCTAACGCTGCCGGTTCCCTGAGGAAGGAAAGCTCCTAAACCATTGCCGCAACTCCCCTGTAAGCCTGCTAATTGACTATAAGATGCATCCCCCATTTTTCTCCCAAATTGTGTGGGGAAAAGGTGCGTCTTATAGTCCGAAAAATATGGTAGGTGACAATTGAGATGAAAGTCATCCCTTTTTTTCGGAATGAAAATAAGATGATTTTTTTTATCCACTCCTGTGAATTTAACCTTAGTCTCTGGAGTCTGATGTTGGTGCTCAAAGGCGTAAACCGGATAGAAACCACCCCATACTGTGAGATGACAATGCAAAAGAATGGTCACGTGGCCAGAAGAGGATCGGATCAGTGCTGGAAACTGGAAAAGATGGCGATCTGTGAGTTTTTAATACACTTGCACTACATTACATGCATAAATTAGGAAAGTTTGGGAAATTATTTACCGAGACATCTTCTTTAACTACCGGTAATAAAACCAGCAGGGAAAAAAAATAAAATCATCATCCGCGCTGTGTTTGCGTGCCTACTGGTTTGCATTTCAATATCAATCATTTCCAGCATGCTGTACACAGAAGACAAGACATAAATCCCAGTTACGGCAGTCCAAAAATAATAATAGAAAACTGACAAAAAAAAAAGTTTGATAAAGATTTTGTGGAACATAAAAAAAATTCAGCTATGCAAAATTGCAAGTGACAATCACAGGGGGATCTATTTGTCAAGGTTGGAAAAACATGTTCATTTTCATTGCAAGTGCATGCGAGTATTTGTTCCAATTTACCATATTCGTCAGAACTCTCATGAGAGGCTGGTGAATGTTTGTCTGAAAATCAATGTGCAAAATAATCAGCGTTTATAGCGGATCAATGTTATTTTTCTATTCATTTGTATAACCTTTCAACCTCTATTTGTACGGGGGCGCCATCTTGGAATTCAAATATCCCGAAGCATGAAGAAACAAAAGAAAATCCATCTCTTTTCCTGACTGCAATATTCAAAGTACGGTACGGGTCGGGATCTTAGAGAATACCTTTATGTGTATCAACGATACTTTTTATATTTAGTCTAAAAAATTCCAAGTCATCCGTGGAATGTTCTAGAACTGTCAAGTGTCTGGGTAGATACAGGGGAGAAAATATGCTTCCCTGTGCGCATAATTATACTCATTTTCCTCCAACATGACTTTGATGTATCAACCAGTGATATACATTACCATACTACAAAAGGTGACTAAGAAAAATGAGAAGCAAATTATTCAGGGGATCTTACAAACTGCAAATTTCTGCTTGCAGGGAAGGAAAAAGCCTAAAAACAAAGCTCATGTTCTGCAATAGATCGAAATCTAAGTATATAGACTGCATAATCAAAGCGCAGGATATCGACAGATATTACTTCTGTCATCCTTTGATTATGTATAGGTAATATCATCTGCATGCGCTATACTGATGTCAGAATGTTTTATTCAAGGGACAAGGAAATCTACAATTTAAATGCCTTTATGCTAATAAGCCATGGGAGAAAACTCTAAGAACGAGAGCCCACCACATTGCTCCTTGGTTAGGAATAAAACATAATAAACCCACAAGGTTAGTGAATCTAAAGGGGAAAAGTCAGAAGATCCCCACTCAGATCATACTCTGTCACGACTCACCATCCCACCAGGGGGTTGGTCAGCGGATGGCACAACACATACACAACGGGATGGAAATGGGGAGAGGAAGGCCCTATCAATAGGGATAGATAGACGGGACACCTCCTAAGCTCCATGTGAACAGTAAAGAGAAAATATGCGGCACTCACCCCGATATAGCAGTGGAAAACGTGAACTTTAATGGAGAAAATGAATAAATACATACATCCGTCAGGACATCAGGTAAGCAGGAGGGTGCGGTATTGGAGCTTGGACGATGGCCGTTTCGCATGCTAGGTGCTTCGACAGGTCCAGAACCTCCTAAGCTCCAACCTGAGCCTGTCCCTGCATTCCCCTAATGCCCTAAGTGGGTCCTTCCCCCCGCCACCATCACAAACCTCATCCCTTGCTGTCACCTCGCACTGCCCTGGCTAGTGTACTGGCTGGCAAGGGCGCTAGCCTCACCACTGCAGATGGTACAACACAGGGGGTGGTGACAAGCATGAGACAGACATGGTAAAAACACCACACTTAGCTTCCAGACTCCACTGCCAAGCTCCACACTGCAAATGACACAGAAACAGGACTCCAAACTCCAGAAGTAGCTGACACCAGATAGCTGCAACTGCACAGCTGGTCTCCATAGAATAACTCTATCACCAACAGTCAGCTGATGTATCAGGACTATTTAAAGGATGGTGGGAGTGTTCACCACCCACATCAGCTGACCTAGAAATTCTGCAGTTGCAGCAGGCTCCTAGCAAGGGAAACTGACATTAACCCCCGCTGGCCTGAAAGGAAAAAGCTACATTTAAAACATAGAGGAACCAGAGCTGCCACAAATCCAAAAATGGATCGTAACGTACTCTTTCCCAAGGAACTGCAGTTAGACTCAACTTCTTAGTGCTTTCTGTAAATTTCCAAGATTTGGATTCTCAACGCAACGATCATTGTTGCTATTTCTTTTCTGGACATTTTTTTTATTTTTTCCTTCTTGCCTTAAAGGGGTTGTCCACTACTAGGATAACCCCTTCTTAAACAAAATGTTCACCCATGATACTCACCTCCCATGCTGGCGCCATTCCAGCAGTGTCAGCATTCGCGGTCCTTGGGCTGTGATGCACTGGAATGACACGTGATGCCCGGCGCCCAATCACTGCTGGCGCAACTGTCTCTGGCTTGGAACAAACTAAACATGAAGAGGAAGTCTGGGCTGCAGCTGATCTCTGGCTTCCTCTTCATGTTCAGTTTGTCTGAAGGAAGAGACAGTGACACCAGCGCTGATTAGGTGTCGGTGTCACATGTCACAACACTGCTTCACAGCCCTGGGGAAAGCGAGTGCCGACACGGCGGGAACGGTGCGGGCACGGGAGGTGAGTATAGGCTTTATTATTTTATTGGAGCTGAACATTTCATTTAAGAAGGGTCATCCTAGTTTTTCACTTTTTGGTTCAGAGTTGTGCGAGAGCTGTTTTTTGTGTGGGATGAGTGGTCATTTTGACTGGTGGTACAATTTTGGGTTACATACAATTTGCTGTTCTTTTTTCATTTCATTTTGGGGGGGCAGACGACAGACCAAAAAAGTTTACTCTATTGACAGAATTGTGAAGGCTGTAGCCCATTGGTGGTCAGTGATCAGTGATAGGCTACACTTCTCATGTTATATAAACAGTATCACGATGACAGAGCATGCGGTGCGGCAGAGCGGCGCCTGTCGTGGAGATAAGTACCGTATGCATTTTTTTCAATTTTATTCAACACATTCAAATAGGGTTGTCCAGTAATGGTCAAATCCTTTAATAAATCAGCCCCTTTTATCTTAAAACAGCCACAGAAAGCAAATCGTGACATTTCAATGACAAACTCACTTCTGCTCCATTGAAAAACTCAGAATGACTATATCTGTATTCAATTCAATTTAGAGCAGAAATACAAACAGTGTGTAAGAACAATTGATAATAATGAAAACAAAAACATAATGAATTGTATTAAATCCTGTATAAATCCGATTTCTGGCAAATGAGAGGGTCAGCACTTGTTAATTCAGCCTCATTTTGGACTAGCGATAACACAGAAGACCCTAGTGATGGGCCTACAATCTACAAGGACACCGGTGCGCTCTGTACAGATTATGGATTTACATAGGACAGCATGCTGACGGCAGATAAAGACCCGTTGGTCCATCTTGCCTGGCTTTCTAATTAATGGCTTACTCTCAGGACAGCTCGGTGTATATCCTCCACACACTGAAATTGGTCTTTAGATGTAAATTGCATAACATCTGATGAAAATATGTTCTGGACATGTACAACTGATTCCGAAAAATCTAATGTGGCTGTCATCCTTCCTAAAACCTCAATCATACGATGATTTTTTTTGCATTCTAGAATAAAACAGACCATTTTTCATCTTTTTTGCTGGATCTAATTTTTATCCATTTTTAGTCTCTGTTTTTACCATTAGTGGGGCATCCAGTTTTCTCCTTTGCAAACAAAACAATCTTCCAAGTGTCTCCTACTCAAAAATAGACCAAATACACCAAAAAAACCACCTTCACACAAGGCTATGAGGTAAAAAAACATATAACCTTTATTAGACACAATACATATTAAAAGTAGATAGTAACGGGTAAAACACCCAGGACACAAAACAGAAGGTGGGTAGCCAAGAGCAGAAGTTCCATAAATAACATCAATGGTAAAAACAATCTAAACCGGCAAGTGCCAATGTGCATTTACTCATGTATGCTCATACATATAGCAAGAAATGATAGAAAGTAATATATATAATTACCAAAATGGAGCGCTTCTGGGGACCCACCACACCCGACGCGCGTTTCGCACCGAAATAGACCACTTACATGACACAAGGAAGACGTTAAGTCTCAGTCTGTTTTTTTTACAAACCCTTTTATTTGAATGAGCAAATTTGGTCTTTGGATCAAAAAATGGACATGCCTATGAGTTTTTTTGGACACTCGGTCCACAAAAAAGCATGTACATATACCATGCCACATGTACTCCAATTGGTATGTGGTCACTAGAGTTCTAGTCCTCTTCCTCTCTAAAGAAGCAATTTGCATATTTCCCAGAGGAGCATTGCAAGGCTTAAAAGTCTCCTCACCTTGGCATATCAGGCTTGACATGTCACTTCCCGCAAGGAGAAATGTTACTCCTTGGATCCCGGTTGGATTCCTCTCACCCAGACAAACCAGATCTCACACTTTGCATTGATGAGGGGCAGTACACCGAAACAGTATCTGCAAATTGAGATTTTGGTTTTGGCTTTTATTCTAAGTCACGTGGCAAAGCTTGTTAAGAGTCGACACTGACTTTAAGGATTGCGACTTCCAATAGTGGCACTAGAGTTCTAGTCTGCTTCCTATCTGAAGAGATAATTTCCTTCTATCCATGAAAAACACATATAGATCACAGACATGACAACATTTACATCTGAATGAGGCTTTCTGGATTGATTTCTCTCATATCTGGGCCTCCATTGCTCTCTGCTGTATGTTCTCAACCTCTTTAATCCTGTTTCTGATATTATATTATTTTCTAATCTCTTTTTCATTTTCGTACATAATTAAAAAGGGGTTTATCATGGTCGGCCAACTTTCCCTTTATAGGAACATATTATCTTGTGATGTAGTGGAACTGCTGTGCGCATAAATGTGCAGTATAGGCCATCAACTTATACATGTAATGTGATAGGTTGCTAAATTACATACAAATTACATTCTTTCCGAGCACCATAGTAAATAAGAGCATAAAATGAGGCAGAAATATCAATCGTGCAATTATTAGGGGTATTAAGTTAATTGGTAAAAATAGAAAAACTTCCAACACAACAAACCATGAATGTTATCCCATGCATGCATGGTTTTAAAATATTTGATTGCTCGTAAGATCTCATGTTGTGCTTCTCTCAACGTTTGACGTATTCTGCAAAAGTCCTTTGGTGCTTCTGAGTGCTCTCCTCTCATTCACACCATACTATGAGTGGCTAATTAACATGCAACGATCCATAATTTACCTTGGGAGATTACGGATAACCCTTCCATTTTAGGTCCTTCATGCAGGCCTACTGTGTCTATAGGCAAGGCCAACTGGGCTTTTTGCTTGCCATATTTAGTTTGTGAGAGGTTAATGGTGAGTGCAGAGATGACACGAATTAGCATCTGAACCTCGAGCTTTGACTTTACAGATATGGGATGGGGTGGGGGGGCTGTAAAACAAAGCATAAAATTAATAATAAACATAATTTTACTTACCGGTCCAGCAACGCGTCCTCCCGTCTCTCTGTCTCCCTGCTGCATTTACTTCCACACGAATACTGCCGGAAAAAGCCAAAGACTGCCGAGTGCAGTGAATACCGCCGGAAGTTAATGAGCGGCCCTGGAAGCCGATGCGGCCGGGAGACAGTGAGATGGGAGGACACGTCGCTTGACAGGTAAGTAAAATTATAATGTTTATTATTAATTTTATGCTCTTACAGGCCCTAGCCCATGGAAACCCATGTTCGGGACTTTGTGACCGAACATTATGTGTTCAGTACGGGTCCAGAACTTTACAGTTCGAGTTCGCCCATCCCCAGTGACAGCTTCCCTTTAAGCACACTGTCTAGCAGTTTGGAGATGGATGAGGGTGAGCAGTCAGGAAGAAAACAAACAACTCCAGAGATATTAGGGCAGGAGTAAGAAGTGTCAGTAACAGCCGGCTGCTGTCACAAAGTTAAAAACAATGGAGAGGAAAAACTGCATTCTGCATTCAAATGAAAGCTAACAGCCCTATTAGATTTTTCACAGGATTTAGAAACACACATTAAAATAATTTTGAGAGTTTAGTTATCCTTTGAACGTTTTCTTTGTTTGCCATTTAAGGTAATTACAGCGTTACAATTCGAGACGTGGACTCTATAGTGATAATCTTCCGACTTCTCTTACATCTGTCACAATCCCATTTATTCTGTCATGTTCCCATTATTTTATATACCGCACTCCGAGCTTGTGTTCCACAAACAATTTCTCCCCGGCTACAATAACCATTTCTCTGACACTGCGTATAAGTCAGGCAATTTTGTCAATTTGTACAATTCTTTCCCGTCTTTTTCTCCTTCTTCTTCATTTTAACCTTCATCATGGATGATAGAACCAACTATCCAGAACTCCTGTGATGAATACTCATTGTTTTCTTCCTGACAATTTGTTAACGTGACAGGTTATTTTGCAAACAAGGGGTTCTTGGTCATAAGGAGATACCAGAATACCTACACTGATCTAGCCGAATGAGAAATAAAGATAAACATATGCTTCTTTCTTGTCAATACAGTCGCTGATAAGGCTAAATATGAAGACTAGTCATGATTATCAAGTTTTCATCATGGTTGGAGTTTGGATATTGCAGGGTCAAAGATTATATGAAGACCTCTCCTATTAGACTATGTTCACATGTCAGATTAAAACCCAATCTGTGTTTTTTGTTGATCAATACTATTTGTAGATACAGTTCACCCCTGCTTCATGTGCTTCATGTGTTTAATCCGTTCTGCAGGTGATAAGTCCCGAAATCTGGTGAGGCTCCAGACATACTTAGTAATGTGAAGACACAAAAGAGAATAGTAAAACCAAAAACACTCAGTTTGAAAAAATGTTGCAGTAATCCGCAAGTGCTAGTAATAGATGTAAAAAACAGGGTATTTGGTTGATACGTTTTTTGCAAAAAATGTATACTAAGCTGCTCTACCAATCTTCACGGTATACCCTTATCAGAGCAGTCCTAACTAATGTATGCAATCCCTATCTGATTTATTTAAAAACCTGATCATCTGTATATAACCTGTGTGAACAGGGTTCAGAGAGGAAAAATCCATGTGTGCATACAGGGTAGAACAGCTTTTGTGCAGATAGCCCAAGAGGAGTGGTGGAACTCCCCAGTCTTGTAGACACAAGAGAACAATTATGGAAACAGGAACACATGGGCTACTTGCACAGTGAACAAGTCTGTATGATCATGTTCACACACCACCAAGAAACCTGAAGACACAAAAGAGAATAGTAAAACCAAAAACACTCAGTTTGAAAAAATGTTGCAGTAATCCGCAAGTGCTAGTAATAGATGTAAAAAACAGGGTATTTGGTTGATACGTTTTTTGCAAAAAATGTATACTAAGCTGCTCTACCAATCTTCACGGTATACCCTTATCAGAGCAGTCCTAACTAATGTATGCAATCCCTATCTGATGTATTTAAAAACCTGATCATCTGTATATAACCTGTGTGAACAGGGTTCAGAGAGGAAAAATCCATGTGTGCATACAGGGTAGAACAGCTTTTGTGCAGATAGCCCAAGAGGAGTGGTGGAACTCCCCAGTCTTGTAGACACAAGAGAACAATTATGGAAACAGGAACACATGGGCTACTTGCACAGTGAACAAGTCTGTATGATCATGTTCACACACCACCAAGAAACCTGAAGACACAAAAGAGAATAGTAAAACCAAAAACACTCAGTTTGAAAAAATGTTGCAGTAATCCACAAGTGCTAGTAAAAGATGTAAAAAACAGGGTATTTGGTTAATATGTTTTTTGCAAAAAATGTATACTAAGCTGCTCTACCAATCTTCACGGTATACCCTTATCAGAGCAGTCCTAACTAATGTATGCAATCCCTATCTGATGTATTTAAAAACCTGATCATCTGTATATAACCTGTGTGAACAGGGTTCAGAGAGGAAAAATCCATGTGTGCATACAGGGTAGAACAGCTTTTGTGCAGATAGCCCAAGAGGAGTGGTGGAACTCCCCAGTCTTGTAGACACAAGAGAACAATTATGGAAACAGGAACACATGGGCTACTTGCACAGTGAACAAGTCTGTATGATCATGTTCACACACCACCAAGAAACCTGAAGACACAAAAGAGAATAGTAAAACCAAAAACACTCAGTTTGAAAAAATGTTGCAGTAATCCGCAAGTGCTAGTAAAAGATGTAAAAAACAGGGTATTTGGTTGATACGTTTTTTGCAAAAAATGTATACTAAGCTGCTCTACCAATCTTCACGGTATACCCTTATCAGAGTATACTTAGTAATGTGTAGTGATAGCTTGAAGTCCAGCACTCAGTGGTTTAAAGTCTAACAACCTTAATTGTAAATCCAAGAAAATATAGAAGAAAAAGGAGAGTTTTTTACTAACGCGTTTCAAGTCGATCCAACAATTATTCTTGTGTTTTTTTGTATGACCAAAATCTATGTCTGAGCATCATATTTTTGCAGCAGAAGTAGGCCATAGATTTGCAATTTGTACTAGGATTAGCTCCATTATCATTCAATGAGGCTAGCCTTTGGCTTTCCCTTGTGAAATTGGTTCATTCTACTTATTCCACAACAGATTTTTTTTTCCGCTCAACCACCAAGAAACCACATTGACATTTTTTTCTGCATTTGAATAGCTATCAGCAATCTTATTTATGAGAATGAGATGCAAATTTCACATAGATTTAGACATAGAAAACCATAGTGATAGGAATTGGGAAGAGTAGAGTAAATGCCGCCATGGTTTGGCATCCAGTTTAGTCCTCCATGGCAGTTGGACCACGGTAATCTTCTCCCTCTTCTGCGTCCTTGACCCAGCATCATGGATTCCCCTGGCATCTACTAGTTCTCATGCGATGTCATAACGTGTATCATGCCATGATGTTGCATTGCCTATTAAAGGTATTGTGCCATGACGGGATGATGTCATACTGTGCTCAAATCTAATTATACAGACCTTATAATCAGCAGATAGAATATCAGCATATATTAGTTTTGTTCCCCTTTGATTGTATATAGAAAATTCAGAGAAGCCGAGGCACCAAAATCAGAGATTCTTGATAAAAAAAAACTTGAACTTTATTCCATACTAGATGGCCTGATTCTAACGCATCGGGTATTCTAGAATATGTAGTTTATTTATGAAGATTTTAGAATAATACATTAAATGCACAGGATTCGGCCGGCCACGACCTATTAGCGAAGCGTGGTTTAAATCCCGCGTCAATTCGCCGGACTGCACCTGTCGCTGATTGTTCGCAGCCGGCCACATAGTATATAGCACTGCCACATAGTATGTAACAGCCCACATAGTAAATAGCACAGCCATGTAGTATATTGCACAGCCACGTAGTATATAGCACAGCCACGTATATAACACAGCCCACAGAGTATATAGCACAGCCACGTAGTATATAGCACAGCCCACGGAGTGTATAACAGCCCACATAGCATATAACACAGCCATGTAGTTTATAACAGCCAACGTAGCATATAACACTGCTCACGTAGTATATAACAGCCCACGCACGCAGTATATAACACAGGCCATGTAGTGTATAACACAGGCCACGTAGTGTATAGCACAGCCCACAAAATATATAGCACAGCCACGTAGTATATTGCACAGCCCACGCAGTATATTGCATAGCCCACATAGTACATTACACAGCCCACGCAGTACATTGCACAGCCCACATAGTATATAGCGCAGCCCACGTAGTATATTGCGCAGCCCACGTAGTATATAGCACAGCCCACATAGTATATTGCACAGCCCACATAGTATATTGCACAGCCCATGTACTATATTGCACAGCCCACACAGTATATAGCACAGCCCACGTAGTATATTGCACAGCCCACGCAGTATATTGCACAGCCCACGCAGTATATAGCACAGCCCATGCAGTATATAGCACAGCCCATGTAGTATATAGCACAGCCCACATAGTATATTGCACAGCCCACGCAGTATATTGCACAGCCCATGCAGTATGTTGCACAGCCCACGTAGTATATTGCACAGCCCATGTAGTATATAGCAATGTGGGCATCATATCCCTGTTAAAAAAAAGAATTAAAATAAAAAATAGTTATATACTCACCTTCTGTCGGCCCTGGATCCAAGCGAAGCATTTACCGATGCTCCTCGCGCGCTCCGGTCTCAAGAGTTCATTGCAGTATGGCGTGGCGGTCTCACGAGATGATGACGTCGCAGTCTCGCGAGACCGCTACGTCATGATCTCGCGAGACCGCAATGCATGGACCGGCCACCGGAGTGTCGCGAGGATCAGGAAAGGCCTGGGCTGGATCCGGAAGGTGAGTATATAATGATTTTTTATTATTTTTAACATTAAATCCCGCGCCAATTCGCTGATTGGTCACGCCGGCTGGGCGCGAGCAATCAGCGAAGCAGGATTTAAATTTCGCGGCAATGTCGCTGATTGGTTGCAAGCAATCAGCGAAGCGGGATTGAAATCCCACGCCAATGGCGCTGATTTGTCGCGCATGTTGGCTGGGCGCGACCAATCAGCGAAGCGGGATTTAAATCCCGCGCCAATGTCGCTGATTGGTTGCACCGGCTGGGCGCGACCAATCAGCGAAGCGTGATTTAAATCCCGCGCCAATGTCGCTGATTGGTCGCACCGGCTGGGCGCGAGCAATCAACGAAGCGGGATTTAAATCCCGCGCCAATGGTGCTGATTGGTCGTGCTGGCTGGGCGCGAGCAATCAGCGAAGCAGGATTTAAATCCCGTGCCAATGTATCTGATTGGTCGCACCGGCTGGGCGCGACCAATCAGCGAAGTGGGATTTAAATCCTGCGCCAATGTCTGGGGGGGTGGTATAAAGGGGGCACTGACTGCAGGGGAGTAGGGAGCGTCCGGACTGTGCCTGTCGCTCACAAGAGTGCATTGTGGTCTCGCGAGATGTTGAATGGCGGTCTCGCGAGGCTGCTACGTCATCATCTCGCGAGACCGCAATGCATGGACCGGTCACTGGAGCGTCGCGAGGAGCGGGAAAGGTCTGGGCTGGATCAGGAAAGTGAGTATATAATGATTTTTTTTATTTTTTTAAATTATTTTTAACATTATATCTTTTTACTATTGATGCCGCATAGGCAGCATCAATAGTAAAAAGTTGGTCACACAGGGTTAATAGCAGCGTTAACGAAGTGTGTTACACCGCAGCATAATGCGGTACGATAACGCTGCCGTTAACCTGTGTGAGCGCTGACTGGAGGGGAGTATGGAGTGGGCACTGACGGCGGGGAGGAAGGAGCGGCCATTTATCCGCTGGACTGTGCCCATCGCTGATTGGTCGTGGCTGTTTTGCCGCGACCAATCAGAGACTTGGGATTTCCGTGACAGACAGAAAGACAGACAGAAGTGACCCTTAGACAATTATATAGTAGATTATTTAGAACAGGAAGACAAAGCAGGCAACGTTTCAGCCATAATTGGCCTATCCACATGGCAAGGCTTTTAATACACTCCTCATGACAATGGATCCTCCTCTGCTTTTTTTTAGGCTTGAGAAAGTCCAATTATGGGAGAAACGTTGCCTGCTTTGTTTTCTGTTTGCTTTCTGTTTTAAATAATATGGAATAAAGTTCAAGGTTTTTTTTTATCACGAACATGCAGTTTTGGTGCCTTGGCTTCTCTCAATTTTCTATATACAATCAAAGGGTAAAAAAAGCTAGTATGTGCTGATATTCTATCCACTGATTACACAGTCTGTATAATTAGATTTGGGCACAGCATGACTTTCATGTTCAGATCTTTTCTTTATGAGCGAACGACAATGTGTGTTCAGTAATATCTTTTGAATAATTTCCTTCCTAGTCACGGTTTATAGTGTGGTTACGTATGTAACCAGTTGACACATCAAAGTCATGTTGGAACGTCTTGGTGAAAACATGATCTACCATAAAACAGACTTGGGGTGCAAGAGATAGGGCTTTGTTAAATGGAATCTGTAAGGACAATTTTACTACTAAAACTATTCAGATCAAAGCTCAAAGTACAAAATAAGAAAATAAGGCTTTTTTTTTTTTTTACAAATCCATTGTGACAGCCCTGAGAAATCAACCTTTAAAACCACATGCAAGTTAGGCTATCAAGTGCATTCGCGGAAGCCAACGTACATGGAGAATATTAACGCACCTCCAATGCACTTCCAGGCTAATTTGCCTGTGACTTCCAAGCTTGATTTCTCAGCGCTGGTACATCGGATTACTACAAAACAGGTGTCCTAATTCTTGTTGCAGTAGTGTCGATGCAGAAATTCCAATATATTTAGTAGTAAAATAATCCTGACAGGTTACATCTAACACTAGTAAAGTGTACAAAATAATAAATTAGCAAACACAACCAAAGTGAAATAAATGTAGATATGCACAGTGCGTGGCTGAAACAATGCAAAATCAGTCACAAAACGATGGAACAGCACTCTGTGAAGGCTAAAAAGCGCAATGATATTGTGTAGATACTAATTTACTAGTAGACTGTCTTCCCCAACAGGAAAAAAGTAGTAAATGACACCCATTTATCCATTTTCCAGTGCATTTGTTCTTTCCCTGTCTACCACTATACTTTACTATTTTTTTTACTCAGACTTTGGCTCAATCTGGATCTTTGAAGGATGAACACTCTGTAGGAAGATCGATCTTGTGGAAGCCTAGACAGGTTCACCAGGGTCTTCTCTGCCATTATCTTGATAATATTAAGCTATCAGGTTGCCGGTCTTCCTCTTCTCCTTGTTCCTTCTATTCTATTCCTTCTATTCCCCTTGTTCCACTCTTTGTATGATGTGTCCAGTGTAGGCAAGTCATAGCTTGGTGATTTTTGTTTCGAGTAACATATCTGGCTTCATTTGTTCCAAAATTAATTTGTTTGTTCTCCTTGCCATCCATGGTATTGATAACATCCTTCTCCAGCACCACATTTTGAAGGCATTGATCCTTCTGTCTTATTTCTTTATCATCTACATTTTGCGTTTGTATGTTACCACAGAAAAGATCAAACTGTGCGCGAGCCATGTATAAGTCGTCAATGAAATGTTCCTGATTTGAAGACCTTGTCCAGGGACTTCAGTGTTGGTTTGCTCAAAGCTGTTCTCCTATTGACTTCTGGTGCCATAGCCGCATCTTGAGTGATCATTGATCCAAGTAGGTTTAAGTCCTTTGACTTTCAGTTCGTCACCGTTCATCTGAAATGCATCCTGGCCGTAAGGCTACTTTCACACTAGCGTTTTCTGCAATCCGTCACAATGCGTCGTTTTGCAGAAAAAACGCATCCTGCAAAAGTGCTTGCAGGATGCGTTTTTTCCCAACAGACTTGTATTGACGACGCATTGCGACGGATTGCCACACGTCGCATCCGTCGTGCGACGGATGCGTCGTGCTTTGGCGGACCGTCGGGAGCAAAAAACGCTACATGTAACGTTTTTTGCTCCTGACGGACCGCTTTTTCCGACCGCGCATGTGCGGCCGGAACTCCGCCCTCACCTCTCCGCACCTCACAATGGGGCAGCGGATGCGCTGGAGAAATGCATCCGCTGCCTCCGTTGTGCAGTGCGTTAAACGCTAGCGTCGAAATCTCTGCCCGACGCATTGCGACGGGGAGATTCCGACGCTAGTGTGAAAGTAGCCTAACTGGAAGTAGTCAATATCCTTGTCTTCGTTTGTTGAGTTGCAGTCCCATATACTTTTCTACATATTACATAAAAGTATGGTATACATAATCGTATATTTTCACGGAAGCACCAAACACATTAATTTATTGCCTACTTATTTTGCACATCATCGCAGTTAGTTTTTACACTAGAAATTTATAGCAGATATCTGCATAACCTGGTTTGGCTCCAATTACCTCCGTACAGATACCTATTGATATATTAACAAACCTCTTTGATGTTTCAAAACCAGGAAAATTAACTTTGACTGTATAATCCTTACAGAACTGAAATATTTCCTTCATCAAAGAAATACTAATAACAAGATGGGAACTCTATTCACAAAGAGAGACAGAATGACATTCCTAATCTGCCAAAATCAATTTAGTAATATGTTTAATGGAAGAAATATAAAGATGCCTGACAAGTTTTTTTTGGATTCAGAATGACTAAATTAGAATTTTTTTGTTTCAAAGTTCAATCAATTTAACACTTTTTAAAGTCTATCTACACCTTCGCATCCATTTTTTTCCGTGTTAATTTGTTTCCTAAATCCAAACTTTGGTAACTTTCTGAAGAGTCTTCTTTAAAAATCCTTTATCATGTTACCGCTGAAGAATGTTCTTCATTCCTTTATCTAGCTGGATTTGCAAAGCTGATGTAAATGTACCAGACCTCCAGCCCATGGTTTTGATGTCTCTCTCTGTTTCCCCCTCTCTTCTCTCATTGCTAGAGGTAGGAGGGTTGCACACAGGTCTGCAGCGGAGAGGGAAGAAAGTGTCTAAAATCTTATTCAGGGCAGAGAAAACAGGCTACACACAAGGAGGAAGACACATCGAGAGGATATCAGATGCAGTTCTGGAGTAGCGCTGATATATGAAAGTCAGTAAAGACAGCAACATACTGAATACACACAAAGCTCAGATCCAACCTATATTACTGGATGAGACACTACAATCTGAATGTAGCTTATTGGGGAGGATGTTAGCAGTGGCTGTGTAGCGGGATCACAGGAGGCAGGGTTGCTGCTCCAGGATGCCAGCGGTGACAGGATTGGAGCGATGCAGCTAGACCCAGGAAGGGAGGAGAGGGTATCCCAGCAAGGCTGCGGATCTCAATCTCCACATGCTGCTCCGCCTCCAGCTGCCATTTTCTCAAAGCCCACTGCCGGGAAATCAACGGGAAGAGCCGGGACTCTGCTTACTGCCAACATTTTCTGAAAACCCAAGGGCTGCAGACTCGCACAGACTATACACCCCCTCCTCCCAGGCTAGGGCTCACAGCATCGCCCCTCTCCTGTCGCCACCAGCTTCCTGCAGCAGCAACCCTGCCTTCTATGACCCCACTCCACCTCTGCGGCTTCCCCAGTAAGCTACCATAAATTTGGACAATAAGAAGGACCACTATTTTATTTAAAAAAAAACATTTTCCTATTTTTTTGCCCCAAAACTCGGGGTGCTTCTTATGGTCCGGTGCATCTTATAGTCCGCAAAATACGGTACATGCCCAAATAGTGTTTAGGAAAATAAATCTTCTTCTTTAGCTTTTGGGCACAGTATTTACTAGAGATGAATGAATGTCACAAAATTTGATAAAACCAGATTCTGTAAAATTTGTCTGAGAAACTAGATTCACATCTTATTTTTTTTAGGAATATTAAAAGGCAGGTAAAAAAAGAGTTTATAATGTTCTGAGGTGTATCCAAACCATGGAGAATGATAAATGGAGCAGGTAAAAAATGAATAGTAAGATACTCATCTCACTCCTCACCTGTCCTGGTGACGCAGCTCCCTGCCCTTTCCTCTGGCTTCAGTCCACTCTTTTCTGGTTTTACTTTTCTACTAAGTCATGCATCAAGACTTCTTAAAGGGTTGATATTGACTTTTACGATTGTTATCTCTAATGGGTGGCACTAGAGTTCAAGTCCTTTTCCTCTCTGAAGAGGGAACTTGCATATCTAATTTTCCAAAGGAGCATTTCATGGCCTACAAGTCTCTTTACACTGGCATGTCATGCATGTCACTGTCCACAAGGAGAATTGTCATTCCTTAAATTCTAGGATTTTCTTCACTCTTTGGTGCCTTTTGGCACTGATTGGGGCTCTTGCAACAGAGTGAAGTACGTTGCTTCACAGCAACATAAAATCAATTGGGATGAAGGATGGCTCAGAAGCTGGAAGCTGGGAGGGAACTGGAGCCAGAAGCATGGGGAAAGTCAGCAGAGGATTGAGCAGGTAGCTGTGGTGCCAGGACAGGTAGGAATAAGTTTTTTATTATTATTATTATTATTATTTCAGCCCTTTAAAGAATCCAGCAAAATGAAAGTGAGCAGGCTACCATTTTTCTTGATTTGCATAAGTCAAATTGCATAAATTAGGATTCTCATAAATCAAAATTTTGTCAAATTCAAAGCGATTTCATTTTTGCATTGAATTGACTCACAGGAGGAGGAAAGAGAAGAATATAAATATTCGAGTTGACAAACTTTTCAGTGTCCAGCGTCTTACAGCAGAAGTCGGCATGTGTGACGGAAATACATAAGTATAATAGTAGAATTTGTTTGTCTTTTTTTTGGAAATTCTGCATAAAAAAAATAATCTCAGCAAGCGTTCAGCATTCATCATTAATAGATCTGAAATTCTCTTATTCCCATGCAATCTGCCACATTCACATAAATATACATTCCTACATGCATAAAACATTGGCTGAGAATACAGTATGTTAACAAAAAAAACATATTATTTATCACTTATATATTTAGTCAATATTTTATGAATTTAGTCCACGAAACGCGCTAATTAGACATTATTTCACATTCCAAGCAGCTAAGATCTTAAGAATATCATCTGAAGCAACCGAGCACAAGCAAGCTAATAGAAAATATATATGCACAAATAAAATGTACGGTAATTAGGATATAAGTCTACTGTGAGAAACGGAAATCTCGTGCTTTGCAATGTAAGCAGTATGACACCAGAGGAGACTTCTGAAATAATGTTTAAATTATACCCCTGGTGGGCCTGATTCGATTAATATAATTATGTCATACAACAATGATTATGGAGTTGTCAAAAAAGCTGAGAAGTGTACAGAAAGTCGCGCCATCCTTTGACTTCAAGATTAGCAGAAATCTAAATTTACCTGTCGCCTACGCAAATTAGAAGCCATTTTGTCCTTCATACCTAATCAGTTTCCCTTTTCCTTGGATTAATTGCACTTTGGGATGTATTTTTAGCAGCACAGGTAAGATCCTCTAAATGTTTTACTAGTCTTACTACTTCCAGAAACAATGGGCTATTGCCAGGCTCGGACTGGCTCATAGGGAAACAGGGCAATCCCCCGGTGGGCCCCTGTGCAGACCTGGGCCCACAACCCCACTGTAAGGGCTGTACTTGGCATAATTCACTTGATTCACTCTGTACAGAAAACAAAACATCTCATTCATTGACCAAACTGCCCACTTTATCATTATATAGAGATATAGGAGGTACATTTGTGAACAAGGGTCGTGTAATACTTGTATGGAGGTGAAAAGTGGGCCCCTTCAAAGTCACTGATACTGGTGGGCCCATGGCACCCCAATCCAACACTGGCTATTGCAGAAGTTGCACAAGTGTAACTCCCAATATGTCTTAAAAGTTTATGCTGAAAGTTGTAGTTTTGCAACAACTAGAGAGTCACAGGTTCGAGTCCTTCGGGCTTTAACTTGTGCTACCAAACATAGTAAGTTCTGAAATGCCGCACTTTCTGGATGAAAGAAGATGAGTATACCAAAAGATCAGTCATTTCTTGCCTTTCTCCGTGGTGTAACATATCCTTAGAGAAAATTAAAAAATATATGATTTTGTAATACTCTGCTTGGAGATGTGTATGCTTAACCTTCGTCAGGCTCCATAATTTTACAACGTTAACAGGCTGCAGAGGTACAATTGTACCGTCCTTCATATATATTTTATTGAAATTTGGCCAATATATTCTGGACTAAAACTGCAGAGATGTCACGAAATTTCAGCCCTCTACGACTTTTCGAAAAAAAAAAAGTTATTGCAATTTTAAAACAGAATAGTTACAACTGTACCTACTCAGCCGGATGAAGGTTAATGTATCTAAATATGGCTGTAATGTAAATTGAAGCCTATTTAGGATGTTGCTAGCTTGTCACATATCTATTCAATTTGCATCAAGAAAAGTTGTTAAAGTTCTTAAACTTTGGATAAGAGATAACTTCCCGATCACGAGCATGACTCATGGGACTCACAGCAATCCCGTGCCCCGTGTGAATGAAATGGTGGTCAATCATGAGTATTCTTAGATTGCCAAGTGCTGCTCCCCCATAAGAATGAAAGGAGCTTCAGTGCACATGATCGATATCTCTGCTCCATTCAGACATGGCTCCCCAATTGTCGGGATTGGTGGAGTTCCCGGCGGTTGGACCTCTAGCGATCAAGAAATTATTATTATTATTATTATTGTTTGAAGTATATCCCCTATCAATAAAATAATGGGCTAAGTGCAAAAGTGGGAGAGGCAATGCATGTACTCATTGGCAAACAATTGGCATTTAGTTCTATGCAACAATATAGCAAGGTCAGGATTTTTTTATTAATGCCAGTTTGACCCATTTACTTCTAAAAAGACTTGTCTGCAATAAAACAAATTTGGGTCAAAGGCAAGCAAAGGTTTTAAACTTAGCATTAAAGGGGATGTGCACTACTATATTTTAATTTATAAATGGGGCTATGGTGGACTAAGAAATAAAAAAAAATACACAATCCAACTAGACTACCTACGCTCCTCTATCTTTGCTTCCGTCTGGGAATATCACAAGACCGCTACAGTCAAACACAGGCCACTGATTGGCTCCAGCAGGGAAGGTCCATCCTATCCGCAAGGGGAAAGTCCTCTCACTCGGAAAGAAGAGCATTGCTGCAGACAATCAGTGGCCACTAATTGGTTGCACATGATGTCTCACACCAGAAGAGGAAAGGAGAAGACCAGGGTACATGGGCAGCGATGCAGACGAAGGTTGGATGTCCAGGTAGTCAGTACGTGTTTGTAAATATCGTGCTGCCTCTCAGCTGCTCATTGCTGGTCTTTGTTTATAGGGCTGCAATAACGTCCCATCGATGACACCTGACTGCTGCAGCCAATCCTTAGCCCAGGTAAAAAACATCTAGCAAACATATAAAATATATAAAACTATACACATAAATATATATACATATAAAATGTTGAAATTTCCAACTCAACAGAAGCTCTAATGTATAGCAAAAGGTAAAACACAGGCAAAGATACATCATCACATACCCAATGATGCCCAGGCAGAGCTAATCTGAACACTGGTTAGTGAAGCCTGGATTCTGAGAAAGGAGATAATAAGTCAATGTCAGAGAAAACAAATACCAGAGCGGGGACACATCTTACTAACCTTGGTGGAAGTGTGCACAAACTGCGAAAAAGAATGCAAATCTGTCCGCACACACGATAAAGTAATCATAAACAGACAGCGACGCTCGGTGCCGTGATGGTGACAGGTTTACACAGGGTGAAGGTGATCTGATCACCCAAGAATATAATATCTCAGTGTGTATGCAAATACTCAGAGGACTCCTTAGGTTTTCCAAGACACAAGATGGAACGTTCCCTCCCAAATGCTGGGAGACAATTATTGATGTGCCGAGCAGATTCCTCCTTCTTGTAGTGTTTAAGGCTCATACATTTTCGATGAGCTTTCTACCTCATAGACCGGTGGGCATCAATTTACCTTATATGTGTAAATATATTTATGGTATTTCAGAATGTATTATGAACCTCGTTATTTATACTGGAGAATTATTATGCAGGAATATCACATGTTCTGTTCCTGCCATATTGGTTAGAGACCAACTACGTTGGCCTCCAGAAGGCATATATGCCGGAAAATGATGCACGGCAGAGCGCACGTTCATTATGCTGGCAAAATTAGATCCCGTCGACACATATGTCGAATCTCATTTTGCAGAGGGATCAGACGTAAGCCATGACGGGGCCACCGATCTGGTTCTGAAACGCAATGTGAAAGCATCCTAAGGGTACTGAGCCCTACAGGAGGCCCATACCCCCCGATATGTTCTACGGACACAAAAAAATTAGGGCCTGCACACCTTTAGTATTAAATTAATGCACAGGTTCATGAATATGCCAATATAGAAACATATACATAGACTTTGTGCCAGCACACTGCGACTAATCAATACATGAATTCCATCCAATAGAGTGTATGTATAGCTACGGTATAAGTCAGTCATGTATATACCGACAAGAAACTGAATTTATAAAAGAATCTTATGCCATAAATTATAAATTATTCAATAAGACACTTTTAAAAAAGGTTGAATGAAATTGATGCCTTTAGACAGCCCACTTGGCTACTGCGAGCCCCGAACAAGCACAGTGTACTTTCCCAGCACTGCTGTTCTCATGGGTTTTTTGAACATGTGTTGCAAATGTCTATATTCTCTGTCTTTACCTGCTGAGTGGTCAACCTCTTCCTATTGTGATGCTATTTTTGCACTGACCCCATCCTCCTTGTAACAGCATGCAGTACAATAGACAGCAAGAGAGATGAACTCCAGCTGCATCCCCCTCCTCCCTCTCCTCTGATACACTACTTTGTAGAGAGTTTATAAAGACTATAAATGTATTTGAACATTTACAAGAGCCTAGAGATTGGGAAAGGAGAAGTTAAAAAAGTTATTATTATTTCCTTTATAATATAAATTACTGTTTCCATTTATTCTCATCTTACTAAACTAGTCAGTAATATTTTAATACTTTAAATGTTATATTTTTTCTTAATATATATCTTCAATAAGATTATTCTGCTTCACTTTTACATGAAAGCATCAGCCTACTTTAAAAGAATCATCTAAAACTATTCTTTAATAGTGTCTGCTCTTGTGCTGACGATCTGTGGGGGTCCGGGTTTACATACCCATAGACTTATTATTGAGCCCCCATACCACTCTGTGTGCACATCTCATGCAGGAGCAGTGGACTTTAGAGCAGTGACCAATCGGTGGGGGGCTGAAGACACAGAACCCCACTGACAGGCAGAACATAGCATGCACCATAACATGTAGGACATTGTTTTCTCTGAGAGGCAGCCTTTACAACACTCACTGAGAATCTATTACATCTATCCATAACAAAGGGACATAGCTCCATTTGTATATGTGAAAAATCACATGCTACAGTATCTGATGGAAACTGTTACATACTAAATTAAGTGACATAATACATTATATTATAACTGTTAAAAAAACATGCAAATCTTATTGATCTTTTGCGGCTAAGCAAAATTTACAAAACTGAACATCTGGTTCTTAGCTAACATTATGATAAGAAGATATGCTACGTCAAGGCGAATCTCTTAGTGGGTCCCTAACTTTCCAGGCATAGCAGAGTTCATCAACCACCTCTAAAGCGTTCACCAACCCCCTCCAAAAAGTCCCAGGTTCCCTACAGCTCTCATGCTGCAAGGTTAAGCCCCCACTGTTTCAGGTCCCACCACCGCAGAGGCAAAGCACCAATGCAACAATGGATGCCAAACAACAACAAAGATTGGATAAAACTTAACCTTTATTAGGTATGAGTATAAAAATTGTAAATACACAACAAAAAAACAGGGGAAGGAAAAAAACCCTTGTGCCAATGTGACCCTAACCAACACAGAATGGGGAAAAGAAAACAAAAGGAATAAGAAATATATTACTGACAGTACTATCGGACAACATTGCCGTTAAGTTAGTTAACTGGCTAATAATTTGTTCTGGCGGTAGATACCGTACTGTATATCCTGAACACATAAAGTATATATTATAGGGCATGCATAATACCTCAGTATGTTAACTTTGTGTTTCGCGGGTTTATACCGAGGTATTATTATACATATGTGGAATAAACCCACGAAACACAAAGTTAAAATACCGAGGTATTATGCACGCCCTATAATATATACTTTATGTGTTCAGGATATACAGTACAGTATTTACCGCCAGAACAAATTATTAGCCAGTTAACTAACTTAACGGCAATGTTGTCCGATAGTACTGTCAGTAATATATTTCTTATTCCTTTTGTTTTCTTTTCCCCATTCTGTGTTGGTTAGGGTCACATTGGCACAAGGGTTTTTTCCTTCCCCTGTTTTTTTGTTGCATATTTACAATTTTTATACTCATACCTAATAAAGGTTAAGTTTTATCTAATCGCTAATTACTGCATTATTCCTCTTGTATTAGTACCCAGCTCTTATATACAAACAACAACAACAACAACAACGCCATAACGCCTTTTATCTACAGTTATAGCATAATGCATTATAGGGTGTGTACATGAATGTAAGTGGACCAAAGACAACAATTAGAAGAATTTTTATGTTGTCTTCATTCTGCTGTTGCCTGGATCTGATGAAAAATTCACACATAAAAAGAGCATGGCCATCTACCAATTGAGTTCACCAACATACTTGGTAATAATTTGATAAATATGGTCAAAATATATTAAAATATGATATTGAGAACTGTTTTATACACCAAAACCACTTTCTGCATTGCAGTTTATTTTACATTAAAAAGTAGCTGTCATCAGGTCAATTGTGGACAATTTTTGCTCTTATTTCATTCCCACGGTTTCCCCTGAATTTTTCGTTTTTATGTTGCTTAAATTCACCATATGGTTCCAGAGATATGAGTAATTTATTTAGTGATAGTTTTCATGGCTTTTTTTCCGAATGGGTGGTGCTTACAGGGTAATAATACAGAGGAACCTAAAGACGTGGCCCAGAGAATATTGTGAACCACACCCTGTTGAAAGAGGCCATAAATCTAAATATTGGAACATATGGATGATGTAAAAAATAAAATTCCTGTATACCCAGGGGAACAAAATGATAGCAAAAACTGTCCACCTTAGACCTATTGAGAAGTCCTCTTCTTAGTGACCTAGGAACAAGTCCTCTTTAAGTAATAGCTTACAAACCAGTAAGCAGTCCCTTGGTGCACCAAAGGCTTGTGGAATATTAATAAAATGTCATTATGGGGGATTCCCTAGGATCTCTCTTTATGTAGAGGACTACTTAAAGAGGTTGTCCAGGACTTTAACAGTGATGGCCCTTCCTTAGCGTAGATCATAAAGGTCTGATCGGTGGGGGTGTGGCACTAGTTACCTCCGCCGATCAGCTGTTCCCAGTGCCAGCGACGTTTGCCAGAACTGCTCAGTTACGGAGATGCATAGTTATGTCGACTCTATAGAGGCCGCGACGTGGCACTGCACATCGGCCCCTTCAGATTAATAGGTGGCAGATGTGCAGTACCCTACCGCGGCCACTATTCTGGCGATGGAACTGCACACAGAGCAGCTCTGGGCACCGTCAACACCAGGATCAGAAGATCGGCGGGGGTACCAAGTGTCACACGCCCATCGATCAGAGGTTGATAACCTATCCTAAGGATAGGCAATCAATGTTAGATTAGTGGACAACTTCTTTGCAAACATCAGCTCTTACTCATCATGAACAGCTTTGAAAAAAAATCAACATCATTTTGCGATACTCTGTCGTTATTTATGCTATATGTGTCTATAGGTGACCAATCAGTGGTTGTGATATTAATTGTATCCCACCATGGGTTTTTATAGCATGTCATAAAATCCGTACTTAATTTTTATCATGAGAAATTGGAGTCCTTAAAGACATTTCATAAAAGTTAAAGGTGGACACATCTTTGGTTTAAGTAAGTATACTTCAAAAAAAATTATAAGAGATACATTAATGACAGTTTTGCTTACAGGTTGCAGGAAGTAAGTGGATTTTTTTACCACTGGCTAAATAAAAACATTTTTTTTCATCACACAGAGAAAATTATAACCAAAACTAAGCGGAGATGGTTCTGATATATATATATATATATATATACAGTGGGGCAAAAAAGTATTTAGTCAGTCAGCAATAGTGCAAGTTCCACCACTTAAAAAGATGAGAGGCGTCTGTAATTTACATCATAGGTAGACCTCAACTATGGGAGACAAACTGAGAAAAAAAAATCCAGAAAATCACATTGTCTGTTTTTTTAACATTTTTTTTGCATATTATGGTGGAAAATAAGTATTTGGTCAGAAACAAACAATCAAGATTTCTGGCTCTCACAGACCTGTAACTTCTTCTTTAAGAGTCTCCTCTTTCCTCCACTCATTACCTGTAGTAATGGCACCTGTTTAAACTTGTTATCAGTATAAAAAGACACCTGTGCACACCCTCAAACAGTCTGACTCCAAACTCCACTATGGTGAAGACCAAAGAGCTGTCAAAGGACACCAGAAACAAAATTGTAGCCCTGCACCAGGCTGGGAAGACTGAATCTGCAATAGCCAACCAGCTTGGAGTGAAGAAATCAACAGTGGGAGCAATAATTAGAAAATGGAAGACATACAAGACCACTGATAATCTCCCTCGATCTGGGGCTCCATGCAAAATCCCACCCCGTGGGGTCAGAATGATCACAAGAACGGTGAGCAAAAATCCCAGAACCACGCGGGGGGACCTAGTGAATGAACTGCAGAGAGCTGGGACCAATGTAACAAGGCCTACCATAAGTAACACACTACGCCACCATGGACTCAGATCCTGCAGTGCCAGACGTGTCCCACTGCTTAAGCCAGTACATGTCCGGGCCCATCTGAAGTTTGCTAGAGAGCATTTGGATGATCCAGAGGAGTTTTGGGAGAATGTCCTATGGTCTGATGAAACCAAACTGGAACTGTTTGGTAGAAACACAACTTGACGTGTTTGGAGGAAAAAGAATACTGAGTTGCATCCATCAAACACCATACCTACTGTAAAGCATGGTAGTGGAAACATCATGCTTTGGGGCTGTTTCTCTGCAAAGGGGCCAGGACGACTGATCCGGGTACATGAAAGAATGAATGGGGCCATGTATCGTGAGATGTTGAGTGCAAACCTCCTTCCATCAGCAAGGGCATTGAAAATGAAACAAGGCTGGGTCTTTCAACATGACAATGATCCAAAGCACACCGCCAGGGCAACGAAGGAGTGGCTTCGTAAGAAGCATTTCCAGGTCCTGGAGTGGCCTAGCCAGTCTCCAGATCTCAACCCTATAGAAAACCTTTGGAGGGAGTTGAAAGTCCGTGTTGCCAAGCGAAAAGCCAAAAACATCACTGCTCTAGAGGAGATCTGCATGGAGGAATGGGCCAACATACCAACAACAGTGTGTGGCAACCTTGTGAAGACTTACAGAAAACGTTTGACCTCTGTCATTGCTAACAAAGGATATATTACAAAGTATTGTGATGAAATTTTGTTTCTGACCAAATACTTATTTTCCACCATAATATGCAAATAAAATGTTAAAAAAACAGACAATGTGATTTTCTGGATTTTTTTTTCTCAGTTTGTCTCCCATAGTTGAGGTCTACCTATGATGTAAATTACAGACGCCTCTCATCTTTTTAAGTGGTGGAACTTGAACTATTGCTGACTGACTAAATACTTTTTTGCCCCACTGTATATATATATATATATATATATATACATATATATATTATACAGTAAGGGGCTTTTTTTCACTCTGGATCAGCTGGGTCTTAGAGAAAGACAGGTTGACCTTGACATTTTTTTTTTATTCTCAATTTACACAAGAAGCGCTTAAAACAGATCAACATGAAAAATCACAAATGTCACACCGACTAAATTCACGATGTGTTGCCTGATTATATGTAGGGCAGCAAGGCTTGAAATGCAGCCCTTAATGCGCCGTAAGTAAATTTCAAGTTTCCGTCAGATGTTCGGCATCAATTATTTAACTCCCTTAAAGTATACAATAAACAAATAACAACATAAAAGCCGCAACCTGCGGTGAAATAATTTTCCTCGGTCTTATTTAGTTGCCTTTGTTGCTCTCCAGAATAATGAAACAATCGCTAATAAAATAATCACAAAAGAACAAGACCCTTTTCCATCAAAGTAGCTTTATATGTATAGGAGCCGTGCCTCGCATCGAACCCCCCTCCCTTACCATCAAATGTAACCAGGAATACTCCATTGAGCTACCGTCTCCGAATAAGTCACATTTACGGCATCGCTTCTATTGAATTTTTGCGCATTATTATTTAAAAAAGACAATAGAAAAATTCATCAAAAACTCCGGAGCTACACATATAAGTAACTAATGCTCTAGGATCAATGACTGCTTTGTAAATTTAGTTTTTTTTTCCTCTTCCATTTGTGGCACTGAATTACATCTCACGTAATTACTTTGCAGATTGAGGGAAGTTTTCTGTAACATTGTTAACATACCGGAGGTCCTCTTTACTCACTTAGAAGTATGATCGATTTGCTTCCGCGGGTCTCGTTGGCCAATTATGGTCGAGGTTATGTTTTTGTTTTATCCGAAATGTCTCCGTATTTATTTCGGTTTTTGAGATTATGTGAGATCTGACCCGCTTCTTGTAAAAGGTGGCGTAATTAGTTGTGGCAGAGTCGGGAGATGAGTGTTCATTTATGATTCTCAGAGTGTGGTAATTATAGGGTGTGAAGAAGGGGGTTTTCCAGGAAACTTAATAACAACCTAGCTTACAGTGTCCAACGGAATTAGGTCTCGAAACCTGCCCAAAAAATAGGATTCATCAAGTGAGGAACTGAGCTCTATAATAATACGGTGCCGTGGCCGTGAATCCAAATCAAGTCTGTAGACTGTTCAGTTCAATAAGCTTCTGTCAATGCAAAACTTTTCGCATGACACTGAAAGTTTATCCTTAGAACAAGCCATCAAAGTATGATCAGTGAGTTCCCGACCTGAGGGACCCTCCTGATCAGCACAATTAAGGCATTGATGATCTTAATAGACCCTTGTCCACTTTATGGTGAACGTAGGAAAAGATTTGTACGAGCCTCTGATCGTTTGACCATCAGCCATCTATACACCTTCATCCATACAAAGGAGTGTTCAATTAATTCATTTCTTAATTTGCTTAATGCTAAAACTCTGGGCAAATCCGTCAATGAAAAAGACCTGGGTGTATGGGTGGATGACAAACTCACATTTAGTGGCCAGTGCCAGTTAGCTGCTACAAAGGCAAATAAAATAATGGGATGCATTAAAAGAGGCATAGATGCTCATGAGGAGAACATCATTTTACCTCTATACAAGTCACTACCTTGACCACACTTAGAATACTGTGTACAGTTCTGGTCTCCGGTGTATAAGAAAGACATAGCTGAACTGGAGCGGGTGCAGAGAAGAGCGACCAAGGTTATTAGAGAACTGGAGGGTCTGCAATACCAAGATAGGTTATTACTAGTGTTGAGCATTCCGATATTGCAAATATCGGGTATCGGCCGATATTCGCTGTATCGGAATTCCGATACTGAGTTCCGATATTTTTGCAATATCGGATACCGGAATCGGAAGTTTCCATAGTGCAATGATGCACTATAATGGAGTGTGGGCAATGCGTGGGCGGAGACTGCATCTGTGAGTGTGTGTGTGCGGGCGGGGTCTGTGCGTGACCGTGGCGGCTCTGTGTTGGCTGCCGGGGCTCTGTGCGGGCTGCCGGGGCTCTGTGTGGGCTGCCGGGGTTCTGTGCAGGCTGCCAGGGCTCTGTGCGGTCTGCCGGGGCTCTGTGCGTGCCTGCCGGGGATCTGTGCATGCCTGCCGGGGCACTGTGCGGCCTGCCGGGGCTCTGTGCGTGCCTGCCGGGGCTCTGTGCGGACTTGCCGGGGCTCTGTGTGGGCTTGTCGGGGCTCTGTGCGTGCCTGCCGGGGCTCTGTGCAGGCTTGCTGGGGCTCTGTGTGTGCCTGCCGGGGCTCTATGCATGCCTGCCGGGGCGCTGTCTGGCCTGCTGTGAAAACAGAGCCCCGGCAGCCCGCACAGAGCCCTGGCAAGCCCGCACAGAGCCCCGTCAGGCCGCATAGAGCCCCGTCAACCCGCACAGAGCCCCGTCAGCCCGCATAGAGACCTGGCAAGCCCACACAGAGTCCCGGCAAGCCCGCACAGAGCCCCGGAAGCCCGCACAGAGCCCCGGCAAGCCCATACAGAGCCCTGGAAGCCCGCACAGAGCCCCGGCAAGCCCACACAGAGCCCCGGCAAGCCCGCAAAGAGACCCGGCAGCCCGCACAGAGCCCCGGCAAACCCGCACAGAGCTCCGGTAGCCCACACAGAGCCCCGGCAAGCCCACATAGAGCCCCGGCAAGCCCGCACAGAGCCCCGGCAAGCCCATACAGAGCCCCGGCAGCCCGTACAGAGCCCCGGCAAGCCCACACAGAGCCCCGGCAAGCCCGCACAGAGCCCCGGCGGCCAACACAGAGCCCCGGCAAGCAAGCACAGAGCCCCGGCAAGCCCGCACAGAGCCCCGTCAGGCCACATAGAGCCCCGGAAGCCCGCACAGAGCCCTGTCAGCCCGCACAGAGCCCTTGGAAGTCCGCACAGAGCCCCGGCAGGCCACACAGAGCCCCGGCAGGCCGCATAGAGCCCCATCAGCCCGCACAGAGCCCTGGCAAGCCTGCAGAGAGCCCCGACAAGCCCGCACAGAGCCCCGGCAAGCCCGCACAGAACCCTGGAAGCCCACACAGAGCCCCGGCAAGCCCGCACAGAGCCCTGGCAAGCCCGCACAGAGCCCCGGCAAGCCCGCACAGAGCCCCGGCAGCCCGCACAGAGCCCCGGCAAGCCAGCACAGAGCCCCGGCAAGCCCGCACAGAGCCATGGCAAGCCCGCATAGAGCCCCGGCAGCCCACACAGAGCCCCGGCAAGCAAGCCCAGAGCCCCGGCAAGCCCGCGCAGAGCCCCGGCAAGCCCGCACAGAGCCCCGGCAGCCCGCACAGAGCCCCGGCAAGCCCATACAGAGCCTCGGCAGCCCACACAGAGCCCCGGCAGCCCGCACAGAGCCCCAGCAAGCCCATACAGAGCCCCGGCAGCCCGCACAGAGCCCCGGCAAGCCCGCAGAGAGCCCCGGCAAGCCCATACAGAGCTCTGGCAGCCCGCACAGAGCCCCGGCAGCCCGCACATAGACCCGAAAAGCCCATACAGAGCCCCGGCAGCCCGCACAGAGCCACGAAAAAACCCACAGAGAGCCCCGGCAAGCCTGCACAAAGCCCTGGCAAGACCGCACAGAGCTTCAGCAGCCCGCACAGAGCCTCAGTAAGCCTGCACAGAGCCCCGGCAGGCCACATAGAGCCCTGGCAGGCCCGCACATAGCCCCAGCAGGCCGCACAGAGCCCCGGAAGGCGCACAGAGCCCCGGCAGGCCACACAGACCCCCGAGATGCCCGTGCAAATCCCCAGCAGGCCCGCACAGACCCCGCCCGCACACACAGACACGCACAGTGTCCGCCCATGCACCGCCCACACTTTTACCCCCTCCGGAACAGGATGTAGAAGGACAGAAAGGGCTTATTTACATTCCGATATTTGTGCCCATTGAATTGCATTGGTATCGGGTATCGGTAACGGCGATATCCAATATTTTTGGGATATCGGCTGATCCAATCCGATATCGATACTTCTTGATATCCGAAGGTATCGCTCAACACTAGTTATTACTCTTGGGGCTATTTAGTTTGGAAAAACAAAGGCTAAGGGGTGATCTTATTTTAATGTATAAATATATGAGGGGACAGTAGAAAGACCTTTTTAATCATAGACCTGAGACAGGGACAAGGGGGCATCCTCTACGTCTGGAAGAAATAAGGTTTAAGCATAATAACAGACGCAGATTCTTTACTGTAAGAGCAGTGAGACTATGGAACTCTCTGCCGTATGATGTTGTAATGAGTGATTCATTACTTAAATTTAAGAGGGGACTGGATGCCTTTCTTGAAAAGTATAATTTTACAGGTTATATGTACTAGATTCCTTGATAGGGCGTTGATCCAGGAAACTAGTCTGCTTGCCGTATGTGGAGTCGGGAAGGAATTTTTTTCCCCAGTGTGGCGCTTACTCTTTGCCACATGGGTTTTTTTTGCCTTCCTCTGGATCAACATGTTAGGGCATGTTAGGTTAGGCTATGGGTTGAACTAGATGGACTTAAAGTCTTCCTTCAACCTTAATAACTATGTTACTATGTTACTTGATTCTCTGTTAAATTAACCCAACAGGTTAATGGTCTGAGGCCCCATACACATTAAGGTAGGGTCGAACGACCGTAGATTCTCTCATCCGGGAGAATCAGATCAAATGTGCAGATGACACTTTGATCAATATGTAATCTGAGTTTGATCATAGTGTGATCTGATTCTGTCAGATGAGGAGAAGATGGAGAAAAAAAGTCTCCATCGTCACCATTCTGGGAGTGTACGGAAATTAGACTGCCGTCGGATATCATCCAAGTGAGGTCTGATGTCTCCCACTCACTCATTGAATTGCAATCTGAATACATGATCAAACTTGAGTATGCAGTGATTTTTTTAAGTATGAAAAATACTCTTGTCAACATAAGCCCCAAGACTGTAAAATGAGCCAGTCTATATCGACAGGTTCTGTTGACATTAGTCTAATGTGAATAGGGGGGGGGACCTTATTTGTGTTTGACGACATGTAGTACTATTAAAATTACTTAAAAGAAAAAAAGGTTTTGGTACCGTGTTAGCCAGTCAAAAAAAGAAAAGTCTCAGTGGGAAAAACTAAATAATCATCTTGAAGATATGATACTTTCTAATGGCTAACAAAAATAAAATAAAAGATGTTACAAAGCAAGCCTTCGAGACTTCTTAGGTCTCTTCATCAGGCATGATATAACATTAATAAAATAACAAGTATGAGCCAGAAAGCTCCCTAAAAGTAATTTCTGGTGCTGCTATTATTAAAGGGGTTTTTAAATTTAGATCTTTAAGTTTATAGGTATTAGACTGACTAAAGGTAATACAATAAGTCCTGTGCAGTTCTCACGGTCTGACTATAGCATGTGGCCAACATAAGACTCGCAGGTGATAATGATGTAAATGGCACCAGATTGCTGGGCCTAGTGGTTGATCATGGTAGTCAAGTGCTGCAGTCAAGATGTCACTGTTCTTAGCATATTAACAAAGTCCAGGGGCAGTGGAAGAGAGGCAGCGTCAGTGGGTAAATAAGGCTGATTTAATTACGGTATTTATTTTTATCAGAACGAACCTGAACACAAAAATGGAAAAACCCTTTAAAAATATATTTTTAATATATATTTTTATACTTTCCTTTATCCTACTTGGTGCTGATGCTGTTCATTTATGTTGTCGGGGGTGTGGTCTGCATAGAATTAGTCTCCTTCCCCCTCTGGTAGCTTCTTAGCTATTTTAGGTTGCTACTTCACAGGTTCTGCTTCTTCCATTATAGGCAGGACAAAAAACTATTACCATTGGCTAAAGAGGATGACTATTTAGAGTAAATGAGCAGTGTGTGTGTCCACCAGCACTCGTGGATGATCTATAGAAGGCTATTCACTTTGAGCACTACGTGGTGCTACACATGTAAGCACTAGTGTTGAGCCACCTCCCTAGTGTTCGAGTTTGGCTCGGTTCGTCGAACTGGGATGTGTTCGACGAATGTTCGTCGAACGTTCGACGAACACTGTCGAACCCCATTGAAACCAATGGCAGGCAAACACAAACACAAAAAAACACATAGAAAACACATAGAAAACACCTTAAAAGGTGTCCAAAAGCTGACAAACTGCTCAGAAGACACAACAAACACATGGAAAAGTCACAACTACATATAGTCATGCGAAAAGAAAAGAGGTGGAGGAGTAAAAGGAGGAGGAGACACAGATATAGTCATGTCATGCCCTTCTAAAATCAAGAAAGGCTGGAGTAAAAATCTAAAATCACCCTACCATCACCCAGACGTCGTGAAAAAAAAATTAAAAAATAAATATCTTTAGGTAGAATGGCGGCGGGTCCATTCAGAACACTTTCCTTAGAAGACATAGTGGTACCCCCGTTGGGAGTTGTGCCAAAAAAGGAACCCAATACATTCAGACTAATACACCTTTTGTCATATCCAAGGGGCAGGTCAGTAAACGACAACATCGACGTGGAATCGCTTTGACAAGGCAATGACAAGGCAATCAGGCGGGTCAAGAAGTTGGGAAGGGGCACCCTAATGGCCAAAACAGACATTGAGGGGGCGTTCCGGTTACTACCTGTGCCTTTGAATAGTGTCCTGCTTCTGTGAAGGAGCATACTACATAGATCGCTGTTTGCCCATGAGGTGCTCCATATCCTGCTCACTATTTGAGGCGTTTAGTTGCTTCCTCGAATGTGTCGTCATGGACGTTTGTAAGGCGGCACATATTTTCTATTACCTCGACGACTTCTCATGCCTGGGCCCAAAAGATTTGCCACAGTGTGAATACATGCGGTACTCCACCTGAAGGGAGAGTGGACACCCGAGAGCCGAGGGGCTAGATTGAGAAAGGAAGAAGGCGGTGTAGCTTGCTTCATGAGTGGGGTACTCTGCTGAGTAGCAGAAATTGCTACTAGGTCCAAAGGATTTCCTGGGCCAGATGCCGTTAAAAAATAGTACTTAGGTAAACAGGCGGTGTAGCTTGCTTCATGGGTGGGGTACGCTGCTGAGTAGCACTAAATTCTACTAGGCCCAAAAGGATTTCCTGGGCTAGATGCCGTTAAAAATTAGATACACAGGCGGTATAGTTTGTTTCACAGGTGGGCTACTCTGCTGACGTGCAGACACTGCTCCTAGGCCCAAAACTATTTACTGGGTTAGATGCAGTAAATATTGAGATACACAGGCGGTGTAGCTAGCTTCACAGGTGGGCTACTCTGCTGACGTGCAGACACTGCTCCTAGGCCCAAAACTATTTACTGGGTTAGATGCAGTAAATATTGAGATACACAGGCGGTGTAGCTAGCTTCACAGGCAGGCTACTGAGATGACTATCAGGCAATGCTACTAGCCCAAAAGGATTGGCTGAGCTAGATTACACCAAATGCTGTGACAAACACTTGCACAGCACTGGCACAGACCTGCCTGGAAAACAGTGCTATGTACTGCTGTAACCTACCCTGAAAAGGGCTGATATTACAACTTGTCCCGACTCCCTAAACCTATCTCTCTGACAATTCGCTCGCAATTCACACTCTTAGACTCTATAGCGCCCACAGCAGCAGCGGTGCCGTCTAACACTAAGTGGCAGCAGTGAAGAAATGGTGGTGACGGGGCAAACACAGCAAATGACACATGCCCTTGCTTGTGTGCATCACATGCACAATGCTGTGTGTGCGCACTGCTGATAGGCTGAGAGACTGCACCGCCCCACTGTAAATGCGGGAAAGAAAAAAAAAATGGAGATCGGCGTTATTTCAGCACAGATCTATCCCCCGCCCACTATACACTGAAACAGTCTATTAACAATGATAAACAGTTTTAATGTGCAAATCAAGCGAGGTTTTTGGTGAACGAACAGTTATCGAACAGAAACTCGAACAGCCGAATTTTAAGCAAATTGTTCGAGTTCGATGAACGACTCGAACACCGCCCAAAACAGCTCGAGTTCGAAATTGGCGAAGAGTTCGACTCAAACACCGCTCATCTCTAGTAAGCACATGGCAAAACTCATAGTTTTTTTTCACACATGGTAACATTTTATGGTCTGCACAATGAATATTAAATTTAATATGGGACGACCACTTTAACTTATATTAGTTAATCAGCTTCCTATGATATTGTCCCCAACGTGTGTAATCGGCAGAAGAAAACACATATATGTGAGCATTGACCCCCTTTAGAAGTATTTTAGAAGAATATTTGTGACTCACGAGATGCTGAGGTGCTCTAGGGGGTTTACATTTTGTTTTACTCCTGCTATTATCCATGTTAAATTAGGTTTACAAATGTCTCCACATCCTTCCGCGGAGCCGGTATCTTTATTTATAGAGTATTATGGCTTAGCAGAGTTAATGCCGCTTTAGTCAAATAGCAGTGGGTGTCTCTTTGTTACCTAACAGCGCACGGTATCGAAAGCTCATTAGAACGATCTTTGGACTGACTTTGAATACATTGGTTTATACAGAAGGTCAGCCGAGCACAATGGAGCTTATTCTCCAACATAAACCCGGGGTGCAGAGTTTTCTATACAATTAGACTGCTCCATTAGCTTTATTATGGGAAACTAAAAGTTGGAAATAAGTTTTGCACGAGTGTGTGTTTGAGCAAAACCTTCTATTACCATTATGCTCAGCTAAATGCAGAGAAGAGTTTACTATTATTCAGCAACGTTTTATATCCTGCATCTACTAATGGGATAAGTTATCTGATTTCATGGCTTTCATGTCGCCCCATAGTCTATAGCGCTGCACAGGGATTGTGAACTTTCACACCAGCCCCTGTCACTAATGGGGATCACAAGCTACAGGAATCTCAATCTGAGACTAATAGTGGGGGCCAATATAAATAAAAAACAAACACAAACTATTGTATCAGTATTAGTGATAAGCGAATGTGATTGGATAACATGTTACACCAGCACGTTTGCTCATCACTAATCAGTATATATGTACTAATCAGTATGTATGTACTAAGCAGTGCGTATGTACTAATCAGTATATGTACTAATCAGTATATATGTTATATGTACTAATCAGTATGTATGTACTAAGCAGTGCGTATGTACTAATCAGTATATGTACTAATCAGTATATATGTACTAATCAGTATGTATGTACTAAGCAGTGTGTATGTACTAATCAGTATTTATGTACTAATCAGTATATGTACTAATCAGTATATATGTACTAATCAGTATGTATGTACTAAGCAGTGCGTATGTACTAATCAGTATATGTACTAATCAGTATATATGTACTAATCAGTATATGTACTAATCAGTATTTATGTACTAATCAGTGTGTATGTACTAATCAGTATGTATGTACTAATCAGTATGTATGTACTAATCAGTGTGTATGTACTAATCAGTATGTATGTACTAATCAGTATGTATGTACTAAGCAGTGCGTATGTACTAATCAGTATATGTACTAATCAGTATTTATGTACGAATCAGTGTGTATGTACTAATCAGTATGTATGTACTAATCAGTATATATGTACTAATCAGTATGTATGTACTAATCAGTGTGTTTGTACTAATCAGTATTTATGTACTAATCAGTATATGTACTAATCAGTATATATGTACTAATCAGTATGTATGTACTAATCAGTGCGCATGTACTAATCAGTATATGTACTAATCAGTTTGCATGTACTAATCAGTATATGTACTAATCAGTATTTATGTACTAATCAGTGTGTATGTACTAATCAGTATGTATGTACTAATCAGTATATATGTACTAATCAGGATGTATGTACTAATCAGTATGTATGTACTAATCAGTGTGTATGTACTAATCAGTATGTATGTACTAATCAGTATATGTACTAATCAGTGTGTATGTACTAATCAGTATGTATGTACTAAACAGTATATATGTACTAATCAGGATGTATGTACTAATCAGTATGTATGTACTAATCAGCATAAGTACTAATCAGTATGTATGTACTGATCAGTGTGTATGTACAATTCAGTATGTTTGTACTAATCAGTATGTATGTACTAATCAGTATATCTGTACTAATCAGTATGTATGTACTAATCAGTATATGTACTAATCAGTATATAAGCACTAATCAGTATAATCAGTATATATGTGCTAATCAGTATGTATGTACTAATTAGTATGTATGTACTAAGCAGTATATATGCACTAATCAGTATAATCGGTATATATGTACTAATCAGTGTATATGTACTAATCAATATGTATCTACTAATCATTATACATGTACTAATCAGTATGTATGTACTAATCAGTATATATGCACTAATCAGTATTATCAGTATATATGTACTAATCAGTATATATGTACTAATCAGTATGTATGCACTAATCAGTATATATGTACTAATCAGTATATGTACTAATCAGTATGTATGCATTAATCAGTATGCATTTGCACTAATCAGTATGTATGTACTAATCAGTATATATGTACTAATTAGTATATATGCACTAATCAGTATAATCCATATATATGTACTAATCAGTATATGTGTACTAATCAGTATGTATGTACTAATCAGTATATATGTACTAATCAGTATATGTACTAATCAGTATGTATGTACTAATCAGTATGCATGTGTACTAATCAGTATATATGTACTAATCAGTATGCATGTACTTATCAGTATGTATGTACTAATCAGCATATATGTACTAATCAGTATATGTACTAATCAGTATGTATGTACTAATCAGTATGCATGTGTACTAATCAGTATGTATGTACTAATCAGTATATATGTACTAATCAGTATGTATGCACTAATCAGTATGTATGTACTAATCAGTATGTATGTACTAATCACTATATATGCACTAATCAGGATGCATGTACTAATCAGTATGTATGTACTAATCAGGTTGTATGTACTAATCAGTATGTATGCACTCATCAGTATGTATGTACTAATCAGGATGCATGTACTAATCAGTATGTATGTACTAATCAGGTTGTATGTACTAATCAGTATGTATGTACTAATCAGGTTGTATGTACTAATCAGGATGTATGTACTAATCAGTATGTATGTACTAATCAGGTTGTATGTACTAATCAGTATGTATGTACTAATCAGGTTGAATGTACTAATCAGGATGTATGTACTAATCAGTATGTATGTACTAATCAGGATGTATGTACTAATCAGTATGTATGTACTAATCAGGTTGTATGTACTAATCAGTATGTATGTACTAATCAGGTTGTATGTACTAATCAGTATGTATGTACTAATCAGGTTGTATGTACTAATCAGTATGTATGCACTCATCAGTATGTATGCACTAATCAGGATGTATGCACTCATCAGTATGTATGTACTAATCAGGTTGTATGTACTAATCAGTATGTATGTACTAATCAGGTTGAATGTACTAATCAGTATGTATGTACTAATCAGGATGTATGCACTCATCAGTATGTATGTACTAATCAGGTTGTATGTACTAATCAGTGTGTATGTACTAATCAGGTTGTATGTACTAATCAGTATGTATGCACTCATCAGTATGTATGCACTAATCAGGATGCATGTACTAATCAGTATGTATGTACTAATCAGGATGTATGTACTAATCAGTATGTATGCTCTGGATTATAAGATTGGGGCCACCTTGGAAACCTTTGTCTTACTTTAGACTGCCTCTCGGTTGGTTTAGTTGTAGAGCAATTTTATACTTATAGTTTGGGAACACATTGGTGCATCTTATGCCATTTTCCTTTCTGTCTAACATTCCCAGTACAACGTCTTACCCCTTCTTTTGGATGAGGTACAACAATCATATAGAGATACCAAAATATCTGATACTTAATATTGCAAATTGTACCAAAAAGTGCTAAACTTTGGTGCCTTTTCTGCCAAAGGTAAGTCACAGTCTCTCCTGCTTTTGAGGGTGGCAGCAATTGTGGTTAAAAGTAACAACTGTCTTAAAGGGGTTGTCAAGTCTTAGGGAAAAATGTCACTATGTGATTGTAAATCAATACATCGCTCGCACTGCTTGCTGTGAGGATTCTCTGGTGCCGGCCACAGGAGCAGCAGGCTCGTGGGCACAAGTATGTGATTTGCATACATGCTGTCACGTGTCAACTACATGTGTGCGACTTCGCTCAATGCAAGTGTGCTGAGCGGATAAAGTCTAGTTGGAATGTGGCTGGAAATATGCAAATCGCATATTTGTGGTCGGTCACATAACCACCCGCAAATGGCGTCGTCACTGAAAAATCCTCACAGCGCAGAGCATTCAAGAGTCTGCAGTCACATAGGCTGATTGCAGACTTGTACCAGGATAACAATCCTTTTCAGTGCTATTGGTGCTGTCAGCAGAATACAAGTATCCTGTACTGCCTAAAAGCAGTAATTGACCAAGTACCGTAAGTAAACTATGATGGATGGTAGCACATTGTGACAAAACCTCAACTCTATCCATTGATAGGCACATATGCCATATCTATAATATAACGCTGGGAGCATCACTCTGTCCGAAGCCTTTATAGACTGCGCAGGCGCAAGCACCTGCGCAGTCTGGGCCTCACAGAGTGACGCTCCCGGGAGATCGCGGTATGCGCTAACACTGAACGCACACCGCGATCTCCAACAGAGAAGCAGGGACCGCCAGGAGGGTGAGTATCGGCTATATTCACCTGTCCTTCGTTCCACCGCTGTGCGCCGCCATCTTCCAGGTCCTCGGCCTGTGACCTTCAGTTCAGAGGGCGCGATGACGCGCTTAATGCACGCCGGCGCCGCCCTCTGACTGACCAGTCACAGCCAGAGGACCGGGAAGATGGCGGCACACAGCGGTGGAACGGAGGACAGGTGAATATAGTAAGTGCTGGGGGTCCTGAGCTGGCGGCGATACCGGCACCTGACCCACACAGAGCGCCGGTGTCCCCGCCTGCTCAGGCCCCCCAGCACTCGGCGCAAAGCGGGTCAGAGGCAGCAGGGCCGAGCAGGTCAGAGGCAGTATGGGGACGCAGGACGGAGCAGCACATGACAGGATGGGGACGCAGGATGGAGCAGCACATGACAGGATGGGGACGCAGGATGGGTGCAGCACATGACAGGATGGGGACGCAGGATGGGTGCAGCGCATGACAGGATGGGGACGCAGGATAGGAGCAGCGCATGACAGGATGGGGACGCAGGATGGAGCAGCACATGACAGGATGGGGACACAGGATGGGTGCAGCGCATGACAGGATGGGGACGCAGGATAGGAGCAGCGCATGACAGGATGGGCACGCAGGATGGGAGCAGCGCATAACAGGATGGGGACGCAGGATGGAGCAGCACATGACAGGTTGGGGACGCAGGATGGGTGCAGCACATGACAGGATGGGGACGCAGGATGGGAGCAGCACATGACAGGATGGGGATGCAGGATGGGAGCAGCGCATGACAGGATGGGGACGCAGGATGGGAGCAGCGCATGACAGGATGGGGACGCAGGATGGGAGCAGCGCATGACAGGATGGGGACGCAGGATGGGAGCAGCGCATCACAGGATGGGGACGCAGGATGGGAGCAGCGCATGACAGGATGGGGACGCAGGATGGGAGCAGGGCATGACAGGATAGGGACGCAGGATGGGAGCAGCGCATGACAGGATGGGGACGCAGGATGGGAGCAGCGCATGACAGGATGGGGATGCAGGATGGGAGCAGCGCATGACAGGATGGGGACGCAGGAAGGGAGCAGCGCATGACAGGATGGGGACACAGGATGGGAGCAGAACATGACAAAATGGGGACGCAGGATGGGAGCAGCACATGACAGGATGGGGACGCAGGATGGAGCAGCACATACCAGGATGGAGACCATATACCAATATAAATGCTCGCCACCCGGGCATAGAACGGGTTCAATAGCTAGTACAGAATATCAGTCTAAATTCTGAGCTTCAGTTTAAAGAGTTGCTCAAGGAATGAGCAATTGATGACCTATTAATTGGGAGATATGTGCAGTACTAGAAGTGGCCACTACACAATGTGAGGGGCTATTGCGTTCCACCCTATTCATTGCTTAGTTCCAACCACTGCAGAAGCAGTTTACAACTGATCGGTGAGGGGACAAGGTGTCAGACCACCTGCAATCTCATAAGTCATCAGTTATTCAGTTCTGGATAAAACTATGTTTTTTAATTATAATAAATGTTAATTTTCTTTTGGGTCTATCCAGGTGTAAAGGATTCAGATTTACCTTGTAATCTGCAATGAGAATATTAAGATACCTTGTCTTGTGTTTCTGTCCTATTCTACATAGTAAAATACAATTTCTATATGTTCCTCCTATTTGTTCCCATGACTTCCTCATGTTGTCCCTGCCGCTGTCTTAAGGTACCTTCACACATAACGATATTGTTAACGATATCGTTGCTATTTGTGACGTAGCAACGATATCGTTAATGAAATCGTTCTGTGTGACAGCGACCAACGATCAGGCCCCTGCTGGGAGATCGTTGGTCGCTGAATAAAGTCCAGAACTTTATTTCGTCGCTGGACTCCTGCTGACATCGCTGGATCGGCGTGTGTGACACCGATCCAGCGATGTCTTCACTGGTAACCAGGGTAAACATCGGGTAACTAAGCGCAGGGCCGCGCTTAGTAACCCGATGTTTACCCTGGTTACCATGCTAAAAGTAAAAAAAAACAAACAGTACATACTTACCTACCGCTGTCTGTCCCCGGCGCTGTGCTCTGCACTCCTCCTGTACTGGCTGTGAGCCGGAAAGCAGAGCGGTGACGTCACCGCTCTGCTTTCCGGCTCCCAGACAGTACAGGAGGAGAGCAGAGAAGCAGAGCGCAGTGCTGGAGGACAGACGGCTGTAGGTAAGTATGTACTGTTTGTTTTTTTTTTACTTTTAGCATGGTAACCAGGGTAAACATCGGGTTACTAAGCGCGGCCCTGCGCTTAGTTACCCGATGTTTACCCTGGTTACCGGCATCGTTGGTCGCTGGAGAGCGGTCTGTGTGACAGCTCTCCAGCGACCAAACAGCGATGCTGCAGCGATCCGGATCGTTGTCGGTATCGCTGCAGCGTCGCTAAATGTGAAGGGGCCTTTACTCTTCCCCTGCTGTAAGCCTTGCTACTTTATCTTTCCCACCCCCTACAATTCTGAGCAAAAAATGGAGATCATCTGAACAAGTGGGACTGCTGTATCCTCTTCAGGTTTCTGAAAGTCCAAGAATTTTAGGACTTTGCTGAAACACTGATAACAGGGATGAGCGGACCCATGGAAGTTCGGTTTCTGGTATGCAACCCAAACTTTATTTTAAAGTTCAGTTTGGGAACCAGAACTATATCCAAATTTACTTCGAACCCGCAACCCATTAAAAACATTTTGAGCTGGAAAATCTCTCTCTCACAGACTTCCCCTGTAACTCCGAACATTGCAACGGACTACCAGGAGAACTTCGTGTTCGTCGTTTCGCACCAGACACTAACTGTCCAGTACGAACCCCCAACTTTTAAGTTCAGGTTCGCTCATCTCTACTGACTGATAACAGTTAGCATTCTGTTTTTCTTTCCTTAGGTAGAGAGCTCCTTTAAGCCTATTAAGTGAAATATCTGTCCTAATACCTGATCTTCATACATTATGCATGAGATAACATTGGATCTTTTCTTATATGCCATACTACCATCTGATTGAAAGTGTGCACTTGCTGGGTGTATACAGATTTTACACCTGCGGCTGGTAAGTGTGAAGATATTTACATAAGTAATGATGATGTCGCAGCCACCTGTACTGTATATAGGCTACGCAACACCGATGATAATGTTAGCTAAAATATTCATATTCATATATTATCTGTGTAATAATATGCTATAAACTAGATCTGTCATGGTGGAGAACCGTCCAAGGAAGAGACTGGAGAAAAGAATCTGTAAATGTCCAGGACATTTTATTTTTACTAAGGGCCTAAAATCTATCAGATAGGTACATGCGAACAGCTCCTATAATGTACAGGTATTAACTGTGCAAAACATGGATAGAACACTGACATGAATGAGGCTTATCAATTTACTTCTTCTCAATTCATCTCTTTAACCCCTTTACCCCCAAGGGTGGTTTGCACGTTAATGACCGGGCCAATTTTTACAATTCTGACCACTGTCCCTTTATGAGGTTATAACTCTGGAACGCTTCAATGGATCCTGGTGATTCTGACATTGTTTTCTCGTGACATATTGTACTTCATGACAATGGTAAAAATTATTTGATATAACCTGCGTTTATTTGTGAAAAAAACGGAAATTTGGCGAAAATTATGAAAATTTCGCAATTTTCCAACTTTGAATTTTTATGCAATTAAATCACAGAGATATGTCACACAAAATACTTAATAAGTAACATTTCCCACATGTCTACTTTACATCAGCACAATTTTGGAACCAAAATTTTTTTTTGTTAGGGAGTTATAAGGGTTAAAAGTTGACCAGCAATTTCTCATTTCTACAACACCATTTTATTTTAGGGACCACATCTCATTTGAAGTCATTTTGAGGGGTCTATATGATAGAAAATACCCAAGTGTGACACCATTCTAAAAACTACACCCCTCAAGGTGCTCAAAACCATATTCAAGAAGTTTATTAACCCTTCTGGTGCTTCACAGGAATTTTTTGAATGTTTAAATAAAAATGAACATTTAACTTTTTTTCACAAAAAATGTAATTCAGCTCCAATTTGTTTTATTTTACCAAGGGTAACAGGAGAAAATGGACCCCAAACATTGTTGTACAATTTGTCCTGAGTATGCCAATACCCCACATGTGGGGGTAAACCACTGTTTGGGCGCATGGCAGAGCTCGGAAGCGAAGGAGTGCCATTTGACTTTTCAATGCAAAATTGACTGGAATTGAGATGGGACGCCATGTTTCGTTTGGAGAGCCCCTGATGTGGCTAAACATTGAAACCCCCCACAAGTGACACCATTTTGGAAAGTAGACCCCCTAAGGAACTTATCTAGAGGTGTGGTGAGCACTTTGACCCAACAAGTGCTTCACAGAAGTTTATAATGTAGAACCGTAAAAATAAAAAATTATATTTTTTCACAAAAATTATCTTTTCGCCCCCAATTTTTTATTTTCCCAAGGGTAAGAGAAGAAATTGGACCCCAAAAGTTGTTGTACAATTTGTCCTGAGTACGCTGATAGCCCATATGTGGGGGTAAACCACTGTTTGGGCGGATGGGAGAGCTCGGAAGGGAAGGAGCGCCGTTTGACTTTTCAATGCAAAATTGACAGGAATTGAGATGGGACGCTATGTTGCGTTTGAAGAGCCACTGATGTGCCTAAACATTGAAACCCCCCACAAATGACACCATTTTGGAAAGTAGACCCCCTAAGGAACTTATCTAGAGGTGTGGTGAGCACTTTGACCCACCAAGTGCTTCACAGAAGTTTATAATGCAGAGCCGTAAAAATAAAACAAAATTTTTTTCCCACAAAAATTATTTTTTTAGCCCCCAGTTTTGTATTTTCCTGAGGGTAACAGGAGAAATTGGACCCCAAAATTTGTTGCCCAATTTGTCCTGAGTGCGCTGATACCCCATATGTGGGGGGGAACCACTGTTTGGGCGCATGGGAGGGCTCGGAAGGGAAGGAGCTCCATTTGGAATGAGGACTTAGATGGAATGGTCTGCAGGTGTCACATTGCATTTGCAGAGCCCCTAATGTACCTAAACAGTAGAAACCTCCCACAAGTGACACCATTTTGGAAACTAGACCCCCTAAGGAACTCATCTAGATGTGTTGTGATAGCTTTGAACCCCCAAGTGTTTCACTACAGTTTGTAACGCAGAGCCGTGAAAATTAAAAAAAAAAATCTTTCCCCCAAAAATTATTTTTTAGCCCCCAGTTTTGTATTTTCCCGAGGGTAAGAGGAGAAATTCGACCCCAAAAGTTGTTGTCCAATTTGTCCTGAGTACGCTGATACCCCGTATGTTGGGGGAAACCAACGTTTGAGCGCATGGCAGAGCTCGGAAGGGAAGGAGCGCCATTTGGAATGCAGACTTAGATGGAATGGTCTGCAGACGTCACATTGCGTTTGCAGAACCCCTAATGTACCTAAACAGTAGAAACCCCCCACAAGTGACCCCATATTGGAAACTAGACCCCCCAGGGAACTAATCTAGATGTGTTGTGAGAACTTTGAACCCCCAAGTGTTTCACTACAGTTTATAACGCAGAGCCGTGAAAATAAAAAATCTTTTTTTTTCCCACAAAAAATATGTTTTAGCCCCGAGTTTTGTATTTTCCCAAGGGTAGCAGGAGAAATTAGACCCCAAAAGTTGTTGTCCTATTTGTCCTGAGTACGCTGATACCCCATATGTTGGGGTAAACCCCTGTTTGGGCACACGGGAGAGCTCGGAAGGGAAGAAGCACTGTTTTACTTTTTCAACGCAGAATTGGCTGGAATTGAGATCGGACGCCATGTCGCGTTTGGAGAGCCCCTGATGTGCCTAAACAGTGGAAACCCCCCAATTATAACTGAAACCCTAATCCAAACACATCCCTAACCCTAATCCCAACAGTAACCCTAACCACACCTCTAACCCTGACACACCCCTAACCCTAATCCCAACCCTATTCCCAACCGTAAATGTAATCTAAACCCTAACTGTAACTTTAGCCCCAACCCAAACTGTAGCCCTAGCCCTAACCCTAGCCCTAACCCTAGCCCTAACCCTAACCCTAGCCCTAACCCTAGCCCTAACCCTAACCCTAGCCCTAACCCTAGCCCTAACCCTAGCCCTAACCCTAGCCCTAGCCCTAACCCTAGCCCTAACCCTAGCCCTAACCCTAGCCCTAACTCTAACCCTAGCCCTAATGGGAAAATGGAAATAAATACATTTTTTTAATTTTTCCCTAACTAAGGGGGTGATGAAGGGGGGTTTGATTTACTTTTATAGCGGGTTTTTTAGCGGATTTTTATGATTGGCAGCCGTCACACACTGAAAGACGCTTTTTATTGCAAAAAATATTTTTTGCGTTACCACATTTTGAGAGCTATAATTTTTCTATATTCTGGTCCACAGAGTCATGTGAGGTCTTGGTTTTTGCGGGACGAGTTGATGTTTTTATTGGTAACATTTTCGGGCACGTGACATTTTTTGATCGCTTTTTATTCCGATTTTTGTGAGGCAGAATGACCAAAAACCAGCTATTCATGAATTTCTTTTGGGGGAGGCGTTTATACCGTTCCGCGTTTGGTAAAATTGATGAAGCAGTTTTATTCTTCGGGTCAGTACGATTACAGCGACACCTCATTTATATCATTTTTTTATGTTTTGGCGCTTTTATACGATAAAAACTATTTTATAGAAAAAATAATTATTTTTGCATCGCTTTATTCTCAGGACTATAACTTTTTTATTTTTTTGCTGATGATGCTGTATGGCGGCTCGTTTTTTGCGGGACAAGATGACGTTTTCAGCGGTACCATGGTTAGTTATATCTGTCTTTTTGATCGCGTGTTATTCCACTTTTTGTTCGGCGGTATGATAATAAAGCGTTGTTTTTTGCCTCGTTTTTTTTTTTTTTTCCTTACGGTGTTTACTGAAGGGGTTAACTAGTGGGCCAGTTTTATAGGTCGGGCCGTTACGGACGCGGCGATACTAAATATGTGTACTTTTATTGTTTTTTTTTTTTTATATAGATAAAGAAATGTATTTATGGGAATAATTTTTTTTTTTTTTTTTCATTATTTTGGAATATTTTTTTTTATTTTTTTTTACACATTTGAAATTTTTTTTTTTTACTTTTTTACTTTGTCCCAGGGGGGACATCACAGATCAGTGATCTGACAGTTTGCACAGCACTCTGTCAGATCACTGATCTGATAGGAGTGCAGGCTGCTTCACAGTGCCTGCTCTGAGCAGGCTCTGTGAAGCCACCTCCCTCCCTGCAGGACCCGGATCCGCGGCCATCTTGGATCCGGAGCTGGACTGAGCAGGGAGGGAGGTGAGACCCTCGCAGCAACGCGATCACATCGCGTTGCTGCGGGGGGCTCAGGGAAGCCCGCAGGGAGCCCCCTCCCTGCGCGGTGCTTCCCTGTACCGCCGGCACATCGCGATCATCTTTGATCGCGGTGTGCCGGGGGTTAATGTGCCGGGGGCGGTCCGTGACCGCTCCTGGCACATAGTGCCGGATGTCAGCTGCGATAAACAGCTGACACCCGGCCGCGATCGGCGGCGCTCCCCCCGTGAGCGCTGCCGATCGCATATGACGTACTATTGCGTCCTTGGGAAGTAAAGCCCACCCCACATGGACGCAATAGTACGTCTAATGGCAGAAAGGGGTTAAATTTGACCAAAAGCTATTAAATAATATAGTCTTTTATGTTATAGAAAAAAAAACCTAAGGCGGAATATGGTGAAGGGACAAATAGAATAAAGAAAATGTATTGTTACACATCTGTCATACCTGGATGTTGTTACCTGTTTGATTTGTTACCATAGCAGCAAAGTAATGTGCATTTGATATGATTGTTTATACACACTTATAGGATTTATTCACCTTTGTAGAACTTTTGCATTTACATTGGTAAAGTTTTTCAGTCGTGGGGGGTAACGATCATACTTTTATCCTTGCATAATATCACTAGACTGAATATATAGAAGCCACATACAGGAGGTTTAACACAAAAATATAGTGGTTTACTATTTTGTACTTTAAACTTGGCTCCAACCACAACCAAAAAAAGTTGGTGATGGCCAAAGTTGGGTTTACAAAATTCCTATGTGTTAAAGGGAGGAGTTGTTGTGAAGTCTTATCCATGAAGATGCCTCCATACAGTTGATGGACAGTGTAAATTGGGAACTAGGAAAAGATAGTGCTGCAACAGGTGTAGCTAGAGTGTAGGCCCGGATATGGTAGGGATTTGGAGGAAGGAGTCCAGGAAAGGGTTATTAGGTATTTTACATGTCAACAAAACTAAGTTATGGGATGTGGGGTTAAGGCCCAGGTCCCATAGGTGGAGACTCAGCTTAGGACTGGGTAGGAAGTTGTGGAAAGTCATGTGGAAAAGTTAGTGGTACCTTAAAAGAAGAAGAAGAGCCATGGATCATCATTTTCCCTACAGATCCAGTACCGGTGAATGACCTGCCCATACTTATGTTGTTTTCTTCATTTGGCTAGCATAAAATTCTGGCTGTGGTGTGTTAGTTCTGAGCTATGTTTATAGTTATGCCATACCAGCTGGAGGTGACGAGGTCAGGAATGACCTTGGTTGGTGGGATGGAGTCACTTTGGAGATATGTTGATCCATTGTTATTACTTTATGTCACAAGGTTGTCATGTTCCCTTGGAAGTCCTGGAGCTAGATGGTCATGTCGGGTAATGAATTGTAGGTCTTCTTTAGAGATGGTGTGATTTGTGTCCCATATTAAATGGATTTATTTTCTTCTTGTGCTGAAGAGGTTAATGACCTTTTCTATGCTGGTCAGAGACATACAGCTCCATTTCAGCTGCTTTTGATCTGGTCAATACCTCTTCCTATATAAACTAATCAGACCTTCTTGTCTCTGCTAGTGAAAGATTTATCTTCCTGTGCTAAAGCTAAGTGGTTGGAATAAAGTTGTTATAGAGGTGTTCTGTGGTTTGCTATAGTATGTGTATGCTTTTCTCCTGGTCCCTGTTCCATTTAGTTTATTCTTTCTTGTCTCTATCCTCATCCCTATTGTTGATGATTTCTTTTGTATGACATAGGTTTTCTGTTATCCCTGTTTTGTCTTTGTGTCTTCTTTACATTATATTTCTGTCCAAGGCCACATGGAGTGAGGGAGGGGACAGATTAGGGTTTAACAGGAGCATAGTAAGGTCGGAGACTCAGGCCTCTCTACCTTCAAGAGTACCCCTGGATAGTTAGGATTCAAGTTACCTGGACAGTTTGAACCCCCCTTCCTCACTGAAGACCGTACATTTATGGTTTAGTTCCTGCTGGGACGGTTGACAGGAAACAGGTAAAAAAATTGTAGAGTGGAAAGCACTGTGACATTTGTCACCCCTGAGTTGGAACGGTGCGACTCTGGAGTATTTATTCTGGTGCTGTTTGGTGCCATCCAGGTTGATTTGATATATGTTATAATCAATAAAGGTTACTGTGACCATATATTTCCTCGTCACTCAGCGTTATGTCTTATTTGTTAATGCCATAGACACTTTAAAATACCTTAATTATAATGTTTCACTCCTGATGGGTTTCTCTGCAAAATATCGCTGATTATTGGGGGTTTGCACTCTATGACACTCTGTAATAAGTTTATCCTTAAGGGGATACTGTAAGCAATAAGGCAACCCCTTTAAGGAGTTTCCCTTTAAGGAGTTTCTTGTCCAAGTAATGGTAAGACCAACCATCATCATCGCCATCAAATGAGTAAAATGGAAGACATTATCACCAGGAAAGGATTCAGCTATTAGACTGAATGTTAATCCACTGAATCCTTGAACATTTGCTCCAGGGCAAAGTATAGTAATGTGAAAAGCCATTCCCGTTGTCACATACTGCCGCCAAAGCTGTGTCTGCTAGAGTTTGCCATATAAAGCTAATTCAACAAGGGCAGAGTTACAAATCTCAAAGATCTTTTAAGATTAAAGGAAGCACAAAATTGTTTTGGTTAGAGATTATTTAAAAGATGTGCAGGAACCTGGTCCAGCAACCATGTACATAGCTGCCAGACCAGAGCCTTGTGACCCTACTCCTTATCTCTGACGTAGCTTCTGATTAGTATGTCTGAGATGACATCATGCACCAAAAACTCACGCAAGAGCACTGTGCATGCGCAAGTCTCTCCCGGTTGTGGAGAGCTACCTCTCCAATATACTTCAAATGTTATTGAGTTCATTTCCCAGAAAAAAAAGAGAAATCTTGCAATTGTGTTTTGCATTCCAGCAATTGTGCATGTGCAGAATTCTATAGGAAATAAGGTCACTTACATGCGACCATGACAGGGAGAGTCTGCTGCATGCACACTACTCAAGCACAATATTTCACTGCCTGTTAGAACAGTGGAGCCATCAATGAAAGCCAAGGAGGAGACATTAGGTGGAGTTTGGTCAGTCGTTCTGGAATTAATTGCCAGATCTATTGCATAGTCAATCAATAATCAAAGATACTGTTTTCTTCAAATTCATCTTCAGCCAAAACAGATATGCTTGGACATGTCCCATACTTGGTTACATAGATGGGTCAGTAAAGAATGAATGTCTAAATCACCAACTATTAGGAAATCTTTGAGTAGAACATAATCAACTGGACAGGAACAGAGGACATTGGCATGTGAAGGGCAGGTTCCACAGAAATAATATTGCCTTGCCAAATGAGCGAGTCTTACCACTGTTCTCTATGCATCTGATGTATAAGAGATATTAGGTTTAGGTTATTACTAGTGATGAGCGAGTATATTCGTTGCTCGGGTTTTCCTGAGCACGCTCGGGTGATCTCCGAGTATTTGTTAGTGTTCGGAGATATAGTTTTCATCCCTACAGCTGGATGATTTACAGCTACTAGCCTGCTTGAATACATGTGGGGATTCCCTAGCAACCAGGCAACCCCCACATGTACTCAGCCTGGCTAATAGCTGTAAATCATTCAGCTGCTGCGATGAAATCAAAATCTCCGAACACTAACAAATACTCGGAGATCACCCGAGCGTGCTCTGGAAAACTCGAGCAACAAGTATATTCACTCATGATCACTAGTAGGGTTGAGCGACTTTTCTTTTTATAGGATCGGGTTGGGTTTCACAAAACCCGACTTTCTCAAAAGTCGGGTCGAGTGAAATCGGCCGATCCTATAGAAAAGTCGGGGTCGGGGTCGGCCGAAACACAAAACCCAATGCAGTGCAATGGGATGCTAATGGTTCCCAGGGTCTGAAGGAGAGGAAACTCTCCTTCAGGCCCTGGGATCCATATTTAAGTGTAAAATAAAGAATAAAAATAAAAAATATTGATATACTTACCCTCGGACACGCCCTGGTTCTAACCGGCAGCCTTCCTTCCTAAGAATGAGCGCCTGAAGGGCCTTCGATGACGTCGCGGCTTGTGATTGGTCGCGTGAGCGGTCACATGGGTGGTCACACGACCAATCACAAGCTGCGACGTCATCTAAGGTCCTTCACGCGCTGATTCTTAGGAAGGAAGGCTGCCAGTTAGAACCAGGGCGCGTCCGAGGGTGAGTATATTCCTATTAGGAATATACTCACCCTCACCTTCGGACGCGCTTTCGGACGCTTCCTTCCTAAGAATTAGCGCCTGAAGGACCTTAGATGACGTCGCGGCTTGTGATTGGTCGCGTGACCGCCCATGTGACCGCTCACGCGACCAATCACAAGCTGCGACGTCATCGAAGGCCCTTCAGGCGCTCATTCTTAGGAAGGAAGGCTGTCGGTGAGAACCAGGGCGCGTCCGAGGGTGAGTATATCAATATTTTTTTTTTTATTCATTATTTTACACTTAAATATGAATTCCGATACCGATTCCCGATATCTTAAACATATCGGAACTCGGTCTCGGAATTCCGATTCCAGATCAGAAGATCGCCGACCTCATGGCCGACCCCACACAGGGGTCAGGTCGGGTTTCATGAAACCCGACTTTGCCAAAAGTCGGCGACTTCTGAAAATAGCCGACCCGTGTCGCTCAACCCTAATCACTAGTTATAATCAGTCCAATGTCCAAAGAAAATGATGAATGAATGGCACTAGGGGAACGTGTATTTATAGACACAAGATCCGTTTTAAAAACGATAGCTAGCCATAGAATGCAATGGGTATCTGGTGCTCAGCAAAAAATGCATCAGACTAAATGAGGAAAAATATATAAAGAAATGTGGCACTCACCCATTTACAGTAAGAACAAATTCTTTATTATACAATTTCAAGGTTTAAAAACAAAGTCCATAAGGACAGCAGGCGTGCAGAGAGATGCGGGGAAAGAGATGGACAACAGCCGTTTCGCGCGGTGTTCGTTCTTACTGCAAATGGGTGAGTGCCGCAATTCTTTATATATTTTTAGGATATAATCAGGTTCGGACTGGCCCACGGGAGAACAGGTGAATCCTCCAGTGGGCCCCTTTGCAGGAGTGGACAACCACCATCTTACATGAGCAATACTTGGCACAATACACTTGATTTACTATGTACAGATAAAGGCAGCATCTTATTCATTTATTAATCTACCCAGTTGATCGCTATAGATTTGTGAATTAGGATAATGTCACATTTGCTTGTAATTAAACAGTGGGCTCTTGAAGTTGACGTTACTGGTGGGCTCTTGGCACTCCAGTTCAACTTTGGTTAAATTGTTCTTAAACTCACCTCCCAGCACGGCAGAAAGAAGAATATGAGTGCCATACTTCTTTATCAAGTTCTCTGTGATTTGTGCCGAGCTTGGTCTCCTGCCCAATTGGCGGATGTTCCGGACAAACTCTGGAGCCAGTGTTAGATTAGGAAATTCCTTACTTTCCAGCGCCATGTTCTTCACTTTCCAACGACCAAACTCCCTGGGAAGAATATTCAAGAGTAAACGCATCGAATAAAAAGAAATTAAATTTCATTCACTCTACATAAAGCTGATTGTTCTTCCTATTTGCATTATCTAACAGATGGAAGAGCCTTACCATTTCCCAGCAGTAGACGCTGATGGAGCAAGTGCCTCTAATGGACCATTATTACGGAGCATTTTAATGTGTTTTTAAACCAATTTTCCAACTAATATGCATTTTCTTATTGATCTAAATTGTATCTACAATTGTGTGCCCTCATATCATAAAGCAGCATAGACTTCCCATACGACCACTCACACGCAATTAGACACAGCAAGAAAGTTCTCGATGAAATACCAAGATGGCCAAGATGGAAAATCAAAGTATGTAGTAAGAAAAATTATAAGTGTTGGATCGTGTATTATGATCGACTATGGTCAAAAAGTGCCGAAAAGTGTTGTAGGAACCCATTAATGCATAATCTTTGCCAATCCCGGTCTTCGGGATTTTAAGGAATGTTCATAGACTGATTAACTGATAGAAGGGACCAAACTTTCTATAAAAACCTTCCATGACCTTATGCAAAATGACTAATGAAAGAACACAAAGTTTATATCTGGATAGACTGATGGTTTCCCGCTGCGCTTACTAAAGTATTCTTCAGCCACCTACTGTAAAGAAAAATGCAGCCACTATGGTGAAAACTAATCTCTATGACAACCTTTACTTTCTACCCACACAGACTGTACTATAAAGTACAAACACCATTTGACATATTTCTTTTCTGGTCAAAAACAATTATAGTCCGCCGTGACGTGTCCAATGTAACTCCATATATTGGGGACTACTTGAAAAAACATTACTGGTTGAAGTGATTTGTGGAGTTATGACTTCATGTGTCACTAAGTTAGACCCCCTAGCCGTAAAAATAGAATTTGATATCACACATGGGTGTGGGAATGTTTCTCCTTTCCGAAATGCCATGTCATCTGCGAGGCCTCTAACATTCTTCCTTGTGTGGAGACTTATAGGCCATGTGATGCTCCTTTGAGAATTTAGATATTCAAGCAGCATGACCTATAAATCTCTTGATGCCAATATTGCAGTCTCCACCAGGATAAATGTCACCCATTAGATCCCCTGTTAAATGCTTCTCACCCAGCCAAATCAGACGTCATGCTTTGCACTGATGAGGAGCAAGCACTATGAAATGTGTGCGCAAGTAGAAGGTATGGTTTGTTATGTGAAAAAGTCTTCATCAGTAGATATTTAGAGGGAATCTGTCACTAGGTTTTTGCCACCTAATCTGAGATCAGTATAATATAGGGGCAGAGACCCCGGTGATATGTCACTAACTGAGTTACTTGCTGTAGTTTTGATACAATCACTGCTTTATCAGCAGGATATTATCACTAGAGGACTAGTAAACCTGCTGCTATGTAGCTCTCCATATTCATGAGTTCTGTAAAACCTCGCCCCCACAACTGATAGGCAGTTTTCTGCCTATGGACAGTGCACACAGAAAACTGTCAATCAATGGTGCGGGAGGACTTTTACAGAGCTCAGCATTCAGAGAACTGGTAGATCTGCAGCAATAAAACAGATTGTAATCAAAACTTCAGTAATCTTTAATCAGGATTCAGGATCTATGCCACAACATTATGTTGCTCTCAGATAAGGTACCGTTACACTAAACGACTTACCAACGATCACGACCAGCGATACGACCTGGCCGTGATCGTTGGTAAGTCGTTGTGTGGTCGCTGGGGAGCTGTCACACAGACAGCTCTCTCCAGCGACCAACGATCCGGGGAAAGACTTTGGCATCGTTGAAACTGTCTTCAATGATGCAGAAGTCCCCGGGTAACTAGGGTAAACATCGGGTTACTAAGCGCAGGGCCGCGCTTAGTAACCCGATATTTACCCTGGTTACCATTGTAAAAGTTTAAAAAAAAAAAACAGTACATACATTCCGATGTCTGTCACGTCCCCCCGCGTCAGCTTCTCCCACTGACAGTGTCAGCGCCGGCCGTAAAGCAGAGCAAAGCGGTGACGTCACCGCTGTGCTTTACGGCCAGCGCTGACAGTCAGTGCAGGGAAGCTGACGCCGAGGGACGTGACAGACATCGGAATGTGAGTATGTACTGTTTTTTATTTTTTACTTTTACAATGGTAACCAGGATAAATATCGGGTTACTAAGCGCGGCCCTGCGCTTAGTAACCGGATATTTACCCTGGTTACCAGTGAACACATCGCTGGATCGGCGTCACACACGCCGATCCAGCAATGACAGCGGGTGATCAGCGACCAAAAAAAGGTCCTGATCATTCCCCAACGACCAATGATCTCCCAGCAGGGGCCTGATCGTTGGTCGCTGTCACACATAACGATATCGTTAGCGGGAAATTATAGGCCGGTAAGTCTAACCTCTATTGTTGGTAAAATATTTGAAGGGTTTCTGAGGGATGTTATTCTGGATTATCTCAATGAGAATAACTGTTTAACTCCATATCAGCATGGGTTTATGAGAAATCGCTCCTGTCAAACCAATCTAATCAGTTTTTATGAAGAGGTAAGCTATAGGCTGGACCACGGTGAGTCATTGGACGTGGTATATCTCGATTTTTCCAAAGCGTTTGATACCGTGCCGCACAAGAGGTTGGTACACAAAATGAGAATGCTTGGTCTGGGGGAAAATGTGTGTAAATGGGTTAGTAACTGGCTTAGTGATAGAAAGCAGAGGGTGGTTATAAATGGTATAGTCTCTAACTGGGTCACTGTGACCAGTGGGGTACCGCAGGGGTCAGTATTGGGACCTGTTCTCTTCAACATATTCATTAATGATCTGGTAGAAGGTTTACACAGTAAAATATCGATATTTGCAGATGATACAAAACTATGTAAAGCAGTTAATACAAGAGAAGATAGTATTCTGCTACAGATGGATCTGGATAAGTTGGAAACTTGGGCTGAAAGGTGGCAGATGAGGTTTAACAATGATAAATGTAAGGTTATACACATGGGAAGAAGGAATCAATGTCACCATTACACACTGAACGGGAAACCACTGGGTAAATCTGACAGGGAGAAGGACTTGGGGATCCTAGTTAATGATAAACTTACCTGGAGCAGCCAGTGCCAGGCAGCAGCTGCCAAGGCAAACAGGATCATGGGGTGCATTAAAAGAGGTCTGGATACACATGATGAGAGAATTATACTGCCTCTGTACAAATCCCTAGTTAGACCGCACATGGAGTACTGTGTCCAGTTTTGGGCACCGGTGCTCAGGAAGGATATAATGAAACTAGAGAGAGTACAAAGGAGGGCAACAAAATTAATAAAGGGGATGGGAGAACTACAATACCTAGATAGATTAGCGAAATTAGGATTATTTAGTCTAGAAAAAAGACGACTGAGGGGCGATCTAATAACCATGTATAAGTATATAAGGGGACAATACAAATATCTCGCTGAGGATTTGTTTATGCCAAGGAAGGTGACGGGCACAAGGGGGCATTCTTTGCGTCTGGAGGAGAAAAGGTTTTTCCACCAACATAGAAGAGGATTCTTTACTGTTAGGGCAGTGAGAATCTGGAATTGCTTGCCTGAGGAGGTGGTGATGGCGAACTCAGTCGAGGGGTTCAAGAGAGGCCTGGATGTCTTCCTGGAGCAGAACAATATTGTATCATACAATTATTAGGTTCTGTAGAAGGACGTAGATCTGGGGATTTATTATGATGGAATATAGGCTGAACTGGATGGACAAATGTCTTTTTCGGCCTTACTAACTATGTTATGTTACTATGTTATGTTGCTACATCACAAAAAGCGTGACGTTGCAACAATATCGTTAACGAAATCGTTATGTGTGAAGGTACCTTTAGGGTAGCAAAAGTCTGGCTACAGATTCCCTTTAACAGCGCTGTCCAGCCCTGCCATTTGCTGATTCTTGTATACAATTCACATTGAATGCAAAGTTAACATCTATTGTACCTTCAATGACCCCTGTGAACTGGGATTTGTACAAACAAATATTTTATCTGCACGTATAATAAAGACATCTGTCCTTATTTTAAAAGGATAGACTAAGGAGACAAAAACAAGGAGAAGAGGGACTCAAGACAAGACCTTGAATGACTCACAAAGACTATTTATGGTGAAAATAAAATCACACTTAGACATGCACCTGTAAACCCAGAGAGGAAGATTTATCAAGCTAAACGCTCCAGAATTCTGTCTCAAATTTCTCCAAAATGCTGTCTTTCATGATTTATATTACATTTGTGTGTTTTAGCTACAAGGGGAATTGCTTCTCTGAAAAGCCGTGGCTTAGAGGAAAAGTGGAGAGGCTTAAAGCATAATATTATGTAGCAAAAATGTACAAACATTGTACAAATGTCTGGCATGACATAAACTAACCAGTAGGTGATCTCAACTGTTTCACAGCATGTTTTTGTAATCTTTAATGTTAATCTGTCTGGAGGTTTTTACTCACTCATCTGAGAGAAGCTTGATGTAGGCAAAGAGACCATGAACCCAACAATGTATCTCGTGGTTTACTGGGTGCAGCAATTCAGACACAGAGTTTTTAGATTTAGAAAGCAGCAGAGCTGAGAAAGCTAGCCCCGCCCACACCGGGCTCTGTATGTACACAGTCTATAACCATTGAGCTGCTTATCAGAGAAGGGGGCGGACTTGAATGACAGCACTTGCATCAGCTAGTCACAGCAATGATAATCAGCAGGTGATAAAACCTACAGTGTAAGTAAACAACATCACACAGCTTGACATGTGACACATCAATGAATTCTGTGTTTTAACCCCTACCTCATGCTATTCCCTTTAATAGCTGCAAATTTTTAATATTGTAAATAAAAAAAAAAATGATCTGTTGTAAAATTGATGCAAATCAATGCATTTTATACAAAATATACAATTTTTCTAACAAACACACTGCATCAGTTTGCATTCATTTCTTGAAAAAAAAAAGAAATGAATCCTGGGGAGTGTCAAGAAAGCCTGCGACTTGTTTTCTAGATGAAAAATAGATGCAAAAGTCTTTCATAGACTACAATATTATAAAAAAAAAATCAATTTTATCCAATTTCTTAAAGAATGAAAAAGAGCAGCCGACTGTGGTTTTTGCATAATGTAAGTAAAAAAAAAAACCGATCAAAACAGATACTCTATGTAGACAAACTTTAGTCAAACAGATACGCATTTGACTTACATTTTTTCCATCATATTTTATGTAAGTACAAACATATCTCCTTAAATATGTCTTTTTTTTTACATAGTTCAAACAGATGCTCCAAGTACAGCCCGGAAACAGATACTGTGTTCTCCTTTGAGATCTACATCAGGCTTTCTGTCGTAATCAACCTAAAACTTTATTCCGATGGGAACCCAGAAAGAGCCCCAAAAGCCATTTACTTAATAGAAGCCGACGGAGTCAGACCAATGATACACCATGATCATCTAGAATAAAGTTAGCCAAAAGGTAGCCTTACACATTTTGATAAAATTTATAAAAATGTGATCTACTGATCAGATGCCATCCATCATTATTCCATTAGAACGGTTATCAAAATCATATAGGCTGCAGCCAGTTAGTGGCCGCTGAATGGCTGTAGAGCTCACGTGACATAACAAGGTCACGCAACTTCTGGGAGACCCGGCAAACAACATCTCTGGAGCGCTGAGGGTGTGGAAAGTGAGCAGATGCTTTTCTTATTTTACTTGTGGTACTCAAAGGGGTTTTCCAAGTAAATCACAACAACTTTCAGGTGCCCATACGCATTAGACTAAAGTTAATGAAGATGGATGATTTAAAGTATAACGAATGTTCATTGGTTTAAGCACAAAAATGAACAATCGTTTTAGCAGACCAACGATACACCATGATCATCTAGAACAGTGTTCCCCAACTCCGGTCCTCAAGAGCCACCAACAGGTCATGTTTTCAGGATTTCCTTAGTATTGCACAGGTGATAATTGCATCACCAGCACAGGCAGTAATTCCATCACCTGGGCAATGCTAAGGAAATCCTGAAAACAAGACCTGTTGGTGGCTCTCGAGGACAGGAGTTGGGGAACACTGATCTAGAATAAAGTTAGCCAAAAGGTAGCGTTACACATTTTGCTAAAATGTATAAGAATGCAATAATTTGACTATACATTTTGATCGGTGAAACTTAAACAAAAAAATGATTTATTAAACCAAAAAGTAACACATTGTCATCATCTTAAAGGGAGTCAGCCATGTTTAAAATGTTCATACAATGATCTTTTTTGCTCATCATGAATCTTTCCAGAACATTGCCAGAACATTTTCAGAAAGTTCTTTCATCTTTCTCTCACTTGTAATAACTGTAAGGCACAAAATTCCCAAAAACAGCATCAGTGAAATGATTGTTCACCAGACCAAGGTTCACTCATCGTTTCTGCAAATATTAACTTACAGCAGCAAACATCATGCAATGTAGATGTTTCCCTACAAGCATTCAGAAGAAAACTTTGGTAATACAGTTCCATACGGTGACACCGTATGACAGCACATGGAGTGCCTAGAGCAATGCAGTCGAGAATTATAGAGACACCATGTGCCGCAGGGCATGCTAAATGCATCTGTCAGCAGGTTTTTGCAATGCAATCTTAGTTGATGCAGAGGCAGAGACCCTGATTTCAGCAATGTGTCACTTGCTGGTCTACGTGCTATCATTTTTCTCTGCTGCAGTTCTAGCAGTGCTCAGAATGCTGAGCCCTTAGTAACTCCGCCCACATCACTGATAGGCAGCTTTTTCTGTACACTGTATATTGACAGTTGCTAATCGGTAGGGTTAGCTTGGTTACACATAGCAGTTGACCAGGAGGCATGACATTTCTAGTCCTGTAGTAATAACCTCCTGTGAAGAAAAAAGTAATTTTAGTGAAAAAAACATCAACACACAGCCCAGTAAGTGACACATTGCTGCCATCAGGGTCTCAGTCTCTGCATTATGGTTTTCTCAAACTAAATAGCAAAAACATTCTCACAGATTCCCTATCAAACATAATTATGTATGTATCTCTTTGCCTGATGGTTACTCCACTTATAGATTGTCGATAGGCAGTTATGACTTAGGGTGTTTACACCTTAATGTTACTCTTCTTTGTAAATGATCAATAAGTTTATTTATTAAAGAGGACCCTATCCCCAGTCTGGGGATGCCCTTTTTATTTGGTAAGATAGTAGGCAGTCCAAACATTTGTGATTTTTTTTAAATTTCACGTGTCTAGAATTAAATGTCTACCAAAAGGGCTCGACTGCCTAGCAAAAGTCAAATCTAAACTTCAAGATCGTGGGATCCCAGCATGCAAAGTGGGATTCCACAATCTTCCATGGCCTCTCTCATCTATTATATAATTGTCTAAGGGTCACTTCCGTCTGTCTGTCTGTCACGGATATTCATTGGTCGCGGCCTCTGTCTGTCAGTGAAATCCAAGTCGCTGATTGGTCGCGGACTCGTGGCAAAACAGCCACGACCAATCAGCGACAGGCACAGTCCGGAAGAAAATGGCCGCTCCTTACTCCCCGCAGTCAGTGCCAGGCGCCCGCATACTCCCCTCCGGTCACCGCTCACACAGGGTTAATGCCGGCAGTAGCGGACCGCGTTATGCCGTGGGTAACTCACTCCGTTACTGCCGCTATTAACCCTGTGTGACCAAGTTTTTACTATTGATGCTGCCTATGCAGCGTCAATAGTAAAAACATCTAATGTTAAAAATAATTTAAAAAAATGAAAAATCATCATATTCTCACCCTCCGGCGCCTTTCCCGCTCTTCGCGACGTTCCGATGCTAAGGATGGTATGCAACAAGGACCTTCCATGATGTCATGGTCATGTGACCGCAACGTCATCACAGGTTCTGCATGCCTGCGCGAGAAGGACCTTCCATAACGTCACGGTCATGTGACCGCGACGTCATCACAGGTCCTGCGCGCCTATGCCAGAAGGACCTGCCATGATGTCACGGTCATGTGACCGCGACATCATCACACCCTGGGACCGGAAGCTGGCGACAGAACTACAAGGGGCCCTCGGATCGGAGGGTGAGTATATGTTTATTTTTTTATTTTTTAACCTGTGACATACGTGGCTGGGCAATATACTGCGTAGCTGGGCAATATAATACGTGGCTTTGTGCTGTATACTACGTCACTGGGCAATATACTACGTAACTGGGCATTATACTACGTAGCTGGGCAATATAGTACGTGACTGGGCAATATAATACGTCACTGACTGGGCTATATACTACGTCGCTGGGCAATATACTACGTAACTGGGCAATATACTGTCACGCTCACGCCCTGACTGGTGGGCGTGAGCTCGGGGGGTTTGTGGCCCCACTGTGCCACAAACCAGACTACCCTGGAAGGGGCGTGACTATGACAGCTGCCTGGGTTTTCACTGGAGCCTCTGATGGTGAGGACAGGCTTGTGCAGCAGGCAGCTGCCAGGTGCTACTCCAGGGTGGTGTCTGGCTGTGACTGCTGATCCCACTTGGGAGACAGGAACACCAGGATTGGTGCGGGCATTAGGCAGGACTGGCAGAAGAGCACGGCTGGAACACAGACGAGTAGGCAGGCACGGCTGAGACAGCGCTGGCAGAGACACGGCAGAGAACACAGGGCTGGCAGAGACACGGCAAAAAACAGGGCTGGCTAGGACAGCAGGAACACAGGACTGGAAGGCAGGGCAGGAACGGCGGGACTGGCAGGAACACAGGATACACAGGACTGGTTGATGTGGTGTATGAATCAGGCTGCACTCTGATGACACCCGAGTGCAGTCCTATTGTGAGTGTGATGAAGGAACAGGTAGGGACCTGTACACACAGAAGATGCAGGTACGGAAACAAGCCAGAAGGAAAGGAGAATGAAGGAACAGGTAGGGACCTGTTCACACAGGAGGACCAAGTAAGAAGTAGAAGGTGGAACTAAGAGAAGAGAAGGAGAAGGCAGAGCCAAGGACGGAGCCGCAAGAGGCGGAGCCAAGGGCGGAGACACTGGAGGCGGAGCCAAGAGCGGAGATGCTGGAGGCGGAGCCAAGAGCGGAGATGCTGGAGGCGGAGCCAAGAGCGGAGATGCTGGAGGCGGAGCCAAGAGCGGAGACGCTGGAGGCGGAGCCAAGAGCGGAGACGCTGGAGGCGGAGCCAAGAGCGGAGACGCTGGAGGCCGAACCAAGAGCAGAGAAGGATCCAAGTGCAGAAACACAGGAGGCGGAGCCAGATAGTACCGCAAAGAGCGGAGCCAGATAGAACCGCAAAGAGCGGAGCCACAGAGCAAAGCCAAACAGTGCGAAGCAAGGTCTGAGTGCAGAGCCGCAAGAGTGCGGAGTATAAGCAGACAGAAAACACAAGGAAAGAAAGCAGGGAAGGAAGCCACAGACAAGGAGACCGAGAAAAGACAAAGTACAGACAAGGTAATAGAACAAGACACAGGGACAAAGACACAGGGACCAGGATATTCTGCCTCCTGGAGGGCGGACAACAAGAACAAGGCAATAGCACAGAGAAAAGCTCAGAGGGAGTAACTCAGAGCAAGGCCAGGCAAACTCAGCAGCTAAACACTAACTGAGCTAACACATTGCACAGGCCCAGACCACAGGGTGGAGCTGCACTATATACAGGAGGCCTCTTGGTAATTGGTCAGGAACTGATTAGACAGGTGCACCTGATTCCTATAAGAACCAGAGAGTTCAGGCGCCGGCCCCCAATACACATAGCCATGAGGCATGCAGAGAGCAGAGACACAGAACATGGAGCTGGCATTAAAGAGAAACCACATCATGACCTGGAGCAGTGGGTAAGATTGTGTGAGAGATGTGAGGTCATGCTGTGATGCCAGCAGAGTTGTTACATATACTACATCGCTGGGCAATATACTACGTGGCTGGGCAATATACTACGTGACTGGGCAATATACTACATGACTGGGCAATATACTACATAGCTGGGCAATATACTACGTGGCTGGGCAATATACTACGTGGGCTGTGCAATATACTACGTGACTGGGCAATATACTACGTGGGCTGTGCAATATACTATGTGACTGGGCAATATACTACGTGGGCTGTGCAATATACTATGTGGCTCTGTGCTGTATACTACGTCGCTGGAGAATATACTACGTAACTGGGCAATATACTACGTGGCTGGGCAATATACTACGTGGCTGGGCAATATGCTCTGTGCTGTATACTACGTCGCTGGGCAATATACTACATGGCTGAGCAATATACTACATGGCTGTGCAATATACTACGAGGACATGCATATTCTAGAATACCCGATGCGTTAGAATCGGGCCACCATCTAGTGGTGATATAGTGAGCTCTCACCCTTTATACTAACCCAGAGCTGCCGCATACTTTACTAAGCTGTTACTAACAGTAACCACTCTAATGATGTTACAGTTTGGTCACCGCATAGTAAAGTATAAGGCAGTGATCAGTTAATGCAAAGAGCACAATTTCACAATAAACCCCCAAAATTGGCCAAATTGTTGTTCCCTTTCCAAAATTGTGGGTAAACAACTTTGTTTCAAGCACGTGATGCTCATTCAAACTCACATGTGGCAAGTAACAGGTGTGGATAATATGAAAATCAAACCTGAAACCAGATAAAAAGGGGTCAATTTACACAATCTTTGCATTGTATGTCTGTGTGCCACACTGAGCACAGAGAACAGAAAGAGAAGAAGAGAACTGTCTGAGAACTTGAGGACCAAAATTGTTGAATAATCTCAACAATCTCAATGCTATAATTTCATCTCAAAAGAACTTGATGTTCCTTTTTCCACAGTGCACAACCTAATCAAGAAGTTTACAACCCATGGTGCTGTAGATTATCTCCCCAGATGTGGATGGCAGAAAAAAATTGATTAAAGGTTGCAACGCAGGATAGTCTGGATGGTGGATTAGCAGCCCCAATCAAGTTCCAAAGAAATTCAAGCTGTGCTGCAGGCTCAGGATGCATCAGTGTCAGTGTGAATTATCTGTCGACATTTGATTGATATGAAACGTAATGACATGAGACCAAGGAGGACCCCACAGGCACAGAGACATAAATAAGCTAGACTGCAGTTTCCCAAAATGTACATAAGTAAGCCAAAATCTTTCTGGGAAAGCATCTTGTGGACAGATGACATCAAGATAGAGCTTTTTAGTAAAGCACATAATTCTACTGTTTACCAAAAACGGAATGAGGCCTACAAAACAAAACAAAGTACCTACAGTCAAATATGGTGGAGGTTCAAATATGTTTTAAGATTGCTTTTCTGCCTCTGGCACTGAGTGCTTTGTGTGCATCATGAAATATAAAAAGATAACCAAAGAATTTGGAGATGCAATATAGTGCTTAGTGTCAGAAAGTTGGGTTTACGTCCTATGTCATGGGTCTTCCAGCAGGACAACGATCCCAAACATACTTCAAGAAGCACCCAGAAATGGATGGAAACAAAGCATGACATTGATAAGATAAAATGATAATCACAGAGGGATAGATTGATAAAGAAAAAAGATGGGCTTTGACATTTCATATGACTGATTGATAAGAATAGAAAGACAATAGATTATGAGACATGAATGAGACTGATTAGGGAATCTAAAAATATTTGGAGCCATTGAGAGGATTGATTCATACATTATATAAATGCATTGATTTGCAGGAGAGATAAGTTGCCACATCACATCACACTAAATAAAATTGTTAATAGTTTTGTATAACTGCAAACATTGCTGCCGGAAGAGGTAAGAAACGAAGTTCTGCTTAATATTTGTAAATTTCTGTTACACACAGGTAAAATAGGTCATTCAGTTAATTCTTTTCGTTCCCAACAGTAAAGGATATCATCGATCTTGACCATAGATGATGACCTTCTGATTAATGGTGGTCCCACTGCTGGGGAAAGGGCATGCATCAGCATCTGGCGAACTCAAGCACATGCCAGGCCCTGCTACGCCTGAGGAGGTGAACCTCTTGGCCCAGTTTGGCGACATGCGTTGGGGCCTAACTGCTGCGAACAGACCTAGTTCCAGTAGCAATTTAACTCTTTAAATGCCCCTGTAAATTGTGGCAGTGGCATTTAAGAGGAAGGAAATGAGGGGGAGGAATTTCTTGCTATAACCTTTCCCTTCTGCAATGTGATTTTGGGTTGTTATGGTGGCCACAGACCTACTTAAGGCCCCCATGTCTGCTATATTTGTAAATCTATGAATCTGGGCTTCATACGAGATAGATAATTTTACAATACACTGCAATAGTGTAGAATAGTTTACAAGTGATTGCAGGTTCAAATTCCCTGGTGAGGCTAAGTATAAACATTAAAAAAAAATGCAAAAACAATGAACATTATAAAAAAGAAATAATTCACCAATGTCTGATCTAATTAAAATGTAACCATAAAAAAGAAAAATAAGTTAAAACCCAACAAACAAAAAGCGCATAACCAAACTATGTACAAATTTAAAAGAACACATTTTTATTGGATATTAATTAAAAAAACAGCATGTACACATACCAAAACAGTAGACAAGAAATCAAATGGATGGGTGATAAAAGAAGAATACCCCATAATGAGTATCCATGCAGAATCAGTTACAGATGCAACACATGGAAAAGAACCAACAGGATACTGCTATAATAACTGTTATAACAACTGCTATAATAATGGAGAATGATGACTACCCACCAAACACACCGAACATACGTTTCGCAACAACTTCATCTGGGGGTAAGAGAAACAATATTTTTATATAAAAAAATAGAATAAAATATCATTAAATCGTATGAACCCCAAAATAGTAATGGTAAAAACTACAATTGGTGTTTAGACCTCCACCAATCAAAAAGTTACCACCTACAGTGGCTGGCGAAAGTATGCACCCCTTGGCATTTTTTGTGTTTTGTGACAAATGGAATTTCTTTGTTTTTTTGAGGGTTTGCATCACTTTTTATAAAGAACATGCCTACAACTGTGAACAATTCATTTTCTTTTTATTGCGAAGCAAACAACAAATACGACAAAATAATCCAAAACTTCAGTGTGCATACGTATTCGCCCCCCTAAAGTCAGTAGAGCCTTCTTTTGCAGGCATGTAGAGTCTCCTTTTGCAGCAATTACAGCTGCCAGTTGCTTTCCACATCTTGGTACTAGGATTTTTGCTCATTCCTCAAGGCAAAAATGCTCCAACTTTTCAAGTTAGGTGGTTTCCTCTGGGGAAGAACAATCTTCAAGTCTGACCACAGATTCTCATTTGGATTAAGGTCTGGGCTTTGACTAGGCCACTCAAAAACATTTACATGTTTCCCCTTAAATCACTTGAGTGTTGCTTTAGCAGTATGCTTTGGGTCATTATCTTATTGGAAGGTGAACCTCCATCCCAGTCTCAAATCACTGACAGACTGAAATAGGTTTTGTTCAAGAATATCATTGTATTTAGAGCCATCTACCTTCCCCTCAACATGGACCATTTTCCCGGCCCCTTATGATAAAAACATCCCCACAGCTTGATGCAGCCACCACCATGTTTCATTGTGAGAATGGTATTTTTGGGGGTGATGAGCTGTGTTTGTTTGGCGCCAGACATAACGTTTCCCTTGGTGGCTAAAAAGTTCAATTTTAGTTTCACCTGACTACAGCACCTTCCTCCATACATATGGGAAGTCTCTCACATATCTTTTGGCAATCTCAAAATTAGCCTTACAATATTTGTGTGTTAGTAAAAGCTTCCATAACTCCACCTCTATGGAGTATGTGGCTTATTGTGATCGTAAGGACAGATACTCCAGTTTCCAGAACTCTGCAGCTCCTTCAGGGTTATCTGTGTTCTCTGTGCTGCCTCTCTGATTAATGGCCTCTCTTCTCAGGTTAAGAGTTTTATTGGTGGACCTCTTTTGGCAGGCTTGTTGTGGTACCATGTTCTTTCCATTTCATTATAATAGATTTGATGGTGTTCTGGTGTTCATCAGAAATTGGGATATATTTTTATATATTTTTATAAACCAACCCTGACTTCTCAAAAACTTTATCCCTGAATTGTTTGGAGGACTCCTTGATCTTCATGGTGTTGGTTGGAGATCTCCTTGGTCTTCATGGTGTTGTTTGGAGAGCTCCTTGGTCTTCATGGTGTTGTTTGGAGAGCTCCTTGGTCTTCATGGTGGTGTTTGGAGATCTCCTTGGTCTTCATGGTGTTTTTTGGAGATCTCATTGGTCTTCATGATGTTGTTTGGAGAGCTCCTTGGTCTTCATGGTGTTGTTTGGAGATCTTTTTGGTCTTCATGGTGTTCTTTGGAGATCTCCTTGGTCTTCATGGTGGTGTTTGGAGAGCTCCTATGTATTCATGGTGGTGTTTGGAGATCTCCTTGGTCTTCATGGTGTTGTTTGGAGAGCTCCTTGGTCTTCATGGTGTTGTTTGGAGGGCTCCTTGGTCTTCATGATGTTGTTTGGAGATATCCTTGGTCTTCATGATGTTGTTTGGAGAGCTCCTTGGTCTTCATGGTGTTGTTTGGAGATCTCCTTGGTCTTCATGATGTTTTTTGGAGATCTCCTTGGTCTTCATGGTGTTCTTTGGAGATCTCCTTGGTCTTCATTATGTTGTTTGGACAGCTCCTAGGTATTCATGGTGGTGTTTGGAGAGCTCCTAGGTATTCATGGTGGTGTTTGGAGATCTTCTTGGTCTTCATGGTGTTTGGTTAGTGGTGCCACTTGTTAATAGTTTTGCAGCCTCTGTAGCCATTCAGAAAAGGTAAAGTGTATCTACTGACAGACACAAGACACTTAGATTGCCCAAAGGTGGACGTCCTTTCACTAAGCATGTGACTTTTGAAGGTAATTGTTTGCACCATACATTTTTAGGGGCTTCATTAGTAAATACTTATGCACATACTAATTTTTAGTTATTTGATCCCATAAGTGTTAGTTATGCCTATATATTTCACACCTCACTTCACCAAAGTAGACTATTTAGTGCTGATGTATCGCACACAAATCTGATTATAAAATTATTTCAACAGGTTGTAATGTAACAAAATAGCCAAGGGGGTGAATACTTTCACAAGCCACTGTACCCAGCGGATTGATGATGGCTCTCAATGTTGGCAATAACCCTTTCAATGGCAATATGGAGTAGATCTGTAACGATTGTTCATAGCTTATTTATAGCTTTCTTCATACGTGGAAAACCAGCACACAGTGATGAATCCGTCATACAGACGGACACTAGTGCTGACAGTCGCACCCCCTGTGACTTGTTGTGGGACTTTTTAGGATGTCCCTCGGTGTCTGTTGTTTTAAGGGGGTGAAATCTATTTCTAACTAGTATGTTGTATTCATGGCACACTTGCGGATACAGGGACAGTTTTTTCCGTCGGACGACCCAAGATAATATATGTATTTAATAGCATCCATATCCTTGAGATTGTGACATGTAATGATGGTAATGATTGGGAACATACAGTAATAGCAGATAGCATTGTGCTACATATCATACTCTGTAGGCAAATAAGTCTTCTCGAAAATGGTATGTATTACAGTATGATACAAAGCGAAGACGATCCAAAGAGCATGCTCGGGAAGGTGACTGAGTATTTTATACAGCACTCAAAAGGGGGCAAGTAAAAGGCAAAGACACTGTAATAAAAATGCAGCTGTTTTTTAGCTATTTTGATAAAAGTTTAAAGCCTAAAGGCATTAAATCGCTGCTGCTGATGTCACCATGGAAACCTTTAATATGATAGGGAATGAAAATAGCCAAGGAAGAAAAGAAGAAAACCTCTACATATTTCTTCCCATGTCGCTATTGCTGGCAGAGTTCTGAAATGCGTAAGGAGGGAGGTAAAATAAAAAAATAAAAAATCTCCTTCCATTTAGTGGCTTACATATTTATTCAGGATGGTTAAAACACATAAAAGAAAGTCGAAGCCTATGCTTCTTTCAGGAAATATTTATTTTCTTAATACGAGTAATGAGAAGCGGGAGCTCAGGAAGAACTCGCAGAATGGGAATTGAGTAATATATTGTGACTGAGGAAGATGTACTTCGGTAATATTGCTCTTCCTTATTTTTGTCTTTCATCTCCATTCCTTCGTTGTTTTTTTTTTGTTTGTTTTTTTCATCCTCATCTTTTTTTTAGAGCTTTATCTTCCCCGTTTCGTATAATTCCTTTCATCTTGGATCCTTTCCGTAACCTCCTGGGCTGCTGTATGTGTGGAAGTAACTACTGCACCCCAGGGAGCGCCCCTTCCTGTCCCTCCTCCGTCACTCTGCTACCTCTGGAGAGACATGATGGCCCTCCTGGCACAAAGGTGGAAAGAATATACCGCATCCTTCCCTGCCTCTCATCTCTCTATGGCACTGAGATGCTATGGCAACAGGTGTGGTAGGATTGATGGTACCAGATGCTCATCATGCCCGATGCTTAGCTGGCACCATATTAGTTTTAGTGGATGCTCCAATGAGAAGGTACCTGCCATGAAGCTTATGGAGCAGAAAAACAGCACATTGTCAGCCTGTTTATTCCTGGAGTCATCATGGACCCCGGGCACTGGTATCTGAATGCCAGCTTGAATGCCATGGACGGATCCAAGACTTCTAGTTCCGCGTGCTTTGACATTTGGCGGCCACAAACCTGTGTGTAGTGTTCTATGCCGGTGGCTCTGACCTTCCTTCCCCATCCACATGGCACTTGAGCTACTCATGAATGCCCATGAGTAATGCCTATACCCCTGTCCATGCTGTGTGCGACCTCTGGCATGGGCCGCCCATTGATGGAGAACGCTCCTGTGTGCACTGATCTATGATAATGCGCTCACTGTGTGCCGGTCTGGGACTGTGAGCTCCCTTTGTGCACTGATCGGATTATCTGCTCCCTCTGTGCACCGCTCGCTGCATGTTCTCATTTACAGCTGTAGCCTCGCTGTTACTTTGCTGCGAATATTCAGACTAGAAGATTTGTTTGCACGCAGCTCTGTGATTATTGAGCCCTTTACGTACCAACGTGTCAGTACCGCTTGTTCAGAGAGTGATTGGTGGCTGCATGCACTCTCTATAATCACCGCTGCTAGCAAGTGCGCAAGATTTACAGTCGCTTCACCATACACATATGTAGTATATCGATGTAGCAGAGCCGAGATGGCAGTTTGGCGCAGCAAATTTAGCAGTCACGCTGTGTTGGCTGCAAAATGTACTCAATTATTGCTTCCATGTCAACGGTGGTAATTACATATAGGGATATTTGTGCTTTTATCATTGCCCGCATATAATGGCATCCATATGCAGTGTCTTGAAAAAGTATACATATCTTGTGAACGTTTCCACATTTTTTCACATCACATCTATAAACTCACATGTATTGTATTGGGATTTTAGGTGATATACCAACACAAAGTAGCAAGTATTTGTCAAGTACAAAGGAAATGATACATTGTTTTCTAAATATTATAAAAATATAAATGTGAAAATTATGACGTACATTTGTGTTCAGCCCCTATAGTCGCATGAGCACTGATCTCTGACTATCACCCCCTGTGAGCACTGATCTGTGACTATCACCCCTATGAGCACTGATCCCTAACTATTTCCTCCCTGTGTGCACTGATATCTAACTATCACCCCCTTATGAGCACTGATCTCTATCATCTCCCTATAAGAACTGATCTCTGACTATCATCTCCTTATGAGCACTGATCTCTATGGGTATGTGCACACGTTCAGGTTTTTTCACATTTTTTTCACGTTTTTTCACGATAAAAATGCATTAGAAAACGCCTAGATATGCATCCTATCATTTAGAATGCATTCTGCAATTTTTGTGCACATGATACGTTTTTTTCCGCAAAAAAAAACGCATTGCTGTAAAAAAAAGCAGCATGTTCATTATTTTGCGGATTTTCTGCGTTTTTCCCCGCTATTCTATGCATTTGGAAAAAACACAATAAAAAACGCATCAAAAACGCGCAAAAAACAGCGAAAAAACGCGAAAAAAACGCATGCGGATTTCTGGCAGAATTGTCAGGTTTTTGTCAGGAAAATTTCTGCCAGAAATCCTGACGTGTGCAAATACCCTATCACCCCCTATGAGCACTGATCTGTGACTATCACCTCCCTATGATTACTGGTCTCTGACTATCACCTCCATATCAGCAATGATCTCTGACAATCTCTTCCCTAGGAGAACTGATCTCTGACTATCACCTCCCTGTGAGCACTGATTTCTGACTACCAGCCCCCTATGAGCACCGATCTCTGACTATCACCCCCTTATGAGCACTGATCTCTGACTGACACCTCCCTGTGAGCACTGATCTTTGGCTATCACCCCCTTATGATCACTGATCTCTGACTATCACCTCCTATCAGCAATGATCTCTGACTATCACCTCCCTATCAGCACTAATCACTCATCTCTGACTATCTCCTACCTATTATCACTGTTCTCTGACTATCACCCCCCTATGGGCACTGATCTCTGACTATCACCTTCCTATGAGCACTGATCTCTGACTATCACCCCCTATTAACACTGATCTCTAAATATCACCCCCATGAGAGCACTAATCTCTGACTATCACCCCCCTATGATTACTGATCTTTGACTATCACTGCCTTGTGAGCACTGATCTCTATTACCTCCCTATCATCACTCATCTCTGACTATCACCCCCTTATGAGCACTGATCTCTATCACCTCCCTTTAAGAATTGATGTCTGACTATCATCTCCCTATGAGAACTGATCTGTATCACCCCCCTGTGAGCACTGATCTGTGACTATCACCTCCATATGATCACTGATCTCTATCACTTCCGTTTCAGCACTGATCTCTGACTATCATCCCCCTATGATCACTGATCTCTGACTATCACCTCCCTATGAGCACTGATCTCTGACTATCACCTCCCTGTGAACACTGATCTCTGACTGTCACCTCCCTGTGAGCACTGATCTCTATCACCTCCCTGTGAGCACTGATCTCTGACTATCACCCCCCTATGAACACTGATCTCTGACTATCACCTCCCTGTGAGCACTGATCTCTGACTATCACCCCCCTATGAGCACTGATCTCTGACTAACACCCCCCTATGAACAATTATCTCTGACTATCACCTCCCTATGAGCACTGATCTCTGACTATCACCCCCTATGAGCACTGATCTCTGACTATCACCCCCCTATGAGCATTGATCTCTGACTATCACTCCCCTATGAGCACTGATCTCTGACTATCACCTCCCTGTGAGCACTGATCTCTGACTGTCACCTCCCTGTGAGCACTGATCTCTATCACCTCCCTGTGAGCACTGATCTCTGACTATCACCCCCCTATGAACACTGATCTCTGACTATCACCCCCCTATGAGCATTAATCTCTGACTATCACCTCCCTGTGAGCACTGATCTCTCACTATCACCCCCCTATGAACAATGATCTCTGACTAACACCCCCCTATGAACAATTACCTCTGACTATCACCTCCCTATGAGCACTGATCTCTGACTATCACCCCCTATGAGCACTGATCTCTGACTATCACCCCCCTATGACCATTGATCTCTGACTATCACCCCCTATGAGCACTGATCTCTGACTATCACCCCCCAATAATCAATGATCTCTGACTATCACCCCCCTATGAGCACTGATCTCTGACTATCACCCCCCTATGAACAATGATCTCTGACTATCACCTCCCTATGAGCACTGATCTCTGACTATAACCCCCTATGAGCATTGATCTCTGACTATCACCTCCCTATGAACACTGATCTCTGACTATCACCCCCCATGAGCACTGATCTCTGACTATAACCCCCCTATGAGCATTGATCTCTGACTATCACCTCCCTATGAGCACTGATCTCTGACTATCACCCTCCTATGAGCACTGATCTCTGCCTGTCACCCCCCTATGAGCAATGATCTCTGACTATCACCCCCCTATTAGCACTGATCTCTGACTATCACTCCCCTATGAGCACTGATCTCTGACTATCACCCCCCTATGAGCACTTATCTCTGACTATCACCCCCCTATGAGCACTGATCTCTGACTATCACTCCCCTATGAGCACTGATCTCTGACTATCACTCCCCTATGAGCACTGATCTCTGACTATCACCCCCAATAATCAATGATCTCTGACTATCACCTCCCTATGAGCAATGATCTCTGACTATCACCCCCCTATGAGCACTGATCTCTGACTATCACTCCCCTATGAGCACTGATCTCTGACTATCACCCCCAATAATCAATGATCTCTGACTATCACCTCCCTATGAGCACTGATCTCTGACTATCGCCCCCCTATGAGCACTGATCTCTGACTATCACCCCCCTATGAGCACTGATCTCTGACTATCAACCCCCTATGAGCACTGATCTCTGACTATCACCCCCCTATGAGCACTGATCTCTGACTATTACCCCCCAATGAGCACTGATCTCTGACTATCACTACTCTATGAGCACTGATCTCTGACTATCACCCCCCTATGAGCACTGATCTCTGACTATCACCCCCCTATGAGCACTGATCTCTGACTATCACCCCCCAATAATCAATGATCTCTGACTATCACCTCCATATGAGCACTGATTTCTGACTATCACCTCCCTGTGAGCACTGATCTCTGACTATCACCCCCCTATGAGCACTGATCTCTGCCTGTCACCCCCCTATGAGCACTGATCTCTGCCTGTCACCCCCCTATGAGCACTGATCTCTATGACCTCCCTATGAGCACTGATCTCTGACTATCACCCCCCTATGAGCACTGATCTCTGACTATCACCCCCCTATGAGCACTGATCTCTGCCTGTCACCCCCCTATGAGCACTGATCTCTGACTATTACCCCCCTATGAGCACTGATCTCTGACTATCACCCCCCTATGAGCACTGATCTCAGACTATCACCTCCCTGTGAGCACTGATCTCTATCACCTCCCTGTGAGCACTGATCTCTGACTATCACCCCCCTATGAACACTGATCTCTGACTATCACCCCCCTGTGAGCACTGATCTCTGACTATCACCCCCCTATGAACACTGATCTCTGACTATCACCTCCCTGTGAGCACTGATCTCTGACTATCACCCCCCTATGAACACTGATCTCTGACTATCACCCCCCTATGAACACTGATCTCTGACTAACACCCCCCTATGAACACTGATCTCTGACTAACACCCCCCTATGAACAATTATCTCTGACTATCACCTCCCTATGAGCACTGATCTCTGACTATCACCCCCTATGAGCACTGATCTCTGACTATCACCCCCCTATGAGCATTGATCTCTGACTATCACTCCCCTTTGAGCACTGATCTCTGACTGTCACCTCCCTGTGAGCACTGATCTCTGACTATCACCCCCCTATGAACACTGATCTCTGACTATCACCCCCATATGAGCATTAATCTCTGACTATCACCTCCCTGTGAGCACTGATCTCTCACTATCACCCCCCTATGAACACTGATCTCTGACTAACACCCCCCTATGAACAATTATCTCTGACTATCACCTCCCTATGAGCACTGATCTCTGACTATCACCCCCTATGAGCACTGTTCTCTGACTATCACCCCCCTATGACCATTGATCTCTGACTATCACTCCCCTATGAGCACTGATCTCTGACTATCACTCCCCTATGAGCACTGATCTCTGACTATCACCTCCCTATGAGCACTGATCTCTGACTATCACCCCCTATGAGCACTGATCTCTGACTATCACCCCCCTATGAACAATGATCTCTGACTATCACCTCCCTATGAGCACTGATCTCTGACTATAACCCCCCTATGAGCATTGATCTCTGACTATCACCCCCCTATGAACACTGATCTCTGACTATCACCCCCCATGAGCACTGATCTCTGACTATCTCCCCCCAATAATCAATGATCTCTGACTATCACCTCCCTATGAGCACTGATCTCTGACTATCACCCCCCTATGAGCACTGATCTCTGCCTGTCACCCCCCTATGAGCACTGATCTCTGACTATCACCCCCTATGAGCACTGATCTCTGACTATCAACCCCCTATGATTACTGATCTCTGACTATCACCCCCCTATGAGCACTGATCTCTGCCTGTCACCCCCCTATGAGCACTGATCTCTGACTATCACCCCCCTATTAGCACTGATCTCTGACTATCACTCCCCTATGAGCACTGATCTCTGACTATCACCCACCTATTAGCACTGATCTCTGACTATCACCCCCCTATGAACACTGATCTCTGACTATCACCCCCCATGAGCACTGATCTCTGACTATCTCCCCCCAATAATCAATGATCTCTGACTATCACTCCCCTATGAGCACTGATCTCTGACTATCACTCCCCTATGAGCACTGATCTCTGACTATAACCCCCCTATGAACACTGATCTCTGACTATCACCCCCCTATGAGCACTGATCTCTGACTATCACCCCCCTATGAGCACTGATCTCTGCCTGTCACCCCCCTATGAGCACTGATCTCTGACTATCACCCCCCTATGAGCACTGATCTCTGACTATCACCCCCCTATGAGCACTGATCTCTGACTATCAACCCCCTATGAGCACTGATCTCTGACTATCAACCCCCTATGAGCACTGATCTCTGACTATCAACCCCCAATAATCAATGATCTCTGACTATCACCTCCCTATGAGCACTGATCTCTGACTATCACCCCCCATGAGCACTGATCTCTGACTATCTCCCCCCAATAATCAATGATCTCTGACTATCACCTCCCTATGAGCACTGATCTCTGACTATCACCCCCCTATGAGCACTGATCTCTGCCTGTCACCCCCCTATGAGCACTGATCTCTGACTATCACCCCCTATGAGCACTGATCTCTGACTATCACCCCCCTATGATTACTGATCTCTGACTATCACCTCCCTATGAGCACTGATCTCTGACTATCACCCCCCTATGTGCACTGATCTCTGCCTGTCACCCCCCTATGAGCACTGATCTCTGACTATCACCCCCCCTATTAGCACTGATCTCTGACTATCACTCCCCTATGAGCACTGATCTCTGACTATCACCCACCTATTAGCACTGATCTCTGACTATCACCCCCTATGAACACTGATCTCTGACTATCACCCCCCATGAGCACTGATCTCTGACTATCTCCCCCCAATAATCAATGATCTCTGACTATCACTCCCCTATGAGCACTGATCTCTGACTATCACTCCCCTATGAGCACTGATCTCTGACTATAACCCCCCTATGAACACTGATCTCTGACTATCACCCCCCTATGAGCACTGATCTCTGACTATCACCCCCCTATGAGCACTGATCTCTGACTATCACCCCCCTATGAGCACTGATCTCTGACTATCAACCCCCTATGAGCACTGATCTCTGACTATCAACCCCCTATGAGCACTGATCTCTGACTATCACCCCCCTATGAGCACTGATCTCTGACTATCACCCCCCAATGAGCACTGATCTCTGACTATCACTCCTCTATGAGCACTGATCTCTGACTATCACCCCCCTATGAGCACTGATCTCTGACTATCACCCCCCTATGAGCACTGATCTCTGACTATCACCCCCCAATAATCAATGATCTCTGACTATCACCTCCATATGAGCACTGATCTCTGACTATCACCTCCCTGTGAGCACTGATCTCTGACTATCACCCCCCTATGAGCACTGATCTCTGCCTGTCACCCCCCTATGAGCACTGATCTCTATGACCTCCCTATGAGCACTGATCTCTGACTATCACCCCCCTATGAGCACTGATCTCTGCCTTTCACCCCCCTATGAGCACTGATCTCGGACTATCACCCCCCTATGAGCATTGATCTCTGACTATCACCCCCTATGAGCACTGATCTCTGACTATCACTCCTCTATGAGCACTGATCTCTGACTATCACCCCCCTATGAGCACTGATCTCTGACTATCACCCCCCTATGAGCACTGATCTCTGCCTTTCACCCCCCTATGAGCACTGATCTCTGACTATCACCCCCCTATGAGCATTGATCTCTGACTATCACCCCCTATGAGCACTGATCTCTGACTATCACCCCCCTATGAGCACTGATCTCGGACTATCACCCCCCAATAATCAATGATCTCTGACTATCACCTCCCTATGAACACTGATCTCTGACTATCACCTCCCTGTGAGCACTGATCTCTGACTATCACCCCCCTATGAGCATTGATCTCTGCCTGTCACCCCCCCTATGAGCACTGATCTCTGTCACCTCCCTATGAGCACTGATCTCTATGACCTCCCTATGAGCACTGATCTCTGCCTGTCACCCCCCTATGAGCACTGATCTCTGCCTGTCACCCCCCTATGAGCACTGATCTCTGACTATCACCTCCCTATGAGCACTGATCTCTGACTATCACCCCCCTATGAGCACTGATCTCTGACTATCACCCCCCTATGAGCACTGATCTGTGACTATCACCCCCCTATGAGCACTGATCTCTGACTGTCACCCCCTTATGAACCCTGATCTCTGACTATCACCTCCTTATGAGCACTGATCTCTGATTATCATGAGCCCTTATTTCTTACTATCACCTCTCTATGAACCCTGATCTGTGACTATCACCTCTCTATGTGCCTCGCTATCTTCTTTTGGTATGCTGTAAAGATCACCTCCTTGGGTGTACTGATCTGTGACTATCGGCAATTTGTTCATGATCTGAGACTATCACTTCCTTAGGTGCAATGATCTATGCACTGATTCCAGCACATCAGCAATCTATGTGCAATGATCTGCAGTTACCAGCTCCTTATATACTTTACCATTTGCTCCCCGTCCTATGTGTGCACTGAGCAGTCGATGTGTCTGTACCGCTCTGTTAATTGCAGTTCCTGTCCATGTCATTGCCAGTTCCCTAATTTCAGTCTTTCATTGTATACTGCTCCTCTGCCCTTTCCCCATCTCTGCAGCTGCAAATCCTCCATGCGTACAATTCTGTAAATACTCTGTTCCTGCACACACAGCTTCACTTTCATGCTGTCTGATATCCACTGCTTATCAGAATGCAGCGCATGATTCACTAGTCCAAATCTAGAAAATTTCCGACAGGCTGATCTCAGTGAGCGCTGCTCAGTGATTTCTGACTTTCGCTGGTCTTTGCTCTATGAAGAACACTATTGAGACCTGTCTATGTTGCGACAAGCTTGTCAGCTAACCCCTTTTTTATTTTGACCTCCCGTTACACACACTGGGCCCAGAATGTGAGACATACGACTAGGAAGGGGCCCAGGATGGGGAACATATATCACTGAATGAGCCCAGTATGGGAGACATATATACCAGGATGGGGACCGCAGCACAAAGGAGAACATATATACCAGGTTGGGAGACATACTGTATGTACCAGGTTGGGGGACATATGTACCAGGTTGGAGGTCATATATACCAGGATGTGCCCAAGATTAGGAACATATGTACCAGGATTGGTCGAGGATGGGGAACATATAATCCAGGATGAGGAACATATACCAGGATAGGCACAGAATGGGGGACATTCATGCCAGGATGGGCGACATATATACCATGAAGGGGGATATATATACCACGAAGGGGGACATATATACCAGGATAGGAGAGATATTTAATAGGATGGGCCCAGGATTGTGGACATATATACCAGGATGGGCCAGGATGGGAGACATAAATACTAGGAAGGGGCCCAGGATGGGGAACATATATAACTGGATGAGCCCAGGATGGGAGACATATATGCCCGGATGGTTACTTACATACCAGTATGGGGGACATACAGTATATACCAGGGTGATGGACATATATAAACTAGGATGGGTCCAGGATGGGGAAAATGTATCCAAGGAAAAGGCTTAGTGTAGATTGGAGGATTGGAGGACACATCTACCCAAAAGAGGCCTAGGATGGGGGACATTACTACATAATTGGGGCAAAAGCACAGTGTGTGAACAAGCCCTAAAAGTAGATGAAAACAATTTATTTTTCATTCTTTGAGCAATGAAAAATCCAATTGATGAAAATCTTATACAATTTGCACTATTTTTGATGAGTTGCAGATAGAGATGAATAAGCTATCAGAGGAATATGATAATTGGAGAATTTATTATGGAACCATTTGCATTTGCATGCACATCTTATAGTAAAAGATTTCCTTGTTCACTTTTCCTATAAAGTATGCTTAGTCCAGTGATCTTACTCTAACCAAATCAATCACTATTGGTGCTAATACGGACAACCCCGAAGCACTAAGCAGAGGGGGACATGACTTTGGGAGGGTGGACGTTTAACGCCTGCAACTTTGTCTGAATAGATGTGTAGACTTTAAGCAAGAGTGATTCTGCTTTAAGAGGAAGGAGCACAGTATGTCTGTGTCTGGTGTGTCACTGTGAGGAGGGTGGGGCGTATATAAAGGAAGTAACGCTGTATATCTCCCTCTTTCACTCACTGGATGAACTGTAGGAAACATAACCCGCCTTCCCACTCTGTTATAATCACTGTCCTACAACACTTTATTTAACTAGTATTTGTATAAAGATGAATGATTTATTGTATTTGTTTAATTACTTAGTCATTTATATATTGTACCAATTTTATCATGGCTATAAAACGTTAACATTAGCTTTAACTTTCTAAGTCCAAGGGAATGGCAGTCCTTCAGCCATGGTTCCCTAGAGGTTTACTCCACAGGATTTTTTCCTCTTCTGAGCACTGTAGGATGACTCTTTGTGAGTCAGAGGTTTGCCAAGGTTTGTCCCCTTAATGATTTTACAGGGCATTTACTTTAAAAGTTTACCAAAGTGATTAATAAAAAAAATGGCTTAAAGTGTCATATGTGACTTTAGAACTCAACACAGCTTTGCGATTTAGGAGTCAGGTGGAAGTTGCAGACAAGTTAAGGTGGACTTATTTTAACTAACAGAGGATGTAAAACCTCATGGTGGTGAACAGGCTCGGCTTTGGTGTCCAGCCTGAAGGATGTTGTAATGGTAATGTCAATCAAGGGCGGACACAGTGCTTAAGCACATTTTGTGTACTTATTCCAGTGTCTAAGTTTACTGTAGTTATGGTTGTTTTAAGATGGACTGGTGGTCCGTCTCACATCCATAAGTCATGTAGATTTAAACTTCTAGCCACGACCAGTGATTCCTAACATATAGCAGACTTGATCGGTATATATTGGGCTTCATTCCACTAGTATAGCTCAGAGGGTCCTAGGGGAGCAATTGTTCTTGCCGCTGGTTACCAGTGCAAGAACCAATAAGTCTCAAACCAGAGTGCTTAGATAAAGCGCTTGGTCATCAAACTGAATCTCTACATTTATCTTGTATATATGTGTTTTAATATAAACAGAATCCGCTTTAGAATTCTAATTAAAAGGATAATCCTCCTCATTTATTTATTGAAGTGTCTGATCCACTCATTTAAAGATGATTTGCTTATAAGGGCTTATCGAAAATGTCATAGCAAAATTGTGATGGGGCTCCCATGTCTCCAAAGAGAAATCAGGAATCTATTTATTATGCCCCATTGTCCTTAGAGGAGTCCTTTGGTAAATAAAAATGATATAAGTAGGTAACTAGACACTATCACATATACAGTGGGTATATGAGATACCACAACCCCACTTTGGTGCTTTTTTGTATGTATTTAGTTTTTCTTTTTTTATATAATGCTTTAATTTATACTAAAAATGTAAAAAAAGGCACAATTTTCATTTCTACAATTTAGATACAGGATTACACAACAGAACAAACTGAGCAACTTTTGAAATATATTAAAATGTTCTATTCGTGTTCCTGCTGGCTTCAGAGCTGAAATCTTTCATTAGTCCCAGAAGGTTCAGTGTCTATACAGTGTCTCTGCTTGCATGGCAGAGGTTCAAGACAAAAACCACTGCTGAGCAACAAGGACATAAAGGCTTGTCTCAGTTTTGCCAGAAAACATCTTGATGATCCCCAAGACTTTTGGGAGAGTACTCAGTGGATTGACGAGAGAATAGTTTTGGAAGGTGTATGTCCAATTACATCTGACTTAGAAGTAACACAGCGTTTCAGAAAAGGAACATGATACCAACAGTAAAATATGTTGGTGGTAGTGTGATGGTCTAGGGCTGTTTTGTTGCTTCAGGAGGTGGAAGATTTGCTGTGATAAATGGAAGCATGGATTCTGCTTCTGCTGTCTACCAAAAAATCCTGAAGGAGAATGTCCACCCATCTTTTCGTGACCTCAAGTTTAAGCACACTTGGGTTGTGCAGCAGGACAATGATCCAAAACACACCAGCAAGTCCTGGCTTAAGAAAACCAAAATTAAGACTTTGGAGTGGCCTAGTCAAATTTTTTACCTTAACCCGATTTGAAATGCTGTAGCATGATCTTAAAAAGGCGGTTTATGTTCGGAAACCCTCCAATGTGGCTGAGTTACAACAATTCTGCAAAGATGAGTGGGCCAAAATTCCTCCAGAGCGTTGTAAAAGACTCGCTGCCAGTTATAGCAATTGCTTGATTGCAGTTGTTGCTGCAAAGGGTGGCCCAACCAGTTATTAGGTTTAGGGGGCAATCACTTTTTCAGGCCCTGTAGGTTTGGATTTTTTTTTCTCCTAATAATAAAGACCTTCATTTCGAAACTGTATTTTGTCTTTACTTGTGGTATCTTTGTCTAATGTTTAAATTTATTTGGTGATCTGAAAACATTTAAGAGTGGCAAACATGCAGAAGAATAGGAAATCAGGACGGGGCAAACACGTTTTTACACACCTATATATATATATATATATATATATATATATATAGACTCCAAGGAGTTGTGAAGTTGTGTCAATGACTGCCGTCTGGACATCTGTCAAGTCAGCAGTTTTCCCCATGATTGTGGAGCCTACTGAAACAGACTAGGGACCTTTTTAAATGCTTAGGAGGCCTTTGCAGGTGTTTTTTGTTAATTATTCTAATTTACTGAGATAATGACTTTTGGATTTTCATTGGCTGCAAGCCATAATCATCAACATTAACAGAAATAAACACTTCAATAGATCACTCTGTAAGGACTCTATATCATATATGAGTTTCACTTTTTGTATAGAAGAACTGAAATAAATTAAATTTTGATGATATTCTAATTTTGTGAGAAGCACCTGTAGATAGATAGATAGATAGATAGACAGACAGACAAATATATATACAAAAATAAAATTATAACATGGATGACTAAACACAATAGTATGCAGACATAAGAAAGAAAAAAAATCCCATCCCACCATGAAAGTACCCAGTGGTTTCTCACCTGTGAACGCGGTACCTGGTGGTATATCCTTGTTGGTACCTCTCAGCAAAGTCCATGTATTGCTGGGCCCCATGGAATGGGCCCCTGTTACTAAGCAACCAGTCCAGTGATGCCTGACCGGATGAAGCGGCTGAGCCATGTTGCCTAGAAAGTGTGGCTGTAGTGGTTGCCAAACACAGCATTACAGACAAGCAAGTCAGCACCAGCCATGCCCAGTCAGAGCGGGTGTACGGGTGCCACCTCATGCTTCTCGGACGCAGCGAAATGCTTCATTCTCCCCCTCACACCCTCTCTCCCTGTGAGGAAACAAAAAAAAAAAAAAAGGAAAATCAGACGAGAGAAAATCACGGTTCTCAGAAGTCAGCCTTCATCCTCCCTACTTCCATCTTTATATACTCAACAGTCTGTTGTGTTTACTTTCCGTAATCAAAAATTGACAATACCAATAGCTCAGAATTTGCTTTCCTGGGAAGTTAAAATGCCCGCCATTAACACTCATTAAATCAGAAGCACGGTTACCATGACAACTGTTGATAGCGGCCACAAAACTAGTTCGCGTGAAGAAATTTCCAGGGTGTTTTTTTTCCAGAGAATTTAATATAATTAGCTTTCTTATGAACACTCAGTCACCTTTAAATTGAAATTTTCACTTACCGTAATTGCTTACTGCGCCCGGTACACAAAAAAAAAGAAAAGGAAAGTATTTTACTGCGTTCTTTGGGTTCATTACATTTCCGTTCCATCAGAATACAGGTCTAGTCGATGTGAAATTAAGGATTTGGTGTAGGAGGCCATATTTATGGGTCCCGTGGAAGCGCTCGGTATTAGCGCGAAACGGCCGTCGTCGTCTTGCCTGTCGCACTCCCTCTCTCACTCCCTCCCTTGAACCGCGAAGATGTTTTGCTATATGCTCCAATAAAGGACGTTTGAATTGCCACTGATTGGTGAGTGCTATTGCGCTTTTTCTACTTTTTTATTTATATTTATGGGTTTGCTATAGTAATTCTCATCGGTTTTCACAATGCCCTGGAAATACGAACCTTATAAATGTGAAAGCTTAATAGGCTATCATTCCATCTATGAAGTATCCTATTTTCATCCAGCGTTATTGTACTTATCCCTTTGTCTGGATATCACATAATTAGACAAAAAAGCGCAAGGGCAAGAAAAATCAATTTACTTATAGGTAATGCGCTTCTCAATGAAACGGGTATTAGGTAAACCGAATGATACTATTACCTTCTAAAAAAACACTTTTGAATATTGAGTGTTTTGTTTTTATTCATCCTGTTGTATCTCATTAATGGGTCAAAGGCGAAAAGATGCGAAAAGGTACTTAGAGGAGAAAAAAAATCAACAAATGTGATTTTCTATGCTGCAATGTATCTGATAAACACAATCATTACTAAATGTTAGACGTAAAGTACAGATATCAGAATTTTCAGATTAGAAACAAAAAGGTTTACTGTGTCTGGGGTTAAAAAAAAACGTACGGTAATAATTTTATTCAACATTTTGTTGCGTATATTCTCTCATCCGAGAGAATCGGGTCGATTAGGCTAATAACGCTCTGATCGAACGCTGATCATAGTGTGATCCGATTCTCTCGAATGACAGAAGATGGAAAAAAGAAAAACATTTCTCCATCATCTCCATTTTGTTAGTGGGTGGAAATGGGACAACACTCAGATGTCATCCGAGTGCAGTCTGATGTTAACCTCGGACTCATTGACTTGCATGGCCAAGTACGATCCGAACATTGGATCAAGCTCGGGCATGCAGATTTTTTTTCCTTGGACCGTCTATGGTCCGATGAATAAATCTGACATGTGCGCGGCCTCATAGACTACCTCACTGATGTTTTGTCGGATCACACTCGAACCGAAAATACGGCCGTGTGCACGAGCTCTTAGGCTGGATTTAAAGTGCAAATGATCATGACAGGCAAGCAGGGTTGCTGACGTGACATTTAAAAAAAAAAAAAAACACGGACCGACAATACTGTTTACAGACACATTGGAAAACCACAACAAATTATTATGATTATGATTCCACCTTTTTTAATAGTTTTATAAGGGGACGTTCTAAGTTCTGTACTAAACTTATGGAAGGAAGAATCCAATGAATTTTGTGCTGCTTTTGGGGTTGCATTGTTTTGGAGATTCTGAAATCTGGATTTTCACCTCCTAGTGTCAGTGGGCATTTCTGGAGCCTAAGCTAATGGAATAAGGCTACTTTCACACTAGCGTCGGATTCGGCCCGTCGCATTGCGTCGGGCCGAGATTCCGACGCTAGCGTTTGATGCGCCGCACAACGGGTGCAGCGGATGCATTTCTCCGGCGCATCCTCTGCCCCATTGTGAAGTGCGGGGTGGTGGGGGCGGAGTTCCAGCCGCGCATGCGCGGTCGGAAAAAGCGGTCCGTCGGCAGCAAAAAACATTACATTTAACGTTTTTTGCTCCCGACGATCCGCCACAGCACGACGGTCGCCACGTGTGACAATACATTGCAATGCGTCGGTAATGTTACTCTATGGGGCAAAAACGCATCCTGCAAACAACTTTGCAGGATGCGTTTTTTCCCCTAAACGACGCATTGCGACGTATTCAAAAAAACGCCAGTGTGAAAGTAGCCTAACTCAACAGTTTCTTCTGCAATGTGAAGCTCTTCTAGGAGAACAAATAAACTCACTATAAGGCTGCCATCACACTCTCAGTATTTGGTCAGTATTTTACATCAGTATTTGTAGCCAAAACCAGGAGTGGGTGATAAATCAAGAAGTGGTGCATATGTTTCTATTATACTTTCCCTCTATTTGTTCCACTCCTGGTTTTGGCTTACAAATACTGATGTAAAATACTGACCAAATACCGATAGTGTGACGGCAGCCTAACAAGTGTCGATCGACAAGCTAAATGACCTTTATTTACTAAACATTCACTTGCTGCCATTTTCAAGATAAGGCTCCGATCAAATGATCAATGGTTGAGAGCAATCATTCTAATTAAAAAAAATTATCTGGGCAATTGTATCCTAGTGAAGATTAATTTAAATGATAAAGGTTAAAGCGTAAATGTCGTTTCAATTTTTTTTTTGGCTATAAATAAATAGTGATGGGCGGACATGTGGATGTTCGGGTCCATCGGGTTTGGCCGAACATTAAGAAAAGTTCAGATACCAGAACGGTACCAGTGAAAAACCAACTCTGGCGGTAATCTTTTACGTTGCTAATGGTCAGAGTTCTGTGGTTCCCAAGCTGTCACACAGATGATGGCATATGAGCCAGCTGCTGTGACCGGCCATGAAAAGGTTACCGCTGGTCACAGACGTTGCCTGATGAGAGCACTAGTCCCATTATCCTACGCCTGGTCTCACTGATATCAGTGAGAGCAGGCGAGGCTGATGAGAGTATTCACCGGCCGGTACCTGTCCATAGTAAGAAAGATGTCAGTGAGATACTTATTGCAGTGCGTGTGTAGCTTACTGTACATGTATTTATTGAACTAATACATAAAAGAAAAAATGGCGTGGGGTCCCCTCTATTCTTGATAACCAGATCAGGTAAATATGAGCACTCGATGTGAATGTAGTATTCACGGTTCATTGAGCTGGACCCTTTTCATTTTCTGATTTCCTACACCTTGATGCGGCGTCTCCAAGCGCTGAACATCTTCGGAATGCCACTTACGGTGAGCTGCATCTAATCTTTCTACAGTTCCAATACCCGAACAGAACTTTGAAATAAATCCAACTTTGGGTTGGATACCAGAGCTCAAACTTCCACGGGTCCACTCATACCTAATTAAGAGCAGATTTATATGTAAATTTCCAATTTATCTATTTTTACATTGATTGGAAGCGGTATTCCACAAAGCCAGTACAAACTCCTTTCCAGTAAGGGCAAAAACACAATAAACTATGAAAATTCAACTGAAGTTCCCTCAGTTTCTTAGAACTCTGTGTTTTCCTGTTCCACTGTTGTTCCTCCTTGTAATTTATGAATAAATTGACAACCGAGTGTTACCAGTTGGAGTTGTGTCCCTACACAGTATGGCACCGACAGCACAGATTGGACAGTGTCAGACACATACCCATTTGACAAGGCGATTGGTAACACCCAGTTGTCAACTCATTATCAAATATTCTGGAGGAATAACCGAGGAATAGCTGTCAAGAGTGGCAACAGCTTCTCTTAAAAGCGAGACCATTGTTACTAAATTTTGTTAAAAACTTTTTAGGGGCATCTTTATCTTCTGCTAGTTTCTGTGTCATGATCCAGTCCGGGGTTTCTTTCTGATTATTCTCTCCCCGGGTTGGTCATGCAGGGGTTAATCTTCTCTGCCTCGTATTGGGATCTGTCTGGCTATTTCAGTCCATTGTTACCTGCAAGCAGTGTCAGTTATAGTAACTGTCTCTGGCTTGAGCAGCTGACCCCGTTATACCCTGACTTGTCCTCTGCCCGTTTACCTAGGTCCCGTTCCTGTGTTCTCCTGTGACTTCGCCCATTGTAGTACTTGCTCTCCGTGTTGTGATCCCTTGGTATTTGACTTGGCTTGTCCTCTGACCTGTTTGACTGTCTTGCATCTCTGGCTTTCCTGCTCCCGATCGGCTCTGACTAGGGTTGAGCGAAACGGGTCGAACATTTTCAAAAGTCGCCGACTTTTGGCTAAGTCGGGGTTTCATGAAACCCGATCCGACCCCTGTGCGGGGTCGGCCATGCGGTACGCGACTTTCGCGCCAAAGTCGCGTTTCAATGACGCGAAAAGCGCCATTTCTCAGCCAATGAAGGTAAACGCAGAGTGTGGGCAGCGTGATGACATAGGTCCTGGTCCCCACCATCTTAGAGAAGGGCATTGCAGTGATTGGCTTGCTGTCTGCGACGTCACAGGGGCTATAAAGAGGCGTTCCCGCCGACCGCCATCTTACTGCTGCTGATCTGAGCTTAGGGAGAGGTTGCTGCCGCTTTGTCAGAAGCAGGGATAGCGTTAGGCAGGGTCCATTAACCACAAAACCGCTTGTGCTGCAGCGATTTGCACTGTCCAACACCACCCTCGGTGTGCAGGGACAGTGGAAGTTTTTTTTTTTTTTTTTTTCCCCTCAGCGCTGTAGCTCATTGGGCTGCCCTAGAAGGCTCCCTGATAGCTGCATTGCTGTGTGTACGCCGCTGTGCAAACCAACTGCTTTTTTCAAAGCACAAATCCTCTTGTTCCTTCCTTTCTGCACAGCTATCTTTTTTGTTTGTCCACACTTTTTATTTCATTTGTGCATCAGTCCACTCCTTATTGCTGCCTGCCATACCTGGCTGAGATTACTGCAGGCAGGGAGATAGTAGCTGCCTGCCATACCTGGCTGAGATTACTGCAGGCAGGGAGATAGTAATTGTAGGACATTCCCTGTTTTTTTTTTTTTTTTTTTTTTGGTGGGAGATTAAGATTGGCAATTTGGCATTTCTGCTAGAGTGCCATCCCTGTGTGTGCCATCTCTCTCACATAGTGGGCCATAGAAAGCCTTTTCATTTTTCTGTATTTTTTTTTGTGGGGTGTATAAATTCTCCCTGATAAAAATACAGTGGGAGATTAATATTGGCCTTTGGGCTTGTGTGCCAGTCCTGAGTGTGCCATCTCTCTCACAAATAGTGGGCCATAGAAAGCCTATTTTATTTTTTTTGGGGTTTTATAAATTCTCCCTGAAAAAAAGGGAGATTAATATTGGCCTCTGGGCTTGTGTGCCAGTCCTGAGCGTGCCATCTGTGCCAGCCCTGAGCGTGCCATCTCTCTCACAAATAGTGGGCCATAGAAAGCCTATTTATTTTTTTTTTTGGTTTTATAAATTCTCCCTGAAAAAAAGGGAGATTAATATTGGCCTCTGGGCTTGTGTGCCAGTCCTGAGCGTGCCATCTGTGCCAGCCCTGAGCGTGCCATCTCTCTCACAAATAGTGGGCCATAGAAAGCCTATTTAATTTTTTTTTTTGTTTTATAAATTTTCCCTGAAAAAAGGGAGATTAATATTGGCCTCTGGGCTTGTGTGCCAGTTGTGAGCGTGCCATCTGTGCCAGTCCTGAGCGTGCCATCTCTCTCACAAATAGTGGGCCATAGAAAGCCTATTTAAATTTTTTTTTGGTTTTATAAATTCTCCCAGAAAAAAAGGGAGATTAATATTGGCCTCTGGGCTTCTGTGCCAGTCCTGAGCGTGCCATCTGTGCCAGTCCTGAGCGTCCCATCTCTCTCACAAATAGTGGGCCATAGAAAGCCTATTTTATTTTTTTTGGGGGTTTTATAAATTCTCCCTGAAAAAAAGGGAGATTAATATTGGCCTCTGGGCTTGTGTGCCAGTCCTGAGCGTGCCATCTGTGCCAGCCCTGAGCGTGCCATCTCTCTCACAAATAGTGGGCCATAGAAAGCCTATTTATTTTTTTTTTTTGTTTTATAAATTTTCCCTGAAAAAAGGGAGATTAATATTGGCCTCTGGGCTTGTGTGCCAGTTGTGAGCGTGCCATCTGTGCCAGTCCTGAGCGTGCCATCTCTCTCACAAATAGTGGGCCATAGAAAGCCTATTTAAATATTTTTTTGGTTTTATAAATTCTCCCAGAAAAAAAGGGAGATTAATATTGGCCTCTGGGCTTCTGTGCCAGTCCTGAGCGTGCCATCTGTGCCAGTCCTGAGCGTCCCATCTCTCTCACAAATAGTGGGCCATAGAAAGCCTATTTTATTTTTTTTTTGGGTTTTAGAAATTCTCCCTGGAAAAAAAAAGGGAGATTAATATTGCCCTTTGGGCTTGTGTGCCAGTACTAAGCGTTCCATCTCTCTCTCTCTCTCAGTCAGTGGGCCATAGAACGCCTATTTTTGGTTTTATTTGTTTTATAAATTCTCCCTGAAAAAATCATTTTATTTTATTTGGTTTCTAAATTCTTCCTGATAAAATCTTTTTTTTTTTATTATTTTTTTTTCTAAAGTCTCCCTGAAAAAAAAAAAAAAAAACAGTGGGAGATTAATATTGGCCTTTCTGCTTGTGTGCCAGTCTTGACTCCTGGGTGCGTCATCTCTCAGTCAGTGGGCCATAGAACGCCTATTTTTGGTTTTATTTGTTTTCTAAATTCTCCCTGAAAAAATCATTTTATTTTATTTGGTTTCTAAATTCTTCCTGATAAAATCACATTTTTTTTATTATTTTTTTTTCTAAAGTCTCCCTGAAAAAAAAAAAAAAAAACAGTGGGAGATTAATATTGGCCTTTCTGCTTGTGTGCCAGTCTTGACTCCTGGGTGCGTCATCTCTCAGTCAGTGGGCCATAGAACGCCTATTTTTGGTTTTATTTGTTTTCTAAATTCTCCCTGAAAAAATCATTTTATTTTATTTGGTTTCTAAATTCTTCCTGATAAAATCACATTTTTTTTATTATTTTTTTTTCTAAAGTCTCCCTGAAAAAAAAAAAAAAAAACAGTGGGAGATTAATATTGGCCTTTCTGCTTGTGTGCCAGTCTTGACTCCTGGGTGCGTCATCTCTCAGTCAGTGGGCCATAGAACGCCTATTTTTGGTTTTATTTGTTTTCTAAATTCTCCCTGAAAAAATCATTTTATTTTATTTGGTTTCTAAATTCTTCCTGATAAAATCACATTTTTTTTATTATTTTTTTTTCTAAAGTCTCCCTGAAAAAAAAAAAAAAAAACAGTGGGAGATTAATATTGGCCTTTCTGCTTGTGTGCCAGTCTTGACTCCTGGGTGCGTCATCTCTCAGTCAGTGGGCCATAGAACGCCTATTTTTGGTTTTATTTGTTTTATAAATTCTCCCTGAAAAAATCATTTTATTTTATTTGGTTTCTAAATTCTTCCTGATAAAATCATATTTTTTTTATTATTTTTTTTTCTAAAGTCTCCCTGAAAAAAAAAAAAAAAAAACAACCAAAAAAAACAGTGGGAGATTAATATTGGCCTTTCTGCTTGTGTGCCAGTCTTGACTCCTGGGTGTGCCATCTCTCTCTCTCTCTCTCTCTCTCTCTCTCTCTCTCTCTCTCTCCAATTGTGGTCCATAGAAAGCCTATATTTTTTTTCCTTGATTTGGGTTCTAAAATCTACCAGAGAAAATAACTACATCAATCATTGGTAGAAAAATATTGGCCTCTGGGTTTGTGTGCCACTCCTGACTCCTGTGTGCGTCATCTCTCAGTCAGTGGGCCATAGAACGCCTATTTTTGTTTTTATTTGTTTTATAAATTCTCCCTGAAAAAATCATTTTATTTTATTTGGTTTCTAAATTCTTCCTGATAAAATCATATTTTTTTTATTATTTTTTTTTCTAAAGTCTCCCTGAAAAAAAAAAAAAAAAACAGTGGGAGATTAATATTGGCCTTTCTGCTTGTGTGCCAGTCTTGACTCCTGGGTGTGCCATCTCTCTCTCTCTCTCTCTCACTCTCCAATTGTGGTCCATAGAAAGCCTACATTTTTTTTCCTTGATTTGGGTTCCAAAATCTACCAGAGAAAATAACTCCATCAATCATTGGTAGAAAAATATTGGCCTCTGGGCTTGTGTGCCACTCCTGATTCCTGTGTGCGTCATCTCTCACTCAGTGGCCCATAGAAAGCATATAGTTTGTTACATTTGTTTTCTAAATTCTCCCTGCAAAAATCTTTTTTTTTTTTGGGGGGGGGTTTCTAAAGTGTTCCTGAAAAAAATAAAAATAAAAAAAAAATAATAGTGTGACATTAATATTAACATTTGTGCTTCAGTGACAGTCCTGCGTGTGGGGCATCTCTCTAATTTGCAGCCACCAAAAAAAGAGTGTGTAACATTGGGCCTGATTTTCGCTGTGGTCTCACCAACCTGTAAAGGGGTAGCTAAATCATACTGAAGTTATAGCTCACCGTGTAAGTTGTGTGACTGCAACAAATAACGTTAGTTTGGTTACGTTTTTAAAACAATGAGGAAGTCTAGTGGAAGAGGTCGTGGCCGGGGGCGTTCATTGTCAGCTGGTAATGAGGGTAGTGGTAGTGGTGGAGCATCAGGTGGTCGTGGGGGAAAAAATATTGCACCTAAGTCTGGAGCTGTGGAGCCAGGTTCGTCGTCCGGCTACACAAGGCCTCGAACGCTCCCTTTTCTGGGATTAGGAAAACCGCTTTTAAAGCCGGAGCAGCAAGAGCAAGTTTTGGCTTATCTTGCTGACTCAGCCTCTAGCTCTTTTGCCTCATCTCGTGAAACTGGTAAAAGTAAAAGCAGCGCGTCGTTAGTGGATGTTCACGGTCAGGGACAAGTCACTTCCTTGTCCTCTTCAGCAAAAACAACAACAGAGAAGAATGCAGCAGGCGACACAACGGGTTACTCCATGGAGCTCTTTACACATACCATCCCTGGCTTAGAAAGTGAAGCAGTTAACAGTCCATGCCCATTACAAATTGAATCTGACATGGAGTGCACTGACGCACAGCCACAGCCAGACTACTATGCTGGTCCTTTGACTCAGACCACAACATTGCCCTCGCAGGGTGCTGATCAAGAATCAGACCCTGATGAGACTATGTTGCCCCATCACGAACGCTATACCACCGAACGACACGGTGACACAGACGAAGTTGCGCAGGAGGTACAAGAAGAGTTATTAGATGACCCAGTTCTTGACCCCGATTGGCAGCCATTGGGGGAACAGGGTGCAGGCGGCAGCAGTTCTGAAGCAGAGGAGGAGGAGGGGCCGCAGCAGGCATCAACATCGCCACAGGTTCCATCTGCCGGGCCCGTATCTTGCCCAAAACGCGTGGCAAAGCCAAAACCTGGTGGAGGACAGCGTGGCCATCCGGTTAAAGCTCAGTCTGCAATGCCTGAAAAGGTATCCGATGCTAGAAAGAGTGCAGTCTGGCATTTTTTTAAACAACATCCAATTGATCAGCGCAAAGTCATCTGTCAAAAATGTTCTACTTCCTTAAGCAGAGGTCAGAATCTGAAAAGTCTCAATACTAGTTGCATGCATAGACATTTAACCACCATGCATTTGAAAGCTTGGACTAACTACCAAACGTCCCTTAAGGTTGTTGCACCCTCGGCCAATGAAGCTAGTCATCAACGCAACATCCCTTCCGGCAGTGTAGGACCACCATTTAGTGCACCACCTGCTGTATCTGTGCAGGTATCTTTGCCAGGCCAAAGCAGTCAGGGTCAGGGAATCACCAGTTTCGTAGTAGGAAACACTGCATCTAGGGCACCGGCGGCAACAATACCATCTCCCACCGTCTCTCAGTCTGCCATGTCCACCGGCACCCCCGCTAGTTCCACGATCTCCAGCTCTCCAGTCCAGCTCACCCTACATGAGACTATGGTTAGAAAAAGGAAATACTTAGCCTCGCATCCGCGTACACAGGGTTTGAACGCCCACATAGCTAGACTAATCTCGTTAGAGATGATGCCCTACCGGTTAGTTGAAAGCGAAGCTTTCAAAGACCTGATGGACTACGCTGTACCACGCTACGAGCTACCCAGTCGACACTTTTTTTCCAGAAAAGCCATCCCAGCCCTCCACCAGCATGTTAAAGAGCGCATCGTCCATGCACTCAGGCAATCTGTGAGCACAAAGGTGCACCTGACAACAGATGCATGGACCAGTAGGCATGGCCAGGGACGTTACGTGTCCATCACGGCACACTGGGTAAATGTGGTGGATTCAGGGTCCACAGGGGACAGCAAGTTTGGGACAGTTCTGCCTAGCCCACGGTCTAGTAAACAGTTGTCTGTAGCCGTTCGCACCCCCTCCTCCTCCTCCTCCTCCTCCTCCTCGTCCTCCTGCAGAAGCAAGAGCTCGTCCACAGACCGCAGTCGCACAAACACTCCATCCGCACCTGCCACTGTTGCACACCAGGTCTCCCATTATGGGGCAGCTACTGGCATACGTCAGCAGGCTGTATTGGCTATGAAGTGTTTGGGCGACAATAGACACACCGCGGAAGTTCTGTCCGAGTTCTTGCAGCAAGAAACGCAGTCGTGGCTGGGCACTGTAGATCTTGAGGCAGGCAAGGTAGTGAGTGATAACGGAAGGAATTTCATGGCTGCCATCTCCCTTTCCCAACTGAAACACATTCCTTGCCTGGCTCACACCTTAAACCTGGTGGTGCAGTGCTTCCTGAAAAGTTATCCGGGGTTATCCGACCTGCTCCTCAAAGTGCGTGGACTTTGCGCACATATCCGCCGTTCGCCTGTACACTCCAGCCGTATGCAGACCTATCAGCGTTCTTTGAACCTTCCCCAGCATCGCCTAATCATAGACGTTGCAACAAGGTGGAACTCAACACTGCACATGCTTCAGAGACTGTGCGAACAGAGGCGGGCTGTTATGTTTTTGTGGGAGGATACACATACACGGGCAGGCAGTAGGATGGCAGACATGGAGTTGTCAGGTGTGCAGTGGTCGAAGATTCAAGACATGTGTCAAGTCCTTCAGTGTTTTGAGGAATGCACACGGCTGGTTAGTGCAGACAACGCCATAATAAGCATGAGCATCCCCCTAATGCGTCTGCTGATGCAAAGTTTGACGCACATAAAGGATCAGGCGTCTGCACCAGAGGAAGAGGAAAGCCTTGATGACAGTCAGCGATTGTCTGGTCAGGGCAGTGTACATGACGAGGTACCGGGCGAAGAGGAGGTGGAGGATGAGGAGGATGATGGGGATGAGTATATTTTTAATGAGGAAGCTTTCCCGGGGGCACGGGAAATTGGTGGCGTGGCAAGGCCGGGTTCTGGTTTTTTGAGGGACACAAGTGACGTAGATTTGCCTGCAACTGCCCCTCAACCAAGCACAACCGCAGATTTGACAACGGGAACTTTGGCCCACATGGCGGATTATGCCTTGCGTATCCTCAAAAGGGACACACGCATTACAAAAATGATGAACGATGACGATTACTGGTTGGCCTGCCTCCTTGATCCTCGCTATAAAGGCAAATTGCAAAATATTATGCCACATGAGAACTTGGAACTAATATTAGCAACAAAACAATCAACTCTTGTTGACCGTTTGCTTCTGGCATTCCCTGCACACGAGCTCCAGGGACCAGCAGACCAGAGGTGTTAGAGGGGCAGAAATCAGAAGTGGCGTTGGCCAGAGGGGTTTTCTGACCAGGTTGTGGAGTGATTTTTCTATGACCGCAGACAGGACAGGTACTGCAGCATCAATTCAAAGTGACAGGAGACAACATTTGTCCAGTATGGTTACAAACTATTTTTCATCCCTTATCGACGTTCTCCCTCAACCGTCATTCCCATTTGATTACTGGGCATCCAAATTAGACACCTGGCCAGAATTGGCAGAATATGCATTGCAGGAGCTTGGTTGCCCGGCAGCTAGTGTCCTATCAGAAAGAGTATTCAGTGCTGCAGGTTCAATACTAACAGAAAAAAGGACTCGTCTGGCTACCCAAAATGTAGATGATCTAACCTTCATTAAAATGAACCACAACTGGATTTCAAAATCTTTTGCCCCACCCTGCCCGGCTGACACCTAGCTTTCCTATGAAAAGGTCTTGCCTGTGGACTATTCTGAATGACTTTTCCAATCTCGTAATTTTCTTCACCTGATTGTCCAGCATACGACATGTTTCCACCTCACGAAATGGCCAAACTCCCCACACGGGGCCGTGCTATCGCCACTTTGCGCTTGGACCCTTGAGAGTGCTGTTTGTCTGAAGAGGTGGGTGTGGCCGCTTTTGGTCGACGGCACTGCCACTGGGTCCCTCATAGTACAATAAAGTGTCTCTGGCGGTGGTGGTGCGCACCCAACGTCAGACACACCGTTGTAATATGAGGGGCCCTGTGCCTGTAACGCCGGCCACAAGACAGTTCCCCCCCCCAGCTCAAACAGTGCTCTACCACTAGCAAAATTATCTCTCACAGCTTCACCAATGTGTAGTCTAGGCGCTGACATCCTTCAATGCCTGGCACTGACAATACCATTGTTTTGACATTTTTGTTATGTTAGGCCTTCGAAGCCTGTCTGCGGTCCCTTCTTTCTACAACTACTACACTGACCAGGCCACTGCTGGCCGTGTTACCCTGGAACCAATTTAAAAGTGCCTACAGTCAGCCCAATTTTGTTATGTTAGGCCTTCGAAGACTGTCTGCCGTCACTCCTTCCACTAGACTTCCACTGACCATACACTGCTGCCCATGTACCCCTGGAACCAATTTAAAGTGCCTACAGCCAGCCCAATTTTGTTATGTTAGGCCTTCGAAGCCTGTCTGCGGTCACTCCTTCCACTAGACTTCCACTGACCAGACCACTGCTGCCCGTGTACCCCTGGAACCAATTTAAAAGTGCCTACAGCCAGCCCAAGTTTGTTATGTTAGGCCTTGGAAGCCTGTCTGCGGTCACTCCTTCCACTAGACTTCCACTGACCAGACCACTGCTGCCCGTGTACCCCTGGAACCAATTTAAAAGTGCCTACAGCCAGCCCAAGTTTGTTATGTTAGGCCTTGGAAGCCTGTCTGCGGTCACTCCTTCCACTAGACTTCCACTGACCAGACCACTGCTGCCCGTGTACCCCTGGAACCAATTTAAAAGTGCCTACAGCCAGCCCAAGTTTGTTATGTTAGGCCTTCGAAGCCTGTCTGCGGTCCATTCTTTCAACTACTACTACACTGACCAGGTCACTGCTGCCCGTGTACCCCTGGAACCAATTTAAAAGTGCCTACAGCCAGCCCAAGTTTGTTATGTTAGGCCTTGGAAGCCTGTCTGCGGTCACTCCTTCCACTAGACTTCCACTGACCAGACCACTGCTGCCCGTGTACCCCTGGAACCAATTTAAAAGTGCCTACAGCCAGCCCAAGTTTGTTATGTTAGGCCTTGGAAGCCTGTCTGCGGTCACTCCTTCCACTAGACTTCCACTGACCACACCACTGCTGTCCGTGTACCCCTGGAACCAATTTAAAATTGCCTACAGCCATGTGTTATTATTTTAGGCCTTCGATGCCTGTCTGCGGTCCATTCTTTCAACTACTACTACACTGACCAGGTCACTGCTGCCCGTGTACCCCTGGAACCAATTTAAAATTGCCTACAGCCATGTGTTATTATTTTAGGCCTTCGATGCCTGTCTGCGGTCACTCCTTCCACTAGGCCTCCACTGACCACACCACTGCTGCCCGTGTACCCCTGGAACCAATTTAAAATTGCCTACAGCCAGCCCAATTTTTTTATTTTAGGCCTTCGATGCCTGTCTGCGGTCCATTCTTTCAACTACTACTACACTGACCAGGTCACTGCTGCCCGTGTACCCCTGGAACCAATTTAAAATTGCCTACAGCCAGCCCAATTTTTTTATTTTAGGCCTTCGATGCCTGTCTGCGGTCCATTCTTTCAACTACTACTACACTGACCAGGTCACTGCTGCCCGTCTACCCCTGGAACCAATTTAAAATTGCCTACAGCCATGTGTTATTATTTTAGGCCTTCGATGCCTGTCTGCGGTCACTCCTTCCACTAGGCCTCCACTGACCACACCACTGCTGTCCGTGTACCCCTGGAACCAATTTAAAATTGCCTACAGCCATGTGTTATTATTTTAGGCCTTCGATGCCTGTCTGCGGTCACTCCTTCCACTAGGCCTCCACTGACCACACCACTGCTGTCCGTGTACCCCTGGAACCAATTTAAAATTGCCTACAGCCAGCCCAATTTTTTTATTTTAGGCCTTCGATGCCTGTCTGCGGTCCATTCTTTCAACTACTACTACACTGACCAGGTCACTGCTGCCCGTGTACCCCTGGAACCAATTTAAAATTGCCTACAGCCATGTGTTATTATTTTAGGCCTTCGATGCCTGTCTGCGGTCACTCCTTCCACTAGGCCTCCACTGACCACACCACTGCTGCCCTTGTACCCCTGGAACCAATTTAAAATTGCCTACAGCCAGCCCAATTTTTTTATTTTAGGCCTTCGATGCCTGTCTGCGGTCCATTCTTTCAACTACTACTACACTGACCAGGTCACTGCTGCCCGTGTACCCCTGGAACCAATTTAAAATTGCCTACAGCCAGCCCAATTTTTTTATTTTAGGCCTTCGATGCCTGTCTGCGGTCCATTCTTTCAACTACTACTACACTGACCAGGTCACTGCTGCCCGTGTACCCCTGGAACCAATTTAAAATTGCCTACAGCCAGCCCAATTTTTTTATTTTAGGCCTTCGATGCCTGTCTGCGGTCCATTCTTTCAACTACTACTACACTGACCAGGTCACTGCTGCCCGTGTACCCCTGGAACCAATTTAAAATTGCCTACAGCCATGTGTTATTATTTTAGGCCTTCGATGCCTGTCTGCGGTCACTCCTTCCACTAGGCCTCCACTGACCACACCACTGCTGCCCGTGTACCCCTGGAACCAATTTAAAATTGCCTACAGCCAGCCCAATTTTTTTATTTTAGGCCTTCGATGCCTGTCTGCGGTCCATTCTTTCAACTACAACTACACTGACCAGGTCACTGCTGCCCGTGTACCCCTGGAACCAATTTAAAATTGCCTACAGCCATGTGTTATTATTTTAGGCCTTCGATGCCTGTCTGCGGTCACTCCTTCCACTAGGCCTCCACTGACCACACCACTGCTGCCCGTGTACCCCTGGAACCAATTTAAAATTGCCTACAGCCAGCCCAATTTTTTTATTTTAGGCCTTCGATGCCTGTCTGCGGTCCATTCTTTCAACTACTACTACACTGACCAGGTCACTGCTGCCCGTGTACCCCTGGAACCAATTTAAAATTGCCTACAGCCATGTGTTATTATTTTAGGCCTTCGATGCCTGTCTGCGGTCACTCCTTCCACTAGGCCTCCACTGACCACACCACTGCTGCCCGTGTACCCCTGGAACCAATTTAAAATTGCCTACAGCCAGCCCAATTTTTTTATTTTAGACCTTCGATGCCTGTCTGCGGTCCATTCTTTCAACTACTACTACACTGACCAGGTCACTGCTGCCCGTGTACCCCTGGAACCAATTTAAAATTGCCTACAGCCAGCCCAATTTTTTTATTTTAGGCCTTCGATGCCTGTCTGCGGTCCATTCTTTCAACTACTACTACACTGACCAGGTCACTGCTGCCCGTGTACCCCTGGAACCAATTTAAAATTGCCTACAGCCAGCCCAATTTTTTTATTTTAGGCCTTCGATGCCTGTCTGCGGTCCATTCTTTCAACTACTACTACACTGACCAGGTCACTGCTGCCCGTGTACCCCTGGAACCAATTTAAAATTGCCTACAGCCATGTGTTATTATTTTAGGCCTTCGATGCCTGTCTGCGGTCACTCCTTCCACTAGGCCTCCACTGACCACACCACTGCTGCCCGTGTACCCCTGGAACCAATTTAAAATTGCCTACAGCCAGCCCAATTTTTTTATTTTAGGCCTTCGATGCCTGTCTGCGGTCCATTCTTTCAACTACTACTACACTGACCAGGTCACTGCTGCCCGTGTACCCCTGGAACCAATTTAAAATTGCCTACAGCCAGCCCAATTTTTTTATTTTAGGCCTTCGATGCCTGTCTGCGGTCCATTCTTTCAACTACTACTACACTGACCAGGTCACTGCTGCCCGTGTACCCCTGGAACCAATTTAAAATTGCCTACAGCCAGCCCAATTTTTTTATTTTAGGCCTTCGATGCCTGTCTGCGGTCCATTCTTTCAACTACTACTACACTGACCAGGTCACTGCTGCCCGTGTACCCCTGGAACCAATTTAAAATTGCCTACAGCCATGTGTTATTATTTTAGGCCTTCGATGCCTGTCTGCGGTCACTCCTTCCACTAGGCCTCCACTGACCACACCACTGCTGCCCGTGTACCCCTGGAACCAATTTAAAATTGCCTACAGCCAGCCCAATTTTTTTATTTTAGGCCTTCGATGCCTGTCTGCGGTCCATTCTTTCAACTACTACTACACTGACCAGGTCACTGCTGCCCGTGTACCCCTGGAACCAATTTAAAATTGCCTACAGCCATGTGTTATTATTTTAGGCCTTCGATGCCTGTCTGCGGTCACTCCTTCCACTAGGCCTCCACTGACCACACCACTGCTGTCCGTGTACCCCTGGAACCAATTTAAAATTGCCTACAGCCATGTGTTATTATTTTAGGCCTTCGATGCCTGTCTGCGGTCCATTCTTTCAACTACTACTACACTGACCAGGGCACTGCTGGCCGTGTACCCCTGGAACCAACATCAGAAAATATAAAAATAAGTATTTTGCTTATAAAAAAGAAAATACTGGTGAGATATCAAATGCAGACATTTTAACATTAAAAACAAACACACAACTAAAATCTGGTACAGTACTAAAAATGGCCACCAGCTACAATTACTTTCTCCTGCAAGTAGTTAACTGAAAGTTTTTTTAAATTGAAAACACACATATGGCATCCACCGAGTGTTGTCCTGTCGCGTCTTCTTTATATTATTGCCGAGAAGATGCAAAATAATGAAAATAATAAAATCATTAATTACCAAAATAATAGAGAAAGTCAACACCACATTGCAAATAAACATTCATTCCAAATAAAGAAGCAGGGCGCGTCCGAGGGTGAGTATATACCTAATAAGAATCTAATCACCCTCGGACGCGCAATGCTTATTTCCAACAGCCTTCCTTCCTAAGAATCAGCCCTTCCGTCGTGTAGAGAGACGTTGTGTTACACTCCAAGGTGTTCCCCAGGTTGCCTTTCCTGAGCTTCGATCTTCCGGCTCTCGTTTAGTAGTTCTTGGAAACTACTCTGCATTAGGCCTTCAAATTGGGTATGGGGTGTAGAGAGATGGTGTGTTCCACTCCAAGGTGTTCCCCAGGTTGCCTTTCCTGAGCTTCGATCTTCCGGCTCTCGTTTAGTAGTTCTTGGAAACTACACTGCATTAGGCCTTCAAATTGGGTATGGGGTGTAGAGAGAGGGTGTGTTACACTCCAAGGTGTTCCCCAGGTTGCCTTTCCTGAGCTTCGATATTCCGGCTCTCGTTTAGTAGTTGTTGGAAACTACACTGCATTAGGCCTTCAAATTGGGTATGGGGTGTAGAGAGAGGGTGTGTTACACTCCAAGGTGTTCCCCAGGTTGCCTTTCCTGAGCTTCGAAATTCCGGCTCTCGTTTAGTAGTTGTTGGAAACTACACTGCATTAGGCCTACAAATTTGGTATGGGGGAAACATTGGCGCATCTGCGGTCCCTCCTTCCTCTAGGCCTCCACTGACCTGTCTACTGCTGCCCGTGTTCCCCTGGAACCAATTTTAAATTGCCTACAGGCAGCCCAATTTATTATGTTAGGGCTTCGAAGCCTGTCTGCGGTCCCTCCTTCCACTAGGCCTCCACTGACCTGTCTACTGCTGCCCGTGTACCCCTTGAACCAACATCATAAAATAAAAAAAAAAGGATTTTGCTTATAAAAAAGAAAATACTGGTGAGATATCAAATGCAGACATTTTGACATTAAAAACAAACAAACAGCTAAAATCTGGTACAGTACTAAAAATGGCCACCAGCTACAATTACTTTCTCCTGCAAGTAGTTAACTGAAAGGTTTTTTAAATTGAAAACACACATATGGCATCCACCGAGTGTTGTCCTGTCGCGTCTTCTTTATATTATTGCCGAGAAGATGCAAAATAATGAAAATAATAAAATCATTAATTACCAAAATAATAGAGAAAGTCAACACCACATTGCAAATAAACATTCATTCCAAATAAAGAAGCAGGGCGCGTCCGAGGGTGAGTATATACCTAATAAGAATCTAATCACCCTCGGACGCGCAATGCTTATTTCCAACAGCCTTCCTTCCTAAGAATCATCCCTTCCGTGGTGTAGAGAGACGTTGTGTTACACTCCAAGGTGTTCCCCAGGTTGCCTTTCCTGAGCTTCGATCTACCGGCTCTCGTTTAGTAGTTGTTGGAAACTACGCTGCATTAGGCCTTCAAATTGGGTATGGGGTGTAGAGAGATGGTGTGTTCCACTCCAAGGTGTTCCCCAGGTTGCCTTTCCTGAGCTTCGATCTTCCGGCTCTCGTTTAGTAGTTCTTGGAAACTACACTGCATTAGGCCTTCAAATTGGGTATGGGGTGTAGAGAGAGGGTGTGTTACACTCCAAGGTGTTCCCCAGGTTGCCTTTCCTGAGCTTCGATCTTCATGCTCTCGTTTAGTAGTTGTCGGAAACTACGCTGCATTAGGCCTACAAATTGGGTATGGGGTGTAGAGAGAGGGTTTGTTACACTCCAAGGTGTTCCCCAGGTTGCCTTTCCTGAGCTTCGATCTTCCGGCTCTCGTTTAGTAGTTGTTGGAAACTACGCTGCATTAGGCCTTCAAATTGGGTATGGGGTGTAGCGAGAGGGTGTGTTACACTCCAAGGTGTTCCCCAGGTTGCCTTTCCTGAGCTTCGATCTTCCGGCTCTCGTTTAGTAGTTCTTGGAAACTACACTGCATTAGACCTTCAAATTGGGTATGGGGTGTAGAGAGAGGGTGTGTTACACTCTAAGGTGTTCCCCAGGTTTCCTTGCCATTGCTTCGGTCTTCCGACTCTCGTTTAGTAGTTGTAGAAAAGTACACTGCATTAGGCCATACAAAATGGGTATGGGGTGGAGAGAGATGGTGTGTTACACTCCAAGGTGTTCCCCAGGTTGCCTTTCCTGAGCTTCTATCTTCAGGCTCTCATTAAATTGTGGTTAAATGGAACAACTGCATTTGGCGTACTAGTTGGTTTGGGGCCTACTATCGGTGTCTGCCACTCCTTGCTGTTCTCCTCCACTGAACAAAGCTGTGCCGCCTGTTTACTACGGTTGCCAATTTTGAACTGCATTTCGACTACTTACTGATTTGGCCCTACTCTCTGTGTCAGCCTCTCATTCCAGTTGTCCTCCACTGCAATGCCCCCTGGTTATTCCTGTGTTACCAATTTTGAACTGCATTTAGCCCACTTTCTTCTTTGGGCCTATATCTGTGTTTCCACTTCATCGTGCCCATTGCCCAGCCAGTGATAGATGAGTCTGCTGGTACATTGACCCATAACGCAACATTCCCCGTGCACGCTACACAACAACATTGTGACCCTGCTGAAAGTCAGGTTGCTCTTCCCGCATACCATACCACCTTACACGGGGACAAAGAGGAAGGTGCAGATGAAAGTGCAGGTTCCTTCATCAGGTGGGGGGAGGAATACTAGTTGGCGACGTCACTGGCACAGGGCCTCTCATAGTACGCAAAAGTGTTGCTGCCGGTGGGAGGCGCCCCCGCCGTGCAAACACACCGCTGTACTTTGAGGGGCCCTGTGCCAGTGCCAATGCCAACGAGTGGGCCCCCCCTGCTTGCTCAGGTTCACAGCACTTGCAAAGTTGAAATACTTACCTCTCCCTGCTCCACTGCCGTGACGTGGTCCAGATTTCCTGGGCCCACTAATTACTTGAACCAGCCCTACCCCCCACAACTTTAGCCAAATGACCCCCAATTTCAAATGCCTTCCAATTATTATAAGGTAAATTACGCTTGACAAGCTTCATTAAGAAGAATGGATGGTTTTGACATTAAAATGGGCACTCTAGGTGTTTTCCTGGCCCCCACTCACTGCCGACTATGCTGCCCCATTGACTTGCATTGGGTTTCGTGTTTCGGTCGATCCCGACTTTACGTCATAATCGGCCGATTTCACTCGACCCGACTTTGGACATAGTCGGGTTTCGCAAAACCCGGCTCGACTCTAAAAAGGTCAAGGTCGCTCAACTCTAGCTCTGACTTCTTTGGCTTGTTTCTGACCACGTGTATTGCTGTGACTTCTGGTATTTTGTTCCCTCTCTGTTGCTGACCTGTCTTTGTCTGACTACTCTTTCACCACCTAGTGGCTCTTGCCTGCTGCTCTGTGATTTCACTGTGAGTGTACCTGTTTTGCTTCACCCGCACCCCCTTAGGGGAGATTGTGTGCTACTGCGTTGCAGCAGGCATTACACTTTGGTTCCCATTTGCCTATTTGCAGACTTTCACTAAATCTTTAGATGTTTAGAAAGCAAAAATGATAAGTAAGTATACAGAAGAAAGAGAGGAAGGGGATGCAGCTGAAGGCCTCTCCTTCAGTGTATTTGTGCATGTCTTTAGGTAAGAGGAGGAGCAGCAAGTGGGCTCAGAATGACCCAGCACAAAACTCATAGCTCTGAGATCACACTAGAAGAGCACCCCAAAGGATATCTTTTTTAACTATTTATTTTCTGGTTTCAGTACATTACTGTGCGTGTCTATACCATAGAATCAGTGGAAAAGTTTATCCATAGCAGGTGTGGACTTACTATTGGTGCAACCTGAGTAGCTACACAAGGGCCAAAGAGGTAAGGCTGCTTTCACACATCAGGTTTTTGGTTTCAGGCTAAATCCGGCAAATTTGCTAAAAAAAACAGATACGGCGTGAATTGTGAAAAACTGATGCACCGGATCCGTTTTTTAGCTGGATCCGGCTCTATGTACTGCGCATGGTTTTTGACTGGAGAGGGGGAGAGTGGGAGAGAGAGGGAGAGGGAGAGAGAAAGAGAGAGAGAGAGAGATAGAGAGAGATCCCGTGCCAGAATCAAAAACAAAGCTTCTGGGCATGCTCAATGTGTAAAAACGGATTCGGTCGCCGGAAACATTCATTCACACATCAGTTCCATGCGTTTATTGCCGGAAACGTCCCTTCAGGCTTTTTCGCCGGACACAAAAAACGTTGCAGGAGACGTTTTTTGTGTCCGGCAAAAAAGCCTGAAGGCACAGATCCGGCACAAAACGGATGAAACGCATGTCCTTCAGGCACAATCCGGCGCTAATACAACTCTATGGGAAAAAAACGGATCCGGATTGTGCCTGAAACTGCCGGATTGTGCCTGAAAGAAAAAACCTGATGTGTGAAAGCAGCCTAAGGGGGCTATTTCCACATCCAAAGCAGACTTCTGATGAGCCATTGGACTGTGAAAGGCCCATATTTTGTTCTTGCATAGAGACCCTCTGTTCCTGTTTGCCAGTGACCCATAGTCTGGCAACGGCATCTCCAACCTCCGCAATGCAAATCCCCCGCATCCGTTTTTACATTGTATTGGCGGTAAAATGTGGCTTCTATTAACATTATTTAACTCGACCCAAATTAAATTCAGTGAGAAAAAAGCAAAGCATTAGCTCCCGGTTACACGAGCCTCGTGGAATGTAATATGCATTAATAATGGTCCTGTATTATGGCCTGCAGCTTATAATTATCATGGACCAAAGCAGTTCACAATAATAATTATAAATAAATAATAGTCTGGCATCAGGCGGAACAAAAGAAATACATGCTACAAGATTACTTAAATAATTCAAACTTCGGATTAGAGCCTACCAATACAAGATATTTAAAAAAAAAAAACAGGTTTTGCATACTTTAGTGCTGGATTATTTTATTCTTTTGTGATTCTTTGCAATGATGTTTTCAAAAGGATATTAAGACTAATTTGCATATAAGCATTGGTAATCCAATCTTTCCATTTTCAGTGTGACCGTCCTACTAGCTTATGTACCGGTATATGAAGACCTCCTGACTCTCCCCCCCCAACGGATGATACAGGGGGAAAGTAGGATTGGGCATGAACTACTGGGGCATCTTAGTAGAAAAAAGTTTCTGAAGTGTCTGAAACAATCTTACACTACTCTATTAAATCATATGTATGCTCAGCCAAACCAAGCGTGCATGTGTATGGACTTCCTGACTTTCCCACTACATATCATGAAAGGAGAAAGTAGGAATTCCAGGGGCTTCTTAGTAGAGATAAGCCTCCGAAATGTCTGGAACATCTTACTCCACGCTCAGTCTTAAGGCTCATTTACCCAACTGTATTTTCGGCCCGAACAGCACTCGGACCAATATTATTCAAAAGATCATTGCAGATGAGCGATTTTTGTTTTCACTGAACGAACCCGTGTGGCATCATGCCACTAGTTTCCACCTTAAATTGGATGAGAATTACTCATTCAAGTCTATAGGTGCAAGAAAATAAAATCAGCGAAGCCACAATATAGTATCTGTTTTTATGTATACAAAGCAATTCTGTAACAAAGGAAATTTTAAATGGTCCTGTAAATGATTAATTTAAAAAAAACGGATTTTGTACGGATACAAGTGAGAAGAAAATTCTCCCACTTTTTTGGATGAAACTTTGACAGTTTTTTTTATAACCTCGGAACCTTGTGAACATACCCTTAGAAACATATGTAGGTTCAGCCAAATCAAGTGTGTGCATGTGTATGGGGGTCTCACAACCCTCCCACGACAGATCATGTAAGGAGAAAATGGGATCGGGTATGAACTTCAGGGACATCTTAGTAGAGATAAGACTTCTAAGTATTTATTGTAGCCGACTATCTTCTTTAGGGCTTGCGTGAACATCCGTATATATTGGGCTTGTGCGGTCTGTGGTTTTCACGGATCAAACTTGCACCCATTTTATTCTATGGGTCTGTGCACATGTCCGATTTTATCCTCGGAACACTGGGCTTGCACTTTTTGCCTCTGAGAATCGGATGGCACTTGCCAATGCAAGTTTATGGGTCCGTGCAAAAAATCAAACCCCTTAGGCTGCTCCTGGTCCAGAATGAAATACATCTCAGGGTACTGAAAGAGATAGCAGTGGAAATTGCAGAACCACTAGCCAGAATCTATGAAAATTCCTGGAGAACAGGAGATGTGTCAGAAGATTGGAGAAGGGCAAATGTCCTGATCTTCAAAAAAAAAAAAGAAGACGGAGCCAGGAAATTACAGGCCAGTGAGCCTTAGGCTACTTTCACACATCAGGTTTTTGCCGTCAGGCACAATCCGTCGAATGTTGAAAAAAATGGATCTGTTGCAGATTGTAGAAAACTGATGCGACGGATCCGTTTTTCCGACGGATCCGACTAGCTAATCCAGCTAATTGGATCCAACAAAATTGGAGCATGCTCAGTTAAAAAAACGGAATCCGCCTTCTGGTGCCCATAGGCTTCCATTCTAGCAAAAATCTGGAAGTGCCGTACGGTTTTTCACCGCAGACAAAAAACATTTCTGTGTACGTTTTTTCCATATGCTGGAAGACAAATTCTCGCCGGATCGGTGAAAAACAGACAAAAGTATGGCCATCTGGCGCAATCCGGCGCTAATACAAGTCTGAGAAAAAAACGGATCTGGCTGCATCGTTCGCCGGATCCGTTTTTTTCAAAATTAGCCGGATTGAACCCAACAGTGAAAGCCTGATGTGTGAAAGTAGGCTTACTCCTATACCAGGAATGATCTGTGAACAAATTATTAAACAGCATGTATGTACAATGTGGAAAATAAGTATTTGATACGCTGCCAATTTTGCAAGTTTTCCCACCTACAAAGAATGAAGAGGTCTGTAATTTTTATCGTAGGTAAACTTCAACTGTGACAGACAGAATCTTAAAATAAAAACCAGAAAATCACATTGTTTTATTTCTACATAATTATTTTGCATTTTATTGCATGAAATACCGTATTTGATACAACAGAAAAACAGATCTTAATATTTCGTACAGAAACATTTGTTTGCAATTACTGAGGTCAGACGTTTCCTGTAGTTCTTGACCAAGTTTGTACACACTGCAGCATTTTTGCCCACTTCTCCATATAGATCTTCTCCAGATCTTTCAGGTTTCGGGACTGTTGCTGGGCATCATTGAGTTTCAGCCTCCTCCAAAGATTTTCTCTTGGGTTCAGGTCCGGAAACTGGCTAGGCCACTGCAGGACCTTAAATGCTTCTTATGGAGCCATTCCTTTGTTGCCTTGGCTGTGTATTTCGGGCCATTATCATGCTGGAAGACCCAATTACGACCCATCTTCAATGCTTTTACTAAGGGAAGGAAGTTGTTGGCCCAAATTTTGTAATACATGACCACATCCATCCTCCCTTCTATATGATGCAGTCGTCCTGTCCCCTTTGCAGTAAATCACCCCCAAAGTATGATGTTTCCCCCATCATGCTTCTCGGTTGGTACAGTGTTATTGCTGGTTGGTAGGTGATCAAATACTTATTTTATGCAATAAAATGCAGTTTAATTATTTAAAAATCATACAATGGGATTTTTTTGGTTTTCATTTTTTGATTCTATCTCTCACAGTTAAAGTGTACCTTCGATATAAATTACAGATCTCTCCATTTTTTGTAGGTGAGAAAAATTGCATTTGATAAAGTATCTCATACTATCCTAATTGGAAAAGTGACCAAGTATGGGATTGACAAGGCTGTGGTTAGGTGGATTCACACCTGGCTCAGTTATCATACTCAAAGAGTGGTAATAAGTGCTTGCACATCCAGTTGGAAGAGTGTTTCAAGTTGGGTACCACAAGGCTCTGTCCTGGCCACAGCTTTGTTCAACATTTTTATAAATGATCTACATAAGAGAACTGAAGGTAAACGAATCAAATTTGCAGATATTGCAAAGCTAGGAGCGATAGCTAACAATAGGAAAGACAGAGAATGGGTTCGGAAGAATCTAGATAAGCTTGAACAATGGGTGGGCAGCGACTAACATAATGGTATTTAACAGGGAGAAAGGCAAGATTCTAAACCTGGGAAAGAAAAACAAAAATGACATCTACAAAATGGGAGGATTAGAACTAAGCAACAGCACGTGTGACAAAGACTTGGGTATACTACAAGATCACAGACTACACATGAATGCAGTTAAAGGACCGGCTTATATCTAACAAGGACATGGTGGCAGTCCTATCGGGCTGACCAGGTGCTGTTTCACTGGTGCTAGTGAAAGGGGCCTCTCAGCCTGCCAGGGTTGTGAGTAAGTGTGGACATCAGTGACTGCATGAGCTACATTCTCTCACTCCCGTGCCTTCTTAGGGGAAGTCTGGGTGAAACTGTGCCAAGCTGACTTTAAGTGTACCCAGAGAATGCGGAACATCATTACAAGTCCTCTCTAAGTCCTGCATACAGTGGGAGTGCATGACCATCTAAAGTGTATGGGAGCCTACCGACTGACCCAGGCAGATTATGTGGCCATATTTGTCAATGGTCTAACAGGACAGTCCAACATCCCAGTCCACAAATGGACATGATTGCAGCTCATATACCACAAAGTGGTCGTGCAGGATTGGAAAAATGTGGTACTTTTACTCCAAGCCACGCCACCCTTCATTTAAGTGAATGGTACAGACATGCTATACCACATATAATTTGTGGACAGATGTAGTGCTGTTTTGGGAAAAAAAATCATCCACATTTTTCTAATTCTGAAAAGACTCTTAAATAATGTTGGTAGTTATAGAATCCGATATAACAAATTTGAACTTGTTTAAAGCAGCAGATAGACTATGCTTTATCAGTGAATATAGTGAGCAGAAAACCTGCGCAAAGTGCTAATAGGGAACACATAGTAAAAAAATTTCAGCGCTGATGTAATTAATTTATGAATGCAATTTTCCTCTTTTTTTATTATAGATGTACAACATAATGTACCTTCCTCCTTTCAGTATATAATTGGGGGGACTGTGTAGCAGGTGAAGATGTTCCTATTATCTTCTAATTGCCAATCGGTGACAGCCAACATTTATTAATCAATGTTCACATTTTGTTTGTGATGTATGTTTAGCCTGTACAATGGGAGCATAAGCCCCGTGATACCAATAAGGCTAAAAACAATGTGTTTGTGACCTATGCCTAGCTGGTATATGTCAATAAACCACAAAATACTGGTATGGATTACCATAGTTAACTACACTTTTACATACAGTGCTAGGTATAGAGTCAAAAAAAATGTGTACCGCTTGGTATGTAATATGTTTTCATTGGACTAGAGTTGATCAAAAATATTTGCAGGACTTTGGTCCAGGTGTCATGTTGGTAGTCTGTGGCTGCTATATCAGAACCATACAAACCTCCACCCACCTGCCTGCCTGCCGGCTTCCCAGACACCTTCTCTGATTGAAAGGCACAGGGCGAGGTCATGTCAATCAGAAGAGATGCCAGGAATGCTGGCAGGGAGGTGAAGGTTTGCATGGTCCCTGCTGTGTATTACTACTTACTAGCAGTTATGAACTACTAATGTGGCACCTGGTCAAGAGTAAGATGTCAACACGTAGGAGGAGGTTTGCAGGTCTCTGGTGTGTGAGCTATGGACTACCAACTTGGACTACCAACAGGAGGTTATGAATATGGAGTACCACTCTTTGATGTTGCCATCATATGTTTTTAGTGGATTCAAATAAAAGCTTTTTTAACAAACATTCTGGATCATCTCCGGTCCTTTTGAATGCTTCTGGATTGCCAACTTGGCACTTGGATCAGAATAAATTTATACAGGTAGGAGGGGGTTCGTAAGGCTATGGTATGTCAGCCATAGATTACCAACCTGGTATTTGGATTAGAGCAGGATTTACTTAGGTAGGAGGAAGTTCACAAGGCTCTCGTGCAGTAGCCATGAGCCACTGAAGAGGCATTTGTACCAGAGTAAAATGCCAACAGATAAGAAGAGGTTTGCAAATTTATGGAGTGTCAGCTATCAACTACCTACTAGGCACTTGGACTAGAGCAGGATTTACATAGGCAGGAGGAGGTTTGAAAGGCTCTGGTGCAGTAGCCATGGACTACCAACTTGGCACTCGGACCACAGGCTCTGGTGTGGCTGCCACGGACTACAGACATATCTTTTGGACCAGAGTAGGATGCCGACAGGTAGGGTGAGGTTACCAAGGGTCTGGCTTGGAAGCCGCAGGTTACTGATGAGGCTGTTGGATCAGGGTTCAACAAACATTTTTGCTCAACTCTATGTGGACCCTATGGTTGATGTTGAATGTTTGCTTAGATCCTGGAGTATAAAAACCATAAAGGTTACATGGACAAAGCCTTAATTTTCAAATTGACAGTAGGGAGTGATATTATTATTCTTTGAGGGTGTCAATGGGCCCTTCTTGACTAAAGGGCTTCTGTGCTACTTTGTAGGCCCCATATTAATTGCTGTATGCTCACCATTGGTTTGTTTCCCCGCATTACTTGTCTAATATCATTAATTTAATCTTGAAGAAGGGACTGAGTCCAGATCCAAAGGGTGATAAAGCTATAATGAGCTGGGCCCATTCTTCTTGTGGGCCCTTTAGTAGTTGGTCGGGCTACCTTTATGGTAAAAATGACTGATGCAATTACATAATTGTTAATAAATAATTACATCATTAGCATTCATTTGTGAATTAGAACAGTGTGTATACATTCACAAAATCTGTCTACTCTTTTCATCATGGGTTGACAAGGCGAGAAACATGGAACAACATGAAATGTCCACCATAAATTGTTATAGAACGAAAACCATGTATTGGAAGAGATGGAGCAATATGAAGGTTTCTTCTGATCGTCCGGTCTCACGCATTTCATGGTGTAATCTGTTTTCATGAATGTGAGCCAGGTGGTAAGTTTAATGTATGATGAAGGCGCTTTTTTTTTATGAGTCTGTGAGAACGTTCCCGTGTATAAATGGAGCATCTGCCGATACAGTACGGTATGGCGCTGAGGTTACCGCTTTATAAAAGCACAAGGTTAGGCAGAGGGCGAAAGCAAACATTGTATATTCCTCACTGCCGGAGGATACACTTTTAATCTTGATGGGGCCTGCAGTGATTTACAATGCAATAGACCGCTGACCCCTATGGCAGCGAAACTGATAAGAGCACAAGTCCCTACTCAAAGACATGACCATATATTTACCTCAATCTCTATCTACCTAAGGCTTTCAATGGGCGGACATGATATGAACACTCTGCAGCAGAGGTGCCTGTGGATAGTGTAATATTAATGATGGTAGCAAAGGGTGAGAACATCTAATTTGATGAAATGTGAAATAGACTTTTCCACCATCCCCGAGCCATAGAGTCATTGCCTGCCCGTGAGATTACCACTATAAATGTGTATGTGATGGGAAGACGGCATGTGCGGTATGTAGCCCTAGGCTCCGTGAGTAATCGTCATATTGTAATTCCATGCATAGAACTGTTCTTTCTAATTTTCTTTTTGACTATTAGTTTTAAAAGTTAAAAGCTTTTTCCCAAAACAGTAAGTTATCTCCTATCCTCCAGAAAATCACAAGTTATTCTCCATCTCTTTTTTGGGGATAACTTGCCAATTGCGGGAGGTTCGGCTACTGGGGGTCCCTGAACCCCGAGAATGGGACTGTGTACTTCCATGACTTACATGGAGTGGCTAACCTACCCTCCACTCATTGTTGATGGGACTGCTGAAAAGTAGCTTTAACTTGTCTTACGGTATGTGCCCATGTTCAGTACTTGCAGCAAAAACATCTGCTGGAAATCTGCAGCAAACACTGATACTTTGGCAGGAAAAAGACAGCACAATATTCATGCTTTTTTACATGTTTTTGGTGTGTTTTTGGACACAGACAAATTCTGAGGTAAAAAACTCACCAAATCTTGTGCATTTGGCCTTACTCTCGTTCTCGGAATCGTTGGGGATTCCAACTGTCAGACAGCAAACAGTAAATAATTCCCTATCCTATGGAAAAAAAAGATAACTTGTAAATTTGGGAAAACGACTTTAACTGGCTCTAAGAGACTTAAAAAAGTTGACAAATAGGGGACAAAATCATTTTTGCATGGTGGCTTCTCAGTGATTGGCACTGTGGCTTTGGGTTTATGTCTGACCATGGGTGACACCTGCATGCAGCTTGTATATAGTCCCAGTATTTTAGTGGGTTGCCCAATAATGTCCAATAATGAGACTAAGGCCGGGGTCACACTTGCGAGTGCAATGCAAGTAACTCACGCAAGTCTCTCGCCTCCACACCTAGCTCTGCCGCCTGCACTTGGGACCGGAGTGTGCGGCTGCATATATTTCTATGTAGCTGCACACTCCGGTCCCAAGTGCCTGCGGCAGTGCCGGGTATTGATGCGAGAGACTCACGCGAGTTTCTCGCATTGCATTCACAAGTGTGACCCCGACCTTACTGTCTTTCTATCATATTGATCTGAGTGTGTGTAAGGCCACATTCACACGTTCAGTATTTCGTCAATATTTCACATCAGTATTTGATCAGTATTTTACCTCAGTATTTGTAAGCCAAAACCAGGAGTGGGTGATAAATACAGAAGTGGTGACGTGTTTCTATTATACTTTACCTCTGATTGTTCCACTCCTGATTTTGGCTTACAAATACTGATGTAAAATACTGACAACATACTAAAAGTGTGAACGTGGCCTAAGATGGAGAAGTTACAAAGTAGAACTATTTTGTCCTGTGATTTGATAGGTTACTCATAGAGGTCCATGTTTTCCTTTTAATAATACCAACAGGTTCTTTGGCTTCCTATAAAATTGACCCTAATGTGTGGACAATAGAGACTTATTGGAGACAGGTAGATGTAAGATATTACAGCTTGTATACAGCGCTACTGAATATGTTGTTGCATTCTAGAGCAATAAATAAGAATTCTTTGCTTTTTTACTGCTTACCCTGTGGCAGTATGTAGCCATACACATGAGATATATATCTGCAGACCACTGACAGATTCAGGTGCCCATAAATATTGCAGCACAGTCATCGACAGATGATGAGAGTCGTTAACAGATGATGAAGGGGGAAGAAGGATCGGACAAGTTGACTTTCAATGTCAGATCCTTTTGTCCTTGTGGGAGGTAAAACATTGCCACCGATGTCTGGCAGCAGCTTACTCTCTTTGGAACACAAACATGCTCAGATATCCCGAGAGTGCATATATTTAAGTGATGTTTTCTGTTATTGAAAGACATCTTTGCACCTTAAACTCATGCATTTAAGTGGATATTACTAAAATAAGTGCTGGATCTTCCAATGATCTACAGATAAATATCTCATGTGTATGCCTAGTGTAACAAATGCCTTTAAGTTCTATGAGGATAATCTGCAGCCAGAATCTTGTTCAACCAATATCAAGTCCAAATATCAATGATAAGATTAGGTAGGACTTTACTAATTAGATCCTTCTAAACAACTGAATAGGTGTTCCCATCCCGTACATGTATGAAAAATCTGCAGAATATGCCACACAATATAAATGTACAGAAGATGCTGATCCCACCAATGGCTTCTGGGGCCATCTTGAGAATGGGACCCTGATGGCCGCCGCTGTCATTTCCCATTCTTTTGTATAGAACTTCCAAGAACCTCTACACGGAAAGCAGAGTGTGATTGGACCTCTTTCTTGAGATTGGTGGGATCAGGATCTGCTATAGGCCGGGGTCACACTTGTGAGTGCAATGCGAGAAACACGTGTGAGTCTCTCGCATCAATACCTGGCACTGACACCGGCACTTGGGACCGGAGCGTGTGGCTGCATGTATTTCTATGTAGCTGCACACTCCAGTCCCGAGTGCCGGCGGCAGTGCCGGGTATTGATGCGAGAGACTCGCACGACTTTCTCGCATTGCACTCGCAAGTGTGACACTAGCCATACATTTATATCCCAGGGATATGTCATAAATTTACCAGATGGGAATACCCCTTTAAGTAATTACTGTACTATAATTAATTTATTTTTCTGTGCTGTTAAGTTAATTCTGTTATTCCCTGTTATCAGCCTATCAAGCTTATTGTTCTACTCCTGATTGGAAGTATTGTGCATAGTTCAGAAAAAAAATGTCTACGCCTATGATCTCTAGTCTACCTCTAAAAACATTTAGAAACGTCCCTGCTCTGTATTTCTAGAGACTTACCAAATTTTCTCTCAGCCCTTAATGGGGTTGCCCTGTTTTGGGGTACAAGTCTGCAGTCACTCTTGTGTGACTGCAGACTTGTAAACCTTCACAGCGCACACACTGCACGCTGTGAGAATTCTCCGTTGATGGCGCAAGTATGTGATTTGCATATTTCAGCCACATTCAAACTAGACGTGTCCGGCTTCACGCAATATACTTGGATTGAGTGAGGCCATGCATGTCTAGTTGGCATGTGACTGCATGTTTGCAAATCACATAATTGCAGTCACAAGCCCTCCTCTCCCAGTGCCACCATCAGAGAATCCTAACAGCGCAAACTGTGCACACTGTGAGGATTCACAAGTCTGCAGTCACATACAATGTTCTTAAGTGCTCATACACATTGCATGTCAGCAAAATGCTTGATCGGTTGACTTCTGTTTATTCCGACCCACCCACATACACATGCACTCTTAATTTGGCTGTGTATTCATACAGTATGTTTAAAATATGGAGAGTGGAGTAAATCGCTGCCAATCACCTCCAGCGTAGGTCAATCTTTCAGGAGAATAAAGGCGAAATTCAATATTCCTGATCCTTCTGTCACTCTACATTGTCTGCCAGTGAGTAGTCAGAAGGTCCACATACACATTAGATAGCTGATTGATACCATTGAAGATCATGGGTTGTCTATAGTGGTAATAAAGGGTATCTGTCAACAGGTTTTTGCAGCCTAATCTGAAAGTAGTAGAGACCCTTATTTCAGCAATGTATCACTTACTGGGCTGCTTGCTGTAGTTTTAATAAAATCACTGTTTTATCGGAAGGAGATTGTCACTAGAGGACTAGTAAACCTGCTGCCATGTAGTCCTCCAAATCATGTATAACCCCGCCCCATCACTGATTGGCAGAAATCCGCCAATCAGTTGTGTGGGCGGGGTTATACAGAGCCCAGCATTTAGAGAACTGCTAGATCGGCAGCAGATAATACAGTGACTTAATCAAAAGTACAGCAAGCAGCTCAGTAACTGATACATCCCTGGAATCAGGGTCTTTGCCCTACATTATGCTGCTCTCAGATGTGGTAGCAAAAACTTGATGATAGATTCCCTTAAAGTGCTTCTCGACGTCTGATGACTACTTTGGTCGCGATTAACTTATGTTTTAGATTATTATTGTGGAGCCATAGCCATGATACAAAAGTGTTTAGTCCATGGTATGTGGAAACGGGTTGTGTGATTAGTCCAGGCCAATGCATATCACAACACAGGGCAGTATATTATTACAAAGGAACACTGGAGCTTCTGCACTTCTTAGAGGTCGTTACCGGGACTGGACACTTTCCCTATCACCCACAAAGGGCTACCGGTCCCAGTATTTAGGTATGTGGTCATGGTATATACACTATATATATATACTGTATGTATATATATATATATATGCAGTGGATATACACCTACTTTCTTTAACATATGAAACGTAATGGGTGTGTATTGGGAGTCGAGAGCGGTGAAAATAAGGGTCAACTGAGAAGGTTATTCGGTGATACCAGCTGCTTACATCCAGGCCTACCGTGGCAAGGTTGGCATGAAGAACAGAGTGATTGCTTTGCATTCAGAGGCGTTTCCTTTTGGCACACAACACAACTGACAAATTTTGCCATCTCTGAGTTAAACGCCAAAGCATAGAAGGAAGGAGAAAGCCGATCACCGCAGTAGACAGGGAGAGCAAGTAGAGAAGCTCCGGCAATGTCAGCTGTGGGACAGGAGAACCTGATCAGGGAGAACTGACAGACAGGAATGAAGGCAGGCAGGCAAGCAAACAAGCAGTCTGCTACTGAACTGCAGGAGACAGTGAGAACATGAGCAAGGCAGGTGTAGAAGGAGAGCGAGAAGACGTCTGGGTCATCGATATACCATCTTTAGTCGTTCCCCCATCAGAATTCGCACTTGGTTGGCTGTTTGTTTTCCTTGCTTAGTATTGACAAGGTGAATCCTGCCTTGGCATGAGAAATTTTATTAGTGCCAAGGAGCCGGGAGAAAACCTGCTACTTTAATGACTGTTATCGGTATACTGAAGCCAACAAAGTCAATCAAAATAAGATCGACAAAATTTTACCACCCCCGAGAAAAATATGAAAAAAAAACAACAACTTTCCAGCGAACGTTCTGCATTTCTCACCCACGGCTGTCACTTAGCTTTCATGGCATGTTTACTAGAGAACAGAGCCTCGCAGACAGACTGAGAATGGATATGCCGTATTATGTCATAGGCGTAGAGTTCAGCCCTTTACTGGAAATGCGAGGGTTAGTGAAAGCATACGGGCCAGTATCAATCACGTCTCCAAGTCAGAAAGATGACACGCCATGTATAATAACTACTGCTAGGAAGAGCCGCCGCCACTTCTCTGCATCTCGCAGTCAAGCTCTTGGCTTTTTTTTGGATAAATGGAGCTTTTGCCCGGCAGATACATCATTGTTTTAATGCAATCAATAAAAGCTAAGGGGGGAAAAAAAGAGAGCGAGTAACGTCGATTGTGCCTACACTGCACCTCCAGAGTCAGCATCCACAGCTCACACGGATTGTTCTTATGCAAAATGTGCCATCAAAAAAAATAGTCTGCCCAGACTCCAAAAACCGTTACCCATAATGTACCCGGAGCGACCAGCTGATAATGCAGCTGCACTCCGCACCAATGGAAATTTCCAGTGATTTAAAGGGAAAAAGGAAATATAATTAAAAGCTGGAATATTTATAACAATATCTTGCGTCCTACATCAGGATCGCTCGGCGCTCAGCTGCACGGCAGGACTTAACTGCGGCATTTAAGTGGGCCCCGGTGCTTTCATAATTTTCCATAAACAACCTGTTACGAGGCCAGAGGGCATGAGGGGAACTCTAATTTGCCTAAAGGAGCGTGACAGCGCAGCTGTGGTTCCATACAGAGTTCCATTCATAGCTACCATTAACTCATCCCTATGTTCATTCAATTATTTCCTACTTGTTTCCATTTTGTTTTTTCCAAAATGGTCCTTAAATGCCCTAAGGGACCTTGAGCCAAGGAAGGAATTTTAGGTCTTGGTTTAGCAAGAAATGTACAAAATGTAGACTCGATATCCATAATTAGAGGTATTTTTTTGGACGGGCATTATGTTCCCCCTTTACGTCCCATTTCATAGCACCTGAAAGGTGACCGATTCCAAGACTGGGTCTTTTCTACCTTGAAAAGACATTTCAAAGGAGAAAAAAAACTTTCTCGGAGCCATATTAGCGGCAGCAATTATTCACTTACTGCCTCAACTTAAGAGTTCGGTAGTATTGGAGTTTCCTCACTTCCATGTATCATGCGTAATGGATGGCTGGGGAAGGGTTATTAAACATTCACAATACTGCCCATTATCTACAATGACTTTTTTATGGCTGCTGCGGAACCTCTTTACGGCATTGCCAAGTTATTGAAAATTCTGTTACTTGGGCTGTTACTGCCATCTCTGGCTTTGCCTGGATCTAAAATTGAAGTAGCATTAATGCCTATGGCCTGCAGATTGAGCTCGGAGATGGATCTTCAGCTATTCCGGGCAGACTCTGCACTGCTGGCCCTTCTAGCAGTTATGGGGGTACCACAACCTCTATTCAGGAGGGTTATTAGATTTTTCTGCAGTGCACTGAGAACGTAAAACCCAGCGATAAAGTGATTAATGGAGCAATGCCTTGTGGGTCTCTTTAGCAAGGAACAGGTCAATGGAGTGGTGCCCTACAGCATTATTGCAGGGGAAGAAGTTTAACCCATTCAAGGTCCAGCTCAAGGATCCTCGACATCACAGTGAGCTGGGTTACAGTCTGTACATTTGGGATGATGACTTCGGTCTGCTATTAATAATACCCATGCAGTGGCGCACAAACATAATGAATCTACACATGACCGTGTCTTCTTCGTACAAGCCAATCATCTGTGCCACAACTGGAAGCTGTCCACTTCACTTCCAGCAATTAATGCTCATACATCTCCCATCCCTTTGCAAGATCATTTCAATGCCTTGCCTAGACTAAGCTGTCATGGAAAGGAGAAAAAAAAAATGAAGAAGAAAATGCTTACCCAAAGGGCAATATCAAAGGGGGGGCCCCCACACACCACCTTGGCACTGCCAATCAAATGTCCACACCGGATTGATTGCATACAGGAAAAGAAAAAATGGGATTCAGCAGTAGATCAATGTATGTACGAAGCTGCCTGGTCCTTATAGTTTCCAGACTGAAAGTTAGGCAACTGCAGATTAGCTGCAAATCAGTTCGCTTGGGCTTAAATCCAAAAAAAAATTAGACATCAGATCAATCCCAACAAAGGTGGATCTCCAGGTCAAAAAGTCACCTGGGGACAGAGGAGGATGATGTGCACAGCACCCCTGCACCCCCTACAAGGCGATAAGCTGCGTAATCACAATGGACTGTCTATAGCTTGGCATGTCCTACGTCTGGCGAGCTGTCAATCATTCTGTGCAATGTATGGAGCACAGCATGCCATCCTTCTATAAGGTCACGGCGAACATCCTGCTTTTCTTTGGCTTTTTTTTTTACCCTGGATCAAGGTCTGTCTGCTTCCCATTGTCTTGCCATGGAAATGATCAGTCACCGATGTGCGGAAACGTCTTCTTTAGATTTAGGTGTCAATCCCTTGCAGCCTCCATCCCTTCTGTGCCTCCTTTTTTCTTAGAATCCCTTCTCCTTTTTTTTTCTCTCTCCTTCTCTCTCTCTCTGCTCCTAAATGTGTTGTTACCTGCAGGATTCACAAGCACCAGTTCAGCACCAAGTCAGTGTGAAAACTCTCTCCCATCCTTTTTCCCCCATTCCATGCCTGTCCCAACCCAGCCAATGGCACCGAAAGCTACGCCTTCGCCGCGCGACAATTGGCTAAATCCGTCCCTGGGGCGACACTTGATTGGATATCTACGAGCTCCGTGCTTTAACCCCCTCCGTGCCTTCTGGAGCATCAAAAAAACGTTGAACAATATCTTCTAGAGAATTGCAGCAGGGGAGGGTGGTGGGAGTTAGGGCTGCAGCTGCCGCCTGGATTTACAAATCTATTAAGTCTCTTATTTCCACTTAAAGTAGCCGAGTTTGAAACCAATTGTTCTACAATCCCTGATCCTTAATGTAATAAGACACCCAGGAGATAGTATATCATGTAATAACAATTCAGAACAGCAATTTCTGCTCAACACAGGTTGTAGCGTAATAAGAAAAAAAAAAAGGGGTACAAGAGCGGTAAAGTGGAATTACAATTATTTCTGTAATACCCTACTGGATGAAATATTGATGTAAAAACGGAGTGATCTGTCTGGCTGTCATGTACTGAGATTATAAAGTGTTTGTTCCCTGGCGGATTCCTCCCACATCATGCAGAGATGATTGGATGGTGTAAGAAGGCCAAATTTGCTTTCCAAGGACTTCGGACCCTGTCCCTTACTTCCTTAGCCCCCCCATCAGACATCTGTATAAAACATGTACATAAAAAAACGCTACCGGTGTCATCCATGTAGCCATCTTTACCATCAGTACAGCTTCTCCTATACTTTGCCATGTTAAACATGGCAACACATGGATGGCACACGGACGTCATCCGTGTGCCGTGTGGGTTTTTCATGGACCTTTAGACTTGTATTGATCATAGTCATCTGTGTGCCGTGTGGGTTTTTCATGGCCCTTTAGACTTGTATTGACTATAGTCATCCGTGTGCCGTGTGGGTTTTTCATGGACCTTTAGACTTGTATTGATCATAGTCATCTGTGTGCCGTGTGGGTTTTTCATGGACCTTTAGACTTGTATTGACCATAGTCATCTGTGTGCCGTGTGGGTTTTTCATGGACCTTTAGACTTGTATTGACCATAGTTATCCGTGTGCCGTGTGGGTTTTTCATGGACCTTTAGACTTGTATTGACCATAGTCATCTGTGTGCCGTGTGGGTTTTTCATGGACCTTTAGACTTGTATTGACCATAGTCATCTGTGTGCCGTGTGGGTTTTTCATGGACCTTTAGACTTGTATTGACCCTAGTCATCCGTGTGCCATGTGGGTTTTTCATGGACCTTTAGACTTGTATTGACCATAGTCATCTGTGTGCCGTGTGGGTTTTTCATGGACCTTTAGACTTGTATTGACCATAGACATCTGTGTGCCATGTGGGTTTTTCATGGACCTTTAGACTTGTATTGACCCTAGTCATCCGTGTGCCATGTGGGTTTTTCATGGACCTTTAGACTTGTATTGACCATAGTCATCTGTGTGCCGTGTGGGTTTTTCATGGACCTTTAGACTTGTATTGACCATAGACATCTGTGTGCCGTGTGGGTTTTTCATGGACCTTTAGACTTGTATTGACCATAGTCTTCCGTGTGCCGTGTGGGTTTTTCATGGACCTTTAGACTTGTATTGACCATAGACATCTGTGTGCCATGTGGGTTTTTCATGGACCTTTAGACTTGTATTGATCATAGTCATCTGTGTGCCGTGTGGGTTTTTCATGGACCTTTAGACTTGTATTGACCATAGTCATCTGTGTGCCGTGTGGGTTTTTCATGGACCTTTAGACTTGTATTGACCATAGTTATCCGTGTGCCGTGTGGGTTTTTCATGGACCTTTAGACTTGTATTGACCATAGTCATCTGTGTGCCGTGTGGGTTTTTCATGGACCTTTAGACTTGTATTGACCATAGTCATCTGTGTGCCGTGTGGGTTTTTCATGGACCTTTAGACTTGTATTGACCCTAGTCATCCGTGTGCCATGTGGGTTTTTCATGGACCTTTAGACTTGTATTGACCATAGTCTTCCGTGTGCCGTGTGGGTTTTTCATGGACCTTTAGACTTGTATTGACCATAGACATCTGTGTGCCATGTGGGTTTTTCATGGACCTTTAGACTTGTATTGACCATAGACATCTGTGTGCCGTGTGGGTTTTCATGGACATTTAGACTTCTATTGACCATAGACATCTGTGTGCCGTGTGGGTTTTTCATGGACCTTTAGACTTGTATTGACCATAGTCATCCGTGTGCCGTGTGGGTTTTTTATGGACCTTTAGACTTGTATTGACCCTAGTCATCCGTGCTGCCGGAAAAAAAAATGAACATGTCTGTGTGTTGCAAGAACATGTAAAAACAAGGACATAGGTCATTGTAATGGGTATGCGTTCTATCCGCAAAAAAACCCAAAACCGGATACATCACGTACTAGAAAGGCAGACGTGTGAACGAGGCCTTATAATCAGTATAATTGCCCCAGGTGTCAAACTCCCATGATTATAACCCTATAAGTGTATGTTCTTTTTATGCCAGTCCCATATATATATAAAAAAAAAAAAACCTCCATGTGCCATGCAAAGTACATTTACTTAAACTCCCGGTATGTTAGAGCGTTTTCTAACAGTATGCAAAATATTAGTCATTTCGTTCTAGCTGTTGAATTGCTGTAGTTTTTATGGAAAAGTACTTAAGCTGCGAGGGAAAAGAACAGACAATAAGCATTTCCTTTGGGTTTAAGACAGCTGCCTCCATTATGTAGTTCTTCCCTCTATTCTCTCTCGCTTTTTTTTCTGCATGATAAACATGTAGTTTTAGGATAATTGTACTGCCCATCATGTAATGTCTACAAATTGGGTTGTCTTCTTTTTTTTTTTTTTTCCTGCATGCTGGTAATGAACTGAGGATGCTATCTGGTGTTATAGCGGTATGGTAATTCATGGCAGCATTATAATACTTAATACAATGCCCTTTAAAGGGTGTATCTGGGACTTTGTAAAAAAAAAAAGTGCCTAACCACTAACAGGCAGGTAGTTGCTACCTACCTATCTGTTGTGCCTGGCGCCGTTCTTCGCCGGCACAGATGGGTCATAGTCTGCTCCTGCTGGCGATTCAGCTGCCTATGCTGACATCACATCAACAGAGCAGTGACTTCTTTTCCACTCTGCTCCGTTGACAGGGTGTGACTGTCAACATCATTCTGACTGACAGCCGGATCTCTGCTGCATAATCAGTGGAGCCGATTGTCAATCCGCATGACGTCGGCAGTCCCGTCCTGTTGACAGAGCAGAGTGGAAAATAAGCCACTGCTCTGTGGACATGACATCAGCAGAGGCAGCTTAATCACTGGCAGGAGCAATCCGTAACTTCTCTGTGCTGGGAAAGAATGGTGCAAGCAATGTCGGACTGGGGTGCCAAGGGCCCACCAGTAACCAACTCTAGGGCCCCACTTTTCAGCTACATGCAAATGTGACATTATCCTCAATCACAAATTTATATAGGGACCCACCGGCGGATTCTCCTGTTCTCCTGTGGGCCAGTCCAAGCCTGGGTGCAAGGTATAACAAGCAAGTAGGTAGCACCTACCTCCTTGTTGAAGCCACATTTTGTTTTACAAAGTCTCAGACATCCCCTTTAATTGGTAATAGAAAATATTCATGGGGGAATAATTATATTAATAAAGCACAGCCATCAACATTTTTATCCTTGTACTATATTCCAGTCATCATATTTTATAGCACTGTGTACTTACAATTGCTCATTTCGCCTTTCTACCCAATTAATTCTTCTTTTTTTTCCATTAAGTCTGTGACATCACTGACTAGCTGAATCCTTCTAAGCTCTATGTAGAAATAGAGGGTCTCTTAAATCTGCATGAGTCATAAGTCTCTGCAAAAGTCCCTGGCAGGGGGAGCAATGGAGCAGCTGGGTCACGAGATGAAGAGGGGGATATCTCATGCACAGACAAGAGACTTCCTGTTTCTACATAGAGCAAAGAAAAGAAAAAAAATAACTGGGTAGAAAGACAAAATGAGCAATTGTAAGTACACAGTGCTATATAATATGATGAGTGCAACATATTAAGAGAATTACGATTTTGATGGTACTGCTTCTTTAAAGAAGTATTCCCATCTCCAAGATCCTATCTCAATATGTAGTAGGTGTAATAATAATAATATTAGCAAATATCTCCAATTAGAAATGAAGTCTAGTTTTTCTGATTCCCTATGTCTCTTTCCTCATGTGCAGGCGTTGCAGGACCTTAGGTATCCATGGTTACATCCACTGATGAAGTGACAGTTTGCTAGTTGATAGTGGTTGTAACCATGGATACCTAAGGTCCTGCAATGCCTGCACATGAGGAAAGAGACATAGGGAATCAGAAAAACTAGACTTCATTTCTAATTGGAGATATTTGCTAATATTATTATCATTACGCCTACACTATATTGCGTTAGGATCTTGGAGCTGGGAAAATCTCTTTAAGTCCCTTACGAGGTGACGGTCGCCTTACTTGGAGAACATTGACATGTGACCTACATCAGTATAAGGGGGGATGGATTAGAATAAATTTAGGTTGAAAACAAATATTTATTCCCGAAAAGCGTATTGATTTTTCTTGCATAATTAGACAGATGCTCTGCCGGTGAAAAATGAGATGGGTCAAAACTCACATTTCATCCAACTCCGTCTCTGCTATTATTATATGCATTCAGTGCATGGTGCCATCTGTACTTCACATTGGTAACATTTTCAGTGCAAAATGAGCCCATAAAAAAATGGAATTTTTTTTTTTTTTTAAAGCACCCTCCATCACACGTGTCCGAGCAGATTTGCCAAGGCTAGGGAACACATCTAAAAATATGAGAATAAGAATCCTATAATGGGACCTGACATGTGCCGGATTATCGAACATTCCGGATTATCAGATGGTCATGGAATTGACTTTTAAAAGTAGAAATCTTAAAATGGATTGTCATTACGAAATCTGAAGAACTGGTAGTTGCTGGGGGGCCTGGGGATTTTGACTTGGCCAAGGTGTTTATAGGGTCAGGGCAATAAAATGAATGGGCTCAGCCAGTCCTGCAAAAGAAATGCTGAATTTTTTGGCTTCCTGCTTTCTGGATTATTCTAATGATGAGTTAAAGGAATTTTACATTCATGGATTACAGCAGGAGCATTGTTCAACTCGCCCTATTGTTTCCATTGATATTTAAATACCATTTAAGAGAAGGTTGAGCCAGGCCCTAATATCCTCTCTACAATGGGACTACACATTCCACAATACCTAAGATGACATGTCACCATGGGTGGTCAGCTGCCACCCAGCCTTCCAACCTTTGGATATGACTTGTTGCAAGTTTTGGCACTCTCTTCTGTTGATGTATTGCTAACATTATAGCCAGGTGCGGACATCAGACATATCATCGGCGCAATCTGTGCAACCACATAGTGACCAAAAAGTAAGGAGGACACTACCACCTCCAAAGCAGGTGGAATGGGACATTATTAGGAGCTATTGGACTGAAAAGGGCCCATATATTGCAAGTTTTGGCACTCTCTTCTGTTGATGTATTGCTAACATTATAGCCAGGTGCGGACATCAGACATATCATCGGCGCAATCTGTGCAACCACATAGTGACCAAAAAAGTAAGGTGGAATGGGACCAAAGCAGGTGGAATGGGACATTATTAGGAGCTATTGGACTGAAAAGGGCCCATATATTGCTCTATGCTGATTATAGCGATGAAACAGGTGGCTCAGGATGAGCACTACTAAGGGTTACAATCAAATAAGTAAATGATGCAGAATATGGGTTTACTGATGTGTCCGGAAAAGACATGTCCTAGTGATTAGTCAGAAGTTTTGATTTGCTGAGTTTTGAGGGATAACGCCACCACTGATCACTGAAATAAAGGGGCAGGTTCGCTTAGCGGAGTGCTAGTTAAAGATGGGCTTTCCGTAGAGACTGTCTTCAGATAACTCTACTTTTTCAAGCTTCTGTCTCTTTATTTTAATAATTAGACTAGGTTCACATGTCGCGTTTTTGCATTTTTTTTTTCTGCTCTTTTGGCGGTAAAAAAGCTGCATTTAAAACACGCGCTTTTCTGAGTTTTTTTGATGTTTTGATGCATATTACTTGTGTGATTACTTGTCTATTGTATAGTATATGTTTAGTGAACTTCAATTTATTCATTTCTAAAATACCGAAAAAATTATGCAAAAAAAAAAAAAATACCACATGTGTTTCTGCACTTTTTCTTTACTTTCTATGGCTGAAAAAAATGCTACAAAAGTGCTGAAAGAATTGACAAGCTACAGATTTTTTTTAAAAACGCTGCTGTTTTCCAATTCGGTAACAAACAAACAAAAAAAAATAATCGTATGCATGAGATTCTGAAATCTCGCAGCTTTTGCTGTTATTGTAAAAATCAGCTTTTAATTTGCATAAAAAAACACTGCAAGAAAATGCAGCAAAAACGCAACGTATGGACATACCGTAGTCTTCTTCTAACTCCCACCAATCCAAACCTCTGAAGAAAATATTTTTGGAAATAAGGATGCACTTTACAGAGGTATACTCGGTATCAAAAATCATTGATTAATGTCAATTTAACGGATAATTTTTTATTGGTCATTTGCAATTTAAATGAGAAGTTAAGTAACTTTCCAAATAGTTTATGTTAATCTTTTTCTACCATTTTTGCTGCTGCAGAGTGTCTGTTAGTATAGATGTATATGACTGATTTCTCTCCATCAAGGAAAAAATGGTCCGATTATTCTGAACAGAGTTTGACCAGATTGGCATCAGTTTATTTCGGAGGTGGACGGAAAAAACAAAGTTTCTCAATCTTCTCCATTCTGTTAATTAGTCGAAATTGGACTGCACTCGAATGACATCCGAGTGCAGTCAGATGCTTTTCGCTGACCCTTAGACTTGCACTGCCGATTTTGATCCGACACTCGGATCAAAATCAGATATGTCACCATTTTTTTTTTCCTCCGGCCACTCGGTCAGAGGAAAAAGTTGGACATGTGCACAGCCCTATAGAATAACATGGGTACGAGTGTGATCTATGAAAACTATGGATAGCCCTAGTCTGATATATACACTCGTGTACAGTCCTATGTCCTATGTCTAGATGAGTGAGCTATAAAAATAAAGATACAAATCCTGAAGGATCACTTTGCTCCATTTTCTCAGAGTTAAGACCCCCATACACATTAGACTAAAGTCGTCTGAACCTTTGTTCTCCCTGGAGATAATCTGCTACCAGAAAGGTCTAGCAGTGTCTCTCATATCAGAGAAGCTCTCCGCAGAGCATTCCTGTATATGAGGGCAGTCAGAGAGATAGCCCTCAGCCAAACCATTGCTAAGTGATTTTCTGAGATAGCAGCAGGGAGGAGGAGAGGGCTGCACACAGTCCTGCAGTGGAGAGAGGGGAACGTTTTATGGAAATCACATAAAACAAGTTATTGACAAAGAGAAAAGCCCATGGAGGCAAAAGTGCAGTATTAGATCTTTAGATCTGTAGTGGAGAGAGGACACAAAAAAAAACAGGTTGTAAAAAGGGATGCAGGATAGAAGCTGTGCTGATATATGAAAGCAAGTAAAGACACCAGCACAGTGGATACACATGGAGCTCACATCCAGCCTATATTACTGAGAAAGACACTCGCACAAGAGACAAATCTGAAACTTGTCTCAGAACTTAGTTCTCAGAACTGGAACTTAGTGCACTTTTATTAAAGGGAACCTGTCACCCCCAAAATCGAAGGTGAGTTAAGCCCACTAGCATCAGGGGCTTATCTACAGCATTCTGGAATGCTGTAGGTAAGCCCCCGATGTATGCTAAAAGATGAGAAAAAGAGGTTAGATTATACTTACCCAGGGGCGGTTCTGCTGCGGTTCGGTCCGATGGGTGTCGCGGCCCGGCGCCTGCGCACTGCAGTACTTTGCTCTGCCCTCAACAGGGCAGATAAAGTACGCCTGCGCCGGAGCCGCAGCATGAAGACCAGAAGAGGAAGTCATCATAAGAAGATGGGAGGCGCCGAACCGCTACGCAAATTGTATCGGGACCGCCCCTGGGTGAGTATAATTTAACTTCTTTTCTCATCTTTTAGGAGACATCGGGGGCTTATCTACAGCATTCCAGAATGCTGTAGATAAGCCCCTGATGCCGGTGGGTTTAGCTCACCTTCGATTTTGGGGGCGACAGGTTCCTTTTAACTAAATGTCACCACTAATATCTTTAAAAAAAACCTTCCACATCAAAAGTGTCTATAAAATCTCCTGACCATTAAAAAAAATTCATTCTCCACGATCCTACATAGGTCTCGGACCTTGTTTTTGAACGTTGGTTCTTTCTTGAACACACCAGAAATGTCCACTCAACCAATCAATGGCTGCCGTGGCGACTCCTCTTGAGGTTTAATGGGGCAGTATCTTTCTCACAGACGAGATAGAGACGCTTGATGACTTTTTCGTTGCCTAAAATGCGGTTATATATACTGTATATGCACTACTCACAAAAAGTTAGGGATAGTTGGCTTTTGGTTTAAATTTTTACAAAACGTAAAAAGGTCACTCTACAGGGATATTTTATCATAACAGTAGGGTATTTAAGTAGAAGCCGCGAATCGTGAGGAAATCATCTCAAACAATTGATTGAAACAAAATACAACAACAGTGGTGGGTATGCCCCCCAAGATATCAATGTCTCAATAAGTTGTCATGTGGCCTTGAGCATCAATTACAGCTTTACAACGACGTCTCCTGCTGTTCACAAGTGGAGTTATTGTCTGCTGAGGCATGGCGTCCCACTCTTTCTTGAGGGTGGCCCTCAGGTCCTTTAGGTTCTGGGGTACAGAGTTACAAGCCTCTACACTATGACTCAGCTCATCATATATGTTTTCTATGGGATTCATGTCTGGATAAAGTGCATTCTACACCATTTGAGGTACGCCAGTCTCCAGCAGCCGTTCCCTAATGATGCGACCTCAATGAGCTGGAGCATTGTCATCCATTAAGAAGAAATTAGGCGTCTTTTGGTCATGCAGAGGCAGAATGACTGGATTAACCCCTTTCTGACCTCGGACGGGATAGTACGTCTGAGGTCAGAAGCCCCACTTTGATGCAGGGCTCCGGCGGTGAGCCCGCATCAAAGCCGGGACATGTCAGCTGTTTTGAACAGCTGACTTGTGCCCGTAATAGGCGCGGGCAGAATCGCGATCTGCCCGCGCCTATTAACTAGTTAAATGCCGCTGTCAAACGCAGACAGCGGCATTTAACTACCGCATCCGGCCGGGCGGCTGGATATGAGCGCATCGCTGACCCCCGTCACATGATCGGAGGACGGCGATGCTTCAGTATTGTAACCATAGAGGTCCTTGAGACCTCTATGGTTACTGATCCCCGGCAGCTGTGAGCGCCACCCTGTGGTCGGCGCTCACAGCACACCTGATTTTCTGCTACATACCAGCGAACAGCAGATCGCTGCTATGTAGCAGAGCCGATCAGGCTATGCCTGCTTCTAGCCTCCCATGGAGGCTATTGAAGCATGGCAAAAGTAAAAAAAAAAGTTTAAAAAAATGTGAAAAAATTAAAAATATATAAAAGTTTAAATCACCCCCCCAATCAAAATAAATCAATTAAACAAAATCAAATCTACACATATTTGGTATCGCTGCGTTCAGAATCGCCCAATCTATCAATTAAAAAAAAGCATTAACCTGATCGCTAAACGGCGTAGCGAGAAAAACATTTGAAACGCCAGAATTACGTTTTTTTGGTTGCCACGACATTGCATTAAAATGCAATAACGGGTGATCAAAAGAACGTATCTGCACCAAAATGCTATCATTAAAAACGTCATCTCGGCTCGCAAAAAATAAACCCTCAACCGACCCCAGATCATGAAAAATGGAGACGCTACGAGTATCGGAAAATGCCGCAATCTTTTTTTTTTAGCAAAGTTTGGAATTTTTTTTCACCACTTAGGTAAAAAATAACCTAGTCATGTTTGGTGTCTATGAACTCATACTGACCTGGAGAATCATAATGTCAGGTCAGTTTTAGCATTTAGTGAAACTAGCAAAAAAGCCAAACAAAAAACAAGTGTGGGACTGCACTTTTTTTTGCGATTTCACCGCACTTGGAATTTTTTTCCCGTTTTCTAGTACACAACATGCTAAAACCAATGATGTCGTTCAAAAGTCCAACTCGTCCTACAAAAAATAAGCCCTCACATGGCCAAATTGACGGAAAAATAAAAAAGTTATAGCTCTGGGAAGGAGGGGAGTGAAAAACGAACACGGAAAAACGAAAAATTCCAAGGTCATGAATGGGTTAATGATCACCATGTACCATTCAGAATGTGTAGGGCAGTTCTGTATTGACTACGCACACCTGCCTACACTGTAACACCACCACCAAAGACTTATCTGGTGACAACATTGGGTGATACATAGTGCTCTCCTTGACGTCTCCAACATCATTGGCGGCCATAATTTCTGCTCAGTAGTACGATTGGACTTTCAGCAGTAAACTGCACTGAGGCCCGCTGGTCCCTCATCCAGTGTACATGCTCCCTGACCCATGCAAGATGATGACGCCTGATCCTAGTAGTGTTTTCAGGAACCTTTGCTGGTCATCTAGCCTGCAGACCACACTGATGTGAATGGTTTCGAATAGTCTGATGTGATACTTGGGTGCCTCTCACCTAGCCTAAATGTGCCTGGAGTTGTGTGACATTCATCATCCGGTTCTGAAGGGCATTGTTCACAATGAAGCGGTCATTAGTGTGGTATGTGGCCAAAGAACGTCCACTTCTCTGAATTTCTGTGACTCTTCCAGTCTCTGTATCTCTGTTGCAACCTGCTGATGACCTTGTGACACTCTAAGCTTAGAGGCCTCTTCCGTCTGAGAACATCCTGCTTAAAGCCTCGTAATGGCGAGGTCCTGGTGATCAATTGTTAGGTGTCGTCTTGGTCTCATGAAGTCAAAATGTGAACAGCATGAGGAGGACTGTTTAATACAAATTCTAATTGAGCCCAGACATTTATTGGCCAAATCATGGAGCAAACACCTGTTGTGAATTTTTCCATTAGGCTTCTGGTTAGAGAACAGCAAGTTGTGCAAAAACTACTGAATCATTGAACAGTTGGAAATGTGCACCTGTAACACCCCAGGTAAACGGTTGTTACAGTGATGTTACCTTCCTTTTGGGAGGGTGATATCATGTGTGGAGGCAAAGAGGATTCTCTTTACCAGGTAAGCACACATGCAACACATTCTGAATCCAGGCCAAGAGGGGGAGCTCAGGACCTGGATTCAGGGGAGCTTCCCCAGCTTTAAGTATACTGGTCTGGAGGAGGAGTTAGTTAGTTGGTCCAGGGAGACCAAGGAAAGCAGTCAGAGAGAGACTGAGACAGAAGGAAGTCTGTGTGGCAGACAGCGGAGCCGTGCAGCCAGGACTGAGCTGCGGCTCCTGGGAAGGAGGAAAACCTGAAGGGTTGTTGTATGCAGTGGAGCAGCGAGGAAAGGAGCACAGGAGTGGAACAAGGGCTCAGAGGGGAACTGTGACCGGGCACCCTCGGAGCCGAAGCGCAGAAACCGGGCATCGGGAACCTGATGCTTTAGTGGAACTCTATGACACATAGCAGAACCGGAGGGCACTAAACTACATGTTAACTGCCTGCACCAAGCCTGAGGTACAGCAGTACTCTAAGAGCCCAGGTCGTCGTAGAGACCCGGTAAAAAGGCTCAAACTGCCTACCGTGCAGAGACAGGATACCTTGACAATAAGCTACAAGCAGCAGAGGACTTGCCATCTTAGCGCAAGTAGGAAAGGCTTACGGACCTCACCTGGGAGAGGGATCACCTTTACCTCCAAGCTGGCCAGACCACATCACCTCCTGTGCCTGGTACCCTGGACTGTGGACTACTATAACGAGTAAACCAGGTAAAGACTTTACACCTTGCGCCCTCCACTTATTTTTGGCATACAGCATCCTTGCCACACACTTTGGGAGCCCTGGGGACCCCGCTTCACCTGTGGGAAGCGTCACCATCCTGCCGCCATACCATCACCCCAGAGGACCCCTTTAAGCGGCATCAGTCCCCACTGACCAAACACCACAGGTGGCGTCACGAACAATAGACTTTATTCACAAATCCCCTTAAAAGACTGTTGCCCTTTAATTGGGCGCCCAGGGCACGGACCGGGTCGCAGCCACCGTGACATTGCCTTTAAGAGGGACCGGACCCAGTGCTGAGTACCCCAGGCCCTGGCGGGCGACCCACACCCAAAAGTTTGGAGACGTCACATTAAGTTCACCTGAAAAGGTTTGAGTGCATTTTAGGTTCATCCAGAAATTTTGCCCAAAAGCCAAATATCCCTATTCCCTAACTTTTTGTGAGTAGTGTATATCTCGATGTTCCTTCTTCCTGAGGCTACTCATCCCCAGTGCTTTGTGGGTGGCTGTCTTTTTACATTGTGGTTGTGGCAAATCCTCTGACAACCTGCCACAAATAATAGCCCCTTTGCAGTCAATTGCTTTTACTAACGAGTCTTGAAAGCCGCACAGATCTTTGATTTTTTCCCTTTAATGAGAGCAGTGCCACCATATACATACTGTATAGCAAATAATTACCTATGTATCTTTATATGTTGGAGTGTGGGGGAGAAGTAGGATTTTTCCATTAAATAGTAGCAATATGTCCCCTTGCGAGCGTATAACATGGAGTGTCGGTGCAGTGTTATTTCTGGAGTAGAACTAATAAAGGCACTAGGGAGTTTTAATGTGCGTCCAATGCAATTTTATTGCTTAACAGCACAGCAGGTGAAACAGTCCATCAAGGGCGAATTAGAAAAAAAAAGTCAGCTAGGTATATAATTCCCTCTGTTCCTCCACATTGATTCCACTTTTTGAGCTATTATCCACAGTAACTTTTAATAAATACCTTTAAAACTAAAACTGCATGTAAAGCCATATAATGACACTGTGTTGTATGGATCTGTATTCTGCACCTATGACCTGCCATAGACCATATGGGATCTTTATGTGCTCAAATGAATAGGGGTTTTCTCCCAAACATTTAAGTAATCCATCACAATAATTCTGCCATGTTTCATTACATGCCATTTAATGATGTATTTTCCCTTATAAACAGTATTGCTCGTCGGAGGCACCATAAAGCGCCAGAGGGTCAAATATTTAGTGATGAGCTAGTATACTCGTTGCTCGGGTTTTCCCGAGTATGCTCGGGTGACCTCCGAGTATTTGGATGTGTTCGGAGATTTAGTTTTCAGCGCCGCAGCTGAATGATTTACAGCTACTAGCCAGCTTGAATGCATGCAGGGATTCCCTAGCAACCAGGCAGCCCCCACATGTACTTAGGCTGGCTAATAGCTGTAAATCATTCAGCTGCGGCGATGAAAACTAAATCTCCGAGCACTAACAAATACTCGGAGGTCACCCGAGTGTGCTCAGGAAAGCCCGAGCAGCGAGTACACTCGCTCATCGCTACAAATATTCAATATGTGCTCAGAATTAGTGATTTGTGAACCCGAACAGTAAAGTTCAGGGTCCGTACCAAACATCTAGTGCTCGGGCACCTTGAACATTGGGTGTTTCCCACACTGTCATGTGCATGACAGCACGAGAAACACCGGAGGCTCTGATAGGCGATAAGATTATAACAACTGGTCAGAGCACCAGCAGCTGTGACTGGCGGTAAAAAGTTTACCGCCGGTCACAGAGGCGTCGACTGATGTGAGTACTGCTCCCATCAGCCTACAACTGCTGCCGCCAGTTACAGCAAAAGCAGGAACAACTGATGGGAGTACTCATCAGCCGGCACCTGCGCTATAAATAAATAATTAAATTAAAAAATGAGTAAGGTCTGTTCTATTTTTGACAACCAGTGCAAGCACAACCAACAACTGCAGGCTGCAACCCTCATGCAGTTCTCACACAGTGGTGATGTAAGTGAGAATAACTTTCTTTGTTACCTTTAAATAAATGTGTAAAATGATCTGGATTTTTGTTTAAAATAAATGACTTTATTCTGGGTGTTATAGACGCCTTGTAGATGCCTCTCCATTACTAACCTATAGGCTTGATGTCACCGGGTAATACCAAGGTGACATCAACCCCACAAATATGAACCCCACTTGCCATCACCACAGGGAAATGGATCTAATAGATTTGCCGCCTATTCAGGATGGCTGTGACTGCTATTTTTAGGTTGGGGGGCCAATATCCATGGCCCCTTACCAGCCTGAGAATACCAGCCCCCAGCTGTCGACTTTAGCTTGACTGGTTGTCAAAAATGGGGTGAGCCATGCAGTTTTTTTAAATTATGTATTTAAATAATTAAAAAAAAATAACATGGGGGCCCTTCTATTCTTGATAACGAGCAATGATAAACCTGACAGCTCAGTATTGTAGCCTGCAGCTGTCAGTTTTGCCCTGCTTGTTATCAAAACTAGAACAGACCCCATGTCATTTTTAAAAGAAAAATTAATTTATTTATAACGCAGGTGCCGGCTGATGAATACCCCCTTCAGCGGCTCCTGCTCTCACTGTTATTAGTGGCAACAGGCGTAGGCTGATGGGAGTAGCCCAACAGCTGATGTCTCTGTGACCGAAGGTAAACTTTTTACCATAGATCACAGCTGATGGCTCATGCTGTCATTTAATAGCGTGGAAACTGCAGCTCTCTGACCGCTCGTAATAATCTTACTGCCGATGAGAGGCAATGTTTGCGATACTGTCATGCAGATGACAGCATAGCAAACAACATTTGTTTGGGCCACCCATTCATCTGAATGGGTTCCCGGTCCAGGTTTGGGTACTGTTCTGGTACCCGAACTGAACTTCTTTTAAATGTTCGGCCGAACCCACCAGACATGAACATCCAGGAGTTCACCCATCACTATAATTAGGTTCGACAGAACTTTGCTCCAATGTTCGGTTCGGGTAGCCGAACTCTATCCAGACTTGAACTTGAACCCCATAGAAGTCAATGGGGACCCGACCTTTGGTGCTGTAAAAGTGCTGTAAAATGGTCATAGTATGGGCTAGAGGGCTACGAAAGAAGGCAAAGTACCCCCATAGTGTCTTTCTCTTTCTCTCTGAACACTAAAACAGACTTTTGGGAGAAGTCTGTGCTCAGGGTTCAGCACCATACACTAGGTGTCCGGTACAAATTCTAAACTTTACAGTTCGGGTTCGCTCATCTCTATTCATAATACCTAAATATGCCAATATACATTATAGATAATCTTATATATTGGGGTCTCCTAACTTCCCCCTTCCACTGATAGATAATATCATGATGAAAAAGGATCAAGCTTGTTGAATTTCAATGCACCATCTTTTTGTTCTCAAGAGAAATAAGCCACCTCCGTATTCCCCTCTCCCTATTGAAAACATATGCATGCTCTACTAATCTGAGGGTGCATATGACTGAAGGACTCTGACAAAATTTGCATAAGCTCATTGCACTCTGCTGGACATTTTCTCTACCTCTCCGCTTTTTCCTTCCATGCCACCCCCTTTTGTCATTCTCTCCACTGAATGCCCAAATAATCAAAATCAAAACTCTTTCTTTGAGTCCACATTCACACGTTCAGTATTCGGTCAGTATTTTACCTCAGTATTTGTAAGACAAACCCAGGAGTGGAACAATCAGAGGAAAAGTATAATAGAAACACGTCACCAATTCTGTATTTCTCACCCGCTCTTGGTTTTGGCTTACAAATACTGAGGTAAAAAAATGATCAAATACTGAACGTGTGACTGTGGCAACACCCGAAAAACCTTATCCGACTACTTCTCTAAATTTGGCCCATTTTACACATCCATTTCTCACGGTCTGAGTACAAATGGCAATGCCTTGATTGGTCCAGGGTCATCTGATCCAACTCAACAACCTCCTAGCTATATATAAGGCAACGGAGGAAATACCCGGACATCATGATCCGTACATGGACCACGAAACACAGACGTGTGACACTGACCTTACAGGTACCAGGTTGCACGCGACCAAAAATGACTTATTTTCTAGCACTTTAATCACATCCTGGTACTTACTTTCAAAAGCAAGCTTTCTCTCGTGCTTCTTCTGTCTTCCATGGCTCACTGCTTCTTTCCATCAGACATTGTCCAAGCCTACAAACCTTTACACTAGTGAAAAGCTTAATTTATTATTCTTTGCCTATATAACACCATCATATTCCTCAGCGCTTTACAGACATTATCAACACTGTCCCAAATGGGAACCACGATCTAGATTCTCCATCAGTCTTTGGAGTGTGGAATGAAATTGTAGAACCCGTAGGAAACCCACACAAACATGAGGAGAACATATAAACTCCTTGCAGATGTTGTCCTTGGTGGGATTGAAACCCCGAACCCCAGCGCTGAAAAGCAACACTGCTGCCCATACCCATGTTATAGGGGCTGTATTTTGTTTCATACATACATGATTATTTTACTCTTGATTTTAGATCCTTCATGTTGTTGGAAAGCGTTTCTTCACAAGATTGAGCAAGCATATTCATGACATCTGTTGTCTAGATAACAAACAGCTAGGAGTCGCGAGCAATTCCTTTTCTTACATTGTACTTAACATATTTCCTTGCAACAAAAAGCAAAAGTGTTATAATCAAGCTCTCCTGTTCTCATGATTGTTCTCCCACTGAGGTGACAGGGTCGATCTCAACAGATTTTGTTGGCAAATACAGAAAAGCATAAACACTCATTGACGTGAACATCCACTCCAGCACATCCTACGTAAAAAACAGAGCATTGCCTAAAATACAAAAAAAATCACCAATCTATAACCATGAGTATATATATTTAGTATATATACAGTATATATATATAGTTGTAAGCAAAATTCCTATATTTCTCAGAGGAGCATGCATGGCTTATAAGTCTCCTCACTCTGACATGCCAGACCAGGCTTGTCACTCTCCACAAGGAGAAACGTTACCCATTAGATCCCTGGACACACTGAAAGGCATTCACCATGGTCACCAAAGCTATAGTAAAGCCTTATAGGAAAAACAGAAAAAAAACACTATATACAGAACATGTAATATTTGAAAAAAAGGCCACTGTGCCTTAAAATGCCACCAAATTACTAAACCCCCAAATACATTGTATATAGTACATTTTTCAATTTAACTATAAACTGTCATGTAATATCTGGCCATCAGAACAAGGGCTCATTCAGATGAGTCTATTATACAGACCTGTGCTGTCCAAAAAAAAAATCGGACATCACACCGACCAATGTAATCCTATAGGGCGGCTCAGACGACAATTTTTTTTTCAGATGGACCCTATCCGTGTGAGAAAAATCGCAATATGCGCTAATCTCTTCTGTATCTCGGATGAGACTCGTCCTTTAAAATCTAAGTGAGCACAAAAAAAATACATTCCATACAGATTATTCGTATCGTATTCAATTTTTAGTGATAAATTGCCATTATCGTTGGTTATCAGGATCAGTTTTTTTATTTTTGGTAGCAGTTGTACTTGATATTCCAGTTACTTTTCATTCACTCAGGAGGACATGACAGCTGTGAACTGCAATACCAGACACCGCCACTAGCAAAAGTACAGAGCTGTGCCTAGTAATGAATGAAGTGGACGCGGCGCACAATGGAACATTGTGGCCACTTCTGTTAACTGCTTGTCAGGGGGTGCCTGTCTTCAGATGCCCTGCAATTTGACATTGATGACCTATGCCAAGAATAAGTTATCAGGTTTGAAGTCTCAGAAATCCCCTTTAATTTCTAGATATAGAAGGGCCCTTATAGATGTGAAATGCGTGGTTGTAAACCAATGGGATTCATGATTACCATAAGGTCCCACAACTGTCTGTCATGGAGTAATTGACCCGAAAGCAAGTGCAGTATGTTCTGTCTATGAAATATCTTCTAGACATGATTATGCCATAGCTAGGGCAATCCTCATGCCTGCATTTATCTGCTGGGCTTGCCCCCGGTTGACACTAACACATATCTCAGGCTAGCCACTTCCAAAACTGCTTACCACTTTCGAATTTAAAAGCTTTTATTGAATAAAATTAGCCCATAATAACTTTCCAGCAATTTCCTCCTGATAGCAAAAATTATATCTTTGAAAATCTAGTGGAGCATAAATGTATCTGCTATATAAGCAAACCTGAGGTGGGGTGAGGGCTGGTAAGAGAGGGCCGAGAACTGAACTCTTCACCTGTTTTCTGTCTTATGGCAATAGTGTTTCTTTGCAGCTACCACTAGTGGATGTCACACACCTGTACCGGGTCGGGCTCTGCTCCCTTAAAACTGTTAGTTTGAGTTGTCTGAGCACAGCTTCCTCTCTGTGGTCTTCTGACTGTGTCCGGTCTTCTTACGTCTTCCAGGACCTCTGTTTCCAGTCTGTGGTCACCAGGACATCTCCGGTCTGCCTGCGGCTTCCAGTGCATCTGCTGCCTGTCTGTGGTTTCCAGTACATCTGCTGCCTGACTGTGGTCTACAGGATGTCTCCTGCAAGCTTGCGTCTTCCAGTTCCTCTGCTACCTGTCTCACGCGTGCCTCACCTGCCTGCTTCACCGATGCCTGTGACCCATTTGCCCACCCAGAGCTTGGACATCAAGGATCCATCTCACCCAGTGAGCATAACAGTGGAAGTACACTTCACATAACTATTTTGAAGGACAGTGATCTGATCCCATTTATTCCGAGATTAAGGCTCTGGAATGCCAAGAATGGAGCTCAGCAGTCCCTCTCTAAGTGGAGTGGAATTGTGCATGTTTGGCCTTGGTTCCTTATCAATGGGACTGCTGAAAATGGTCACTGCAACTCTCGGCTTTCTTCGACAGTTACATAGACTCTGAATGGAGAGAGCATGGAGCATGCACACAACCGTTTCCTTCAGGACGGGACTGAAAAGCCCTGTATTAGGGGTTCCAGAGCCCCTGTATTCAGATTGGACCCCCACCAACCAGCGTGTGTATTTGGAATAGCCTTTCAAGTATGTAATAAAGTTTTGAAAGTTTTATAGACAAAGTAAAATATTGTTGGTGCATCTACAATTATTCATTCTCAGAGGACTGTGTAGACTAAAAGCTGAAATATATATTTATCTCTCCATTCTAACAATATCAAGCAAATATTGCAGCCGCGATTTGCAATTTAAGATCCAATGACTTGAGTCTGGCACAGCAGTAATAACTAATAAAAGGGGGAAAAAAGTAAAATTGTCTTAGAAAAAAAAAAGAAAAAGGAAATACATTTGTTCAAGTGCAGACAAAATAAATCAATAAAAAAGAATTACAGTATATCAGGTGGTGATTTTAACCACCACAATGATTTACAAGACACATTATCTGTGAACCATAAAATGAGCAAAAATGAAGTCAAATTTATATTTCGTTTAAATATATTTAGCTTAATTATTTTTATTGATTTATGTTATATTTATTATGGCCTGATAGTTATTTATACGTGTAGTAGCTGGCAGTATTGCCTGTAAGGGTCATTTGCAAGTAAGTCTATTTATTTGACGCTGCCCATAAATAAGCAAAAAAGAATACAAAATCATCAATACAAATTATATACAAGAGGCCAGGAACATAAAGGTGACAAACTCGTAGACATCATGATATAGCACCCATTAGGCTCCTCATAAATAACTTTTCTTATGTAGAAATCTATCGAAATTCTTAGAAAAAATATATATTGCAAATCAATTTATTACAGTTTAGGATTTGACAATTTGCTAAGCTGAAACCAAAAAAATCCTTAGATATTGCATTTTTTTTTTCATTTGTATAAAATTATATAATAGTTTAATAAATATTATCATTCTTTTCTCTGTGTCATGATTATTTATGCTGCGTAGCAATTTTAATTGGGCATCGTATAGCAGTATTATTTATGTACTTTGGGCCATAATTCTATGAATGCACATAATACTAATAATTACAATTTTTATTTTTACATATCCAGCAGGACTTTACAATTCAGAGGGTACTTTTATACAAAACATGAGACATTACAGAATAACACATACCAGGAGGAGTGAGGGTCCTGCTATCCAACTTACAATCTAGGACTAAATGATGGGGGGGACACAAAAGGTAAAAATAAAAGTGCTAGTGATGCATAGTCCAGCCATCAGTATAATAAATAAGGGCAATAATGCTGCATGAACCAGTCACCAGACACTATCTGTATCAGTTCAGAGAAGAGCTACGAGGATGGTGAGCGGACTGTAAAGTATGTCCTATGAGGAACGGTTAAAGTATCTGGGAATGTTCAGTCGCAAAAAAGAAAGCTAAGAGGAGACTTAATAGCTGTCTACAAATATCAGAAAGGATGTCACAGTGTAGCGGGATCATCATTATTCTAATATGCACATGGTAATACGAGAAGCAATGGAATGAAACTGAGGGTGATCAATGAGTGGAACAGGCTGACACAAGAGGTGGTGAGTTCTTCTTCAATGCAAGTCTTCACACAGAGGCTGGGCAGACATCTGTCTGGGATGGTTTAGTGAATCCGGCATTGAGCAGGGGGTTGGACACGATGACCCTTGAGGTCCCTTCCAACTCTAACATTATATGATTCTAAGTACTGATGCAAAACTGCTACTTAGCATATGGAGGAGAAAAATAAATAGTTAAATTAGTGAGATGAGGCCAGTTTAAAGAAATGAATTTTTAGGGTGCGCTTGAATCTGTGGATACAGGGAATTAACCGTATTATCTAGGGTAGTGCATTCCAGAAAACTAGTGCAGCATGAGAGAAGTACTGGAGATGAAAGTGAAAGGTTGAGATTATTGGGGATGTTAGTCTTAGGTCATTAGTTGAATGGAGAGAAAGGTGGTCGACAGGTGAGGGAGGACATGTAGGTAAGTGAAGAATTGTGGAGCTTAAAGGGAACCTGTCACCCCGTTTTTTCAGATTGAGCTATAAATACTGTTAAATAGGGCCTGCGCTGTGTGTTACTATAGTGTATGTAGTGTACCCTGATTCCCCATGTATGCTGAGAAATACATTACAAAGTCGCCGTTTTCGCCTGTCAATCAGGCTGGTCTGGTCAGGTGGGCGTGTTCACAGCGCTCTTTTCTTCCCCAGCTTTCCGTTGGTGGCGTAGTGGTGTGCGCATGTCCAAGGTTCGAATTCCCTGCACCCACGTGAAGACACAGCGCGCGATCTGCGCTGTCATCCCTTTCATCGGTGGGGGCGGCCATCTTCCTGGGGCCGCGCGTGCGCAGATTGAGTGCTCTGCTGCACGGGGCTTCAGGAAAATGGCCGTGGGATGCCGCACGTGCGCACAAGAGATCGGGGTGACAGGTTCCCTTTAATATGCTGGTAATATTTGGTCTCTGTGTATATGTATTATTTGGACACCGTATACCATTATTAGACAATGAATATGTCCTGTAACAAGATGACTTCAAATTAGATGGAACCCCAGTTTCCCAAATTCACTACTCCATTTGCATAGACCTCAAATAAACTGGAGAAGAATAGAATCCAGCTGCATTAATCTATGTGCTATAGCTAAGCTACAGCTATCTACTGTATAGCATATAGTATAGTATAGTATAGAGGTGTAGCAAAAGTGGCTGTCATGTATTTATTACCTTCAAAGTGCTGTTGCATAGTGTTTATATATATATATATATTTTTATATATATATACGGTATATTCTGTATATTGTGATAAAGTCACTGGTAAAGTGCTGGAGGGGAGATATGTTTCACTATGCTTAATGGTATCAATGATATACTGTAAAACTCAGAGATTTTCCTCCAGCACAATAAGTGTGGTGAGGGGTTAAGCTAATCTGTATAATGGGCTGAGTTTTACAGTATGTGGACATCCATAGAGTGGGTGGGAGGATGACCATCTTATCTCCACCCCCAGGGTGTGGTCTGGGGCTCAAGTAGCTGGCCATCAGAGGCAGCAGTGTTCAGTGTCTGGAAAGGAACACTACAGAGAAGTTGGTGTGCTGGAACCAACCTGAACTGTGTGTGCTCTGCTATTGGTGAGTTGGAGGAATCCCACTCTCAGACGGACTGTGCTTTGTACGGCCATTTTGATTTGTTTCCCTGTTTTGCCTAGAGGGCTGTATTTGTTTTACTACACCTTGGTTTGTGCGGCTTATAATAAACCAAAGGAAGTTCTTAAAGAGCCAGTGTTCCCGTGTCTACTTCCATGTGTAGCTAAGTGAGCCGATCTACCACAATATATATGTATATACAGTACAGACCAAAAGTTTGGACACACCTTCTCATTTAAAGATTTTTCTGTATTTTCATGACTATGAAAAATGTACATTCACACTGAAGGCATCAAAACTATGAATTAACACATGTGGAATTATAAACTTAACAAAAAAGTGTGAAACAACTGAAATTATGTGTTATATTCTAGGTTCTTCAAAGTAGCCACCTTTTGCTTTGATGACTGCTTTGCACACTCTTGGCATTCTCTTGATGAGCTTCAAGAGGTAGTCACCGGGAATGGTCTTCACTTCACAGGTGTGCCCTGTCAGGTTTAATAAGTGGGATTTCTTGCCTTATAAATGGGGTTGGGACCATCAGTTGTGTTGTGCAGAAGTTTGGTGGATACACAGCTGATAGTCCTACTGAATAGACTGTTAGAATTTGTATTATGGCAAGAAAAAAGCAGCTAAGTAAAGAAAAACGAGTGGCCATCATTACTTTAAGAATTGAAGGTCAGTCAGTCTGAAAAATTGGGCAAACTTTGAAAGTGTCCCCAAGTGCAGTGGCAAAAACCATCAAGCGCTACAAAGAACCTGGCTCACATGAGGACCGCCCCAGGAAAGGAAGACCAAGAGTCACCTCTGCTTCCGAGGATAAGTTTATCCAAGTCACCAGCCTCCGAAATCGCAGGTTAACAGCAGCTCAGATTAGAGACCAGGTCAATGCCAGACAGAGTTCTAGCAGCATGAAGATAGGAAAATGACAGCGCTCCATCCGGGTGTAATCCAAATATGAAAATTTATTAAGCCATAAAACAGCAAACAGCAACGTTTCGACCTAATAGGTCTTTATCAAGCATACCCTGCAGTACATAGGTCCGGCTATATATAGTGTGTGTGTCACGCAGGGCACCAATCACCAACAAGCCGCCCACTACCACATAATTAGCAAATTAAAAATTAAAAAACAGACATCAAACATGTGCCAATTAAAAATCTCCCAGCACTAGTAATAGATATGTGTACAACAGGTTAATATTCCCCACAATAATCTATAAATACTCCAGAATCCTGAAGACTCCAACTATCCAGATCCGGTGACGGGGTCAACATAACTGTGTCCTCCAATCATCTCTCGTCCACATGGAGTAGTAAACAGAGCACTTCCAATCGATTCCAGGCTTACATTTGCGTTTTAGGATGTAGCGATGCCAATCAGAGGATTCCTTTATCAGGATATGTCTTTTACCACCAATAGCAAAACCTGTAACACAATTAGTAATCGCCTACGTCATATCCCCGACGCCTCTAGCCACCAGCTACACAGCCCGGTAAGTGCCGGCGCATCACCTCTCAAGACCGCCCCCAGCACATGACCGCGTCGGGAACCAATCAAAAGAGGCGAGCACCTCACACCCACCCAGCCCGGAGTCCGGGGCCGAGCTAAGGAGTTGCCATAACAACCGCAACGCCAACACCCTGTCGTCCACCCAGCAACAAGCTGGATCCTGCGTTGCAGCGACAAGGAGGCACACGCGATCTACCGCACAGACCTGAGCCCCACATGTAACCACGTGGGGAACCGATCAAGTGCCGAGACCGCGATGCCTTAACCTCGCGCGGCCCGCAAGATAAACAACAGCGTAGTCAGGGCAACCACAACCTGGACTCCACATTTATAATGCTAGAATCACCAATCCAGGCTATGTGAGCGGACATATCTGAATACCTAGAAACCTAGATGGTATAAATGACATTCCCATCTTATATAGTGATATATCAGGGACATAAATTACAAGGGGGAGGTACAACGAATGAATAGTACCCAAATATCCTCCAGACCTCCCGCTGTAACACTAAACCTCCCCACTACAATGACCATCCATATACACAGACCCAAAACAGATTAACAATAGATAACAAAAAACTATTATATCTAATAAACCAAATATAAACATATTATTAATACTAAGCAACAGTCGAGGGGCACAGGAACAGGGAGCCCAATGTGATTCCATATCGCAGGCAAAATCACAGTGTATAAGTTATTCCGTCCTATTGACCGTCGACTGTAGCAGAATCTGCCTAAACGAAAAAGAAAAAGAAAAAGCATAAAACATACAAACAAAACAGGAAATAAGAACCATACAATATGCAACAAAATCCAACAAGGCCGCAGAGATATTAAAAACAAATACCAATGATCATGAGTCCACAGTCCTACCGTACACAAGTATGTAGATTAAAGTCAATATTAAGACCTTTAGGTTGTAGCGACCCCAAGGTGTAAATCCACCGAAGTTCCTTAGTCTTGAGAATTTGTAGTCTGTTACCTCCTCTCCTGAGTACCGGGACACTATCTATCACCCTAAATCTGAGTTGATTTACTGAATGTCTATTATCAGCAAAATGCTTCGGGACTGGTAATTCCGTAAGTCCCGTTCTCACTGTGCTCTTGTGTTTATTAATGCGCGCCCTTACCTCCATGGTTGTCTCACCCACATAGGTGAGTCCACAAGGGCACACAATCATATACACCACATAACTTGAAGCACAAGTGTATCTCTCCTTGAGACAGATCTTCTTTCCAGTATGTGGGTGGTAAAAAAACTCCCCCTTTAGCATGTTGTTACAGCAAGAACAGCCCAAACATGGGAAATTTCCATTTTTAGCTGAACTTAGGGTACTCTGAATCGATCTTTTGGAGGTCCCAATATCGGATTTCACAAGTCTATCTCTGAGGTTACGTCCCCTTTTAAAAGACATCATGGGGAAACTCTCAAAGCTACGAATAGAAGGAAGGCCCCGTTGTAACAGGGTCCAGTGTCGTCTCAGTATGTTCCCAATGCGATTACTTGCTGAATTGTAAATCGAGACGAAAGGAATCCTATCATTCGTAGATTTGACACGAGTCTTATTCCGAATGCTACCCCGGGAACAACCAGCAGCCTTATCTTTATATCTAGTAACCTCCCGTATAGGGTATCCCCTAGAGATAAATTTACTACACATCTCATTAAGTCTAAGATCCACCTGTTCCTCATCGGACACAATACGCCTCACTCTCAAGAGCTGACTCCACGGAAGAGAACCCACCATTTTTCTCGGGTGATTACTATCAAAGGCTAATAATCCATTTCTATCCGTTTCTTTGATGAAAATGTCAGTCTCTAATTTGTTCCCACATTTGTAAACCAGAGTGTCCAAAAATTGTATCTGCGTAGTTGAATGAGTCAGAGTGAATTGTAATTCGGGGTATATTTGATTCAAAAACCCATGAAAAGCTTCCAGCTCAACAGAAGTGCCCTCCCATATCATGAAAATATCATCAATGTAACGCCACCAGGCTCTGACGTGGCGCCAGAGGCTGGATTTGTACACGAACCCATCCTCCAGTACTGCCATGTAGATGTTGGCATACGTAGGGGCCACATTGGACCCCATGGCAGTACCTCTCAATTGCATGAAAAACTCATCCCCAAACAGAAAAAAATTCCGCCTGAGGATGAATTCCAGCAATGTGAGGATGAGCCGTGCACACTCTGGGGCCACATCAGAGCCCGATAGCGCACATGAGACCGCTTCAAGCCCTTTATCATGTTCAATGGAGGTATATAAGGATACCACATCAAAAGAAACCAAAATGGTGGACTCAGAAATATTGACATTTTCGATTTTGTTCAGGAAGTCCCCCGTATCTCGAATATAAGACTTAGCTGATGTAGCATATACTCTCAATACATGGTCCAAGAAGATTGCAACATTATTAAAGAGGGAGCCCCTCCCCGAAACGATAGGACGTCCGGGGGGGTTATAGAGATCTTTATGTATTTTTGGCAATACATACAGTACCGGGACTACCGGAGCTTCAATCATCAAGAATTCAGCCAGCTTGTGGTCAATGAGTCCCAATTCAAGGGAGTCACTGACCACAAGCTGTAACTCCTTCTGGAAACGGAGAGTCGGATTACAAGACAGTCTCTCATAGACCGCCCCATCGTCTAGTTGTCTTAAAATTTCTGCCCTGTATTTGGCACTGTCCATCACCACCACCGCCCCACCTTTGTCAGCTGGTTTAATTGTTATTAGAGTATTGTCAGCTAAAGCCTTAAGTGTGTTTCTTTCAACCAGTGTCAAATTTTGAACTGTAGAAGCTCTAAAGTCCTTTTTCAATCTCTCGATATCCCTCTGCACCAATTCTACATAGGACTCCACAAAATGATTTCTACTAGGTGGTTGAAAATTGCTTTTGCTATATAGGCCCACCCCTTTCAAGGTAAAGCCATTGCCACCACTATCTGTAGTGGTGCTCGGGAGTTCGGGACTTCCTGTTCTTTCAGAGAAAAAAGTTGTTAGTCTTAGTCTTCTATAAAAGGCTTGCAAATCTACCTCCAATGCAAACCAGTCGGAGCTACATGAGGGGCAGAATGACAACCCCTTGGACAGTACCTTGATTTCAACATCCGATAAAACAACAGACAAAATATTTACCACCAACTCCTTGTTGTCACTCAGTTGTCCTTCATATTCCTTGTTCTCATCATGGCATTCCGTCCAGGACGTTGTTCTCGGGATGTCCCTCCACCTTTTGTGTTTACGGCCCCCTCTCCGACCACGTCTCCGGGGATAGCTTTGTCTGTCTTCTCCTTGCCTAAAAAAGGCTGACGATGTTGTTGTGTCTTCTTAGACCCTCCAGCATTGGAGTCGTCTGTTGATTCTGAATCAGCAGTGGTAAAGCCAAAGTTGGTCTGTTTTCTCACTTGTGGCCTTCTGCGCCTCCTGGTTCCATTAACTCTCTTAATACCATTATTCAAATATTGGCCAGATCCCATCTGCCAAGAGAAGACACGGCCTGCCTTATAGTCATCCGCATCCCGGAACCATTTGGTCCTTTTGGTAGTCTCTATATCATTCCTGAATTTCGTCAGGTTTTCTTCCATTTTAATCTTAAGGGGATCCCAGTCCAGGGCTGTAAGCTGAGCCCTCACTTGTACCTCAAGTTCTGTGATGTTTTTCTTTATAACAATCATTTCTGCCTTCAAGAATTCAATGTTTAACAACATAACATCAAAAGCATACTTGTTAGTAATCGATTCAAACTTCATACAGAACTGGATATTTTCTGGTAACAAAGTGGGTCTAAGATGTGGCCGTAGCCCCCGTGGGATCCTCCGCGCTTTGAAGTATTCGGTCAAAGTCATGACATGTAGTTCAAAGGAAATTAATCTCCTCTTTTCATTTTCCAATTTCCTCCTTAACATCTCAACAGTGGGTTTACTAAGAAATCCAGTATCCATACTTGTGCCAGCCAGAATCCGAGCCGCATCATCATCGGTATATGAGAAAGTGATGGCATTCTCAGACTCACCCATCTCTGAATTCATAAATCCTTCCGCCATTGCGGTGTGGTGCAGGTCAACCAGGTTCCAATAGTCCAAAGCAAGCAAGATGGTTAACCGCACTTCACTTCACCGGAGCGCCAGTCCAAGTCCAGGGAACCCACTAGGACCGTAGAAGTCTGAAGATAGGAAAATGACAGCGCTCCATCCGGGTGTAATCCAAATATGAAAATTTATTAAGCCATAAAACAGCAAACAGCAACGTTTCGACCTAATAGGTCTTTATCAAGCATACCCTGCAGTACATAGGTCCGGCTATATATAGTGTGTGTGTCACGCAGGGCACCAATCACCAACATGCCGCCCACTACCACATAATTAGCAAATTAAAAATTAAAAAACAGACATCAAACATGTGCCAATTAAAAATCTCCCAGCACTAGTAATAGATATGTGTCTAGCAGCAGACACATCTCTACAACAACTGTTAGGCTAGGTTCACATTGCGTTAGTGGGTGTCCGCTGACGGAATCCATTTCATAGTGGCATTAACGCTATGTAACGGATCCGTTAGTGCACCCATTGACCGCAATTATGTAGTGCATCGCTAACGCATGCCATTATTGGCATGCGTTAGTGATGTGCTGTTATTTTGTGACGGACCCTCGAACGCTGCTTGCAGCATTTTTGGGTCCGTTCCCGCTAGCGCAGATAGAGCATCTGCACTTTTCGGCAATTGCGTTAACGCAATCCGTTAGCGTATGCGCTAAACGGACTGCACTAATGCAATGTGAACCTAGCCTTAAGGGGAGACTTTGTGCAGCAGGCCTTCGTGGTAAAATAGCTGCTAGGAAACCACTGCTAAGGACAAGCAACAAGCAGAAGAGACTTGTTTGGGCTAAAGAACACAAGGAATGGACATTAGACCAGTGGAAATCTGTGCTTTGGTCTGATGAGTCAAAATTTGAGATCTTTGGTTCCAACCACCATGTCTTTGTGCGATGCAGAAAAGGTGAACGGATGGACTCTACATGCCTGGTTCCCACCGTGAAGCATGGAGGAGGAGGTGTGATGTGTGGGGGCACTTTGCTGGTGACACTGTTGGGGATTTATTCAAAATTGAAGGCATACTGAACCAGCATGGCTACCACAGCATCTTCCAGTGGCATGCTATTCCATCCAGTTTGCGTTTAGTTGGACCATCATTTATTTTTCAACAGGACAATGACCCCAAACACACCTCCAGGCTGTGTAATGGCTATTTAGCCAAGAAGGAGAGTGATGGGTGCTACGCCAGATGACCTGGCCTCCACAGACACCAGACCTGAACCCAATCGAGATGGTTTGGGGTGAGCTGGACTGCAGAGTGAAGGCAAAAGGGCCAACAAGTGCTAAGCATCTCTGGGAACTCCTTCAAGATTGTTGGAAGACCATTCCTGGTGACTACCTCTTGAAGCTCATCAAGAGAATGCCAAGAGTGTGCAAAGTAGTCATCAAAGCAAAATGTACAATTTTCATAGTCAAGAAAATACAGAAAAATCTTTAAATGAGAAGGTGTGTTCAAACTTTTGGTCTGTACTGTATATATATACATATATATATATATATATATATATATATATATATTATACAGTACCATATAGTATATTAACGCCATGTACACTAGTGTACACCAAGCTCACTGCTAAAAATGTAAGAAAACCTTGTTGGAATTGCTATTATTTCATCATTCTTTGTAGTTTTTTGGGTCATTATTTATGTTCTTTAAAATGCAAGGATTTTTTAAAGTATGCAACATACAAAGTGCAAAGTGTCTTTTTGGTAGTTGTCTCGAAAATTGCGCAAGTTAAGAGTTAAGAATTTTTCTATCATACAACATTTATTCAATGTGGAACTGATGCCAACTTTTAAAAGAATATCTTAAATAAAGTATAAGACCAGATACATCAATAAAACTACATGTGTGTGAGGAGTAGAATAAAAGTAGTTAATTTCCTGCGCATCCGCTGCCCCATTGTGAGGTGCGGGGAGGTGGGGGTGGAGTTCTGGCTGCGCATGCACGGTCGGAAAAAGCGGACCGTCGGCAGAAAAAAATGTTACATGTAACGTTTTTTGCTCCCGGCTGTCCGCCACAACACGGCGCAACCGTCGCACGACGGTTGCGACGTGTGTCAATGTGTCGCAATGCATCGCTAATGTTAGTCTATGGGGCAAAAACGCATCCTGCAGACAACTTTGCAGGATGCGTTTTTTCCCCTAAACGACGCATTGCGACGTATTGAAAAAAACGCTAGTGTGAAAGTAGCCTTATCCATTCAGTCAGTTTGTGGAAATTGGACTGGACTCAAATGTCATCCGAGTGTAGTTCAATAGTTTCCCACGCACTCATTGACTTGCATGGCCAAGGGAGATATCAATATTCGTCCAACTCGGGCATGCTGCAATTTTTTTCTCCTCTGACTGACATGTTCATGGCCCAATAGAATAACATTGGATTGAGTGCGATCCAAGGCTTTGTCTGATCACACTCGGACAGCAAATACGCTCCTAACGGTGAGGCAAAGTGAGGTTTTATGAGAGATAAACAAAATTAAATATTGAGCTCTGTACCCTAAAAATGCTATGCAATTAATGAACACAGAATTTTGGACTTAGGACTTTTCAGTTTTATGTGCACTCTCGGAGTAAACTACTGAAAATAAGATGGCAGTGAGCTCTTTCAGGTACAAAAAAAAAAGCGTACCTAAGGCAACATCCTCTGTACACAACTCTGCAAATACAAATGCTTAGAAATTCCAAGGCTTAGATAACTGAGCTTGGGCAGAGAATTATTATGAATCCATTTAAAGTCTTCATACTGCTCATCATTTGGAATCAAAAAGTGCTTTTTAATGCTGGTAGTGAGGGGTCTACATATTAAAAAAATATTAATGCATGAGATTAATTTCTGAAAATATCAGAAAATTCTCCTGCAATATAAAAATGTCCCCTGTGAGATACTAAGGTCATCATCATCCATGGTGTAGATTGAAGAGTATAGAACAAATCTCTGCAATATTAATGATAGGCGAGAGCTCAGGTTTCCATTTTCCTATAGAATTAATTTTGTATTAAGTAAAGAAAATCAGAATATTCTTCCTAGAATGAGTTCCTCCAGATACTGGATCCTTACAGAGTCAATTTGTGAAGAGGCGGAATATTCACATTTAATATTTAATTAAGTCCGGGAACTGTCAGAATATTTACCTATCCTTTGGAATTGGAATTCCACTGACCCAAGAACCCTGCAGATGAGAAGAAACGTCTGGGCACTCTGGGGGATTACTTTTTTTTCTTTAGCATTAATTCCTAATGATGTAGTAATATTCCTCTTCTAGGGATTATTTAAAATGAAATATATTAATGTGAGCAATGGAAGAAGGGTTTAAAAAGACGAAATCTTCTGGGGAAAAATGTTTTAGGATTAAATGTTTGGATCCAGAATTAAAATTACTGTTAGTGAATGTGTAAGAACATGGACATACTACCAATGTTCTCACCTGAAGAATATGTAAATTGATGTAATGTGAAATGTGAACTGTGTTGTTCGTTAAAGATGTTAGCAATGTCGATAATGTAGTAACTTGACATTAGGGATAGTGAGAGTTAATATTCTGGACAAGCCCAGAGTGGGAGGGGCTAAGTTGAAGGAGAAGTGACAGTTGACTGGTACTGAGTAAGATAGGGCCTGGAGTGCACAGAGAAAGGGCTCAAGGTCAATGTGAGCATTGCTGCATCTGTGGGTGTCCCCAAGTGAGAGGAGACAAGAAGAAGAGATAGCAAGATCCAGAGCAGTAGTTACTAAGAGACAAAGTGATTTTCTGGAGACAGGTCGTGGGAGAAGACACCTAGTAGTACAGCCCTAGGTTTATAACTCTGGAAATTAAGGGGCTTAGAGAGAACAGAATACACCAAACAAGTCGAGTGCCCTGACAGGAGTTCCAGAGTGTCAGTACTAGAGAAGATAAGTACCGGCCATAATGGCATCATACTTCTCCTAAGTGGAGAGAAGAAGCTGAATCGTGGGTTGAGTAAAGGATTCTTGCTAAACAAATCTATAGTGTCGAGCTGAGTTTTGGTGAACTAGTGAGAAACAATGAATACAGAAGATAAATGAAGACATTAAAGATGAAGGAATTGAAACAGTGTGGAAAATGCTCCACGTTGTGAAGGAAACAGTCATGAGATTGAGTACCGGCAATCTCCTGTATATATTCCCTACCATGTCCCCGTTTTGTAAATTATTTTCGAATGGTGGTGTCCCTCATTGAACTGTGAAACAATTGGTCTTGGCAAACCAGCAACATCAGTTACATGGCGGTGGACACGACTCCGATTGGAATCACACTCCTAGTAGGGGTTTTTCAGGCAGCAGGTCCCCTGGAAGCATCATAAACATCTGATAAGAGAAGTCCTGTTGTTGCTATCCCTACCCACCCTAGAAACAATGGTTAACTTGAGTGGTGAACTTAAGTTGTCAGACGTCAGTTATTAGCTCCAAGATATATCACTGACACAGGTTGGCTTTAGGGTTAAAACACTGAAGGCATTTGCATGCAGATATAAGGTTAATTTTCATGTAAATACCAACTAAAGCCTTGTAGCTGCTTTATTAGAGCAGTGGCTACAGGGAAAAAATGAACATATACTGTATCCTTCCTGTAGCTGTTACAGATCTGCAACACAGGACTAAGGTAGAAGGGAGAAAACTGACCCTGCACTATGACTAGGCTGAAACCCTACGCTGCAGTGGGCGACCCATTCCTTGCAAATAGACCCACCGATGATCCTAGGTTAATGTCAAGCGAAGACCTATAGATAAGGGGAAGGGTTCCCTAAAAGAACTAAGGACTGGGAACAAAAACGGGTCACCTCCTAATAGAAAACACAGAGAAGGCTGCAGATCCCAATAGAACCAGAGGTCCCAGCACTGCACAAATAACACACACAGAACACAAAGCAAAGCACCAAGATAGAGCTCAAGCAGATTAACACTGATGTCCAGCAAGGACTGGGAGGCAGGTGCGGGTTAATAAAGAATGATACAAACACCTAACCCAAGACAAACCCAGCACCAGAGGAAAAAGACCAGCAGCCAGAACTCCACAAGAACATGGCAGATAATCACAAACTAAACAGATTCTAACAGTACCTCCCCTTTAATGAGGATCCCCCAGATCCTCTAGGCCGGGCCTTATTCGGAAATCTCCTGTGAAAAGCCTTAATTAACCTTGAGGATGAGATGTCCACAGCTTTCACCCAGGAATTGTCCTCGGGATCGAAACCCTTCCAGGACACAAGATACTGTAACCCTCCTCTATGCCTCCTGGAATCAAGAATGCGTGAAATCTCAAACTCGCAGTCCTCATCAATTGGAGGAGCAGACTGCATAGCCACCTTATTTGGCATGTCAAGCCTCTTCAGCAAAAATACATGAAAAACTGAATTTATTTTCCAGGATGAAGGAATGTCTAATCTCACCGCTGCCGAGTTGACAATGTGAACCACTTTGAAAGGTCCTACAAACTTCGGCCCTAACTTTTTAGAAGGGATCTTCAAACACAGATTCCTAGAGGACAACCAAACCATGTCCCCAACAACACACCTCGCCTCCCTTCCTCTCTTTTCAAAATATTTCTTAGACCTCCTATTAGCCTGTTTAAGATTATGGCGCACACTGGTCCAAACCCTTTCCAAATTTCCAGAAAAACTCTCTTCCTCAGGCACCACTGCCCCAATCCTAGAAAAAGGACCGAAAGATGGATTCTTCCCAGTACAACAAAAGAAAGGAGAACACCCAGCCGAAGAAGATGTATGATTATTGAGAGCAAACTCAGCTAATGGTAGATATTCCGACCACATCTCCTGATTGTCCACTACAAAACATCTCACAAACTGCTCAATGTCCTGGTTCTTCCTCTCAGTCTGTCCATTGGACTGCGGATGATAGCCCGATGAAAATGACAAATGAACCTTAAGTCTGTCACAAAAGGCATGCCAAAAGCGAGCCACAAACTGTGGTCCCCTATTGGAGACAATGTCCGTGGGAACACCATGGAGTCTGACAATCTCTTTCACAAATGCCCTGGCAAGTGTCTTAGCGCAGGGTAATTTATTGAACGGGACCAGATGACACATCTTACTAAACCGGTCCACAACAACCCAGATAACAGAAAAACCCTCAGAGGCCGGCAGGTCGGTGATAAAATCTATTGCAAGATGTGTCCATCGAGAACTAGGAACCTCTAACGGGCAAAGCAACCCTGCCACCGGAGCATGAGAAGCCTTAGACCTAGCGCACATGGTACACTGACGCACCCACTTGACAATTTCTCTTAGCCACCCCGGCCACCAGAAACTCCGACCGATCAACTTTCTTGCTTCGGCAATCCCTGGATGACCCACCAAACAAGACTCATGACATTCCATAAACAAAGCTCTAGGCACAAATAATTTCCCATACGGAGTGTTAGTTGGTGCCACATCCTGGGCTTTAAGAAAGCTATTTTCTAACTTAGAACCTAATGCTGCTACCACCACCCCTCTCTGCAGTATACAGGTCCTTCTCAAAAAATTAGCATATAGTGTTAAATTTCATTATTTACCATAATGTAATGATTACAATTAAACTTTCATATATTATAGATTCATTATCCACCAACTGAAATTTGTCAGGTCTTTTATTGTTTTAATACTGATGATTTTGGCATACAACTCCTGATAACCCAAAAAACCTGTCTCAATAAATTAGCATATCAAGAAAAGGTTTTCTAAACGACCTATTACCCTAATCTTCTGAATCAACTAATTAACTCTAAACACATGCAAAAGATACCTGAGGCTTTTATAAACTCCCTGCCTGGTTCATTACTCAAAACCCCCATCATGGGTAAGACTAGCGACCTGACAGATGTCAAGAAGGCCATCATTGACACCCTCAAGCAAGAGGGTAAGACCCAGAAAGAAATTTCTCAACAAATAGGCTGTTCCCAGAGTGCTGTATCAAGGCACCTCAATGGTAAGTCTGTTGGAAGGAAACAATGTGGCAGAAAACGCTGTACAACGAGAAGAGGAGACCGGACCCTGAGGAAGATTGTGGAGAAGGACCGATTCCAGACCTTGGGGAACCTGAGGAAGCAGTGGACTGAGTCTGGTGTGGAAACATCCAGAGCCACCGTGCACAGGCGTGTGCAGGAAATGGGCTACAGGTGCCGCATTCCCCAGGTAAAGCCACTTTTGAACCATAAACAGCGGCAGAGGCGCCTGACCTGGGCTACAGAGAAGCAGCACTGGACTGTTGCTAAGTGGTCCCAAGTACTTTTTTCTGATGAAAGCAAATTTTGCATGTCATTCGGAAATCAAGGTGCCAGAGTCTGGAGGAAGACTGGGGAGAAGGAAATGCCAAAATGCCTGAAGTCCAGTGTCAAGTACCCACAGTCAGTGATGGTGTGGGGTGCCATGTCAGCTGCTGGTGTTGGTCCACTGTGTTTCATCAAGGGCAGGGTCAATGCAGCTAGCTATCAGGAGATTTTGGAGCACTTCATGCTTCCATCGGCTGAAATGCTTTATGGAGATGAAGATTTCATTTTTCAGCACGACCTGGCACCTGCTCACAGTGCCAAAACCACTGGTAAATGGTTTACTGACCATGGTATTACTGTGCTCAATTGGCCTGCCAACTCTCCTGACCTGAACCCCATAGAGAATCTGTGGGATATTGTGAAGAGAAAGTTGAGAGACGCAAGACCCAACACTCTGGATGAGCTTAAGGCCGCTATTGAAGCATCCTGGGCCTCCATAACATCTCAGCAGTGTCACAGGCTGATTGCCTCCATGCCACGCCGCATTGAAGCAGTCATTTCTGCCAAAGGATTCCCGACCAAGTATTGAGTGCATAACTGAACATTATTATTTGATGGTTTTTTTGTTTGTTATTAAAAAACACTTTTATTTGATTGGATGGGTGAGACACGTTTTTTGGGTTATCAGGAGTTGTATGCCAAAATCATCAGTATTAAAACAATAAAAGACCTGACAAATTTCAGTTGGTGGATAATGAATCTATAATATATGAAAGTTTAATTGTAATCATTACATTATGGTAAATAATGAAATTTAACACTATATGCTAATTTTTTGAGAAGGACCTGTAGATTCTTCCTTTTCAGTATTATCCGCTGGGGAGAAACTTTGAGACCAAGCATAAGCTTTAACATTTTTTGTCCCAGGGATATATGTCACAGAGAAATGGAACCGGGCAAAAAACAATGCCCACCTAGCTTTACTGGCATTCAAACGTTTAGCAGCATCCAGATAGATCAGGTTCTTATGATCAGTAAAGGCTTGTATAGGATGTCTATCACCCTCCAAATAATTTCGCCAATGCTCAAACGCTAGCTTAAGAGCCAGCAATTCTCGGTTCCCAACATCGTAGTTAAGCTCCGCCTCTGAAACTTTCTTAGAAAAGAAAGCACAGGAATGCACCCCATCCTCTCTCTTCTGGGACAGAACAGCCCCCATTCCTACTGATGAGGTGTCCACCTCTACCAGAAAGGGCTTAGTCTTATCTGTCTGGATCAAAACAGGAGCAGAGCTAAACCTCTCCTTGAGATGCTCAAAAGCCTTAACAGCCTCAGGGGACCATTGGACAGTATTGGAACCCTTATTAGTAAGATCAGTAAGGGGTTTTGCGATAACAGAAAAATGATTTATGAATTTTCTATAATAATTAGCAAACCCTAAAAATCTCTGAATCGACTTCAAGCATTCAGGTCTAGGCCACTCCAATACCACCTGAACTTTCACCAGGTCCATCTCAAAACCATCACTGGAAACAAAGTACCCCAAAACAATAATTTTCTGCACCGCAAACTCGCATTTCTCAAGTTTAGCAAAGAGTGAGTGTTCGCTCAGAATCTGCAGAACCTCACGGACTCTCTGCCAATGTGAATCCAGATCGGGCAAATAGATCAAAATATCATTCAAATAAACAATCACACTCCTACCGATCAACGGCCTCAGGATGTCGTTAGTGAAATTTTGAAAGAACGCCAGAGCATTTGTAAGGCCGAAAGGCATAACTAGACACTCAAAATGACCTTCTGGGGTATTAAAGGCAGTCTTTCATTCATCGCCTTCTTTAACCCGCAGCAAATTATATGCCCCACGGAGATCGATCTAAGAGAACCACTTGGCTCCAACTGATTGGTTAAACAAATCCGGAATTAGCGACAAGGGGTAAGGATTGCACACAGTGATCTTATTAATCTCCCTTAAATCCAGACACGGCCTAACACCCCCATCTTTTTTTTTTACAAAAAAGAACCCCACAGCCACGGGGGACTTAGAGGGTCTTATATGACTTGCAGCAAGACTAATCTGCAGGAATTCCTTTAAGGCCTCTCTCTCTGGAATTGTCAGATTAAATAAACAACTCTTAGGGAGAGTAGCACCTGGGACAAACTCAATAGCGCAATGGTAATCTCTATGGGGTGGTAGAGCTTGTGACTCCACTTCTGAAAATACTTTACAGAATTCCTGAATGGCTTCAGGTAGCTCATTTTTCACAACAGCAGCAATATGTACATCACAACATTTCCCATAACACTCCTTATCCCAGGATCTTATCGTACTTGACGACCATTGTGCATTTTTAACCATGGTAACCCCAGGACAACTGGAAAAGGCAATTTTTCAAGTGCAAACAAATCTAAGGATTCCTGGTGTTCCATATTCACAGTGAGTGGAAACCCGGTGACCTTTCGAGAAACGTACTCATGCTCTAGAGGAGTGTTATCAATCGCCACTACAGGAAAAGGGCATGATAAAGGTACAGAATCAATCTTATACATGTCTAGAAATTTTTGATCAATCAAATTAAGTGCAGAACCACAGTCCACTATCATTTGAAAATCAATCGAATGACCACAACAGGTAGAACTACCAGAAAAAGAAACTCTTGCCGACCATAAAAATGCAATGCGAAAGGGAGGGTTATTCGGATGAACCTTTTTTTTTCTTTTTTTCTTATTTATGCATCCTTCACATTGCTTAATAAAATCGTCAGCCTTACCACAATAAAGGTATAGCCCCTCAGAAAATCTTTTCTGCCTTTCCTGGGAACGAGAGAACATCGCCCGAAGTTGCATCAGCTCCCCACAGTCAACGGAACTCTCCAGCAAAATTGAAACCTCCTCATTCTGTCTACCTCTCAGTCTTCTATCCACCGGGATAGCAAAATGCATAGCAGCCTCAAGCATAGCAGGTGCAGGATATGCAATGAGCAAATCTTTAACCCTGTCATTCAAACCTGCTATAAACTGACTCTTGAGTGCTGGATCATTCCAGCTGACCTCTGCAGACCATCGTCTGAACTGGGTACAATATCTCTCAGTGTCGCCAGAACCCTGTTTCAGCCGCCTGAGTTCTGCCTCGGCTGTAGTGACCCAATCAGGATCATCATACAATACCCCCATAGCAGAAAAAAACGCTTCTACTGACATCAAACAAGGGTCATCTGGACGCAATGAAAATACCCAAACTTGCGGCTCACCTCGCAATAACGAAATAATAATTCCCACACGCTGTAATTCAGCCCCTGAAGACCTGGGTCTAAGCCGAAAATAAAGTAAACATGCATTTTTAAACAAAAAAAATTCCTTCCGTTTACTGCCGTGCTCGTTAATAAAGAGTGATACAAACACCTGACCCAAGACAAACCCAGCACCAGAGGGAAAAGACCAGCAGCCAGAACTGCTCAAGAAAATGGCAGAGAGTCACAAACGAAACAGATTCTAAGAGTAGCCACTTGCTACCAGTCATTGGGGTAATGGAAGAAGCCGTAACAGTCACAGTGAGTGCACTGTAATAAATCCTCACTATGATTGACAGCCTGCTCTGAAATATGTCAGTGCAGTGTGTATGTGCAGGGCAGTCTGTCAATCAATGTGCTTGAGAGTGCTTACAGCACACTCTCTGTATGCTGACTGTAACCGTTCCCTGCATGCCCCAATGACTGGAAGAGAGTGGCTACAGGGAGAACAAAACTTAATTTTCTCCCTGTAGCTGTTGCTCCATTAAGTAGACTACACAGGTTTTAAACACTGTTTATCTTCAGATTATCCTTATATCTGTAGGAAAATAGCATTTCCCAAGATGACTGGTTCCCTTTAATATCTTACTATGTTCTGTATACATGGCATTGGTTATTGTTAAGGGTGGGAACAGTCACAAACACTTGGGGGAGTAGGATCAATCGAATGTATAGTATGGAGTCTATCACTTTCTAGTTAAGACCGTGAATGAAGGCAGAAGTATCCACCTATATTAGGCCACGGTCACACGAGTGTATGCTCTCAAGAGAATTGGGTCGATTATGCAAATCACACTCTGATTAAACTCTAATTAGGGATTGATCAGAGTGTGAGCATAGTGTGATCCTATCCTCTCGGATGAGGATAAGATGGGTAAAATAATTTCTCCATCTTCCTTTTTGTTAGTCTGTGAAAGTCGGATTGCACTCTGATGTTTTCCACGCACTCGGATATCGATCAAACTCGGGCATACAGGGATTTTTTTGTCGGGCAAGTACCTGACCCCATAGAATAACATTGGATCTGATGTTTTGTTGGAACTATGGCCATGTGAATGAGCCCTTAGAGTTTACAAATACACTTAATTCATAGAAAATTCTGTCTAGTTTCACATTACTTTTGTTAACCTACTAAAACAATGGGTCCAGATGAAAGGAAATATGACTCCTGGATCTGACTACAGTATGCAATGTTTGTTTGTAGTCTGTAACCATGGAGACAAATAAGTCTGCATAGAAGCTGTATATGCAAAGTTTGATAAGTATATTTTCAGTGAAAACTTTGTACAAAGTAATTTATGTTTTTTGTTATTGTTCTCTCATTTTTTTATTAGCACCATATATAGTTTTGTATTGATTTATGCATATATATGTACCATTTTTACTAGATATTTCCTACTATTGATCCTTCAGCCCATTTATGTATTAGATATTGTTCTTAGCAGCTTTACTTGATCCCAACAAAGAAAATTTTATTGAAATTTGGAGAAAGAAAAATTGTCTTGTTCCAGAAGATGTAATAGACAAGGATTGAAGAGGCACTTGGCCTCCTAAAAAAAAAAGTTCACTGAGTTACAGCAGTCATTCCAGCATCCCAAATATTACCCATTGATTTTCAACAACTGCGCCACTTGAGGTTCTCGAGTATAAACGTAGGGAGATGATAGATTGTTTTTTAGTGAAGTTCAGGCTCGGAATGTTTCCCTCTTTCGTTTCATCTATTCGTTAATCCTGTCCCTTGGAATGAGTAAATCTTTTATAGAAGCCATGCGGCATTTCATAGCCATAGAGGAATAATACAAAAGGCATAATACAATTTACAATAGGTGACATGGCCTGGTAAATCTGAAGCCGCTTATGCATTAGGAAAAAACTCAGAATTAATAGTGTTGTCATCAGCATAATTAAAGAAATACTAATTCATGAGAAATTTGCCCTAGGAATAACAGTGTCCTCGTGAGTCTCTCTGTACCTAGCGCTGTACGATGTAAAGCCCAAATCAACTGTTACAACAGTTATCACATTCCCCCCTCCCCAAAAAAATACATCCTTCAACTATCCATCAATTACTCATAGGCAAAGCCATTTGTATGACCTGAATTAAAAGTTCTTGACATTATTAATTCTTGGAGATAAGTAAATCCTCTTCTGAAGTTTTCAGTTTCTAAAAATGCCATTGTTTTATCCTTTGCTGATGAATTAGTTCACCAAGGTCATTTATTCTGGAAAATACCAGAATTTCGACAAATTTTTTTTTGTATTAAGTTTGTTATGAAGAAAATAACTGCTTAAATGTAGGTTTTGAGCAAAAATATGGAGAGCCTAATGAAAAGCGAAATTATAACTATAAAATGGCTGCAGACTGTACTAATGCTTAAAAAAATCCCTATTTCCAATAACTTATATTTATTACAAACAGGCGGTGTGCCCCTTCCACCCCCCTCCCCCCCCCCCGTTTCTGATCGGAGCTAAGTATTTCATCTGTTTAGCTTCCCGTGGTTGGGTGTCCCAGTTTGGATTTGCCCTTAATTAAAATTGATGTAGTTTGACACATGGTGAGGTTTTAATAGTGGAGACAGTCTTGGATCGTCCCGATGGGTACACCTTGCCATGGTAGGATGGCCTTTATGTTTGTTTTTTTTTAAATCAAAATATCATTATCTAAGTACCCTATCTTATTTACATGTACTATTAAGGACAAGGGAACGGCGGAAAAAATAGTGGCACTCAGCACTGATTATTTAAAACGGCATCTTTATTGAGGGATCATGCACACGATGTAGACCTAGGAAAGCAGAGATGAGCGACAGCAGTGACATAGGAAGAAGGATATGGATATCACTAAAATAGTATCGACCAATAGGGTTGAGCGAAACGGGTCGAACATTTTCAAAAGTCGCCGACTTTTGGCTAAGTCGGGGTTTCATGAAACCCGATCCGACCCCTGTGCGGGGTCGGCCATGCGGTACGCGACTTTCGCGCCAAAGTCGCGTTTCAATGACGCGAAAAGCGCCATTTCTCAGCCAATGAAGGTAAACGCAGAGTGTGGGCAGCGTGATGACATAGGTCCTGGTCCCCACCATCTTTGAGAAGGGCATTGCAGTGATTGGCTTGCTGTCTGCGATGTCACAGGGGCTATAAAGAGGCGTTCCCGCCGACCGCCATCTTACTGCTGCTGATCTGAGCTTAGGGAGAGGTTGCTGCCGCTTTGTCAGAAGCAGGGATAGCGTTAGGCAGGGTCCATTAACCACAAAACCGCTTGTGCTGCAGCGATTTGCACTGTCCAACACCACCCTCGGTGTGCAGGGACAGTGGAAGTTTTTTTTTTTTTTTTCCCCCTCAGCGCTGTAGCTCATTGGGCTGCCCTAGAAGGCTCCCTGATAGCTGCATTGCTGTGTGTACGCCGCTGTGCAAACCAACTGCTTTTTTCAAAGCACAAATCCTCTTGTTCCTTCCTTTCTGCACAGCTATCTTTTTTGTTTGTCCACACTTTTTATTTGATTTGTGCATCAGTCCACTCCTTATTGCTGCCTGCCATACCTGGCTGAGATTACTGCAGGCAGGGAGATAGTAATTGTAGGACATTCCCTGTTTTTTTTTTTTTTTGGTGGGAGATTAAGATTGGCAATTTGGCATTTCTGCTAGAGTGCCATCCCTGTGTGTGCCATCTCTCTCACATAGTGGGCCATAGAAAGCCTTTTCATTTTTCTGTATTTTTTTTTGTGGGGTGTATATATTCTCCCTGATAAAAATACAGTGGGAGATTAATATTAGCCTTTGGGCTTCTGTGCCAGTCCTGAGTGTGCCATCTCTCTCACAAATAGTGGGCCATAGAAAGCCTATTTAATTTTTTTTTGGGTTTTATAAATTTTCCCTGAAAAAAGGGAGATTAATATTGGCCTCTGGGCTTGTGTGCCAGTTGTGAGCGTGCCATCTGTGCCAGCCCTGAGCGTGCCATCTCTCTCACAAATAGTGGGCCATAGAAAGCCTATTTAATTTTTTTTTGGGTTTTATAAATTTTCCCTGAAAAAAGGGAGATTAATATTGGCCTCTGGGCTTGTGTGCCAGTTGTGAGCGTGCCATCTGTGCCAGTTGTGAGCGTGCCATCTCTCTCACAAATAGTGGGCCATAGAAAGCCTATTTAATTTTTTTTTTTGGTTTTATAAATTCTCCCTGAAAAAAAGGGAGATTAATATTGGCCTCTGGGGTTGTGTGCCAGTTGTGAGCGTGCCATCTGTGCCAGTCCTGAGCGTGCCATCTCTCTCACAAATAGTGGGCCATAGAAAGCCTATTTAATTTTTTTTTTGGTTTTATAAATTTTCCCTGAAAAAAGGGAGATTAATATTGGCCTCTGGGCTTGTGTGCCAGTTGTGAGCGTGCCATCTGTGCCAGTTGTGAGCGTGCCATCTCTCTCACAAATAGTGGGCCATAGAAAGCCTATTTAATTTTTTTTTTGGTTTTATAAATTTTCCCTGAAAAAAGGGAGATTAATATTGGCCTCTGGGCTTGTGTGCCAGTTGTGAGCGTGCCATCTGTGCCAGCCCTGAGCGTGCCATCTCTCTCACAAATAGTGGGCCATAGAAAGCCTATTTAATTTTTTTTTTTGGTTTTATAAATTCTCCCTGAAAAAAAGGGAGATTAATATTGGCCTCTGGGGTTGTGTGCCAGTTGTGAGCGTGCCATCTGTGCCAGTCCTGAGCGTGCCATCTCTCTCACAAATAGTGGGCCATAGAAAGCCTATTTAATTTTTTTTTTGGTTTTATAAATTTTCCCTGAAAAAAGGGAGATTAATATTGGCCTCTGGGCTTGTGTGCCAGTTGTGAGCGTGCCATCTGTGCCAGTTGTGAGCGTGCCATCTCTCTCACAAATAGTGGGCCATAGAAAGCCTATTTAATTTTTTTTTTGGTTTTATAAATTTTCCCTGAAAAAAGGGAGATTAATATTGGCCTCTGGGCTTGTGTGCCAGTTGTGAGCGTGCCATCTGTGCCAGTCCTGAGCGTGCCATCTCTCTCACAAATAGTGGGCCATAGAAAGCCTATTTAATTTTTTTTTTGGTTTTATAAATTCTCCCTGAAAAAAAGGGAGATTAATATTGGCCTCTGGGCTTGTGTGCCAGTTGTGAGCGTGCCATCTGTGCCAGTCCTGAGCGTGCCATCTCTCTCACAAATAGTGGGCCATAGAAAGCCTATTTAAATATTTTTTTGGTTTTATAAATTCTCCCAGAAAAAAAGGGAGATTAATATTGGCCTCTGGGCTTCTGTGCCAGTCCTGAGCGTGCCATCTGTGCCAGTCCTGAGCGTGCCATCTCTCTCACAAATAGTGGGCCATAGAAAGCCTATTTAAATATTTTTTTGGTTTTATAAATTCTCCCAGAAAAAAAGGGAGATTAATATTGGCCTCTGGGCTTGTGTGCCAGTTGTGAGCGTGCCATCTGTGCCAGTCCTGAGCGTGCCATCTCTCTCACAAATAGTGGGCCATAGAAAGCCTATTTAATTTTTTTTTTGGTTTTATAAATTCTCCCTGAAAAAAAGGGAGATTAATATTGGCCTCTGGGCTTGTGTGCCAGTTGTGAGCGTGCCATCTGTGCCAGTCCTGAGCGTGCCATCTCTCTCACAAATAGTGGGCCATAGAAAGCCTATTTAAATATTTTTTTGGTTTTATAAATTCTCCCAGAAAAAAAGGGAGATTAATATTGGCCTCTGGGCTTCTGTGCCAGTCCTGAGCGTGCCATCTGTGCCAGTCCTGAGCGTCCCATCTCTCTCACAAATAGTGGGCCATAGAAAGCCTATTTTTTTTTTTTTTGGGGTTTTAGAAATTCTCCCTGAAAAAAAAAGGGAGATTAATATTGCCCTTTGGGCTTGTGTGCCAGTACTAAGCGTGCCATCTCTCTCTCTCTCTCTCTCAGTCAGTGGGCCATAGAACGCCTATTTTTGGTTTTATTTGTTTTCTAAATTCTCCCTGAAAAAATCATTATATTTTATTTGGTTTCTAAATTCTTCCTGATAAAATCATATTTTTTTTATTATTTTTTTTCTAAAGTCTCCCTGAAAAAAACAAAACAAAAAAAAAAACAAACAAAAAAAACAGTGGGGGATTAATATTGGCCTTTCTGCTTGTGTGCCAGTCTTGACTCCTGTGTGCGTCATCTCTCACTCAGTGGGCCATAGAACGCCTATTTTTTGTTTTATTAGTTTTATAAATTCTCCCTGAAAAAATCATTTTATTTTATTTGGTTTCTAAATTCTTCCTGATAAAATCATATTTTTTTTATTATTTTTTTTTCTAAAGTCTCCCTGAAAAAAAAAAAAAAAAAACAGTGGGAGATTAATATTGGCCTTTCTGCTTGTGTGCCAGTCTTGACTCCTGTGTGCGTCATCTCTCAGTCAGTGGGCCATAGAACGCCTATTTTTGGTTTTATTTGTTTTATAAATTCTTCCTGAAAAAATCATTTTATTTTATTTGGTTTCTAAATTCTTCCTGATAAAATCATATTTTTTTTATTATTTTTTTTTCTAAAGTCTCCCTGAAAAAAAAAAAAAAAAACAACCAAAAAAAACAGTGGGAGATTAATATTGGCCTTTCTGCTTGTGTGCCAGTCTTGACTCCTGGGTGTGCCATCTCTCTCTCTCTCTCTCTCTCTCTCTCTCTCCAATTGTGGTCCATAGAAAGCCTATATTTTTTTTCCTTGATTTGGGTTCCAAAATCTACCAGAGAAAATAACTCCATCAATCATTGGTAGAAAAATATTGGCCTCTGGGCTTGTGTGCCACTCCTGATTCCTGTGTGCGTCATCTCTCACTCAGTGGCCCATAGAAAGCATATAGTTTGTTACATTTGTTTTCTAAATTCTCCCTGCAAAAATCTATTTTTTTTTTTTTTTGGTGTTTCTAAAGTGTTCCTGAAAAAAATAAAAATAAAAAAAAAATAATAGTGTGACATTAATATTAACATTTGTGCTTCAGTGACAGTCCTGCGTGTGGGGCATCTCTCTAATTTGCAGCCACCAAAAACAGAGTGTGTAACATTGGGCCTGATTTTCGCTGTGGTCTCACCAACCTGTAAAGGGGTAGCTAAATCATACTGAAGTTATAGCTCACCGTGTAAGTTGTGTGACTGCAACAAATAACGTTAGTTTGGTTACATTTTTAAAACAATGAGGAAGTCTAGTGGAAGAGGTCGTGGCCGGGGGCGTTCATTGTCAGCTGGTAATGAGGGTAGTGGTAGTGGTGGAGCATCAGGTGGTCGTGGGGAAAAAAATATTGCACCTAAGTCTGGAGCTGTGGAGCCAGGTTCGTCGTCCGGCTACACAAGGCCTCGAACGCTCCCTTTTCTGGGATTAGGAAAACCGCTTTTAAAGCCGGAGCAGCAAGAGCAAGTTTTGGCTTATCTTGCTGACTCAGCCTCTAGCTCTTTTGCCTCCTCTCGTGAAACTGGTAAAAGTAAAAGCAGCGCGTCGTTAGTGGATGTTCACGGTCAGGGACAAGTCACTTCCTTGTCCTCTTCAGCAAAAACAACAACAGAGAAGAATGCAGCAGGCGACACAACGGGTTACTCCATGGAGCTCTTTACACATACCGTCCCTGGCTTAGAAAGTGAAGCAGTTAACAGTCCATGCCCATTACAAGTTGAATCTGACATGGAGTGCACTGACGCACAGCCACAGCCAGACTACTATGCTGGTCCTTTGACTCAGACCACAACATTGCCCTCGCAGGGTGCTGATCAAGAATCAGACCCTGATGAGACTATGTTGCCCCATCACGAACGCTATACCACCAAACGACACGGTGACACAGACGAAGTTGCGCAGGAGGTACAAGAAGAGTTATTAGATGACCCAGTTCTTGACCCCGATTGGCAGCCATTGGGGGAACAGGGTGCAGGCGGCAGCAGTTCTGAAGCAGAGGAGGAGGAGGGGCCGCAGCAGGCATCAACATCGCCACAGGTTCCATCTGCCGGGCCCGTATCTTGCCCAAAACGCGTGGCAAAGCCAAAACCTGGTGGAGGACAGCGTGGCCATCCGGTTAAAGCTCAGTCTGCAATGCCTGAAAAGGTATCCCATGCTAGAAAGAGTGCAGTCTGGCATTTTTTTAAACAACATCCAATTGATCAGCGCAAAGTCATCTGTCAAAAATGTTCTACTTCCTTAAGCAGAGGTCAGAATCTGAAAAGTCTCAATACTAGTTGCATGCATAGACATTTAACCACCATGCATTTGAAAGCTTGGACTAACTACCAAACGTCCCTTAAGGTTGTTGCACCCTCGGCCAATGAAGCTAGTCATCAACGCAACATCCCTTCCGGCAGTGTAGGACCACCATTTAGCGCACCACCTGCTGTATCTGTGCAGGTATCTTTGCCAGGCCAAAGCAGTCAGGGTCAGGGAATCACCAGTTTCGTAGTAGGAAACACTGCATCTAGGGCACCGGCGGCAACAATACCATCTCCCACCGTCTCTCAGTCTGCCATGTCCACCGGCACCCCCGCTAGTTCCACGATCTCCAGCTCTCCAGTCCAGCTCACCCTACATGAGACTATGGTTAGAAAAAGGAAATACTTAGCCTCGCATCCGCGTACACAGGGTTTGAACGCCCACATAGCTAGACTAATCTCGTTAGAGATGATGCCCTACCGGTTAGTTGAAAGCGAAGCTTTCAAAGACCTGATGGACTACGCTGTACCACGCTACGAGCTACCCAGTCGACACTTTTTTTCCAGAAAAGCCATCCCAGCCCTCCACCAGCATGTTAAAGAGCGCATCGTCCATGCACTCAGGCAATCTGTGAGCACAAAGGTGCACCTGACAACAGATGCATGGACCAGTAGGCATGGCCAGGGACGTTACGTGTCCATCACGGCACACTGGGTAAATGTGGTGGATTCAGGGTCCACAGGGGACAGCAAGTTTGGGACAGTTCTGCCTAGCCCACGGTCTAGTAAACAGTTGTCTGTAGCCGTTCGCACCCCCTCCTCCTCCTCCTCCTCCTCGTCCTCCTGCAGAAGCAAGAGCTCGTCCACAGACCGCAGTCGCACAAACACTCCATCCGCACCTGCCACTGTTGCACACCAGGTCTCCCATTATGGGGCAGCTACTGGCAAACGTCAGCAGGCTGTATTGGCTATGAAGTGTTTGGGCGACAATAGACACACCGCGGAAGTTCTGTCCGAGTTCTTGCAGCAAGAAACGCAGTCGTGGCTGGGCACTGTAGATCTTGAGGCAGGCAAGGTAGTGAGTGATAACGGAAGGAATTTCATGGCTGCCATCTCCCTTTCCCAACTGAAACACATTCCTTGCCTGGCTCACACCTTAAACCTGGTGGTGCAGTGCTTCCTGAAAAGTTATCCGGGGTTATCCGACCTGCTCCTCAAAGTGCGTGGACTTTGCGCACATATCCGCCGTTCGCCTGTACACTCCAGCCGTATGCAGACCTATCAGCGTTCTTTGAACCTTCCCCAGCATCGCCTAATCATAGACGTTGCAACAAGGTGGAACTCAACACTGCACATGCTTCAGAGACTGTGCGAACAGAGGCGGGCTGTTATGTTTTTGTGGGAGGATACACATACACGGGCAGGCAGTAGGATGGCAGACATGGAGTTGTCAGGTGTGCAGTGGTCGAAGATTCAAGACATGTGTCAAGTCCTTCAGTGTTTTGAGGAATGCACACGGCTGGTTAGTGCAGACAACGCCATAATAAGCATGAGCATCCCCCTAATGCGTCTGCTGATGCAAAGTTTGACGCACATAAAGGATCAGGCGTCTGCACCAGAGGAAGAGGAAAGCCTTGATGACAGTCAGCGATTGTCTGGTCAGGGCAGTGTACATGACGAGGTACCGGGCGAAGAGGAGGTGGAGGATGAGGAGGATGATGGGGATGAGTATATTTTTAATGAGGAAGCTTTCCCGGGGGCACGGGAAATTGGTGGCGTGGCAAGGCCGGGTTCTGGTTTTTTGAGGGACACAAGTGACGTAGATTTGCCTGCAACTGCCCCTCAACCAAGCACAACCGCAGATTTGACAACGGGAACTTTGGCCCACATGGCGGATTATGCCTTGCGTATCCTCAAAAGGGACACACGCATTACAAAAATGATGAACGATGACGATTACTGGTTGGCCTGCCTCCTTGATCCTCGCTATAAAGGCAAATTGCAAAATATTATGCCACATGAGAACTTGGAACTAATATTAGCAACAAAACAATCAACTCTTGTTGACCGTTTGCTTCTGGCATTCCCTGCACACAGCGCCCGTGATCGTTCTCACACGAGCTCCAGGGGCCAGCAGACCAGAGGTGTTAGAGGGGCAGAAATCAGAAGTGGCGTTGGCCAGAGGGGTTTTCTGACCAGGTTGTGGAGTGATTTTTCTATGACCGCAGACAGGACAGGTACTGCAGCATCAATTCAAAGTGACAGGAGACAACATTTGTCCAGTATGGTTACAAACTATTTTTCATCCCTTATCGACGTTCTCCCTCAACCGTCATTCCCATTTGATTACTGGGCATCCAAATTAGACACCTGGCCAGAATTGGCAGAATATGCATTGCAGGAGCTTGCTTGCCCGGCAGCTAGTGTCCTATCAGAAAGAGTATTCAGTGCTGCAGGTTCAATACTAACAGAAAAAAGGACTCGTCTGGCTACCCAAAATGTAGATGATCTAACCTTCATTAAAATGAACCACAACTGGATTTCAAAATCTTTTGCCCCACCCTGCCCGGCTGACACCTAGCTTTCCTATGAAAAGGTCTTGCCTGTGGACTATTCTGAATGACTTTTCCAATCTCGTAATTTTCTTCACCTGATTGTCCAGCATACGACATGTTTCCACCTCACGAAATGGCCAAACTCCCCACACGGGGCCGTGCTATCGCCACTTTGCGCTTGGACCCTTGAGAGTGCTGTTTGTCTGAAGAGGTGGGTGTGGCCGCTTTTGGTCGACGGCACTGCCACTGGGTCCCTCATAGTACAATAAAGTGTCTCTGGCGGTGGTGGTGCGCACCCAACGTCAGACACACCGTTGTAATATGAGGGGCCCTGTGCCTGTACCGCCGGCCACAAGACAGTTCCCCCCCCCAGCTCAAACAGTGCTCTACCACTAGCAAAATTATCTCTCACAGCTTCACCAATGTGTAGTCTAGGCGCTGACATCCTTCAATGCCTGGCACTGACAATACCATTGTTTTGACATTTTTGTTATGTTAGGCCTTCGAAGCCTGTCTGCGGTCCCTTCTTTCTACAACTACTACACTGACCAGGCCACTGCTGGCCGTGTTACCCTGGAACCAATTTAAAAGTGCCTACAGTCAGCCCAATTTTGTTATGTTAGGCCTTGGAAGCCTGTCTGCGGTCACTCCTTCCACTAGACTTCCACTGACCATACACTGCTGCCCATGTACCCCTGGAACCAATTTAAAGTGCCTACAGCCAGCCCAATTTTGTTATGTTAGGCCTTCGAAGCCTGTCTGCGGTCACTCCTTCCACTAGACTTCCACTGACCAGACCACTGCTGCCCGTGTACCCCTGCAACCAATTTAAAAGTGCCTACAGCCAGCCCAAGTTTGTTATGTTAGGCCTTCGAAGCCTGTCTGCGGTCACTCCTTCCACTAGACTTCCACTGACCAGACCACTGCTGCCCGTGTACCCCTGGAACCAATTTAAAAGTGCCTACAGCCAGCCCAAGTTTGTTATGTTAGGCCTTCGAAGCCTGTCTGCGGTCACTCCTTCCACTAGACTTCCACAGACCAGACCACTGCTGCCCGTGTACCCCTGGAACCAATTTAAAAGAGCCTACAGCCAGCCCAAGTTTGTTATGTTAGGCCTTGGAAGCCTGTCTGCGGTCACTCCTTCCACTAGACTTCCACTGACCATACACTGCTGCCCATGTACCCCTGGAACCAATTTAAAAGTGCCTACAGCCAGCCCAAGTTTGTTATGTTAGGCCTTGGAAGCCTGTCTGCGGTCACTCCTTCCACTAGACTTCCACTGACCAGACCACTGCTGCCCGTGTACCCCTGGAACCAATTTAAAAGTGCCTACAGCCAGCCCAAGTTTGTTATGTTAGGCCTTCGAAGCCTGTCTGCGGTCACTCCTTCCACTAGACTTCCACAGACCAGACCACTGCTGCCCGTGTACCCCTGGAACCAATTTAAAAGTGCCTACAGCCAGCCCAAGTTTGTTATGTTAGGCCTTGGAAGCCTGTCTGCGGTCACTCCTTCCACTAGACTTCCACTGACCATACACTGCTGCCCATGTACCCCTGGAACAAATTTAAAAGTGCCTACAGCCAGCCCAAGTTTGTTATGTTAGGCCTTCGAAGCCTGTCTGCGTCCCGTTCTTTCAACTACAACTACACTGACCAGGCCACTGATGGCCGTGTTCCCCTGGAACCAATTTTAACTTGCCTACAGCCAGCCCTATGTTATTATGTTAGGCCTTCGAAGCCTGTCTGCGTCCCGTTCTTTCAACTACAACTACACTGACCAGGCCACTGATGGCCGTGTTCCCCTGGAACCAATTTTAACTTGCCTACAGCCAGCCCAATGTTAGGCCTTTGATGCCTGTCTGCCGTCACTCCTTCCACTAGGCCTCCACTGACCTGTCTATTGCTGCCCGTGTACCCCTTGAACCAACATCATTAAATATAAAAAAAATTAATTTGATTATAAAAAATAAGATCGTGTTGAGATCTCAAATGCAGACATTTTAACAATCAAAACAAACACACAACAAATATCTGGAACTGTACTACAAAGGTCCAACAGCTACAATTTCTTTCTCCTGCAAGAAGTTAACTGAAAGTTTTTTGGAGTTGTTAACACAGATATGGCATCCACCGAGTGTTGTCCTGTCGCGTCTCCTTTAAATTATTTCCAATAAGATGTTAAACTATTAATTTAATAAAATCAATAATTAAAAAAATAATTGAGTAAGTCAAAAGCACATTGCAAATAAACATTAATTACAAATCAAGAAGCATGGCGCGTCCGAGGGTGAGTAGATACCGAATAAGAATATAATCACCCTCGGACGCGCAATGCTTATTTACAACAGCCTTCCTTCCTAAGAATCAGCCCTTCCGTGGTGTAGAGAGAGGTTGTGTTACACTCCAAGGTGTTCCCCAGGTTGCCTTTCCTGAGCTTCGATCTTCCGGCTCTCGTTTAGTAGCTGTTGGAAACTACGCTGCATTAGGCCTACTAATTGTGTATGGGTGAAACAGTGGCGCATCTGCGGTCCCTCCTTCCACTAGGCCTCCACTGACCTGTCTACTGCGGCCCGTGTACCCCTTGAACCAACCTAATAAAATATTTAAAAAATTAATTTGATTATAAAAAATAAGATCGTGTTGAGATCTCAAATGCAGACATTTTAACAATCAAAACAAACACACAACAAATATCTGGAACTGTACTACAAAGGTCCAACAGCTACAATTTCTTTCTCCTGCAAGAAGTTAACTGAAAGTTTTTTGGAGTTGTTAACACAGATATGGCATCCACCGAGTGTTGTCCTGTCGCGTCTCCTTTAAATTATTTCCAATAAGATGTTAAACTATTAATTTAATAAAATCAATAATTAAAAAAATAATTGAGTAAGTCAAAAGCACATTGCAAATAAACATTAATTACAAATCAAGAAGCATGGCGCGTCCGAGGGTGAGTAGATACCGAATAAGAATATAATCACCCTCGGACGCGCAATGCTTATTTACAACAGCCTTCCTTCCTAAGAATCAGCCCTTTCGTGGTGTAGAGAGAGGTTGTGTTACACTCCAAGGTGTTCCCCGGGTTGCCTTTCATGAGCTTCGATCTTCCGGCTCTCGTTTAGTAGTTGGTGGAAACTACGCTGCATTAGGCCTACAAATTTGGTATGGGGTGTAGAGACAGGTTGTGTTACACTCCAAGGTTTTCACCAGGTTGCCTTTCCTGAGCTTCTATCTTCAGGCTCTCATTAAATTGTGGTTAAATGGAACAACTGCATTTGGCGTACTAGTTGGTTTGGGGCCTACTATCGGTGTCTGCCGCTCCTTGCTGTTCTCCTGGTTTCCTGTCCTGAAATTCCATTTTCAGCCTCTCGTTAAGTAGTTGTTAATGTTAAACTGCATTTGGCCTACTAGTTGGGTTGGGGCCTACTATCGGTGTCTGCCACTCCTTGCTGTTCTCCTCCACTGAACAAAGCTGTGCCGCCTGTTTACTACGGTTGCCAATTTTGAACTGCATTTCGACTACTTACTGATTTGGCCCTACTCTCTGTGTCAGCCTCTCATTCCAGTTGTCCTCCACTGCAATGCCCCCTGGTTATTCCTGTGTTACCAATTTTGAACTGCATTTAGCCCACTTTCTTCTTTGGGCCTATATCTGTGTTTCCACTTCATCGTGCCCATTGCCCAGCCAGTGATAGATGAGTCTGCTGGTACATTGACCCATAACGCAACATTCCCCGTGCACGCTACACAACAACATTGTGACCCTGCTGAAAGTCAGGTTGCTCTTCCCGCATACCATACCACCTTACACGGGGACAAAGAGGAAGGTGCAGATGAAAGTGCAGGTTCCTTCATCAGGTGGGGGGAGGAATACTAGTTGGCGACGTCACTGGCACAGGGCCTCTCATAGTACGCAAAAGTGTTGCTGCCGGTGGGAGGCGCCCCCGCCGTGCAAACACACCGCTGTACTTTGAGGGGCCCTGTGCCAGTGCCAATGCCAACGAGTGGGCCCCCCCTGCTTGCTCAGGTTCACAGCACTTGCAAAGTTGAAATACTTACCTCTCCCTGCTCCACTGCCGTGACGTGGTCCAGATTTCCTGGGCCCACTAATTACTTGAACCAGCCCTACCCCCCACAACTTTAGCCAAATGACCCCCAATTTCAAATGCCTTCCAATTATTATAAGGTAAATTACGCTTGACAAGCTTCATTAAGAAGAATGGATGGTTTTGACATTAAAATGGGCACTCTAGGTGTTTTCCTGGCCCCCACTCACTGCCGACTATGCTGCCCCATTGACTTGCATTGGGTTTCGTGTTTCGGTCGATCCCGACTTTACGTCATAATCGGCCGATTTCACTCGACCCGACTTTGGACATAGTCGGGTTTCGCAAAACCCGGCTCGACTCTAAAAAGGTCAAGGTCGCTCAACTCTATCGACCAATACTACAAAACTATAGAATTATTTATCCCATATGATGAATTCCATATGAAAAACATGAAAAGCTGTAAAAGAGTTTCTGTTTTTTGCTGATCCAGACTCACAGAAAAAAATATAAATTGATTAATAAGTTGTATGTACCCAAAAATGGCACTAGTGAAAATTATAGCTTCTCTACAGAAAAATAATAATAAAAAAAAAACAATGGGTCTCGAATTATGATAAACCTCACAAAAATGATTTTTAAAAATGTTTTTTTTTATGCAGAAGTAGTAAAACAGAAAAAAAAAACTATTTAAATTCCTTATTTCCGTTATCCCATTATCAACCTGGAGAATAAAGTTATTATGTCTATTAAACTGTATTATACAATTAAGCAGTGTTTAAAAATAAAAAATACCCAAAGTTACCGTTTTTTTGTGCTTTACACCTCCCTAAAGGCTGCCGTCACACTAGCAGTATGTGGTCAGTATTTTACATCAGTATTTGTAAGCCAAAACCAGGAGTGGGTGATAAATGCAGAAGTGGTGCATATGTTTCTATTATACTTTTCCTCTAATTGTTCCACTCCTGGTTTTGGCTTACAAATAATGATGTAAAATACTGACTAAATACTGCTGGTGTGACAGCAGCCTAAAATTGTAACAAAAAGTGGTAAAAAAGTCATATCTACCAGAACATTATACCATTAAAAACTTTTGAAAAAAAATAAGCCGTAATCTAGTTGCCTTGAAGGAAAGTTGTTAAATATATGGCTCTCACAATATGGAGGCACAAAAGCGAATTATATTATTTTTTAACCAGAAGAATTATTGTACAAAAGTAATAAAACATAAATAAAACTAAATAAATTGGTATCACAATAAGCGTACTACTGACCCGCTTAATAAAGTTAACAATTTATGAGTGAAGTAAGTGAATAACGTAAAATTTAGAATCTCGAAAAGCAACAGCAGAATTGCTGTTTTTTAAACTTCCTGCAAAGATTCAAAAAAGTTTAGCAATCTGTTACATGCACCCCAACATGGTGCCACTGACAAGTACAACTCATCCCTCAAAAAAAAAAAACCTCATACTGCTATATTGATGAAAAAATGTAAACATTATGACTTCTGGAATCTGATGATGAAAAAAACAAAAATAAAAAAATATTTTGTCCTAAATCCCAAAATCAGCCAGTCCTTTTTCGATTAAAGACTCAAAGTATAGACTTATGATTTGAACTCAAATAACCTAAAAACTGACAAAACTTGTCTGATGGCACAAGGCAAATACATTGTGTTAACCATCTACTTTGTCAATGAATCATCCTTGAACCATGAAAATGTACTTAAAGGGAACCTGTCACCCCCAAAATCGAAGATGAGCTAAGCCCACCGGCATCAGGGGCTTATCTACAGCATTTTGTAGGTTCTCTTTAAAAAATAACTCTCTTGCCTTTTTCAAAATCTTCTCATAGGTCATCACTTTTACCAAAAATTACCAAAGAGATTCTGCTCCTGAGAAAGTACATGATGTCCATGAGTTTAGATGAAATATCAATACAGTTAACGTTATCTCACAACCAAGAAAAAGGCAAATTCTGACTTTCCAACTATATCTTGAAAAGAATGGAACCCATTTGGCAATTTTAAGGTTTTCTTTCTTAGGAATGCTTTCAAAATTACATGTAACAATTCTAGCAGATACTTATAAATGATTTACTTCCAGTAGGGCAATTTTAAGGTTTTGATTACTAGGAATGCTTTTAAAGTTCCCTTTACTATTTATCATGGATACTTGTAAGCAATTTACTTACCAGAATTTCATTTATCTCAAAAATGGTTTTTGACCTGATAAGTAGTTAACCAACTAAAAGCCAGTCATTATTATAAAAAATGGAAAACTGTTAAACCACGATTACAAAACATTCTGCAACTTTTTGTTCTTCCTAATGTGCGGAAATATTGAATTTTTAAGCCTTGTGGTGACCTCTGGCCATAAGTTTTGTTGAGACCACTTCCCGACTAGCAATGTCATTTTAAGCATGGCTTACTTAGGCTGAGCTACACAATTGATAGGAAAGGGGTGCTTCACTTTGCTACCATAATGAGGTTACTCCCTAGCTACAGTTTCTAGTCATTCCTCGGTCTCTCTAAAACTGTCCAACGGTGTCATTTATGGTGACTTTCTTGGGCCAGATCTCTCGCCAGTCCTACAAAAGGTTTCACAGAGTCTTTTATTGATACAGCTGAAATCCCACCAATAGGAGTTGCAGGATTACGCTCCTTGAACCATAACATTCTCCTTCAGGTCACATTTAGGTTATGTTCCCACGTTCAGGATATGGCAGCGCTTTGGACGCAGCACATGTCGACTGCATCCAAAGCGCTGCCGACTTTTGAACGCAGATGGTTCCACATGTGTTCATTGAACCATGCGGAATCATTGCGCCCAATACATTGGACGTGAAATTTATCTTGTGGAGATGGAGCATCTCTGCAAGATAAATTGACATTCTGCGGTCTTGAAAGATGCGCCGCATGTCTGTCTCCGCAGGGAAGCCGGAGGCGTCGGGATTTCCTCAAATTCCATCCACTATGCTGTAACATCTGGCCGCTGCGGGTTTGACGCTGCAGATGAACGCAGCATCAAACCTGCAGCGTTTACTGACCATGGAAACTCTTAGGGTATCAGCAATGACTTTTCTGACTGATATCTCCTCCATATGCATTGAGGCATCCAGGAACATCTTTTTGTTGTTATCAACTTACACTGGAATTCTAATACCATCCTACCACTGGCAGACAGAAATGGACCCACGTGCAAGAACAATACTTGGGCCCTTTGCTGTCCAATAGCTCATCATAATGCACAATAATTCCATCTGTTTTAGAAATGGAAGTGTGCTCCCTTACTGCTTGAACCTCTGTTCGGCTGCTCAGGTTACATCAATGACATGTCCGTCCGTGCATCTGCTTCACACTAATGTCATCCAAGTCTTATGACATTCTAAAGTATATGAGGTAGTGATGGGCAAATCTTTTTAAGTTCGAGTTTGCCAGCTTTTTCAAATTTTTGCAGGAAAATTTGATTCACAACTAATCTGTTTGTTTTAAGCGACAGCTGCTCCACTTTATTAATATGCATCCAATATCAGACCATTGGTCCTCAGACCCACCATGGAACATTACTATGAGGATTCACCATTCATTTATAAAGAACATGTGCACATCTGCTTTAAAGGACTTTTCAACTTTAAGAAAAGTAGTTCCCAAATGCTTTTACACTTGTAAAATATCCAAAATTACAGGCACTTACCTTTCCTGAGTTCAACTTCGGCATTCCACTGCTGCTCTTGTCTCTGGATTTTGTCTGCTGTGGTGACGTCATGCTTCAGCCAATACTGAGCTCAGCAGCTCTGCTTATGCAGACGGCATGAGCCACTGAGCTCAGTGATTGGTTGTACCAGTGATGTGTGATGTTAATGCAACATCCCACTGCAGCCAATCACTGAGCTCAGCAGCTTTGTCTGTGTAATTGGCATGAACAGCTCAGTGATTGGTTGCAGCAGTGATGTGTGATGTCGATGTGACATCACTGCTGTAGTCAAAACTCAGAGACTGGAGCACCGGCGGTGACCTTGGAACCTACAAGGGTGAATGTTTGCTCTTTTTCTTACTTTACAAGCATTAAAAGCATTTGAGGACCACTTTTCTTAAAACCCTCTTTACTTTGAGGCTATGTGCACACGTTCAGGATTTCTTGCAGAAAATTCCTGAGAATTCCGGACATTTTCTGCAAGAAATCCGCAAGAAAACCTCATGCGTTTTTGCCGCGGTTTTGACGCGTTTTTGCAGCGTTTTTTTCCGGACACTTCCCAATGCATTTTGGAGTGGGAAATCCGCAAAAAAAACGGAAAATTATAGAACATGCTGCGTTTTTTGCCGCGATGTATTTTTTTTCGTGGAGAAAAACACATCATGTGCACAAAACATGCGGAATTCATTCGAAATGATGGGATGCTTATTGTATGCGTTTTTTTGCGTTTTTTTCGGGAAAAACCACGAAAAAAACGCGAGAAAAAACGCAACGTGTGAACACAGCCTTATTGTTATCATTGTATGCACAGACAGGATATATAATTACTATGGTCTAAATATTATTTGTACATCAACAATAAAATAGACCTTGGGAGGGTTGTCTTCAGGTGGAATTTTGGGTCTCAGTTTTCTGAGCGGTCCATTATTTCGCCATATATAAATGTCTGCTCATATTTTGGAGGATGTAGTATCTAAAATACGAAATGCGCACTGTAAGCTTTTGCTCCTTAATACTAGAAGCACCACTGGTTATTTGCAGCTTCTGAACAACTCAGGAGACCACCCAAGGCTTCTGGCTCATCTGCAGAGCAGAGATTATCGGCACTTCAGCGTGGACAACCAATATAAGAATCCGGCTTCTGTCTGTGAAAACTGCCCATTATTTTCTTTTGGATTTCAAATGCAATAAAGCGAAATCAATCAAGAGAACATAAACATTCCCCATTACCAATGCAGAAAGAACTGTCATGGGAATAATTGTCCACAGATCCGCTTCATAGTATCTATGGATGGAGTGTATTACTGTCTACCTTAATAGTGATTGCTCCATTATAAAAAAAAATAACCAAATATACCTAATATAGTCATTATCATATGATATGATTACATCAATATAAATAATTGCAGAATCAGTACTGTATCTCCTTAGAAAAGAATACCCATTAAGAGAACAACTATGGAAATGTAGCGTCCAAGTGTTGGATACGTGCGCACCTCACGAGCATACATCTAATATCACCAGATTCAGTATCTCGTTGTCTGCATCTTCTCCCAGTGCTTACACTCATCTGGTTATCTGAATCCACAGATTTTGGATGGGTACCGGGTACAACCTCTGTAGCTCTATAGGAGGCACCTTCGGGAAGCTGAGAGCTCAAACATACTGCCCGAACAACAGGTAGCATGCATCAGACATTGGCTGCATGATTTCAGCCGGGTATGTTTGACTCTAAAACAATGTGACATTTCAGAGTAATACACACTCCGAAAGCCACCGAGATGCATGGGAAAATGGTCAGAAATGTGAGTCCCCAGTGCTCCTCCATGCTCCCTGAACTGGAGTGACGGATCTCTCCCTGCATGTGTGTATGAGGAGAAATATGTCACTTTAGGGCCGCAGGCAAGGAGAAGTCACCTGGGACTCCCCTGTCCAACAAGTCTCTCTTGAAGTTCGGGGACTCTTAGTGTTACACCTGGTCCGGTCTCTGTACCTTTGCGGGGTCCCTGTCCCGCATATGTTCGCATATTTCGCACCACACTCAGATGATATCCAAGTACTGTGCGTTGTGTCACTCTCACCCATAGACTTACATGGGTGCGAGTGAGCCGAGACCCTGCCGAGTCTCAGTGCCAATCGCAGCATGCCCTGATTGTTCTCACCTGCCGATTTGGCGTGAGAATATAATCGCAGATGTGAGCTGCCCCATAGAGTAACACTGGGCTGAGTGCTATGCTATGTTTTATCGCATAGCACTTGGCCATATTCTACGGTAGTGTGACTCCGGCCTTTAGGTTTATTTTTCTCTGAAATGCCATTGTGTTTCAGAGTCGAACATACCTGGCTGCAACTGTCTGATTCTTGCTCCTGGTGAAGAAAATCCATGACAGAGTGTGATCTTAATTCTGATATTAAGATGAGTATTTTATGAGTGTGGCCATAGAGTGAAATATCTCACGAGTCCAAATGTATTCAGTCATCACCCACCCAGCCTGATTGAAAGCTGCAGTTTGTACTGAGCAGTGTGAGATCTCGGCAGAGAGGAGAGTCACTGAGGAACTATCAATCAGACCAGGTGGGCAGAGAATGAGATAAACTTTCCTGAAAAATTATGCAGCCATTTTGACATGCTTTTCCCAGTAACTATGGCCTCCTTATTCATACGAAAAAAAAAATGTATTTAGTAATTTATGAAATATGTATTGTAAGATCTGGTGAGATCTGATGACAGATCCTCTTTAAGTTATGACTATACTTGCCAACAGTGAAATTTTTTTGCAGGAATGTCTCGCAAATTTTTTTGGGTTGGGAATCTTTTTACATTCCCATATTCCAGGGGCATAACTAGAAGGTGAGGAGATCAGTTGCACTGAGAAATGGTGTCCTAGGGGACAAAAAGGTAATTCTGCTATATAAGAAGGTAAAGTTATTAAAAAATGCTTTCTATAACATGTTACACCTCTACCAGCATGAAGAAAGTGATCGATCCTATAATGTAGGACACTAGGGCACATCATACGTTTATTACTATGCATTGCTGTTCTTAGAGCTTGTCCTTGTCTTGATGATATCAGTATTGTTTGTGGACATAACTGTAGATGAGTTCACAGTCCCAGCAGCGCTATGCATGCTCGGTTTTTATAATATATATTTACAATATTCGTGGTGGCCACATCCACCTTTGTACGTTCCTACAGACTGCAATGACAGCGCTTGTTACCGACAACTATTGCAGCCAAGATCTTTCGGAGGGTTTTGGCAGAACGGCAAAATATAAAAGGAGTTGATTGTGAATTCAAGTAGAACTGTCAGGGGACGAAGCGTGAAGCCCAAGATGGCAATGATAAATGAATGATTCCACCCTTGTTGGTTAAAAAAAAATGGGAACGCACACTAAGAGTCTTCTAGTGTATTGAATGGCTTCCCCCTGCTCCATTGTTTTAATGTGATTGTCATAGCACAACTCACAGCCAATGGCACATCATGTCGGTGATGGAGAAATAGGGCGCTTTTCATCATACCGTCGTGTAGGCAAGAAAGAGCTTACTGGCCTGGAGCCAGAAAACAGGGTTAAAGGTTGCTCAGTGTAAAAGGGACACGTTGATGCCTGTCATCCTTTATTTCTTCTTTATTTCCTGCTTCTCCTGGGATTTGTAGATTCTTTTGTTCTACATGAAAAAGGACATGAAATTAGAATGGATGAACACAATTCGACAACCTTGGTTTAGGGAGCAGTACAAAAATGATACAAAGCAGAAAAAAAAAGTTTATCCAATACAGATGGATACAGTACTCTATGCTTTAATCGCCTCATGCGAGAATTGCAGCACAGGTGTGGAGGAGACAGAAAAATTAATTTCTCCATCTCGTCCATTGCCCATGTCAGTGGGAATTGGGATACCAAAGTGCAGAGTGATGTTTCACACGCACCCATAGACTTGCATGGGTGCATGTGATCCAAATCAGTATGAGAAAATAATTGCAGAAGTGCACTGCCCCATAGAATAACACCGGGCTGAGTGCAATCCGATTTTTTATCGGATTGCACTCGTCCAATTTATTCGCTCATGTGAGCAAGCCCTTACTATAAACCTTTCATTATCATTTTAAATAATTTGTCTAGGCCTATATATATATATATATATATATATATATTGTCAGGCAGTGAGGGGAATCTTACAAGAGGGTTGTTATGTGTCCGCCAGGATGTGCATAGGAACATACTGAAGCCGCCGGAGAGCGTTGCAATTACAGCCAATTACAGTTGTGGTTACAACTAGTGATGAGCGAGTATACTCGTTGCTCGGGTTTTTTCAGAGCACGCTTGGGTGGTCTCCGAGTATTTATGACTGCTCGGAGTTTTAGTTTTCCTTGCTGCAGCTGGATGATTTACGGCTGCTAGCCAGCCTGAGTACATGTGGGGGTTGCCTGGTTGCTAGGAAATCCCCACATGTAATCAAGCTGTCTGGTAGCCACAAATCATCCAGCTGCGGCAAGGAAAACTAAATCTCCGAGCAGTCATAAATACTCGGAGACCACCCGAGCATGCTCTGGAAAACCCGAGCAACGAGTGCGTCTTATGGTCTGAAAAATACGGTACTTTCCGATTCTTAGAGAAACCATGCAGGTGCTTCTAATTACACACTACAGAGCTGGAATTTACCCTGTCCTTCCCAGCTATGGTAATATACAGTGTGTCCATAAAGTCATGGTGCACTTTTATAGTTTACGATTTGGCACCCTTTCTCTGGCCCAATCATATTAGACCTGTTCAGGAGGAGAGATAACAAGGACCAATCAAACAACACAAACCCATTTAAGCTGTTGCTGAGCCCCCAGTCAGATTAACCCCTGATAAACTGAACTCTGATGAATACACTGCCAGGTCTGTGACATCATGCCACCACAAGCTTATGCCAGCTGTGTGGTTTTCCATGCCAGTTGAGATATGCATGGTACAGAGGAAAGTTCAGTGTGTTCTGTGGCTTGCTAAATTCAAATCCGTGACCAAAGTGCTACGTGAACATCGGCGCATTTACAACGAAGCGCCACCACATAGAATAACATTACTCAGTGGGATAAGCAGTTGAAGGAACCAGCAGTTTGGTGGAGAAACCCCATTCTGGTAGGCCATCATTTAGTGACGAGTCTTTAGAGGCTATACGGGATAGCTACCTAAGGAGCCCTAAAAAAATCTGTGCGTGCCTGTGCTCGACAAATACACCTAAGCAAGACTACAATTCACGAGGTATTAAAGAACAGTCTCTGTTTTATGGGGTACAAATTGCAGCTGTTGCACGCTATCAAACCGGTGGATAGACCCTAACGATGCGCGTTTGATACAGATATGCTTCATGAGATCGACAATGATGCAAGATTTTTGCAGAAGATTGTGTTTAGCGATGAGGCGACCTTCCATATCTGTGGACATGTTCATCACCATAATGTCTGAATATGGGCTGCTGAAAATCCTCATGTCTATGTTGTTAGGGGTCGAGTTCCCGCTTCTGCACAGGGGGAATCTCGAGCCTCTTCCGCTGCAGTCTCCCATTCTTGTCCAGCCGCAGTGGAGCCTGCTCAGCAAGGACGTCGGTCCCAGCGTCTTGCTCATTCTCACTCTGTTCTGAGAGTTACTGCTACTTCTCCAGTCTCTGCCATTAAAGTCAGTGCTGGTCAGCAGCGAGCGGACTTCTCTGGGACTAAGTCCTTGTCTGCATGTACTGAGCATGCCCAGCGTAAGGTCTCCCGTTGGAGATCGAGGGTCATGTGCTCAGGCTCAGCAGCACATTCCATTGGTCCTCTTGGCAGGTCCTAGAAGGGCAAAAGTGCTGTGGCCACTTCCTGTGCTGCTGCTATATAAACTGCGCATGACCGCACGGCCATGCGCTAGTATTATCTGACAATTGCTTATGTGTGTATGTTGTGAGTGCAAGTCGTCCTTGGAAACCCCTACCCTATTGAATGTCTGTTCGCGGAAGGTGTATGGCTGCTATCTAGCGCCCGACTTAGCCTACAGCACTAAACACACATCTCAGCGTCCTGTAGCTGTGCCTGCCAGTACGGCGCCGTGCGCCTGCCTTGCGCTTTCCATACCCGAGTCTGGGTGGTTAGTGGCGTCCGTTAGTGCGGCATCACTCGCACTCTTGTGCACATATATTTCTTGAGGTTCTCTACACACCCAGTTGCGGTGTTACGCCAGCAAGGGTCTAATCGGGCTTCAATCCCTTCTGGGGTTAAGTCCGCTGACCACTTGCTCGCGCACTAGTGCGGTACTGCGGTCCTGTGAATTAACAGGATCGCTTTCTTCACGCTGGGTGAGGTTTAACCCATGCGTGTATACTTTAGTGTACCGCCATATTGTCTGCAAATTGCTAGCAGCAGGTTCTCACCTGCACGGTGGACCCCGGACTGCGAACGCACCTTTATCATCTGTCTTGGTGCGTTCCGCCAGTCCTAACAGAATACTAGCGCCAGGGTCTGGCTAGTAAAATGGCGGACGATCAGCGTTTACAGTGGTACATCCAGCAGCTGGAGGGAAGGTTGGCGGCTCTTGAGCGTTCAACCTCAGCTGTGGATGTTACTGCTGTCGCTGTTCAGGCTGCAAGTGTGGCTGCAGCTACCTTGTCCACTGCCGCTCCTGTACCGACGCGATCTCGCCTCCCGCTACCAGAGAAATTTTTTGGTGACAGTAAGTCCTGTAGGGGTTTCGTGAGTCAGTGCTCAATACATCTCGAGCTTCTGGCCTCTCGTTTCCCTACAGAGCGGGCTAAGGTGGGCTTTATAATTTCCTTATTGTCGGACAGGGCGTTGCAGTGGGCTACGCCGCTGTGGGAGCGTGGCGATCATGTGGTGCAGAGTGCTCCGTTATTCCTGAGCACTCTGAAACAGGTCTTTCTAGGACCTCGTGTCACCCATGACACGGCGCTCCAACTGTTGGCACTGACTCAGGGCTCGTCCTTGGTCAGCCTTTTTGCCGTCCATTTCCGCACTCTGGCATCTGAGCTGGAGTGGTCGGATAAAGCCCTTATCCCTATATTTTGGAGGGGCCTGGCTGACCACGTTAAGGATGCTCTGGCCACTAGGGAGATTCCCGCCACACTGGAGGAGTTAATAGCAGTATCTACTCGCATTGACCTCCGTTTTCACGAGCGGAGGTTAGAGCGAGCCCAGTGTAGGCAGAGGTTTCGGCTGGCTCCCACCTTCGCCAAACCTTTGGAATCTCCAGTTCTGGCTCCTGAGTTCCAGGAACCTAAGGTGGTGTCACGAGCGGGATCTAAGTCCCAGACTGCTCATGCACTCCAGGGTTGCCATGTTTGCCAACAGTCAGGACATCTTGCCACCAGATGTCATCAGCGGTTGAGGAAACGTCAGCGTCTAGTGGTAGTAGGTGGAGGTGCACTAGACACTGCGACGTTTGCCTCCAAATTGTCCTTTAAGGGGACAATTTCCTTTGGCTCATCCTCCCACTCGGTAGACCTCTGCGTGGATTCTGGGGCGGAGGGCAATTTTATGTCTTCTGCCTTCGCCCAACGTCACGCAATACCCCTGGTTATGCTATCCCAACCAGTAACGGTACGAGTGGTGAATGGGTCGACACTCCCCGCACAGATAACACATCAGACCGTCCCTGTTACTCTGTCCCTCGTATATAGTTAAATAAATAGGGCAGCACACTGCAGCGCCAAAACATGTAAACTTGAAAAAACGAAATTTGAACTGCATTACTGCACTAGAAATATGAAAAATGAGAGCTTTTAGCGCTAAAAGCTCTCATTTTTCATATTTCTAGTGCAGTAATGCAGTTCAAATTTCGTTTTTTCAAGTTTACATGTTTTGGCGCTGCAGTGTGCTGCCCTATTTATTTAACTATATACGAGTTGGCGACTCTGGGTTCAGCACCTGTTCACACTCAGTCTATGTTTGGATGTGCAGGTCAGGTTTTTGAAATGTTACTCTGTCCCTGTCGCCATCCCATCAGGAGATTATTTCTCTGCTCGTCATTCCTGAGTGTATTGATGAGGTCCTGTTGGGGATACCTTGGCTACGGTACCACTCTCCTCACATCGAGTGGTCCTCAGGCAGAATTCTGGGATGGGGTGAATCATGTGGGGGTAGGTGTCACCGAGAGTGCGTTCAGGTTGCTACTACTGAGGTACCCGCAGATCTATCCTCTCTCCCCAAGCAATATTGGTCTTATGCAGACGTGTTCTCCAAGAAGGCGGCGGAGACCCTTCCGCCCCATCGCCCCTATGACTGTCCTATCGATCTCTTGCCTGGTGCTGAGCCTCCCCGGGGTCGAGTCTATCCATTATCTCTCCCGGAAACGGAGGCAATGTCTCAGTACATACAAGAGAATCTGGCAAGAGGGTTCATCGGGAAGTCAGTGTCACCTGCTGGGGCAGGGTTCTTCTTCGTGCAGAAGAAGAATGGAGAACTACGTCCATGCATAGACTACAGGGGTCTTAATGCTATCACAGTTAAGAACAAGTACCCTTTGCCGTTGATATCTGAGCTTTTCGATAGGCTTCGGGGAGCTAGAGTGTTTACGAAACTAGATCTGCGGGGTGCTTACAACCTGATTCGCATCCGTGAGGGGGACGAGTGGAAAACGGCATTTAACACCAGAGATGGGCACTATGAGTATCTGGTGATGCCCTTCGGGCTCTGTAATGCACCTGCCGTTTTTCAAGACTTTGTCAACGACATCTTCAGGGATATGCTTTCCACCTCGGTTGTAGTCTATCTGGATGATATTCTCATCTTTTCTCCAGATATTGACTCCCACCGGAGAGATGTTGGCAGAGTCTTCGACCTCCTACGGGCAAACTCTCTTTACGCAAAGTTGGAGAAGTGTGTGTTTGAGCAGGAGTCCTTACCTTTCCTGGGCTATATCATCTCCGCCCAGGGATTGGCTATGGATCCTGCCAAACTACAGGCTGTGATGGACTGGCAAGAGCCCCATTCTCTTAAAGCGGTGCAGCGCTTTATGGGGTTCATAAACTATTACCGCCAGTTCATTCCCCACTTCTCAACTCTGGTAGCTCCCTTGGTAGCCCTCACCAAGAAGGGAGCGAATCCCAAATTGTGGTCGGAAGGGGTCTCCAAGGCCTTCACTTCTATTAAGTCCCACTTTGCTAGCGCTCCCATCTTACATCGTCCCGATGTGGATAAGCCATTCCTACTGGAGGTGGATGCCTCGTCCGTTGGTGCTGGAGCAGTCCTCTACCAAAAGGATGCTCAAGGTCGGAAGCATCCATGCTTCTTCTTCTCCAAGACCTTCACGCCAGCGGAGAGGAACTACTCCATCGGGGACAGGGAGTTGCTAGCAATGAAGTTGGCCTTTTCGGAGTGGAGACACCTTCTGGAAGGTGCGCGGTTTCCCTTCCAAGTTTACACGGACCACAAAAATTTGGTCTATTTGCAGACAGCCCAGCGGCTAAATTCTCGCCAGGCCAGATGGTCCCTGTTCTTCTCCCGGTTCCACTTTTCCCTTCATTATCTCGCCGGGGAGAAGAATATCCGTGCTGACGCTCTCTCTCGCTCCCTTATTTCAACTGAGGAGGAGGAAGAGGAGCCTCGGCTTATTGTCCCTTCCGAGAGCCTGAGAACCGTGGCGCCGGTTTCGCTAGAGTCTGTGCCTCCGGGCAAGACTTTTGTGCCCATTAATTTGCGACCGGAGGTTCTCTCTTGGGCTCATTCGTCCAGGGTGGGTGGACACTTTGGGACAAAGAGGACATCTGAGCTACTGGCGAGGACGTACTGGTGGCCGCATATGGTCCGGGATGTCAGGGATTATGTTCTGGCGTGTGTCTCCTGCGCCAAAAATAAATCTCTGCGTCAAAGGCCAGCTGGTTTGCTCTATCCCTTGCCGGTGGCAGATAGGCCCTGGGAGATGGTCGGGATGGACTTTGTTGTGGGTTTGCCCAAGTCTCGCGGCTGTACCATCATTTGGGTCATCACCGATCATTTCTCAAAAATGGTGCATTTGGTGCCGCTGCCGCGGTTACCTTCTGCACGGGCCTTGGCAGCGTTGTTCATTAGACATATCTTCCGCCTACATGGTATGCCAGACAAAATTGTCAGTGACCGGGGTCCCCAGTTTGCGTCTCGGTTCTGGAGAGAGCTCTGTCGTCTTCTCAGTATTGAGTTGAATCTCTCTTCCGCTTATCATCCCGAGACGAATGGGTTGGTAGAGAGGGCCAACCAGACCTTGGTCACATACCTGCGACATTTTGTTTCAGCCAGGCAGGATGACTGGGCATCCTTGCTATCATGGGCAGAGTTTGCACTGAACAACGCCGTAGCCGACTCCACTGGACAAACCCCATTCCTCCTCAACTATGGTCAGCATCCACGGGTACCTGTGCCTATGCCCGTGTCTTCCGCCGACTCCAGGGTGGCAGACTGGGCTGTGGAGGCACGGGATATTTGGGACCGCACTCAGGATGCCATTCAGGCCTCTAAGGAGAGAATGAGGTCCTCCGCTGATGCTCATCGGCGCCCCGCTCCGACCTTTGCTCCTGGCGACTTGGTGTGGCTCTCCGCCCGTAACATCAGGCTGCGAGTTGAGTCCACTAAATTTGCTCCTCGCTACTTGGGTCCATTCAAGGTCCTCGAGCAGGTTAATCCTGTGGTCTATCGTTTGGCCCTTCCGCCACGCCTGGGTATCACCGACACCTTTCATGTGTCCCTCTTGAAACCCGTGTATATGTCCCGGTTTTCCGAGTCATCTGCTGGGACATCGGGTTCGTCTACGGACGATTATGAGGTGAACGCTATATTGGGGTGCAAGGTGGTGCGTGGTAAAAAATTTTATTTGGTGGACTGGAAGGGTTATGGCCCCGAGGACAGGTCCTGGGAGCCTGTTGAGCACATTCGGGCTCCGCAGCTCATTGCTGCCTTCGAACGTAGCGAGGCCCAAGGAGGGGGGGCCCTAGGAGGGGGGGTAATGTTAGGGGTCGAGTTCCCGCTTCTGCACAGGGGGAATCTCGAGCCTCTTCCGCTGCGGTCTCCCATTTTTGTCCAGCCGCAGTGGAGCCTGCTCAGCAAGGACGTCGGTCCCAGCGTCTTGCTCATTCTCACTCTATTCTGAGAGTTACTGCTGCTTCTCCAGTCTCTGCCATTAAAGTCAGTGCTGGTCAGCAGCGAGCGGACTTCTCTGGGACTAAGTCCTTGTCTGCATGTACTGAGCATGCCCAGCGTAAGGTCTCCCGTTGGAGATCGAGGGTCATGTGCTCAGGCTCAGCAGCACATTCCATTGGTCCTCTTGGCAGGTCCTAGAAGGGCAAAAGTGCTGTGGCCACTTCCTGTGCTGCTGCTATATAAACTGCGCATGACCGCACGGCCATGCGCTAGTATTATCTGACAATTGCTTATGTGTGTATGTTGTGAGTGCAAGTCGTCCTTGGAAACCCCTACCCTATTGAATGTCTGTTCGCGGAAGGTGTATGGCTGCTATCTAGCGCCCGACTTAGCCTACAGCACTAAACACACATCTCAGCGTCCTGTAGCTGTGCCTGCCAGTACGGCGCCGTGCGCCTGCCTTGCGCTTTCCATACCCGAGTCTGGGTGGTTAGTGGCGTCCGTTAGTGCGGCATCACTCGCACTCTTGTGCACATATATTTCTTGAGGTTCTCTACACACCCAGTTGCGGTGTTATGCCAGCAAGGGTCTAATCGGGCTTCAATCCCTTCTGGGGTTAAGTCCGCTGACCACTTGCTCGCGCACTAGTGCGGTACTGCGGTCCTGTGAATTAACAGGATCGCTTTCTTCACGCTGGGTGAGGTTTAACCCATGCGTGTATACTTTAGTGTACCGCCATATTGTCTGCAAATTGCTAGCAGCAGGTTCTCACCTGCACGGTGGACCCCGGACTGCGAACGCACCTTTATCATCTGTCTTGGTGCGTTCCGCCAGTCCTAACATATGTTGAGTACAAATGTAACACCCCTAAAGTGAATGTGTGGTGTGGCCTGATGCATGATAATGTGACGCCCAGGAGACCGGGATACCCAGCACCGGACCAATGGAGTCTGTCTCTTGAGGGGGATGTCACGGGTGGCTTGACCCGGTGCTGTGGCCTCAGGCAATGCACAGTGTAAGGGGTATCATGAGGGGACAGGCACTTACTTGATCAGCAGCAGGTTCTCCCAGCGGTGACGATCCCGATCCTGGATAGATGGCTATTGTCCAAATGAAAGACTGAGGCACTGAAACGTTTAACCAGTTTACTTTAACATAAAAGGATTTACAACCAGTCCTGTCACCGGAGTCTGTATGGGAACTCTGAGTTACTTTGACCCTGCCGGGGTCTTCGCCTCTTATTGTGCGCAATTTCTGTGTGGCCCTGCTGCTGTATGTGAACTGGCTGCCGGCCCAATCTGTCCCCTCCGGGTCCTGGTTCGACGGGCAACCCGAGTCCTTTTATCGGTTTACCCCCTCTGGGAGTACCGCTGAACTCTGTGTCTGTTGCTGCGTCCGGCCCTAGTGAAGCTGATATCACCTCACGTTTTTCCGGTTGCTGTATTATATATAATGAATACAGCCACGGATCCGGTATCCGTCTTTGCGCCTGTTCTGGGTAGTGATTAATGCTACCCGGTTCTCACAATGTCCTTTTTCTCTATCCCTCTTCTCCTCAGGCCGGTGATTTAGGCCTGGTAACAGTCACAGGGCTGTTAGAGATTCAACTGTATGACCTCTCACTATCAGCTCCTTGGCCCAACTGCCATTTCTTCTCTCAGACCAGAATGGATCAAGGGGAGTCTCTGGAGCTCCCCCCTTCTGGCCGGAGGTGGTAGTGCAGTCTTGCTATTTTAGTATTTGTACTTACTGTCAGTAACTATTTTTGTGGCAAATACCCCTAGGGGTGCCACATTCCCCCTTAGTTAAGAACAGTACTCCGGGACTGTGGGACAATAACATTTTGAAATAACAATTAATATGTACAGAGTCTTAAAAATGAAAAGTTACAAAAACCACTCAAGGAAACAAAAATAGAGTTCTGTAAAAAGTCACTTCAAATAGCGTCCATTAATACAGTTCTATCCTTGAAGGTATTAGGAAAGGCACTGTACTTAGTGTCCAGGAATTTAGTTCCATTTTTCCAACGGAGTTATCAATATAAAGTCTAAAGAAAGTTCAAAAAGAGCAAAAAGCAAAGTTCAAAAAGCAGTCTTTCCGGAGCTTTGATTTAGTGCCTCCGGGCTGATAAAAAGTTCAAGAATATGCAATAAGTTCATACAGACAAGTCTCTGTAGGCACTGGGCTTAAACGTTGCAGACTGATAACAATGACTATACTACATTTTCTGTTTAACTATATACGGCATAACATATATACAATTCACATTATGAGCTTTATAGTTGGTAATCTGCATACCTGGCCGGTAATTGACCCTGGGTACTACGCTGTGATCTACGTAATAGCGGTGTCTCTTCATGTGGTGTACTACTGTCTACTGCGGATGTAGTATCTGCCCGCTCTGCTAAAGATAATTCCACGACTATGGAGTTGGCAAGTCCACCGTGAATGGGATTACTCTGACCAGGAATCTGTTCTTCCTGGCCTGGAACCTCCTGTAGTACGGGGTCAGCCTCTTCCTGTCTTGGGACTTCTGGTATTGGGTTCGGTGTTGGGTAAAAGGCCACCATGGGAACCACTACTGCACCATGGTATGTTAGTAGGGTTTTGGGAAAGTCTCCTATACAGGTGTGATACACTTCCTCTTCTTTTTCCTTTACTGGTTGAACCTGTATGGGTTGAATAACTTCTGGTTCTGGCTGGACAACGTCTGGCTCTTTCAATGCTTCCGGACACAATTTAAGATTGTCTCTTGACACTAGTACAGATGTTAAGCCTCCGTTTTTGCTAATGAGACACATTTTAGGATTATCCACTCTTGTTGGTAAAACTGTGTAGGGTACGGCTTCCCACTGATTGTCCAGTTTATTGGTTCGACGATTTCTCTTGAGCACTTGGTCACCCGGTCTTAATGGGGTCGCTAGAGCATTCTGGTTGAAAGTTCGCTCTTGTCTTTCTCTAGTTTGCTGAAGGCTTCTTTCCACACTCTCTTGCACTTGGCGATACTGCTTTTGCCGTATGATATCCCAATTGGAGTCTTGAACTTCTGCGTCTGGTTTCAGAATTCCCATTTCTAGATCGATTGGTAATTGGCCGGGTCTTGCACGCATAAGGTAAGCTGGGGTGCAGTTGGTGGAGCTCACCGGGACATGATTATACAGATCCACCAAGTCAGGCAATTTCTCTGGCCATTGATTCCTTTCTGTCTCAGGTAAAGTCTTTAGTAGGTCTATTACAATATGGTTCATCTTCTCGCATAAGTCGTTTGTTTGTGGATGATAGGCCGTCGTCCAGATCTTTTTGCAACCATACATATTACAGAATTCTCTGAAGATCTCTGATTCAAAGGCTGTACCTTGGTCGGTGAGAACCTGTTCCGGATATCCATGGGGTCTACAAAAGTACGTTTGGAACGCTTTGGCTGCTGTTTTTGCTGTCAGATCTTTTACGGGTACTACTACCAAGAAACGTGAATAATGGTCCACGATGGTCAAGGCATAGACATAGCCGGACCGGCTTGGTGTCAACTTCACGTGGTCCATGGCTACAAGTTCAAGTGGTTGTTTGGTGATTATGGGCTGCAGTGGTGCTCTTTGGTTCTTTTGATCGTTTCTTCTGAGGTTGCACGGGCCACAATTTCTGCACCACTGTTCGATTGATTTTCTCATCCCGACCCAATAAAATCTTTCTCTTAGAAGTACTTCTAACTTTTTCCAACCGAAGTGACCAGCACCATTATGGTAAGCTTCGAGGACCATCTTCACATCTTGTTTAGGCACAATAATCTGCCAAACCAATTCATGTGTTTTCGGATTGGTGTATCTTCTACAGAGCTTCCCTTGATACAGGAACATTTTGCCTCTCTCTTTCCAGAGTTGATGCGTCTCTTCTGGGGCATCCTCATCGGGATATGCACTTTGCTCAGTCAACAGTTCCTTCACCAACTTCACAGCCGGATTGCTGTCTTGGGTGTCAGCCCATCTATGGTGTGCTAACGGATTAAAATTCACCTCTTGTTGTTTCTGATAGGTACTTGACTGATGATGTTTTGCCTTGGGACGATGGAAGGCTGGTAGTTCAATTTCTTCAAGCTCCCCCGTTTCCTCTTCTACATCTCTCAAGTGTGGCATCCGGGATAGGGCATCGGCATTTCCATTCTTGCGACCTGCTCGATACTTGATTATGAAGTTGTAATTAGATAACCGGGCTATCCATCGCTGTTCTAACGCACCTAATTTGGCTGTGTCCAGGTGGGTCAACGGATTGTTGTCAGTATAGACAATAAATTCTGCAGCGGCCAGATAGTGTTTGAAACGCTCCGTCACAGCCCAAACTACTGCCAGTAGTTCCAATTTGAAGGAGCTGTAATTTTCTGAATTTCTTTCAGTAGGCCGGAGCTTTCTACTTGCAAAGGCGATGACTTTCTCCCGACCTTCTTGCTTTTGTGACAGCACCGCTCCTAGTCCCACATTACTGGCATCGGTGTAGAGGATGAAAGGTTGATGGTAATCTGGGTATGCCAGAACCTCTTCTCCAGTTAGTGCCTTCTTTAGTTGTTCAAAGGAGTCTTCCCTTTCGTCGTTCCACTGAAAAGGAGGGTTTCGGTTTGAAGGTTTCTTCGTCTGCCCTACCAAGGTGTCTTGCAAGGGTGCTGCCAACTTGGTAAATCCTTTTATAAATCTGCGATAGTAACCCACCAATCCCAGGAATTGTCTCACTTCTTTTGCGCTGGTAGGTCTTGGCCAATCCCTTATGGCGCTTATTTTCTCGGGATCTGGTGCTACTCCCTCCGAACTCACGATGTGTCCCAGGTACTGTACCTTTGGCTTGAGAAGGTGACATTTGGATGGCTTGACTTTCATGCCATACCTGGATAAGGCTTCGAACACTTCTGCCAGGTCTATTAAGTGTTGTTCGTAAGTCTTTGAGTAGACGATCACATCATCTAGGTACAGGAGGACGGTCTCGAAGTTCTTGTGTCCGAGGCAGCATTCCATCAGCCGCTGGAAGGTACCGGATGCGTTGCAGAGTCCGAACGGCATGCGATTAAATTCACATAGACCCATTGGTGTGGTGAATGCCGTCTTTTCCTTATCTCTCTCAGCCACAGGGACTTGCCAATACCCGCTTGTTAAGTCTAAGGTGGAAAAATAATTAGCAGATTTCAAAGCAGTTAAGGACTCTTCTATCCTAGGCAAGGGGTAGGCGTCTTTATGGGTGATGTTATTAATCTTCCGGTAGTCGACGCACATTCTCATGGTTCCGTCCTTTTTTTTTGACAATCACTAGAGGGGCCGCCCAGGGGCTACAGCTGTCTCTTATTACCCCGGCCTGTTTCATTTCCCTCAGCATATCTTTTGCACATTGATAGTGAGCGGGCGGTATGGGTCTATATCTTTCTTTTATTGGGGGATGGTCACCTGTGGGGATTGTGTGTTCTACCCCTTCTATCCGTCCGAAGTCCAATGGGTGTTTACTGAAGACTTGTTCATATTCCGTCACTAGCCTATACACCCCTTGTTTTTGATGGGTAGGTGTTGAATTTATGCCCACGTGTAGCTGTTGGCACCAATCCTCCATTTCTCCATCTGAGCCATTGCCTTCCACCTGACAGGTTGGTTCTAAGGGCTCAATGGTTGTGATGGCATTGTTGTCAACAGTATATAGCTTTGCCATTGTAGCATACCTTGGCAAAGTGACCTCTTCCTCTCCACAGTTCAAAAGTCGTACCGGCACTCGTCCCCGGTGTACCTCGACTATCCCTCGTGCTGTGAGTATAGTGGGCCTGCTGTCGGTGTACACTGGTTCTATTAAGGCTTGATAATCTCGTCCCTTAGTACCAATGGCTGCTCTACACCATACCAGCATTTCTGTTTTTGGTGGGATTACAATAGACGTTGGATCACTTACCCTCACACTGCCGATTTCTCCACCTGCAACTTCTACCTGTTGCCTTAACATCAATACTTTTATTTCCCTCCGGAGAACTCTCTGCTGGCAGGATTGGGCAGTTTCAGCAATTTGCTGTAAGACAGAAATGACTTCGGAAAAGCAGTTCTCTAACACATTCATTCCTATCAATACAGTTGGTTCACAGTTCCGCCGGTCAACATCAACAACAATTATACCCTGTTTCTTCAGTTCTACTTTACCAATCTTTATGGTCATCTCCCTGAATCCTAGTTTCGGTACCAACTTACCATTACTGGCCCATATATCTAGTTCAACATCAGAGGGCCCTTTATCAATATCTGCATCAGCCCAGTACCTCTTATAAAGGATATACGGTATAGATGAAATCTGGGAACCTGTGTCCAGCAAAGCGTTGAGGGGAATTCCGTCCAGCACGATAGGGATAATGGGTCGTCCTCCGATGTACCTGTCGTGCCAGGGTGTTGGGCCTTGAAAGTTCATTCCTGCGAAGCGGCCCGCATTCCCAGGGGATTCCCGTTTAAATCACAATCTCGTGCAAAGTGGCCCGGCTGCTGGCAACGGCGGCAAATGGGCTGTCCATCCGGTTGGTAGCGGTCGCGGGGTCGTCCTCTCCATGTCGGGTATCTCCGGGGTCTCATCCATGGAACATCCTCTCTACAGTTTGCCAACTCCATCTTGTGTCCTCTCATCTCCTGCATGGTTTTAGCAATTGAAGCAACAACATCAGCTAAAGAGTCAAGCTTTTGTTGAAGAGCCTCATTAGTACTGGGCCCCAGGGGCTTAGCAATGGCCCCAGACATAGCTGATGTCACTGGCACTCCCTGCCTCTGCCATGGGTTGCGCAGGATCCTGATCCCGAGGTGCCTCTGCCAGCTGGAGACGTATAGCGCTCTCCTTTAATTGGGCAAATGTCAATTCAGGGTTCTTAAAAACAAGCATGCTCACATGCCCCCGGTGAGAAGGGGTGTAGAGTCCCTCAATAAATTGATCTCTTAGCAGTTTATCCGCTCCGGTGTTAAAAATGGGTTCAGCCAGTGTAAGTGATTTAAGGGCTTCCTGCAGGTTTAAGGCAAAGTCTCTCACGCCCTCATTAGCTTTATGTTTGCAATTAAAGAATCGTATTTTAGCTTTGCTGCTGGCCGTGGTTTCAAATGTAGCTTTTAATCCAGCAAATATGCGTTCAACAGTGCCTTTTAGATCAGCTGCCCATGCTGTGACTTCTCGCTTAGCATGGCCACTTAACTGCATCATCAGGAGACTAACACGCTGAACTTCACCCACAGGGAACATGTCAAAATGGGCCAGCATCTTTTCTCTGAAATCGTCAAGGGTATTAGGCTCACCTTCATACATTGGAAGCCATGGGCCACCCGGGGTATATGGCATCAGCAGCGGCATGATGGGCGCCACTCCTTGCACCGCTGCGCTGCCGGACTCTCTATTGACACTCTGTCTTTTAGCTGCATTAGCGTTGCCGGGTGCTGCGGCGTCTCCGTGCTGCGACATACTGTGCCCCCTTAGTTAATCCGGACCCTTCCGGTCCTCCGCTTCCGTCGGGATAGTGTAGATTCGTTCTGCTGTGCAGCAGGATCGATTTTCCCCTTGCTCTGATGTCAGAGCGCTCAGCTTGGTGCCGCCCACAATGACACGCCCCCTGCTGCTCCCACCCACCGCGCTCTGTAATGGCGGATTCTGAAGTTTTTCAGTTAGACTGGGGCTCAGGTGATGGCGTAGCTCAATTAACAGTCTCGTGCCTAACGGTTATGAAGTGATTACCTCAGGGGATGGCGGCCATCTTTACTCCATTATAACCAATGGGGAAAAGTCACTTTCAATAGTTTTCAATGGGGAATGGATTTTTCTTTAATAAAGTCAATTTTCAAGATTTTTCATCCCAGTTTTCACAGTTTTGGGCTCCAATCACGGCACACAATACCCGGTATACGGGCTGGCTAGATCCTGTTCGTGACGCCAATTGTGACGCCCAGGAGACCGGGATACCCAGCACCGGACCAATGGAGTCTGTCTCTTGAGGGGGATGTCACGGGTGGCTTGACCCGGTGCTGTGGCCTCAGGCAATGCACAGTGTAAGGGGTATCATGAGGGGACAGGCACTTACTTGATCAGCAGCAGGTTCTCCCAGCGGTGACGATCCCGATCCTGGATAGATGGCTATTGTCCAAATGAAAGACTGAGGCACTGAAACGTTTAACCAGTTTACTTTACCATAAAAGGATTTACAACCAGTCCTGTCACCGGAGTCTGTATGGGAACTCTGAGTTACTTTGACCCTGCCGGGGTCTTCGCCTCTTATTGTGCGCAATTTCTGTGTGGCCCTGCTGCTGTATGTGAACTGGCTGCCGGCCCAATCTGCCCCCTCCGGGTCCTGGTTCGACGGGCAACCCGAGTCCTTTTATCGGTTTACCCCCTCTGGGAGTACCGCTGAACTCTGTGTCTGTTGCTGCGTCCGGCCCTAGTGAAGCTGATATCACCTCACGTTTTTCCGGTTGCTGTATTATATATAATGAATACAGCCACGGATCCGGTATCCGTCTTTGCGCCTGTTCTGGGTAGTGATTAATGCTACCCGGTTCTCACAATGTCCTTTTTCTCTATCCCTCTTCTCCTCAGGCCGGTGATTTAGGCCTGGTAACAGTCACAGGGCTGTTAGAGATTCAACTGTATGACCTCTCACTATCAGCTCCTTGGCCCAACTGCCATTTCTTCTCTCAGACCAGAATGGATCAAGGGGAGTCTCTGGAGCTCCCCCTTCTGGCCGGAGGTGATAGTGCAGTCTTGCTATTTTAGTATTTGTACTTACTGTCAGTAACTATTTTTGTGGCAAATACCCCTAGGGGTGCCACAATAAGGTGATAGGTATGAAACTGGGAGAGTTCTTCTTTTATTTGGAGCAGATTTCACATTTCTATCGTTTTTTGTTGCTTTCCAATGACTGGTCAAAAGTGCACCATGACTTTACAGATGCACTATATTATTATTATTATTATTATTATTATACATTTTTATAGTGCTATTTATTCTATGGGGTTTTACATGTGAAAGGGGCAAATATTGACAAGTACAATAAACATGAGCATAAACAAGGCACACACAAGTACCGAAGGAGAGAGGACCCTGCCCACGAGGGCTCACAGTCTACAGGGAATGGATGAGGGTTCACTGGGAGAGGGTAGAGTTGGTAATGTGGTGGTTCAGTAGACTGAGGATCACTGCAAGTTGTAGGCTTCTCGGAAAAGGTGGGTCTTCAGGTTCTTTTTGAAGGTTTCCGCGGTAGGCGAGAGTCTGATGTGTTGGAATAGAGAGTTCCAGAGTATGGGGGAAGTACAGGAGAAGTCTTGTATGCATTTGTGGGGAGAAGAGATAAGAGGGGAGTAAAGAAGGAGATCTTGAGAGGATCAAAGGTTGGGGGTAGGTAAGTACCAGGAAACCATGTCACAGATACATGGAGGAGACAGGTTGTGGATGGCTTTGTATGTCATAGTTAGGTTTTGAACTGGAGCCTCTGGACAACATCTGAGTTAATTGGGGACACACCTGTGGATGTATTTTAATGCACACCTGAAACACACTGCTTCTTTGTGTATAATCATGGGAAAGTCTCAAGAAATCAGCCAATATATCAGGAAGAGAATTGTGAAATTGGAGCAGCAGGGAGTGAGCTCTTAGGTCCTACATGTTGCTAAAGGGAACCTCTCAGGAAATTCATGCTGCCCAAACAATAAGCAAAGGAAATAGCAAAAAATGGTTAGCGGGAAATAGGGATCGGCTTTACAAATAGCTTTGTTTTATTCTGTAATGCGCTGCTGTTTGAGAGAAAACAGGAAAAATATACAAAGATTTAAACATAATTAGAGGAAAATGCAGCAAATATTAAGAGTCACATGCCTCTTAATAAATATGATGAATCTTGGGCTGTCCATGCATTACAAACTTTACCATGCCTTCAACACTTTACTCGTCCTATTTATTTATTTTTTTTGCAAAAGTGAAGTGAGCAATATAAAATTGGAAAAACTCTGCATTTCTTTTTTTTACAGAAAATGGGCATGTGTCAACTTCGACCTTTTTCCACAGAAAAAGTGAAGCATTGTTCTTGATAAATTCTCCCATATCTTAAGATTAAGCCGGAAACAGAATAGTCAAGAGGGTGACTCCCTGCCGCTTTTTCCCTACTCAGCTCAGCTTGATTCACAGGTTCTTCTCTTTAGGCAAAAAATGACTAACTTTGAATAAAACGTGGTTTTGTGATACTCTGTCAGGAGATGCATATGCCTAATTTATTACGTGCTGTTACCCATTGGTTGTAATGTGTATTGTGGCCTGTTGTGTCTTTTGCATGTCACGATAATGTATTATATTAATATTGTGAGAATCCTTCACAAAAATATGGCACCTTTTAAAATCATTGGCCTTTCAGTTTAATGACAAGTGGTTTTCCTTCAAAGCACTGAAGACCACCTCCACATACCGCTTTTAATACTCATGCATTTGTACAGAGCCATAATATGGCTATTAGAGATGAGCGGATATTTTGAAGTTTAAATTTGTTGACTTGGTCGAATTTGCACAAAGAAAACGATGTGGTGAATTTTAATACTGGAAAGCTGGTGACTGTTCAGAAAATATAGATGGAGGAGAGGAGAGCGAGGGAGAGAACCTTGCTGACCATAAGAGCTTACACTCCACAGGTGAGAGAAAGAGAGAAGACTCCGCTGACCTTAATAGCTCACACTCTACAGGGGAGAGAGATTGAGAGGACTCTGCTGACCTTAAGAGCTTACATCCTACAGAAGAGAGAGGACCCATTGATCATAAACGCTTGTACTCTACAGAAGAGAGAGAGAGGATCCTGCTGACCATAGGAGCTTACACTCTAGAGGAGAGAAAGAGGACCCCACTGATCATAAGAGCTTACCCTCTACAGAAGGTAGAAAGAGAGGACCCCGCTGATCAGGAGAGATTACACTCTCCAGGAGAGTGAGGACTTCTCTGAACATAAGAGCTTACACTTTACAGAAGAGAGAAACTCACCAAGTGTCTCTTGAGATGGGAAGAAAACTCTGCTGTACAAACTGTCTCTGATCTATGATGGTCCAGGTACTTACCGGGTCAAGAAAGTTTTTTTCGAGATCTACGAATCGAATCTCAAAATGTGTGAAATTCACTTCAAGCCATGAATTTCACTAAACTTGATCCTCTGGAGATCGATCCGCTTATCTCTAATGGCTGCCATTAAGGTACATAAGCCTCTACTGTACATTTTTTTTCTTGAATATTTCAAATTGTACATTTTTACATTTTACATTTTTTTACGTATGGCCTCAGGTTTTTATTTAGCAGAAGTAAATGTGACAATAACATCTACTGTAAATACAGTTTTCTTAGCAAATCCATAAGAACCTTACATGAAAAACCTTCGAGAACATATAAAGAAAAACTCTTGTGTCATGTCATTTGGAATACATTTTACATGGACAGTCAGTTGGTAAAGTAAAATTAATTAACTTACGGTATATAATAGATTCAAGAAATAATATAGGAAAACCGACGAGCAACATGCATAAATGTCCGATAACCCTATAAGTTATCTTTATTACTGTATGTACTAAGCAACAATGAAGACATTTTTTCCCCAGCAATGAAAACATTATCAGCAGTCCCAGCAGTATTTATGCAAATGATCACTAACGAGCTATTGCACATTCATTTGTCCTCTACTTACCGTGCGGATCATTAAATGATACTTAAATGAGCTTTTATCATCTTCTTATATATTCTGATAGTATTCATTAAGCACCGATTCTTGCTAGAAATCATTGGCCACCAGTGAAAAGATACGCTGCTTTGGTAAATGAGAAAATGAAAAAAACATAAAATTATAAATGATCAAAATGCATAATATCTATCCCGGCATGCTATAAATGTGGATCAATACTTAGTCAGAAGATGTTAAATCTTCTACACTATGGAAAAGTTTCTGTTTAGTGCAACTATGGACATTGATTAAATCCATTCAAAGTACCATATATTCTCGAGTATAAGCTGACCCGAGTATAAGCCGACCCCCCTACTTTTGCCACAAAAAACTGGGAAAACTTAATGACTCGAGTATAAGCCTAGTGTGGGAAATGCAGCAGCTACCGGTAAATTTCAAAAGTAAAAATAGATTCCAATAAAAGTAAAATTAATTGAGACATCAGTAGGTTAAGTGTTTTTGAATATCCATATTGAATCAGGAGCCCCATATAATGATCCACAATGTTTATGATGGCCCCATAAGATGCTCCATATTAAAATATGCCCCATATAATCCTGCATAAAGGTTAATAATGGCCCCATAAGATGCTCCTTAGACACATTTGCCCAATATAATGCTGCACAAATGCTGATTATGGCCCCATAAGATGTTGCATAAAGATATTTGCCCCATATAGTGCTGCACAAACGTTATGGCCCCATAAGATACTCCATACAGACATTTGCCTCATATAATGCTGCACAAACGTTAATTATGGCCCTACAAGATGCTCCATAAAGATATTTGCCCCATATAGTGCTGCACAAACGTTGATTGTGGCCCCATAAGATGCTCCATACAGACACTTGCCCCTAGGGTTGAGCGAAACGGGTCGGCCATTTTCAGAAGTTGCCGACTTTTGGCAAAGTCGGGTTTCATGAAACCCGACCCCTGTGTGGGGTCGGCCATGAGGTCGGCGATCTTCTGAATCTAGGATCGGAATTCCGATACCGAGTTCCGATATGTAATCGGTATCGGAATCCATATTTAAGTGTAATATAAAGAATTAAAATAAAAAATATTGCTATACTCACCCTCTGATGCGCCCTTGTACCAACCGGCAGCCTTCCTTCTTTAAAATCAGCGTGTGAAGGGCCTTAGATGACGTCGCGGCTTGTGATTGGTCACGCGACCGCCCATGTGACCGGGTCACATGGGCGGTCGCGCGACCAATCACAAGCCGCGACGTCATCTAAGGCCCTTCACACGCTGATTTTAAAGAAGGAAGGCTGCCGGTTAGTACCAGGGCGCGTCCGAGGGTGAGTATAGCAATATTTTTTATTTTAATTCTTTATTTTACACTTAAATATGGATCCCAGGGCCTGAAGGAGAGTTTCCGCTCCTTCAGACCCTGGGAACCATTGGAAACCCAATGCACTGCATTGGGTTTCGTGTTTCGGCCGCCTCCGACCCCGACTTTTTTATAGGATCGGCCGATTTCACTCGACCCGACTTTTGAAAAGGTCGGGTTTCGTGAAACCTGACCCGATCCTATAAAAGTAAAAGTCGCTCAACCCTACTTGCCCCATATAGTGCTGCACAAACGTTGATTATGGCCCCATACAGACACTTGCCCTATATAGTGCTGCACTAACGTTATGGCCCCATAAGATGATCCATACAGACACTTGGCCCATTTGCTGTTGCTGCGATAAAAAAAAAATCAAATACTCACCTCTCCGTCGCTCAGGCCCCCGGCACTTTCAATATTCACCTGACTTTGTTCCGGCGCTGCTCCATCTTCAGCGTCTTCTGCACTGACGTTCAGGCAGAGGGTGCACACTAACTGCATCACCGTGCCCTCTGACCTGAGCGTCACTGCAGAAGACGCTGAAGATGGAGCGGCGGCTGGACCGAGGAGCAGGTGAATATTGCGCAGTGCTCCCCCTCCCCACTATACTCACCTGCTCCTGGTGCTGTGCAGTCCCTTATTCCTCGGCGCTGCTGCTTCTTCCTCTACTGAGCGGTCACTGTTACCGCTCATTACAGTAATGAATATGCGGCTCCACCCCTATGGGAGGTGGAGCCGCATATTTATTACTGTAATGAGCGGTACCATGTGACTGCTCAGTACAGGAAGAAGCTGGGGCGCCGGGGAGACAGTGATCTGCAGGGACCGCACCAGGAGTAGGTGAGTATAATTAGACAGCCCCCGCTCCCCCTCCCCTGCCGACCCCTGGGTATGACTCGAGTATAAGCCGAGAGGGCGACTTTCAGCCCCCAAAAATGGGCTGAAAATCTCGGCATATACTTGAGTATTTACGGTAAATTGAATTTTCTAATTTCACCAAAAATTTGCTTGCAATTTTTTTGCGATTGAATTTGCATGAATCCAGCAGAATGGCGACTGGATTCCATTTTGATGAATTCTTTTTAGAAGTGGAAGAGGTTAAAAAAAATTATAAAATACTATACTCACCTCACCTGTCTTCGATCACAGCTCCAAATTCTGTCTTCTGCTCTTTCTCTGGTGTTCCCGCGCTCACAGGTCTCCGTTACATCCCATGCTGACCACACAGATCATTGACTTCTATGATGTATGATGAGTGTATTGTTGCTCTGCGCTGACTCCATAGCCTCCATGCTTGTGCATTCTAGTCAGCCTGGTACTTGGTGGTTGTCTAGGTAGTCAGCGTTGGAAGACCAGAGGGAGTGAGCAGAGGACAAGGCAAGGAGCTGCGGTAGCAGGGTGACTTAGCATATTGCTTTTTTAAGTTTTAGAACCTTCTCAGTCCTCAGTTTAGTTTGTGATAAGGTCTAGAAAGACTCACAGCATAATAAATGTATTTTAATGGCGATTTGGGCACTTTTGATTTGCATCAAATAAATTTGATACAAATTGAATTTTCCAGATTAATTCAAGCGAGTCTCCCAAATTTGAATTTTGAGAGATTTACAAACCTCTAGAGGTCACTTCACACCCATCTATAGGATGCCAACATTTCCCTCAATAGCTGTCAGTGGGTTGGTACATATACAGTATTTTGCATGGTAATGAAGTTCAATGAACTTAATGATTTGTATTTGGAAGAATTTCCCAAACTCTGTTTTGTTTCTATTTAGGCTACCAAATGGGGTTTTACAACGTAAATCATTTTTATAGAATGGCATGCAAATGACTTTGAATAGCAAACTATCAGTAACTTTTAAACAACTCCTCTGTTCCCATGCTGGTGTTTTTTTTTTTATCACCCTCCATATGAACAATACAATAACTATGAAGTACCACACTTTTGTGTGAACACCAATGAAAGCAGGCACTGCCAATCCTTGCTAAAAGTTATAATTATAACACACAGAACCTACATGTAATAGACTAAAAAAGACAAGAGCATTGTGTATAAAGACAAAAATGGATTTATAACATATAAACATTAGGATTTACAACTTCATTAGATTATATAAAAAATTAAGCTTTATACCGGACAAAACAGTGAAAAAAAATGTAAAAAGAATGAGAAATTTTTGATGAGACAATGTATGGCTGATGTTTCTTCAGGGGTTTCACGGCTTTTTAATATCTCACACTTGACACAACCATGGCCAATCATTTGGCCAGTGATCAGTTACCAATGTTTAAGATCAAATTTGGCAGAATGTGTTCTATTTGTGGTCCAGCAAATCAAGAATGGAAATAGGACCACACAACAGCATTTGGGCTATGGACTATTGTCTATATCCGGCCATCAAAATAACCAGTGAAAGACTGATGAAGCTACTGGAGAAACGCCTAGCCTTTAAACAGAAGACTTATTGTTTGTTGGTACTTATGGACGTCTTGATCCTGTTTTTCTACAACAGCAGCACTTATTCTCACAGTTTTAGATTTCCGCCTTAGTTTATGCTGTCTATATGGCAATATTCTTCTCCTCTTTGGGACAGGGACAGTATCTGATTCTACATCAGCTGTAGACATCACTTTTTTACACAGTTGCACATGTCTGCAAGGTAAGCATATTTTTATCACCTTGATATCTGTCCTACTGTTTAGCTCAGTGATCTCCTCACTATGGATCACCATTCTCTTCTTCTTCTTTGTGACAAATCCCCTCTAGGAGGTTATGATGTTCCAAAGAGGTATCATTGTAGTTTAAAAAGAAGACATCTCTCCGAATGTCAGACATCATTCTTGACAGTTTTTTCTTGTGATGATATGTCATGGCTTCCTAACTCAGAATAGAACTTGAACCATGCACCCATTTTGAAAGTTTTGGAGAGGTCAATTCCACAAGTCAAGAATTTTACAATTTCATTTTGTTGAAGATTTTTTATGTGTACTGTTCACTCTTAAATATTCTTGAATTTGGGTAAAGAGTAGCTTAACTTTTGTTTCTTGTTTTTTAAAATTAGAAATGCAATTTGGATATGTTTTATAATAGGATTACTTACAGTACCTTATTTTGCTTCCTTCATGGAGAAAATAGATGCTAAAGTGTGCGTTAACAAGTGTGCTCTATATCTGGAATGCAGGTCTCCCAACGATGTACAGAGGGAACAGACTCTTCATTATTCGCTCGCAGTCTCGCTTTATATCTTAGTCACAGCAAGAAGACTGCAAGAGCTGGATCTGCACAGTACGGTCACTGTGACCTCAGGGTAGAGATTGGCAAATTTGTCTATGTGGAATTAAATTCTTCTCGAATTTGACAAAAATCCAAGTTCTGGAGAATACAAATTTTTACAATTCATTCCACACAAATTCAACAAACAGGCAGTAAGGTTAAGACCCATCTTGCTGAATAATTCAAAGGTTAAACAAAAAAAATGGAAAACTTCACCATTTTCTTCTTTCCGGCCAACCTCACTGTTCCTTGCCCTATTTCCAAGAGAAAACTGGAGGAAACCCACGAAAACACAGGGAGAACATACAAACTCCTTGCAGATGTTCTTCTTGGTGGGATTTGAACCCAGGACCTCAGTACTGCAAAGCAACAGTGCTAACCACTGAGCCACCATACAGTGCTAACCACTGAGCCACCATACAGTGCTAACCACTGAGCCACCATACAGTGCTAACCACTGAGCCACCATGCAGTCCTAACCACTAAGCCGTCAGACTGCCCATTAGACTTACTCTTTAAAACTCCAATTTTTCACAAAATAAATTCAACACATGAATGTGACATCCTAGAAAAAAAATATCTACAGGCTGCAATGTGCATCACACCCATTGGGTGGGCACACATAGACACATCTGGCATTAACCACTCCTGACAGAGTATTGCAAAATCACGTTTTTGTTAATTTTTTAAAGTTGTTTAACTTTCGACACTTGAGCCAAAATTAAGGGTAAGGAAGGACACATCTGTATAAATTGGTGAAAATTCCTTTTTACCAAATATCTGCATAAATCATGTATTCTTCTGTTTCCTACGTCATTGATGATCCCCTACTAGAGTGATCACAAGTAGCAAATACTGATGGAAATGTGACATCTGATTCTTAACAATGAGCCTTGCATTTAAGCTCTTAATGACAACGATGTATGAAACATGAATTATAAAAAAAAAATCTAATCTCCCTTTTTTTGCACATCTTTGGTAATGTAGTGCAGCTTACTGTTTTATCATGGTGCCAGTTTCCATACATTTCTGTTTTATTATGCAATGAACTGGGGTTAATGAGCCTTTTATGGAACATTTCTGGATGCAAAGAGAATGTGAAAGAAAGTTATGTTTGCAAAATCCATTCAGAAATCATTCATTTCATGTTGCTTTTGAAGCTGATTGAAAATGCACAAATTGGTAGCCAAAAATGGGAACTGGTAAAGTGTAATGCGTATCGAAATATTAGTCCTCGTGCATATGGCTGTATTATGTCCTTAGATAGAGGAACAGAGAGATTTTTCTTCATAGGGTCCAATATATATTTTGAATACTAAACAAAAACATGAAATGTCTCTCGGCATTGTTTGGGGGCTCAAGGAAATATCACAGATGCTGCAGAATTGAGGAGCTTCATTATCTCACAGTGAGGCCCCATACTCGTAACTGTTGCTGTCGCAATGATGTTGGATTCTCTCACACTTGATGAGTAATACTCTTGCTCAGTTGAACATGAAAACAGTTTTCCAGATCTTTGAGATTTTTATATTGTGCACAAGATAGCTGGTAAATAGCTAGTGCCCAAACCAACAGTGCCGCTGTAATTAGGTTGCGGGATGCAGTAACAGACAGGAGGCAGAGCAAGGGTTAACAAACTTAAGAATTTACTTAAATAGGGTATTAACTCCTCACAGGGAGATAAATGGTTAAAGAATAGGTTGAAGAAACAACAAGTACAAAATATTAGCAGTCCAGATATTAAACTTACCATGTTCTTAATGCTCCTCCACTGCAGATGATCCCACAGGTCGTGACTCTAGAGCCCCCCCTGAGGACGAGCGGACCAGATGGAACCACCCCCTATACAGGGAGCGTTAGGAGCAAGCCCAAGGGGGATGGAGACAAAACAGCTGGAGCCAAAGGGATGGCTACTAAAACAAAAGAAGAAGACAGACACAGCGGAGACACAGAATGGGCAAGACTGGAACACGGAGAAAGAACGGCAGAGACACTGGGCTGACAAGGCAGGCATGCAGGGCAGACAAGGCTGGAACACAGGGCAGGCACGGCGGAGACACAGGGCTGACAAGGCAAGTACGCAGGGCAGGCACGGCGGAGACACAGGGCAGACTAGACAAGAATGCAGGGCGGGCATGGCAGAGAGATAGGGCAGACAATACTGAAATGCAGGGAAGGCACGGCAGAGACACAGGGCAGACAAGACAAGAACGCAGGGCAGGCACGATGGAGAGACAGGTACTAAGACTGGGGAGCCTAGGACGTAGGTACGCTAGCGAGAAGTACAGAGAAACCTACAAAGCAAAGGCTTCTTACCTGGGAAGACGCCGGGGAGAAATACCTGATGGGCGCCACCATGTTGGGGCGGAGCCATAGGGTCGCGACCTCCCAGGAGGCAGTGCGGTGCAGGAAACGTGAGTGCGCATGCATGGAAGAACTGAACGCCGTGACCCAGAGAAGGGAGAAGCAGAGCGGCGTGGGACAGAGTCGGGAGCGCGCCTAGGGATAGAAGAAGACAGGTAAGTATGTGCGGTTGTAACATCAGGGTTGCAATAACCTTTTGTATAGAATTCACCTAGTGCTTCTAATGGTCCGGATAAATATAAGGCCAATACCCTTTTACATAATTAGGATTCTTCTGATATCCACCATCATTGGTCTGATCTCAGATCGCAATGCATGAACTGGCCGAGCTTCTCCAGTCCTGAGCATAACAGCTTCATATATATTTCTATGAGGCCGTCACGCTTGGTTCAGAAGATGCACGGTCAGTCCGAGATCGGACCAATGATCTCAGACATTTGAAAAAGGCCTTACTCTAATCACATGCAACTGTGAAATATATTTTAAAGAGTAGTCCCTCCCTAATAATACAGCTCAAGTCCAAAAGTCAATAGAGGTGCTTCCTCTTTCAGGAGTACCACTTTAACTTTGGCCATAGCATCACAGTTCATTTAACAGGAACTCTTGAAAAAAAATATTAATTTAAGGGGTTATCCACTATTAGGACAACCCATTCTTAAATCAAATGTTCAGCCCCGATAAAATGATAAACCCTATACTCACCACCTGTGTCCGTGCTGATCCCATGGTGTCGACACACGCTCTCCCAAAGCTCTTATGCGATGTTGTGACTCGTAATGCTGGTGCATAATCAGCGCTGGCGTCACTGTCTCCGCCTTTGGAAAAACTGAACATGAAGAGGAAGTCCAAGATCCTGCTGATCTCCGGCTTCCTCTTTATGTTCAGTTTGTTTAAGTTGATTTCTGAGCATTTATTGAACCAATGTCAATTTGCAGGAGGAGGATTGCAACAGATTGCAGGATCGTTACAACATACATGCATTTCCAGTTTTCTTCCCTGTCTTGCCATTTGTCTAGTTGTAATGAGAGTACTGTATATGGTTATTTGGCAGTTCTAAAGAGGTCTACCATGAACAGGCTTGGCACTATCTACTATGTTTTCCACAACCCAGGTGTTGCCCAGGCCTTCACCCGTTAACCGCATGTACAAGATCTTAACAGGGATCCTTAGGCTAGGGCCACAGAGTTAGCTGCTGTTCTGTGTTGCAAACTGGCAAATATAATAGTCTGGTAGCAGGGTCAGAATTGGGAGTTCATTACAGGGACAAAATCACAAGGCAGGAAAGTAGTCAGAAAACGAGCTGCAGTCAAAAATTAGGGATTCCTACAGATAGTCAAAGAGGGATGCTGAGAAGTTCTTTAGGAACAAGTCATGTTATAACTGGCAGTGGACTGCTGGCTTTCAGGTGCTTTAGTAGTACTGATCTCCCAGCATGGACAGAACTACAAGAACTAGAGTAGTTGCCTTGCTTCTTCTACAAGAGCACAGGTCTGCCTGGCGACAGAAGCAGAGACAGGAAAGGCAGGCACCAACAGAGATGTCATAACCTGTCCCTATTACTATGCTGAACTTGTTTGCTTGCATCAGTGTTCTCCTTGATTGCCTGTCTAGGTCCAAATTTCCTCTCAGACTTTCAGCAGCTCTCTCTGACAATTGTGGAGCAAAATTTTGGCATTTGAACTTCCACTGTCAAGTCAAAAGGCAAAAAATATAATGGCCACTTATGACATTTCCTTGCGCAGGATGACTTCCAGTAATGCGGTCACCGATGTCACCTACAGGATGTGGTGACACTGGTGAGACCACAACTCCTACTATTCCATTATCGGAGCAATCAATATAGTGCAATGTAGCAACATGATTTTCTTTATAATAATATTTAATGCTAAATGACAAATTTCTATGTGACAAGGAGAGGTCAAAAAACAGAATTAATATTGGTAAAATCAAAGAGTATATGTTGTTTTTACGACCGTAACACAGACGGCAATCATTTTGAAGGTGGTCATTGATTTTTGCGATCACGGTCTACTACCCAATCACCTCTATCCCTAATTCACTTCCTTCTTCTGCCCTAAGCCATGTCCTTGTATCATTTAATATGTGAGACCTGCTTAGATTTAGCGGAATAAATTCATTGCCATCTTCTGGCTGCTGTGCTGTGCTTTCTGTTGATATTTAGGTTTGTTTTCTATTTCTTATACCAGTATATCTTTTATATGACTTGATCTGATTTTGGAATATACTCTATTACCTGCATACTACTGTAGTCTTGCTCAATCTGCCTGACCTCTCCTACAACGTTGAAGAAGTTTACATCAGAGCAAAGTAACAATGTTGTGAGTTGGTGTCCAGTCTTACTTAAAGGGAATCTATCAGGAGGTATTTTTATGGAATCTGAGAGCAGCATAATGTAGGGGCAGAGATCTTGATTCCAGGGATATGTCACTTGCTCAGCAGCTTGTAGTTTCAGTATAATCAATGTTTTATCAACAGTAGATGATCACTGCAGGACTAGGTGCCGCATGCCAGATAGTCCAGCTAATCAGAGTAACTCCACCCCATCCACGAATTGAAAGCTTCCAATCAGTGCTGTGGGCTTTGTTATACAGGGCTTAGCATTCACAGCACTGCAACACCTACAGTAGAGAAACCAGAGATTTTTTTCAGAATTGCACCAAGCAGCCCAGTAAGTGATACATTGCTGGAATCAAGCTCTATGCCCCTAGGCCTTGATGCTCTCAGATTACATAGAAAATACCTACTGTGAGCCACTGTTTAAATCAGATCTGTATGTTAAAAGTATATTTATGTCAGGTTGTTAGTATTTTTTATTTTTCTTAGCACAGTCTATATTCCAAAAATTAAAATTCTTCATTTTTTTTACACTGGTTACTAGTAGTGATGAGCGAGTGTACTCGTTGCTCGGGTTTTCTCGAGCACGCTCTGGTGGTCTTTGAGTATTTGTAACTGCTCAGAGATTAAGTTTTCATCCCCTCAGCAGCATGATTTGCAGCTACTAGCCAGCTTGAACACATGTGGGGATTCCCTAGCAACCAGGCAACCCCCACATGTACTCAGGCTGGCTAGTAGCTGTAAATCATTCAGCTGCAGTGATGAAAACTAAATCTCCGAACGCTAACAAATATTCGGAGACCACCCGAGCGTGCTCGGGAAAACCTGAGCAACGAGTACACTCGCTCATCACTAGTCACTAGGACTGTTTTAACCTAATGCTTTCTGTTCTTTCAGGAAATCCACATGTACACTAGCAGCAATAGACTGACTCAGACCCAATCTTATGAACAGAAGCATCTAGTCAGCATGTGCAAAAGCCATTGTGAATGGAGGCTGAGGAATTGAGGTGTGACACCTCCGATTGTAAATGGTGGATCCCATGTTTTCAGCTAATGTTACCTGTTATTGTAATTCTGTCTGTGATGATAATGAGACTTCTGAAAAGTCTTCTGTAATGAACAGGAAGTCTGAGTCAAAAAGTTGCCCCAGTGGCTGGTGTGAAAATTGTCAACATGTTTTTTTTTAATACATTTAACCACTGATTTAAATAATAGGTTATTTTCAGACGTAACAGTCATTTTACGGAACAGATCAAAGAAACAGATTGTCAATTTTTCTTTCACTTAATGTAATAAAATTGCCCCCGGTATTATACGAGGTATGTATAATACATTTTTCTTATAAGCATAGCTGGAGTTAGCCCTAGGTCAGTTTTGACCAGTGCCAAGTCCAACTGGTTTTGGAGAACTATGGAAATCTTGACAAGCATGTCCTTTAGGCTTGTCAATGTTAGGCTCACCTTGTCAAGTGGACCCACTAAGTCTCAGGTCCGGGTGTCTACACAGATGGACCCCGGGCGTTGGTGCATCTGGCAGGATGGCAAGTGGGAAGCAAGGATGAGATGTCAGGAATCTTGAGAGCAACAGAACGGATAAAGGGCAGCAGGGATAGGAGCAGGTTATCACAGTGTCTACAGTAGGAGGAGTATACCAAACTAGAGCCTTGAATAACAATTAAAAGACACAGGTATGTGTGGTATGTTAACAGGCCTTAAAAGGACAAGGAAGATTGTAACTGAGCTAAAATGGGTAACTTACAAAACTTCATGTGGAGCACAACAGAAGGCAGCGGAATGAGGTGAAGGAAGCAGAGCCCGGATCCGGGACAGTTGTGTGCCAGTCAAGCTAAATCTGGGGTGGACATGGATTCTATTGTAATTATGATGCAAAAAGGCTTGAACACACCAGGATCTGGACATGTTATTCTTATGTTTTTATATTACAAGGTGCTGGTAAAAACAAGCAAGTTGGCAATTTAATTGCAATTTTTAATTTTATTAAATTTCCTTTCCTTTCTCAAGAATGGAAGGATTTTTAATTCTACCCTTTAAATCTTATTTTCTTAGTTATTGGTCACCAATAAAGTCCTGGCTGAGTATGTGCAGCGTTTACAAGCTTTTTCCAATTGAGCTTGCTTGCGCTGCTCTGAAGCTGACTGGACACTGTTAGCTCTGAATGTCGGTCATCTTCAGCACAACTGTGTTCCTACTATACTGCAGAAGGAAAGCTACTTTATATAGTAGCATGGAAAAGTGCATAGTTTGGGCCAGCAACACAATGATGCCACTGGTCCAATCTGTCAATCAAAAAGGAAAACACCGAAAGCAGAAAACTGAGAAGCAACAAAGCAGAAAAAGATGAGACAGCCCCTTTAATGTGTTAAAAATGGTAATTATAAACCTTGTAATTTCTCCTAAAATACACTTTTGAATATCTATGATTTATATTTCTGTGAATACAAGCTTGCCATGACCGCTAAGAAGATAAATAGAAGAAGTCCTGGCTTCTGTTAAGTCACTTCATCGTCTTTTAGCACTCTGTACCTCAGTAGCGGACACCTTCCTAGGAACCACAAACTGAATTGATTGATTATATTTTTTTTCCTATTGCTCCGGGGATACTTGTCTAGCTCTCGCTCTATCTGAGAATCAGGCCGTCAATGACAAAACTACAATGTCCTTCTTGGAACACATAATGTCTAATTCTGATCAGCCATGACTTATATTCCTCCTTTTCATCCTAAAGGATACATTTTTTATTTACCATTTTTTTTTCTGACATCACTCTTTGTTTACCATATCTTTTCTGACATCGCTCTTTATTTACCATATCTTTTCTGACATCGCTCTTTATTTACCATATCTTTTTCATTTTTTTTTCTTTTTCTCCAGGAAACGGTATTTAAACTGTTAGAATTTGATATTGCACGGTATCTGTTGAGTTTTTCCTAAACCAGTTTTCCATACTATGTAGGATTTAACTCCTCTGGGGAAATAATTGATGATCACAATGTGGCGAGCAAGCCAGGACGGTGCTCAATGGGTTAACTCCGCTATTTCCACGGCTGTGTGACTGCCGTAATGTGCTACTAGCCCCACTGTGGTTAAATGAGCTTGTCCGAGCTCTGAGTCTCCTTTATGCTCATGATTTCCTGAAGGACTTACTAAGGCCTTGCATTGCAAAATACTAACATCCGTTCTTGAGCCAAGGGGGTTAATCCACACTCGGCTTTAGGAGGAAGGAGAAAAAAAAATTCCTGGCATGGAAAGGGATTTGAAGGTAAAACAAACACAGCCCTCATTTGCATGTCTGCACCCAGATTCTCACTACGGTACATGAATTTTATGTTCCGTATTATGTTCCGAGACTAAAATAGGCTTATGGCTGTTTCGCCAGGACAGTATTTTTTTTTTTCTCCGTCCTTTCCGCTTATCATTAAACAGATGGGTACTTACGACCCCCTTTTGACCATTTTACAGAATCATGATCACCATTCCAATTTACAATGAAAATAAAGTATTCTCGATGTTGTTCCTGAAATCAACAGTTGACCATATGGGGGATTTTTTTTTTCTTTCTCTTAAAACATTTATTTATTTAATTAGGTTTAATCCACAAAGCCCAATTATTTTCTCAGATTTCAGAAACACTTGGATGAATTTGAAACAATATTTTTTTCCTAAAGATGTAAACAGTAGGAAGAAAGAGAACAAAGACTATTTTGTTCGTAGACAGTGCTTTGTGCTAACAATGCTTCTTATTACTAAATCACTTAGCTCTCTAGTGGCCCATGGATAGCACCTGTCACCTTTTTTCTTACTTAAAAGCAAAGTTATATTTGGATATATTCTGGAATAATTTACTTTGAGCTATTATTTTACAAAATCCTATGTTATTGGATAAAAAAAAGTTGGTCAGAGCCGAAACCCATATGAATATTAATTAGCCACTATGTTGATTAAGATATGTAAATTAAATTCAATGTAAAAGTGACCATATACTTGCAATAGTTGTCAGCCATATGCTTCTTCTGCCAATACTAAAGATGAGCGGATCGATCCGTGGATGATCACTTTCAGATGTGACTTGCCGCACCACTTCCACGCTGTTGAAAGGATTATCATCCCTTGTACAGTGGTGGTCAGTACTTGGGCCATCACAGATCAGCATTTTATAGCATAGCGGAGCACAATTTGTTCGGCATAGTTGTTTTTCATCTTCAGAGTCACTGGTAAATTTCTCCCTCGTGTAGTGTGTTAGCTCTTATGATCACACTAGTCCTATCTCACTCTCTTCTGTTGAGTGTAAGCTCTTATGGTCAGCATGATCCTCTCACTCTCTTCTGTAGAGTGTAAGCTCTTATGGTCAGCATGATCCTCTCCCTCCTGTAGAGTGTAAGCTCTTATGGTCAGCATGATCCTCTCTCTCTCCTGTAGAGTGTAAGCTCTTATGGTCAGCATGATCCTCTCTCTCTCTCCAGTAGAGTGTAAGCTCTTATGGTCAGCATGATCCTCTCTCTCTCCTGTAGAGTGTAAGCTCTTATGGTCAGCATGATCCTCTCTCTCTCTCCACTAGAGTGTAAACTCTTATGGTCAGCATGATCCTCTCTCTCTCTCCTGTAGAGTGTAAACTCTTATGGTCAGCATGATCCTCTCTGTCTCCTGTAGAGTGTAAGCTCTTATGGTCAGCATGATCCTCTCTCTCTCTCCTGTAGAGTGTAAGCTCTTAAGGTCAGCACGATCCTCTCTTTCTCCTGTAGAGTGTAAGCTCTTATGGTCAGCATGATCCTCTCTCTCTCCTGTAGAGTGTAAGCTCTTATGGTCAGCATGATCCTCTCTCTCTCCTGTAGAGTGTAAGCTCTTAAGGTTAGCATGATCCTCTCTTTCTCCTGTAGAGTGTAAGCTCTTATTGGTCATCATGATCCTCTCTCTCTCCTGTAGAGTGTAAGCTCTTATGGTCAGCATGATCCTCTCTCTCTCCTGTAGAGTGTAAGCTCTTATGGTCAGCATGATCCTCTCTCTCTCTCCTGTAGAGTGTAAGCTCTTATGGTCAGCATGATCCTCTCTCTCTCTCCTGTAGAGTGTAAGCTCTTATGGTCAGCATGATCCTCTCTCTCTCCTGTAGAGTGTAAGCTCTTATGGTCAGCATGATCCTCTCTCTCTCTCTCCTGTAGAGTGTAAGCTCTTATGGTCAGCATGATCCTCTCTCTCTCTCTCTCCTGTAGAGTGTAAGCTCTTATGGTCAGCATGATCCTCTCTCTCTCTCCTGTAGAGTGTAAGCTCTTATAGTCAGCATGATCCTCTCTCTATCTCCTGTAGAGTGTAACCTCTTATGGTCAGCATGATCCTCTCTCTCTCTCCTGTAGAGTGTAAGCTCTTATGGTCAGCATGATCCTCTCTCTCTCTCTCCTGTAGAGTGTAAGCTCTTATGGTCAGCATGATCCTCTCTCTCTCTCTCCTGTAGAGTGTAAGCTCTTATGGTCAGCATGAGCCTCTCTCTCTCTCCTGTAGAGTGTAAGCTCTTATGGTCAGCATGATCCTCTCTCTATCTCCTGTAGAGTGTAACCTCTTATGGTCAGCATGATCCTCTCTCTCTCCTGTAGAGTGCAACCTCTTATGGTCAGCATGATCCTCTCTCTCTCTCTCCTGTAGAGTGTAAGCTCTTATGGTCAGCATGATCCTCTCTCTCTCTCCTGTAGAGTGTAAGCTCTTATCAGGGCCGGCTCCAGGTTTTCGAGGGCCCCGGGCAAAAGAGTCTCAGTGGGCCCCCCCCCCTTTAACACATACCCCGATTTATGATGCACAGATACGGCAGATAAATGTATAGTACAATGCCAGATTTCACTTCTTACATGAGTGACAGCTATTGTAGATTCTGCAGTGTATATATACAGGAGGAAAGGTGCTGTGCAGTGTATATATACAGGAGAGGTGCTGTGCAGTGTATATATACAGGAGGAAAGGTGCTGTGCAGTGTATATATACAGGAGAGGTGCTTTTCTGTTTTGAGTTTTTCTATGAAACAAAGACTTTTCTACATAAACAACGTTGTTTGGTTTTGCGGCCCCAACAGATCTGTGCTACAAAGTAACAGGCGGCTCGGGCATTAATGAGGGGCCTGATGCTGAATCCTTTCCACAAACCCTAATGACCCAATTAGTGCCCTGTCATTAGAAGCTCATTAAACGCCTCCCTGTCCCGAGCAGTCATGTACAGTATGGGGGGATCCTGCAGCCCACCCCCTGACTGCTCCATACCATACACTGCCTTCTGTCGCTCTCACTATTATCCTGTGCATTTCTCCATCATCGTTACCCCATGTTACACTTGTCACCCCCCACTACAGAGTAGCAGGGCAGCCAATGTCACCCCCTCCCGGACCCTAATGGCAGCAGGAAATGTCTGCTCCTCTATTGGGTTGGAACCTGATTTAATCAAGGAATAATGTGGATTTGTTGCCGGTGGCTGCAGGGGAAGGGTTAAGTGATGCCATGTCCTTGGTGGGAGCAGTGGCAGCTGCTGGGACCTGGACAGACACAACCAATGTTGCTGTGACTGCACAGTGTGATGTGGAGGAGAGAAGCTGAGACTCCGGAGCAGAAATCACCCACATGCCAGCACTGGGCAGAGTCCCTCCAGTCACCAGCCTGGGGCCACGGGGCCCCAACGTACAGCCCACAGCTCAGTTTTATCCATGGCAGCAGCTCCCCTTCCTCCTGGCATCTGGTTAACCCCACTTATGCGGGTCGGATTGTTATCTTTAAGGTTCAGCAATAACCTTAATACAGATGGGAAGGGGTTAAGCTTCTTCCTACCTCACTGGTGCAGGTTTGGTGCAGTATGCATGTATTCTGGGTGAGCTGGGCGGCTGCAGGTTGCACCACACCAGCTGCTCCTCCAGACATCACCCACATTTTTAGGCAGTGGAGAAAGACAGCAGCAGACTGAGCCACAAGTCCATCTGCAACCACTGCTCTGCTGGATACCTTTGCAGTCATTCAGGCACTAGTAGGACAGAGCTCCTCCGGAATCTGCCTGATAAACTTCAGCATTGTCTGCAGCCACCCAGGGGAGAGAGCAGAGAACGTGCTCTCTCCGCCCACAATGTCACACTGGCTGCCTTCTGTTAACCCCTATGTGTGCCTGCCTGGCTGCACTGACTGAGTGAGAAGATGCTTGTGTCAGAGCTGGCACATAGGGGTTAAGAGAGCCAGCGTGACTTTGTGGGGGGAGAGAGCATGTTATCTCCTGCTCTGCTCTCCCGGCTGTATCTATGACAGCATGAGTGGGCCCCCCCCTCTCCCCAGGGCCCCGGCATTTGCCCGCTGTGCCGGGTGCTGACGCCGGCCCTGGCTCTTATGGTCAGCATGATCCTCTCTCTATCTCCTGTAGAGTGTAACCTCTTATGGTCAGCATGATCCTCTCTCTCTCCTGTAGAGTGTAAGCTCTTATGGTCAGCATGATCCTCTCTCTCTCTCCTGTAGAGTGTAAGCTCTTATGGTCAGCATGATCCTCTCTTTCTCCTATAGAGTGTAAGCTCTTATGGTCAGCATGATCCTCTCTTTCTCCTGTAGAGTGTAACCTCTTATGGTCAGCATGATCCTCTCTCTCTCCTGTAGAGTGGAAGCTCTTATGGTAAGTTGGCTCACCTCTCTTTTCTCTTCTAATTAGCACCATCTTTGGTATTTGCTGGGACTGTTCTGTATGCTATTGTGTGTTGGTGGTTCAATAAATTATTGCCGCACTGTTTTACCCTCACCCTGTGTTGTCTGAGTAGTGTTCTGCCCACGGGAAGAGAATGAGGGCATTCAGTGGTATGAGCCCTAGTTCATGCAGTCTTTGTAAAAACAGCCGGGCTAGCGGACGAGAGCATTCTCTGACCCCCGTATCTCCACACTTAGGAATAATTATATTTTCCCCACAAAGAAACACCAAAAGATATGTACCCAAAATAATAAAACAAATGCCGGAACAGACAGGATGAATTAATAATTAACATAAAATGTTTCAAACTTTACACGATTGAGGTTAAGAAAAAAAAACAGATGCTGAAAAACAGATGGGTGAGAAAGCACCAAGTAATTTACATAAATATATTATATATTGCCTTATGTAAAATCTAGCGTAGAATTTAACTTCAGTAATTCAGCATAGGACGACTGGCACCATAGCATATAATAGGGTATTGAGAACCCAACGACAAACAAGTGACACGAAGAAAGTATAGTACTTCTGATGTTATTCAAAGCTATTACATGTTAACCGTAACAGCACTGTCCAAATAGTAAGCTCACTCACCAGATCAGACGCATGTTTCACCTACTGGTTCTTCAGGGGAGGTTGATGATTATGAGCATAAGATATTTCCTGAGCAAATAATCAAATAGAGAAACCCCTTAATAAAACATATAACTTGCACATGAAAAACAATAATTGGATACTCACAATAGAGATATACATCTCATGGTTGGTGCATAAAAAGCAGGCAGTTAGATGCCAACTTGTGCTCAAAAACTACAAGCATGCACAGTGAGTGAGCCAAATCACAATGATATAATGGCTCAAAAAGAAACTTGAGCCACAGCAATCCTGAGAATATAACTCTGGATCTTAGGAACCAGGGTTTGCAGAGCCCGGTCTTGAATTAAGTGGAGGTGCACAGGCTCGGCCTTCACTCCGTTCATTGTGTATGGTACTGCCAGAAACAGTGGAGTGCTGTGCTTGTTTTTTTCCCCAACAGCTCCATGGAAAACCAATGGAGCGACAGTCAAGCATGTACATCTCTGTTCTAGTCAGAGCCCGGTTTCCGAGCTCCACGACCATGTTCTCTGGAACAGAGGAAAGTTTATTTGAAATGCTTCTAAGAGAGGCAGCAAGGGTTACAGAGAAATAAGTCCCGAAGAACCCAGCCTGAACTTAAGACTTTAAAAATTGCTGCAAATGTTCTTTTGTTCAAGAAACTATAACCACAATGAGTGATAGTAACCAACAAGTGTATACCTCATCCAGAGACTGTAACCATTAAGTTTGTTCCAAGGTCCAGCAATATCCAGCAAGGGAAGATAAATATAATATTTACTAGATGGTGGCCTGATTCTAACGCATCGGGTATTCTAGAATAAGTATGTATGTATGTACGTCGCGCTTAGCACAGCCACATAGTATATAGCACAGCCACATAGTATATAACACAGCCACGTAGTATATAACACAGCCACGTAGTATATAGCAGCCACATAGTATATAGCAGCCACATAGTATATAGCACAGCCCACGTAACACAGACAGCCACATAGCATATAGAACAGCCACGTAGTATATAGCAGCCACATAGTAAATAACACAGCCCACGTAATATACAGCACAGCCCATGTAATATATAACACAGCCCATGCAGTATATAGCACAGGCCACGTAGTATATAACACTGCTCACGTAGTATATAACACAGCCCACGTAGTATATAGCACAGCCCACGTAACACAGACAGCCGCATAGTATATAGCACAGCCACGTAGTATATAGCAGCAACGTAGTATATAGCAGCCACGTAGTATATAACACAGCCCACGAAATATATAACAGCCCACGTAATATATAACACAGCCCACGCAGTATATAACACAGCCCACGAAGTATATAACACAGGCCACGCAGTATATAACACAGCCCACATAGTATATAGCAGCCATGTAGTGTATAACACAGGCCACGTAGTATATAACACAGCCCACGCAGTATATAACACAGCCCACGTAGTATATAACACAGCCCATGCAGTATATAACACAGCCCACGTAGTATATAACACAGCCCACATAGTATATAGCAGCCATGTAGTGTATAACACAGGCCACGTAGTATATAACACAGCCCACGCAGTATATAACACAGCCCACGTAGTATATAACACAGCCCACGCAGTATATAACACAGCCCACGTAGTATATAACACAGCCCATGCAGTATATAACACAGCCCACATAGTATATAGCAGTGTGGGCACCATATCCCTGTTAAAAAAAGAATTAAAATAAAAAATAGTTATATACTCACCCTCTGGCGTCCAGCGAAGCTGTGTCGATGCGCGTGATGCTGCCGCCAGCTTCCATTTCCAGTGATGCATTGCGAAATTACCCAGATGACTTAGCGGTCTCGTTAGACCGCTAAGTCATCTGGATAATTTTGCAATGCATCACTGGGAACGGAAGCTGGCGGCAGCATCGCGTGCATCGGTGGACGGTGGAATTTTTTAAAAATTATTTTTAACATTATATCTTTTTTACTATAGATGCTGCATAGGCAGCATCAATAGTAAAAAGTTGGTCCGGGACGGGGCGACACACTGGTACTGACTGGAGGGGAGTAGGGAGGGGGCACTGACTGGAGGGGAGTAGGGAGGGGGCACTGACTGGAGGAGAGTAGGGAGGGGCCAATTCGCGGCCGGACTAAGCCTGTCGCTGATTGGTCGCGACGCGGGATTTCCATTACGGAAGTTGCAGACAGACAGACAAACAGACGGAAGTACCCCTTAGACAATTATATATATAGATTCCAAAATTGTTAAAAACATCTTTATCAGTAAATATTCCATAAAAAATGTAGGCAAAAGGTCTTTAAGACAAGGAAGTTATCACACATTTTGAACATTTAAACTCCCTGGTTCTTAGTCACAACCATTAAGCTTGTGTATCTCCTAAATAACAGTAACCACCAAGTTCTCTGTGCCTCATTGTGAGAAAAATAAGTACTCTTATTTTTACCTAAAAGTGTTCGAGACATTCCTGAGGGGCATAACACCCTTTCAATTTGTATTCCTCACAAATAATGCAAACCTGTAAGTGGCTAACCCTGACTTAGAAGGGTAGAAAAAAGACAATCACAGCCTAAGGAGCACAGACCTCAACTCTACATGACCCTACCTATTCGTACATGCAAGTATGATAGATCGATAAGTGATAGGCCAAGAAATTCATTTTGGGACTACTGAACCAACATACCCAGAATTTTGAATAATTTGCAACTCATTGAGTTCTGTATATTAGAAATTGTTCACACCATTGTGACTAAACAGAAAACTTATGCCAGAAATACCTTTCTATTCTCAATGAATTCTCCAGAATGTAAATCACTTGTGACTTTTAATCAATTTCACATCTCTAGTGACATTCAGTGGGGCTTCTACTGCGATTCCCATTGGAGTTTCCACTCAGCTTTCTCATGGTCCTGTACAGCAAGTCTATTATATCGGTTTCCTTTTCCAATTGGATGATCCTCTAGTTGTCTCCTTGTCGGGCTCAGTCCTGGTGATAGATATATTTGATATACATTTTCTTTCCGATAAAGCTATAAATCCCTGATAGCTATGGGTCACATCTCTGGGACTTTCACTGATTTCAAGGACAGCGGAAAAGTTTTCTATTAAGTTTTGTAGAATATCCTGTCGATCATATGACATAAATGTCTAAAATGGGAAAATGTCTTTAAGTTTTTCTAGATTGCCCAAAAATGGTAAATGTCACTGCATTGTAAAGCAGTTGCATGGGATCGTGCAACTGCAGGCGTGGAGAGCTGGCTATCAGACAAAGAAAGATTTCACAGAGAAAAGGAAGAGATGGTTTATTACAATCTTTTGTCTTCGCAATCACTGAATATATAGCTCTGAACAAGTGCTGTATGTACAGTAATAGAAAGTGCATCAGACCCAGTGATCATGGGTTTATAGTTTGAAATGTTAATTGACAATTTGGACCAGCAGCATGATTTTGCCACTGGTTCAAATTATACTGTCACAGGGTTACCGCGACAGATGATTTCTCCTACTCCTGCGCTGAATAGAAGCGCTTCACCTTCTTATTAAAAGGTGTAAAAATCTTTGGGCAGTGCAGAGGTCAATCCTGCTCTGTTGAGAGCTCCTGGAGCTAAGGCTCTCAGCTATGCACTGTTAGCCACTCCCATCTCCTATATAATCTGGGTCCTGACTAATACGTATCCTCAGAGCTAGCTTTTGCTGCATGGCTTGGAGGTTGTTGTTGGTGGTTATTACAGTAGGCGGTTGGTGGATTTATCTGTGACTGTTGCTTGGTTTTTGAGTGTGTGATAATTCCTTTTCTTTTTCTACTTTGGTTTAAAGCCATCCTCCACTCCCCTGGTGCATACCTCTGTTATATGTGTGTGTATATTTGGATGTCTGGTGTTTTCCATTGCCCCTGTTCATGTTAACTTGTTAAGTCTGGTTGGTGTATTGTAGTACATTACTGCTCCCCTTTTCTCTGGGTGGGGAAAGGGTACAGACATAAGGCAGATTCAGGAGTTAAGCCAAGGTACACGGCCCCAGCATCTTTACCATCAATAGTAATCTGGGGAGCAGGGCGAGCTAGGGCTCTCCCTATCAATAGGGACAGGGAACATCCGACAACAGAGCTGTGACTAGTGTTGAGCATTCCGATACCGCACGTATCGGGTATTGACCGATATTTGCGGTATCGGAATTCCGATACCGAGTTCTGATATTTTTGCGATATCGGGAATCGGTATCGGATCCATATTAATGTGTAAAATAAAGAATTAAAATAAAAAGTATTGATATACTCACCTCTCCGGAGGCCCCTGGACATCACCGCTGGTAACCGGCAGCCTTCTTTGTTTAAAATGAGCACGTTTAGGTACTTCCATGACGTCACGGCTTCTGATTGGTTGCGTGCCGCTCATGTGACCGCCACGCGACCAATCAGAAGCCGCGACGTCATTCTCAGGTCCTAAATTCCTAGAATGAGGAGTTTAGGACCTGAGAATGACGTCGCGGCTTCTGATTGGTCGCGTGGCGGTCACATGAGCGGCACGCGACCAATCAGAAGCCGCGACGTCATTCTCAGGCCCTAAACTCCTCATTCTAGGAATTTAGGACCTGTGAATGACGTCGCGGCTTCTGATTGGTCGCGTCGCGGTCACATGAGCGGCACGCGACCAATCAGAAGCCGCGACGTCATTCTTAGGTCCTAAACGCTCTCATTTTAAACAAAGAAGCCTGCCGGTTACCAGCGGTGATGTCCAGGGGCCTCCGGAGAGGTGATTATATCAATATTTTTTATTTTAATTCTTTATTTTACACATTAATATGGATCCCAGGGCCTGAAGGAGAGTTTCCTCTCCTTCAGACCCTGGGAACCATCAGGATACCTTCCGATACTTGGTGTCCCATTGACTTGTATTGGTATCGGGTATCGGTATCGGCGATATCCGATACTTTTTGGGTATCGGCCGATACTATCCGATACCGATACTTTCAAGTATCGGACGGTATCGCTCAACACTAGTTGTGACATGTACTCTCTGCAATGCAGGAAGCATTAGGCAGATTTGTCTCTGCAGCCTCAGAAGACTAGAGTGGCGCTGATTCTGACAGCCTCTAAGCAGCATTTACAAGCTCTAAAAAAAAGAGCTTGTAAGTAAAGGTGATCTGATTTTTTGAAATTTGAATTTGTCGACTTTTTGGAATTTTTCCAAAGAATTTGATTTGCGGCAAATAAATTTGTGAAAATCTCAACACTGGAAAACTTGAAGCTACTCGTTAAATACATGTGAATGAGAAGCAAGAACTCTGCTGACCATAAGAGCTTACACACTACAGAAGATAGAGAGGACCCCGCTGGCCATAAGAGGTTACTCTCTACAGGAAAGAGAAACAGAACCCTACTGACCATAAGAGATAGACTCCGCAGCAGAGAGAGAGGATCCCACTGGCCATAAGACCTTACACACTACAGAAGATATAGAGGACCCCGCTGACCATAAGAGGTTACACTCTACAGGAGAGAGAGACAGGACCCTACTGACCATAAGAGATAGACTCTACAGGAGAGAGAGACAGGACCCTACTTATTATAAGAGATAAACTCTACAGGAGAGAGAGACAGAACCCTACTGACCATAAGAGATAGACTCTTCAGGAGAGAGAGACAGGACCCTACTGACCATAAGAGATAGACTCTGCAGCAGAGAGAGAGGATCCCACTGGCCATAAGACCTTACACACTACAGAAGATATAGAGGACCCCGCTGACCATAAGAGGTTACACTCTACAGGAGAGAGAGACAGGACCCTACTGACCATAAGAGATAGACTCTACAGGAGAGAGAGAGACAGGACCCTAGTGACCATAGCAGATAGACTCTACAGGAGAGAGACAGGACCCTACTGACCATAAGAGATAGACTCTACAGGAGAGAGAGACAGGACCCTACTGACCATAAGAGATAGACTCAACAGGAGAGAGAGACAGGACCCTACTGACCATAAGAGATAGACTCTACAGGACAGAGAGAGACAGGACCCTAGTGACCATAACAGATAGACTCTACAGGAGAGAGACAGGACCCTACTAACCATAAGAGATTGACTCTTCAGGAGAGAGATACAGGACCCTACTGACCATAAGTGATAGACTCTGCAGCAGAGAGAGAGGATCCCACTGGCCATAAGACCTTACACACCACAGAAGATATAGAGGACCCCGCTGACCATAAGAGGTTACACTCTACAGGAGAGAGAGACAGGACCCTACTAACCATAAGAGATAGACTCTACAGGAGAGAGAGACAGGACCCTACTGACTATAAGAGTTAGACTGTACAGGAGAGAGAGAGACAGGACCCTACTGACCATAAGAAATAGACTCTACAGGAGAGAGAGAGACAGGACCCTACTAACCATAAGAGATAGACTCTACAGGAGAGAGAGACAGGACCCTACTGACCATAAGAGATAGACTGTACAGCAGAGAGAGAGGATCCCACTGACCATAGGAGTTAGACTCTACAGGAGAAAGATTTACCCAGTATCTTGATATGGAAAACAATTCTGGTGTACAAACTATGCTCTGCTGGGAACAGCCGATCTGTGTCGGTCAAGGTACTGACGAATACTGTACAAGGTATGATAATCTGTAAGATGTCATAGCTGCAGGACATTATGGGGAAACCCGATCGTACATGCAAAATGATGTTAACCAACTCTCTGATGCTTTTGCTGTGTAATAAATAGCGCCAGGCAGGTTTTTGTTTTCCGATCCAAATCTCAAAATGGGTGAATTTGCGTGAAACCAAGTATTTCAGGAAATCAGACTCAATCCTCCCCAGTTTAAACTGCCCATCTTTCCTTGTAAGCACTTCACCCCTTTCTGAGGAGACCGGCCACCACTCATAGACTGCCTAGCTGGCCTGTACACTAGGGAATGAGCAATAAACAATAGAACTAAAAATTCATCCATTCTTGAGAACGGAGAGGATTTTTAACAACAAGTAAATTGCAAAATTGCTTGTTTTTATGAGCATTTTGCAATTTTAACCATTTATAATGATAAATGTTAACCTACAAGGCAAAATTAAATGCTGTGCACCAATTTATAACTCTCAGTAGCTGTAAAACTATAATTAAGAGCAGTAAGAAAGGTGGAAATTATTTGATAGATTTTTACTATATTGGTTTCTATAAATGTTCCCCAATGTAATGATTCAGGCTTTTCATTAGGCTCATTAGTGCACAATATACCAGACTATAGACTTTTCAGAACTGAGACTGTACTCTCCTTGGAACATAACTTTATATTGTTTTTATTTCTTGGCCTCTTTGAGTAATGTAGAGGTAGTGTCCCCGCTCGATACTGAGTTCGAATGATTGAGTGTTAGACTCTGAAATAACGATACCAACTGGGCCCAGTGAGTTCTAATCCTCATTACTAATATATAACCAATGTACCTGAAAAACTACCAAAACAAACACAAAAAGGCAATAAAACAAACATGGATTAGCTCATTGTTCATCCAACATTTCAAAGTACTGCAATTTAACCAAGACAATGTCTCCCTTGGAGCCCTTCATGGAGCAGGCCAAGGATAGTATTTGATCAAATTGCTGTTGTAAAGCGAAATTGAGATAAAAAAGAGGCTCTCCAGTGAGGTTTGTGGACTATCTGCATCTATTTTGAAGAACAAGTGACAAATTAACAGAACATTTGTGTGTAAATTGTCTCACTGTTCTCTGCTTTGGGCAAATACCAAGTAATGCAAAGTGAAAAATTATGTTGATATCATTTTGATGTAGACACCTAGAGCCGTACGGAACCTGGAGCAGATGTAATAGTTCACATATCTCCGAGCAATGGCACTTATGAAGAAATACTTGTGAACATTGCCTCTTCAGTTTTTGTAGCTGCATTAAACTTTATTCTACAGTCTCTTCAAATAGAAATGTTTAACCCTTGGTTACAAATTTAAATTTATTTTTCACCTACGTTAGTTGCCATTTTGTATTCCTTCCCCAAGCAAAAAAAAACTTTTTTTTTAACCTCTTCCTTACGATAAGACCAATGTACATGGCAGAAAATGTGCATGGAGACTGTCCGGCAGTGTATGGTAGTCGAAATTCCTATACAAATTCCGACCACCTCTCTGCTGACAGCGATTTGTGCCAGTACCCTGTCCTCAAGGCAGATGAAGGTCCAATTGGAAAGTTGCACATCTATTATACAGTTATAGCAAATCATGTGGGTGTACTATAAATGTACGGTACCGGAATACTCATTTATCTGCATTGTCTAGGTGAACACAAAGGCTATGGCTACACGGTGACTTTGGCAGCAACACCTGCCAAGGTTTGCTTGGCGCTCCTCCTTCATCGCCGTGCGGTACAAGTGAATAGGATCGCATTACAACTCCAAAATACAAATTGGACTCCTTGCAACTTGTTTATCGTAGTTGCAGTACTTTTTGGATGAACGCGACCCCATTCCCTTGTTTCAGACTGCAATGTAAACGAGGCACCAAGCGGGCCTTAGTCACGTGACAAATGTTGGAGTCAAAGACATCATGTAGCTCTAGTTTTACCGTACGGTCACATGGATTGTAAGAAAAATCTGGCCTGTATGTTCTCCCAAATCGGTAATACAAATCCAAGGCATATATATACAATATACACTGTGTGCAGAATTATTAGGCAAGTTGTATTTTAGAGGATTATTTTTATTATTGATCAACAACTATGTTCTCAATCAACCCAAAAGACTCTTAATATTTTTGGAAGCCGGAGTGTTTTTTTTAGATTTGGTTATCTTAGGAGGATATCTGTTTGTGCAGGAAACTATTACTGTGCAGAATTATTAGGCAACTTAATAAAAACCAAATATATTCCCATCTCACTTGTTTATTTTCACCAGGTAAACCAATATAACTGCACAAAATTTAGAAATAAACATTTCTAACATGCAAAAACAAAACCCCCCCAAATTAGTGACCAATATAGCCACCTTTCTTTATGATGACACTCAGCAGCCTCCATCCATAGATTCTGTCAGTTGCTTGATCTGTTTACGATGAACATTGCGTGCAGCAGCCACCACAGCTTCCAGACACTGTTCCGAGAGGTGGACTGTTTTCCCTCCCTGTAGATCTCACATTTTATGAGGGACCACAGGTTCTCTATGGGGTTCAGATCAGGTGAACAAGGGGCCATGTCATTATTTTTTCTTCTTTGAGACCGTTACTGGCCAGCCACGCTGTGGAGTAGTTGGAGGCATGTGATGGAGCATTGTCCTGCATGAAAATCATGTTTTTCTTGAACGATACCGACTTCTTCCTGTACCACTGCTTGAAGAAGTTGTCTTCCAGAAACTGGCAGTAGGTCTGAAAGTTGAGCTTCACTCCATCCTCAACCTGAAAAGGTCCCACAAGTTCATCTATGATGATACCAGCCCATACCAGTACCCCACCTCCACCTTGCTGGCATCTCAGTCGGAGTGAAGCTCTCTGCCCTTTACTGATCCAGCCTCTGGCCCATCAAGAGTCACTCTCATTTCATCAGTCCATAAAACCTTTGAAAAATCAGTCTTAAGATATTTCTTGGCCCAGTCTTGATGTTTAATCTCATGTTTCTTGTTCAAAGGTGGTCGCTTTTCAGCCTTCCTTACCGTGGCCATGTCCCTGAGTATCGCACACCTTGTGCTTTTTGTTACTCCAGTAATGTTGCAGCTCTGAAATATGGCAACACTGGTTGCAAATGGCATCTTGGCAGCTTCACGCTTGATTTCCTCAATTCATGGACAGTTATTTTGCGCCTTTTTTGCCCAACACGCCTCTAGCGACCCTGTTGGCTATTTGCCATGAAATGCTTGATTGTTCGGTGATCACGCTTCAAAAGTTTGGCAATTTCAAGAGTGCTGCATCCCTCTGCAAGACATCTCACAATTTTGGACTTTTCAGAGCCCGTCAAATCTCTCTTCTGACCCATTTTGCCAAAGGAAAGGAAGTTGCCTAATAATTAAGCACACCTTATATAGGGTTTTGATGTCATTAGACAACACTTCTCCTCATTACAGAGATGCACATCACCTGATTTACTTAATTGGTACTTGGCTCTCAAGCCTGAACAGCTTGGAATAGGACAACATGTATAAAAAGTATCATGTGATCAAAATACAACTTGCCTAATAATTCTGCACGCAGTGTAGATGGGGGCAGAGAAGGTCTGAGGTTTGACTATTCAGAAACCTGTCCATGGGAAGCTATATAGATGAGATCCCTAGCTCAGAAAGGGGAGGGAATGCCAAACTCAATATAGAAGGGGCAGAGAAGGTCCAAGGTCCATCTGTGCAGACGGCTTATTTCTTCAGCTCCGGCTTATTTCTTTGGTGTTGCTGTAGTTTCTTGTACTTTGTACAAACAGTGGTGTGCTTTCTTACTACATGGTATATACTCATTTTTTTATCTTTGGCTTTAGCTGTTAAATGGCCACAATGTGAACATTCTCCTACACATTGCAAACATTCCAACTTGTGTTCCGGCTCATTTGTTTGGTTTTCATGCTTTTTTTTGTGTGTATATTTTACAGCAGAAAGCATCATTTTGGTGTTTTGCAACCATCCTATTGACTTCTTATGTAAAATATCAAGCGGTTTCATAGCCAAAGAAAAGTCTGAAGAATGATCAGCTCACTTTTTTAAATGCTTGGTATTTTTGGAAACTTAAAGCTAATTAAAAGAATGAACGTATCAACAGCAAGTTGTTTTCCAAGAAATGAATAGCACGGGTAGGTGCGCTCAACGTTTTCTTCCCGGCGGCACTGCTGCCAAGTTTTTGTAGGTGAAACTATATATCTGTAAAACGCCGACAGTCTTTTTCCCAAATCGGCTTCGCTGGCGACCTTGCCGCCATTCTTTACTGTGGCTCTGCCGCCGTCAAACTTTCCCTATATTTTCCTGTATAGTGTTGAGTGGCTTCCTAGCAGAAGCCGCCTGCAGAGCGAGCATCCTACTACTTGTAATCACTTCACGGTTTCTAAATCCTGAGGCAGTTAAAACATAGGACAAAGGTAAAACAAGAGCACAGCAATATTCATTTCTTATGGTGGTTTGCGGTGCTTTCTCAGGTGCAATCAGGGCGGAAACGGCCTGAAGAAGATGTTGTGTCGTGTGCACAAAAGCCTAAGGGTCTTTCAAGTGTTTCACAACATCTTTTGGAGCAAACCTGCCCCAAAAGACTTTTCAAAAAAACTGAACATACCCTATAATTTATCTGCAGATTGTGCTATGATTTGTGGGGGGAAAATAACCTCTAAATCTGAGCATACAAACAATGGGTTTTGCCTAAAACAGAAGAGCATTTGCATTGATTAACGTTGGTCAATTTCAGGACAATTTCCAGATGGTTGGGCAATTCTTTGTCAGTAGAAACAGGACAGTTGATCTGGATGATGGCTTACATAAATGTTATTATATGCTTTATTATTGTTATACATTATTTATTTTATGTTTATTTTGCTTTCTTATATGTATAATATAATGTATCTGTAACGGATACAATGTATCATGGGACAAAGCATTTTACGGGGAAGCGGCTGCACTGATTTGTATTGTGGCACATACTTGTAACAGACAGAAAGTCTAATGGTTTATGACATTGTATAGCCATGGGGAATCCTGACAGGTTGGAGTGCAGACCTAAATATTTGTCTTTGAAGTATAGATGGAGAAGACATGTAATTGGTTAATTACCTGTAGCGGACCCTTGTGCTTGGACGTGTGCACTCCAGGGTTGAGCAGCATTGCTAAGGAAATGCAGCAGCTTGCAGTGTCTTTCTCTCCTTAACAAGCAACCGGTATATGCTCATTAAAGCGGTATAGTCTTTGAGATCCGTGTGCTTCTCTGTCCAAAAGGGAGATAACGCATTTTATGCTTCTCAAATACAGAGGTCTATTCTCTGTACCTACCGCTAATGAGCTCTATGTACGACCGCTAATAGGTTCAGGATTCATACTTCTCCAAAAGATGGAACGAGAGGCTGAACGATTGCACGGAAGCCGTGACTGTTTGCGAAAATAATATTTTTCGAAACCTAAAATCTGCATCTTTGTTTGGAATTGTTACTTTCTCTCAAAAATGCAACAGCATACACTTTACACTAAAATCAAGCGAGCGTATAACAAAAATTGTCAGAGTTTCATCCAGAAAAAACAAACAAAGCGATTTACATTCTTATGGTTGACCGTATACAATTCGTACGGCATCAGTGTCTTATTGTTAGGCGAGTCTCATCCAACATACAGAAGAAACTGGTGCATGCTGCGACTTTTATTTTTTCCATGCACAGATTCAGTCCGTGAAAAAAAAAACGCTCATCTAAACAGCTTAATTGGATAACCTTGGTCCTAGTACTGTCCGTGTGATTTCAGTGTTTCCAAGAACAGCCAAAAATAAAGTTATGTGAACTTAACGAGGCCAATTACAGAGCCTGTGTGACCCCGGCCTTAGTGAGACTGTGTCTCTTGCTGTTCCACCTGCGAGCAGTCTCACTCGTTAACCGCATATCTATAGATGTGAATCGTATATCCAATCCGTTGACTCATAGGTAGATTAACTAACGGCATGCCTGTCACTTCAGTAGCGGCTGAGACATACTGCCTTAGACCTACTATAAAATTTACATCTTATACCAGGTGGATGTAGAGTAAATTGATCTATTGCTATAAAATTGATCAAATAAACATATACAGGAAATATATAACAATGCTAAAAGACAATGTGATTCTACTGCCATTAAGGTATTCAAATTCTGTCTAAGTCTCAGTGATATTTGACAGTTCTTATAAATTCCGTGACCCTATATTAATATGGAGACTATGAAACCTGACCTAAATTTAATAAGGGACAATAGTCAGGAATCCTACTACAAATAATTATATTTCTACAATCTAGCGTTATTTATTGGGTCACAGTTGTGATAATTATAAAACAACTTATTCAACTGTGACCCACTTGGATGTATGTGAATTTAATTTTTTTTTTAAACATATTACAATTTAATAAATCAATAAAAGTTAATAATAGACAGCTGTTTGGTTTTGGCCATGGTGGAAAAGTCGGAGTGTGATTGAGTGAGTGTGTGAACAGGTGTCTTTTATACAGGTAACGAGTTCAAACAGGTACAATTAACGCAGGTAATGAGGTCAGGGTAGGAGGGCTTCTTAAAGAAAAACCAACAGGTACGTGATCAAATACTAAATCGGCAGTGTATCAAATACTTATTTTCCACACTGTATGCACACACACAAGACAATCAGTTATGACTAGGGTTGAGCGAAATGGGTCGGCCATTTTCAGAAGTCGTCGCACTTTGGCAAAGTCGGGTTTCATGAAACCCGACCCGATCCCTGTGTGGGGTCGGCCATGAGGTCGGCGATCTTAACGCAAAAGTCGCGTTTCATTCCGATACCGCAAGTATCGGATATCGGCCGATATTTGCGGTATCGGAATCCATATTTATGTGTAAAATAAAGAATAAAAATAAAAAATAGGGATATACTCACCCTCGGACGCGCCCTGGTACTAACCGCTGTAACCGACAGCTTCCATTCCTAAGAATGAGCGCGTGAAGGACCTTCGATGACGTCGCGGCTTGTGATTGGTCGCGTGAGCGGTCACATGAGCGGTCACGCGACCAATCACAAGCCGCGACGTCATCGAAGGTCCTTCACGTGCTCATTCTTAGGAAGGAAGGCTGCCGGTTAGTACCAGGGCGCGTCCGAGGGTGAGTATATCCCTATTTTTTACTTTTATTCTTTATTTTACACATAAATATGGAGCCCAGGGCCTGAAGGTAGAGTTTCCTTCAGACCCTGGGAACCATTAGTATCCTATTGCACTGCATTGGGTTTCGTGTTTCGGCTGACCCCGACCCCGACTTTTTAATAGGATCGGCCGATTTCACTCGACCCGACTTTTGAGAAAGTCGGGTTTCGTGAAACCCGACCCGACCCTAAAAAAACAAAAGTCACTCAGCCCTAGTTATGACTGGCATCTTCAATTGGATTTGACATCAGATTTTACAACATAAACTTCATAAATTACTAAATAATTATCTTAGACCTGATGAGGCTTGGTAACTTACTTTGGAAATCCATGTAAAAATGCTTGTATAGTCCTGATATTAAGATGAGCATTTAGAGCCGGATGCATAAAATGCTCATCTTAATATCTGGGGGAAAAACCGTCAAAAGGAATAAACAAGAATTTTCAAAGTAAGTACACAGCATCATCAGGTCTAAGAGATCTACTTATCAATGTGTGCAATTTGCATTGTAAATTCCGGTGATTGATCCGCTTTAAATTTATGTTGCCTTAAATTTCCACTCTAAACACAAATCATATACCCCTTTACTCTGAAAATACCAAAATTCTTTTTTTGAATTTTTCTACTCTGAAAAGAAAACAGTAATCTGCCTCCTACATTACACTCCACCGGCACAAAGTGTTATCATTTTTGCAAAGCACCAATCTAGTGGCCTGAGATATTTACCGAGCTCATACGCTTTCAATTATTTCTACTAAAGCACGAAATGGACAAATGACGCAATTTTACCATTTTTGATCATTTATCATTTTCCATTTTTTTAAATTTTCTGCATGTTATAATATTCTCCCTTCTCTCCTAATGTGATCTCATTATGTCGGTGTCGGTCTAGTAAAATGTGTTAGAACTGAACAAAGGAAAGCTATTTTCCATCGAGTTTTGTTTGGTAAAACAGCGCCGTATTAATATTTAATTGGTAATAAAACGATTATAATGGCTATTAATTAAATATGCTTTACAGAAACGAAATTTAATAATACAAAAACCTTAATAAAACTAATATATAGTCAAATCCCTAGGTGATTTTTTTCTTTAATTTTTGAAGTAAATGGAAATTCGGTCTAATACATTCACTTTTAGAATTATATGGATCTATTAACTTTTGTTTTAAACACCTAAACTACTTGTACTGAATATTCGCAGGTTTTCTGCAAAATAACAAAGCAGTGAAGCTGATGAGATCCTTGGACACTGTTCATCAGTAGGGCTGTGTGGACCTGTGGATGTTCGTGTTTGTCGGGTTTGAGCTAGTCCAAAGTCCGGTTCAGGTACCAGAGCGCTACCCTGTACTTGAACCCCATAGAAGTCAATGGGGAACTTAACTTTGGTGTTTTAAAATGGTTATAGTAACATCTAGGGGTCTCTCTCTCTTAAACTGATTTCCAGTAGAAGTCCATGTTCGGAATTCAGCACCAAACACTAGTGTCCGGTACGAAACCCCAAAACTTTACATTTCTATTCATCAGCAGTAGATAGAGCAATACTGTGGTGCTAGTCAGGAAGCCTCTGTCACCTTTTTATCTCTAACCAGGGTCGGACTGGCCATCTGGCAATTCTGGCAAATGCCAGAAGGACCTGCCTGGTCATGGGCTGCCTTGCCTGCTATGAAGTTAACAGAATCGGAGTTGTGATGGAGCACAAAGTCGCTGACTGAAAATCTTCCTTTCCTCCATCCAAGGTAATATTAGTAATATATGCCATCCAGTGCTTGGAGACGGGGACAACATGGGCCTGTGTGATTTCAAATGCCAGGACTGAATTTCACCCCCAGTCCATACCTGTTTCTAAAACTTATTCTCTGTTCACAAACTGAGTATTTGGCGCAGATTTTTTCTGCACTAAAAACTAGAGTATTTGGCAGCAAAAAACGCTGTGTTAAATATGCATGTTTATTCCGTATGTTTTTGATGCGTTTTTATGTCCTTTTTTTATCCCATTTTTTTGAAAGGTTGAAAAATCCTGCAAAAACGCTGAAAGAATTAATTTGTTGCAGAGTAGAAAAAAATGCTTTTGAAGGTTCAAAACCAGGAAAAAACTAGCAGAGTGTGTACAAGAATTCAGAAATCTCATTCACTTTGCTGCTATTGTAAATTAATGAACACCAATACACACAATCCACATGAATAGCTAAACAATTTATAGGAAAACCAGGGAGGTCGAAGATTTTTTTTTGTGAAACGCGCGTCGGGTGCGGTGGGACATCGCATTAGTTTTAATCTTGGCTTGCCACTTTTTGGAGCTTGTGTGGGTATACTCTATGGACTGATATACCATCTATTGTGCTTCGGTGGTCACACAAGGCGGTCTCCTTGTTCATTGCTATATCTTCTAGTTATCTCTGCAATCGGACAAAACATCGGATTACATGAGGACTAGTGATGAGCGAGTATACTCGTTGCTTAGGTTTCCCCGAGCATGCTCGGGTGGTCTCCCAGTATTTTGGCGTGCTCGGAGATTTAGTTTTCGTCAACTCAGCTGCATGAGTTGCGACTGCTAGACAGCCAGAATACATGTTGGAATTCCCTAACAAACAGGCAACCCCCACATGTATTCAGAGTGTCTAGCAGTCGCAAATCATGCAGCTGAGTCGACGAAAACTAAATCTCCGAGCACGCCAAAATACTCGGATGACACCCGAGCATGCTCGGGAAATCTCGAGTAACGCGTATACTTGCTCATCACTAATGAGGACCAATATTAGTCTACAGGAACAGTGCAAATATCCAATTTTTTTCTCGGGTCAAGCCCTGATCAGAGTTTTTTGCGTAATTGACCCTATTCTCACGGATGAGAGAAAAGAAGCTGATGTAACCCTAGCCAAAAGATTTATTTTTCCTATGTTGTCAAGCCTTAACAAACAGTGACACATTCAGAGGTGGGAATGGGGGTGTGGAGAGGGGGTCTTTTTCCAGAAAGGGAGGTGATTAATAAGGGGGTTGGATCAGATGACCCAGGAGGTCCCTTCCAACTCTATCATTCTATGATTCTATGAAGTATCGAAAAATACACAAGCTCGTCTCCCCAAAAAAGACTGAAAAATTTGGAAAGCTTTGCTGTTTCCATATTGATCCTTTATTGAATGTAACTGCTCTTCAGCTCATTTACAACATTGTCCAGGTACTCACGTTAGCATCATGCCACTAACACGCCTTTGAAATAATGAGCATAAAATGTATAATTAACATATATAGTAGTTTAGGCTTCACAAACTTAAAACGACAACATCATACTGTGCGCTATCTGCAGGGAAAACAATTAGATACAAAATCAGTCAGTGAACAGATTGACAGATATAATCTCGTACCTAGACAGAAAAAAAAAATAAAATAAAATAAAGAAAATCTCAGAAATACTACGGTCGGCCATGGTAATGCAATAATGTCTGGAAGCTTGTAATCAGGAGTTATTTCTACAGATGGTTTCTCAAGGACAATAAGCTGAAAGTGTCCAACCTGACACCGACGCATAACTCATGTAAATGGTGCAAGGCCTAAAACCACAACCCTCCTCCCCGTTCACTTTCCACACAGTAGACTCGTATTTGAGCCTTTAGTGAAGAGGTTTAGCTGATGAACGTATCCTCTTGGGAAATCAGCTGAAACTTAACATAAAACAAAAGCGGCTATTGATCGTTTGTAAATGTAATACAGTGTTTAGTGTAGTAATGCTTCATATATATTATGTCATCAATAATGAGTCAGCGGGTTAAAATCTCACACTAACCTTGGAAAATCCTTCAAAATCTATTTAAAAAGGCTATTCCCAAAATTATGATCATGGTTCAGGCCGCCTTCACACGTTCGCTTAAAAAACTATGCTTGAGACGGTCTGTTTTTAAAAATCTGTGTGGTTTTAATGTTGGCCGTCTGTGTGTACGAGTGTACCGTCTGTGTGTACGATGTGTTAAAGATGTGCAAAGATATAGATAGATAAAGATAATAAGAGGCAGTACTACATTAATAAGCGAAAAGTGTGGACTTGATGGTTGTATTTGCTTGCTTGAGAACAGTTCTGTGATAGAAAGTTGCAATTGGCAAAGTTGTTTCATCATGCTCTTACTAGTGATGCGGTGGATCACTGACCATGTGCCTAGCCCTCTCACATCTACATCCTCCAACCTATCTAGTGGTTGGGCATCAGTCCACTCAGTCTCTTCTACTTCTGGGGCAGGAGCAGGTGGATGGACAATGGAATCCCAGCCAACAGAGTCATCGAAAACCAGAAGAGACTGCTTTATGACTTGGGGATCAGACTGGTTGGCTGATTTGCAATGGGGTGAGGTAGAAGCTAGATGACCATGGTCCTCAGGTGCCAATTCTGTGCTTTTAACCGGATGGAAGAAAACGCAAAAGGAACTGGAAGCATACTCGGTCATCCAATCTAGCATCTCCTCAACATGTTCTGGCATCACCATTTGTGTAGCAGTAACCTGCCCTATGAAATGGTGCAGAACATCCTGTGGCTTGTGTGCACCAGAGAAAGGTGGTTTATTTGGGCATGTAGCAGCAAAGAACAATCACGTACTCTCCCTGCAGCACCTACACCACCAACACCAGCAGCAGCCACACCAGTCACCGCCACTGCCACCATGGCATGGCTGTAATGACACTGGAAGTGCCTATAGCTTGTTGATTGGCTGTGCTGCAGCCTTTCAACAACCTTTATTTGGCATTCGAACCTGAACAGTAAACATGCCATCTGATAAAAAGTCCATGTTTGAGGTTCCGTAACAGACACTTGGTGTCAGGTTCAGGTTTGCTCGTCCCTACTCTTTATGTAATTTTCTGACGTCCATTACCAACTAAGCATGGATCATGAATTTATTTTCTCTGAGGTTGAAAGGGAAATTTTGATCAAAGGTTCTTACACATATACACTTGAATGAGCCTGTGAGCAGCCCCTACGCGCGTGTCATGCCCCCCCGAAGAAGCCCACGCGAAACGTGCATTGGGGCTGCTCTCAGGCTCATTCAAATGGGACTTATATGGATAAGAACGTGGATCATGTGAATTAGTTATTTGCAGTATATGTATGTAATTGGCTGAGTGGGTTCTTTACTAATTACCTCAGGAAATTTCTGATTGTACTTGATTAAGCATACTGCATGCTCCTCAACAACATCATGCTGTAGTTATTTTATCAGGAACTGCTAAAAACACTCACACTTTATTGAAGGCACTTATTTTATTAACATACTAGCTGAAGAGCCCGGCGCTGCCTGGGCATAGTAAATATCTGTGGTTAGTTATAGCACCTCACTTCTCTTATTTTCCCATCACACCTCTCATTTTCCCCATCACATCTTTCATTTTCCCTCTCACATCTCTCATTTTCTCCCTCACAACTCTCATTTTCCCCTCACTCCTCTCATTTCCCCCTCACTCCTCTCATTCCCCCCTAACACTTGTCATTTCGACCTCACATCTGTCATTTTCCGATCACTCCACTATTTTCCCTCACTCCTCTCATTTTGCAGTCACACCTTTTCATTTTCACCTCAGTATATACATGTTTGTCATCTCCCTTATATATAGTATACACCTGTATGTCATCTCCTGTATATAGTATAGACCTGTAGGTCATCTCCCCTGTATATAGTATATACCTGCTGTGTGTCATCTCCCCTGTATATAGTATATACCTGTATGTCATCTCCTCCAATATAGTATATACCTGTATGTCATCTCCTCCTGTATATAGTATATACCTGTGTGTCATCTCCCCTGTATATAGTATATATCTGTGTGTCATCTCCTCCTGTATATAGTATATACCCGTATGTCATCTCCTCCTATATATAGCATAAACCTGTATGTCATCTCCTCCTGTATATAGTATATACCTGTAGGTCATCTGCTCCTGTATATAGTATATACCTGTAGGTCATCTGCTCCTGTATATAGTATATATCTGTGTGTCATCTCCTCCTGTATATAGTATATACTTGTATGTCATCTCCTCCTATATATAGCATAAACCTGTATGTCATCTCCTCCTGTATATAGTATATGCCTGCAGGTCATCTGCTCCTGTATATAGTATATACCTGTGTGTCATCTCCTCCTCTATATAGTATATACCTGTGTGTCATCTCTCCTGTACATAGTATATACCTGTGTGTTATCTCCCCTGTACATAGTATATATCTGTATGTCATCTCCTCCTGTATTAGACCTCATTCACACGTTATTTGGTCATTATTTTTACCTCAGTATTTGTAAGCTAAATTGGCAGCCTGATAAATCCCCAGCCAACAGGAAGCCCTCCCCCTGGCAGTATATATTAGCTCACACATACACATAATAGACAGGTCATGTGACTGACAGCTGGCGTATTTCCTATATGGTACATTTGTTGCTCTTGTAGTTTGTCTGCTTATTAATCAGATTTTTATTTTTGAAGGATAATACCAGACTTGTGTGTGTTTTAGGGCGAGTTTCGTGTGTTAAGTTGTGTGTGTTGAGTTGCGTGTGGCGACATGCATGTAGCGACTTTTGTGAGATGAGTTTTGTGTGGCGACATGCGTGTAGCAACTTTTTGTGTTTCGAGTTGCTTGTGACAGGTTAGTATAGCAAGTTGTGTGCAGCAAGTTTTGCGCATGGCGACTTTTGCGCGTGGCGAGTTTAATGTGAGGTGCCTTTTGAGTATGTGCAAGTTTTGTGTGAGGCAACTTTTTCATGTGTTGCAACTTTTGTGCATGTGGCAATTTTTCCGCGGGTGCAAGCTTTGCGTGTGGCGAGTTTTCCCATGAGGTGAGTTTTGCACGTGTGGCGAGTTTTGCGTGAGCCTAGTTTTGCATTTGGCGAGTATTACGCGTGGCGAGTTTTGAGCGGCTACTTTTGTGTTTCGACTTTTATGTGGCAAGGTTGGTGTATGTGTGGTGAAATGTGTGCTGAGGGTGGTATATGTGTTCAAGCACGTGGTAGTGTGTGGCGCATTTTGTGTGTGTGTTCATATCCCTGTGTGTGGTGAGTATCCCATGTCGGGGCCCCACCTTAGCAACTGTACGGTATATACTCTTTGGCGCCATCGCTCTCATTCTTCTCAGTCCAACCTGTTTAAATCTGGCAGCTGCCAATTTGCCTCCAACACTTTTCCTTTCACTTTTTCCCCATTATGTAGATAGGGGCAAAATTGTTTGGTGAATTGGAAAGCGCGGGGTTAATATTTCGCCTCACAACATAGCCTATGATGCTCTCGGGGTCCAGACGTGTGACTGTGCAAAAGTTTGTGGCTGTAGCTGCGTCGGTGCAGATGCCAATCCCAGACATACACACACACACACATTCAGCTTTATATATTAGACTAGCTGAAGAGCCCGGCGTTGCCTGGGCATAGTAAATATCTGTGGTTAGTTATAGCACGTCACTTCTCTTATTTTCCCATCACGCCTCTCATTTTCCCCCTCACATCTCTCATTTTCTCCCTCACACCTCTCATTTTCTCCCTCACTCCTCTCATTCCCCCCTAACACTTGTCATTTCGACCTCACATCTGTCATTTTCCGATCACTACACTATTTTCCCTCACTCCTCTCATTTTGCACTCACACCTTTTCATTTTCACCTCACACCTCTCATTTTCACCTCAGTATATACATGTTTGTCATCTCCCTTATATATAGTATACACCTGTATGTCATCTCCTGTATATAGTATATACCTGTATGTCATCTCCCCTGTATATAGTATATACCTGTATGTCATCTCCTCCTATATATAGCATATACCTGTATGTCATCTCCTCCTATATATAGTATATACCTGTATGTCATCTCCTCCTATATATAGTATATACCTGTATGTCATCTCCTTCTATATATAGTATATACCTGTATGTCATCTCCTCCTGTATATAGTATATACCTGTGTGTTATCTCCCCTGTATATAGTATATATCTGTGTGTCATCTCCTCCTGTATATAGAATATACCTGTATGTCATCTTCTATATATAGCATATACCTGTATGTCATCTCATCCTGTATATAGTATATACCTGTAGGTAATCTGCTCCTGTATATAGTATATACCTGTGTGTCATCTCCTCCTGTATTTAATATATACCTGTATGTCATCTCCTCCTCTATATAGTATATACCTGTGTGTCATCTCCTCCTGTATATAGTATGTACCTGTATGTCATCTCCTCCTCTATATAGTATATACCTGTGTGTTATCTCTCCTGTATATAGTATATATCTGTGTGTCATCTCCCCTGTATATAGTATATACCTGTGTGATCTCCTGTATTAGACCTCGTTAACACGTTATTTGCTCTGTATTTTTACCTCAGTATTTGTAAGATAAATTGGCAGCCTGATAAATCCCCAGCCAACAGGAAGCCCTCCCCCTGGCAGTATATATTAGCTCACACATACACATAATAGACAGGTCATGTGACTGACAGCTGCCGTATTTCCTATATGGTACATTTGTTGCTCTTGTAGTTTGTCTGCTTATTAATCAGATTTTTATTTTTGAAGGCTAATACCAGACTTGTGTGTGTTTTAGGGCGAGTTTCGTTTGTCAAGTTGTGTGTGTTGAGTTGTGTGTGGGGACATGCATGTAGCGACTTTTGTGAGATGAGTTTTTTGTGGCAACATGCGTGTAGCAACTTTTTGTGTGTCGAGTTGCATGTAACAGGTTAGTGTAGCAAGTTGTGTGCAGCAAGTTTTGCGCATGGCGAGTTTTGCGCGTGGTGAGTTTTATGTCTGGTGCCTTTTGAGTATGTGCAAGTTTTGTGTGAGGCAACTTTTGCATTTGTTGCAAATTTTGTGCATGTGGCAATTTTTCCACGTGTGCAAGTTTTGCATGTGGCGAGATTTCTATGAGGTGAGTTTTGCACTTGTGGCGAGTTTTACGTGAGCCTAGTTTTTGCATGTGGTGAGTTTTGCGCGTGGTGAGTTTTGAGCGGCGACTTTTGTGTTTCGACTTTTATGTGGCGAGGTTGGTGTATGTGTGGTGAAATGTGTGCTGAGGGTGGTATATGTGTTCAAGCACGTGGTAGTGTGTGGCGCATTTTGTGTGTGTGTTCATATCCCCGTGTGTGGTGAGTATCCCATGTCGGGGCCCCACCTTAGCAACTGTACGGTATATACTCTTTGGCGCCATCGCTCTCATTCTTTAAGTCCCCCTTGTTCACATCTGGCAGCTGTCAATTTGCCTCCAACACTTTTCCTTTCACTTTCTCCCCATTATGTAGATAGGGGCAAAATTGTTTGGTGAATTGGAAAGCACGGGGTTAACATTTCACCTCACAACGTAGCCTATGATGCTCTCAGGGTCCAGACGTGTGACTGTGCAAAATTTTGTTGCTGTAGCTGCGACACTTCCAACACTTTTCCTTTCACTTTTTTCCCCATTATGTAGATAGGGGCAAAATTGTTTGGTGAATTGGAACACGCGGGGTTAAAATTTCTCCTCACAATATAGCCTATGGCGCTCTCGGGGTCCAGACGTGTGACTGTGCAAAATTTTGTGGCTGTAGCTGCGACGGTGCAGATGCCAATCCCGGACATACACACACATACACACACACATACACATACACACATTCAGCTTTATATAGTAGATTAACAGACTATCCAGTGTCTATTCCCCATATCCACTGTATCTATCTTATGGATGAGCTAGTGTATTTCGTTCTTATTATGTTCTCCGTTGTCACCTGGTTCATATTTTTACATTGAATGTCCTAGTCTTTTTGACTTAAGTCGATATATGTATTTTTTGAATAAATAAACTGTGTTACTTTTTATTGGACCATTGCTCCAGTTTTTTTCTGATGTTCCTATAGAATGGCAAAATGAATGGTATCATAAAAACAGCCAGCATAATGCTATGTAAATGAAAAATAAAAGAAAAGTTATGGCTCTTGGAAGAAGGGGAGGGAAAAGAAGGAAACAAAATGAAAACTGGCTGTGAAAGTAAGGGGATAAAGGTAATCTGTTATCGAGTTTTGCCACCTAATCTGAGAGCAGCATGATGCACAGACAGAGATCCAGAGATATGTTTTGTATATACTTTGGTTTCATTTGTTTATTTTTTTCGTTTCTTTGTTATCCTGATTGTATAAATTGACTAGCTGAAGAGCCCGGCGTTGCCTGGGCATAGTAAATATCTGTGGTTAGTTATAGCACGTCACTTCTCTTATTTTCTCATCACGCCTCTCATTTTCCCCCTCACATCTCTCATTTTCTCCCTCACACCTCTCATTCCCCCCAACACTTGTCATTTCGACCTCACATCTGTCATTTTCCAATCACTACACTATTTTCCCTCACTTCTCTCATTTTGCACTCACACCTTTTCATTTTCACCTCAAACCTCTCATTTTCACCTCAGTATATACATGTTTGTCATCTCCCTTATATATAGTATACACCTGTATGTCATCTCCTGTATATAGTATATACCTGTATGTCATCTCCCCTGTGTATAGTATATACCTGCTGTGTGTCATCTCCCCTGTATATAGTATATACCTGTATGTCATCTCCTCCTATATATAGTATATACCTGTATGTCATCTCCTCCTATATATAGTATATACCTGTATGTCATCTCCTCCTATATATAGTATATACCTGTATGTCATCTCCTTCTATAAATAGTATATACCTGTATGTCATCTCCTCCTGTATATAGTATATACCTGTGTGTCATCTCCCCTGTATATAGTATATATCTGTGTGTCATCTCCTCCTGTATATAGTATATACCTATATGTCATCTTCTATATATAGCATATACCTGTATGTCATCTCCTCCTGTATATAGTATATACCTGTAGGTAATCTGCTCCTGTATATAGTATATACCTGTGTGTCATTTCCTCCTATATTTAGTATAAACCCGTATGTCATCTCCTCCTGTATATAGTATGTACCTGTATGTCATCTCCTCCTCTATATAGTATATACCTGTGTGCTATCTCTCCTGTATATAGTATATATCTGTGTGTCATCTCCCCTGTATATAGTATATACCTGTGTGATCTCCTGTATTAGACCTCGTTAACACGTTATTTGCTCTGTATTTTTACCTCAGTATTTGTAAGATAAATTGGCAGCCTGATAAATCCCCAGCCAACAGGAAGCCCTCCCCCTGGCAGTATATATTAGCTCACACATACACATAATAGACAGGTCATGTGACTGACAGCTGCTGTATTTCCTATATGGTACATTTGTTGCTCTTGTAGTTTGTCTGCTTATTAATCAGATTTTTATTTTTGAAGGCTAATACCAGACTTGTGTGTGTTTTAGGGCGAGTTTCGTTTGTCAAGTTGTGTGTGTTGAGTTGTGTGTGGCGACATGCATGTAGCGACTTTTGTGAGATGAGTTTTGTGTGGCAACATGCGTGTAGCAACTTTTTGTGTGTCGAGTTGCATGTAACAGGTTAGTGTAGCAAGTTGTGTGCAGCAAGTTTTGCGCATGGCGAGTTTTGCGCGTGGTGAGTTATATGTCTGGTGCCTTTTGAGTATGTGCAAGTTTTGTGTGAGGCAACTTTTGCATGTGTTGCAAATTTTGTGCATGTGGCAATTTTTCCGCGTGTGCAAGTTTTGCGTGTGGCGAGATTTCCATGAGGTGAGTTTTGCACTTGTGGCGAGTTTTGCGTGAGCCTAGTTTTTGCATGTGGCGAGTTTTGCGCGTGGCGAGTTTTGAGCGGCGACTTTTGTGTTTCGACTTTTATGTGGCGAGGTTGGTGTATGTGTGGTGAAATGTGTGCTGAGGGTGGTATATGTGTTCAAGCACGTGGTAGTGTGTGGCGCATGTTGTGTGTGTGTTCATATCCCCATGTGTGGTGAGTATCTCATGTCGGGGCCCCACCTTAGCAACTGATCGGTATATACTCTTTGGCGCCATCGCTCTCATTCTTTAAGTCCCCCTTGTTCACATCTGGCAGCTGTCAATTTGCCTCCAACACTTTTCCTTTCACTTTTCCCCATTATGTAGATAGAGGAAAATTAGTTTGGTGAATTGGAAAGCGCGGAGTTAAAATTTCACCTCACAACATAGCCTATGACGCTCTCAGGGTCCAGACGTGTGACTGTGCAAAATTTTGTGGCTGTAGCTGCGACGCCGCCAACACTTTTCATTTAACTTTTTACCCATTATGTAGATAGGGGCAAAATTGTTTGGTGAATTGGAAAGCGCGGGGTTAAAATTTCACCTCACAATGTAGCCTATGACGCTCTCAGGGTGCAGACGTGTGACTGTGCAAAATTTTGTTTCTGTAGCTGCGACGCCTCCAACACTTTTCCTTTCACTTTTTTCCCCATTATGTAGATAGGGGCAAAATTGTTTGGTGAATTGGAAAGCGCGGGGTTAAAATTTCACCTCACAACATAGCCTATGACGATCTCAGGGTCCAGACGTGTGACTGTGCAAAATTTTGTTGCTGTAGCTGCGACGCCTCCAACACTTTTCCTTTCACTTTTTTCCCCATTATGTAGATAGGGGCAAAATTGTTTGGTGAATTGGAACGCGCGGGGTTAAAATTTCGCCTCACAATATAGCCTATGATGCTCTCGGGGTCCAGACGTGTGACTGTGCAAAATTTTGTGGCTGTAGCTGCGACGGTGCAGATGCCAATCCCGGACATACACACACACACACATACACACACACACACACACACATTCAGCTTTATATAGTAGATTTGGTACATGTACTTTTACAGTTACTGACGAAGGTCCTTTTGTGTGACCGAAACGTTTATTGTCTTGGGATACAATAAATTATCTACTTCTTCTCACCACAAAGTTGAGTGCCGGGTTTTGTATTGCTTGGACTTTACAAAGGCTGGGATAGTCCCCCCAACAGGCTGCACTATGTCACGTGATGTGATAGCAGCAAGGCATTATGGGAAGCACTCATTTTCACACCTGAGATCCTGTTACTGATGCAATCTTCAGCAATGTGTGAAATGGAAGCCGGCATTTTTATGGTAATTTGCACAAATCGAATTTCAAATTCTTCAACCTTGCCAGGACTTGCGAATTTGATAACATTCAACGCTAATTAGATCTTTTCTTAATACTCAATCATACAGATTTTTGTGATGTGCCATAATTCCAAATTTTTAGCAATGTAAAAAAGAAAAGAAAGAGACAATTTGAGAAGCAAATAGAGGTATTCGCTCACTGTGAGCTGTGACCACTGCACCTGAAGAAGGAGTCGAAACGATTCCGAAATGTGTCATATAAATAAAAATCCCAGCAACGCATATCCCGTCTCCATACTTCTTGGCAGCACCAAGCATTGTCACTCTTTTCTCCGGCATCCTCAAATTTTTACCAGTGGATTTCTATATTTGTTATTAGTCAAATATTTTGAATTGATTTGCTGATATTCTTGCTTTTTAAAACGTCCGAAGATGAACTCTTTGAGAAATCATTATTCTAGGGGTTTAGCTGTTGCAAAAAAAAAAAAAATTTAAATTTAAGGTCCCAATTGTCAGACACCCAGCAATCATCAAGTTATCTTTTATCCTTTGGATAGGGGGTCACTTATTTTTTTAAGAGTCACTCCCATCAAAGTTTTTATTCTCTTAGTATATTGAAATCATCATAAGATGATAATTGCAAACAAATGGAGTAATGTAGAATTATAGTTCTAATGATGACTCATGTAGGGAAAAAGACTTCCTATTTCTACAAAGAGGTTAGAAGGAGTCAGCCAGTCAGTTTTGAATCACGTGATTTTATAGACCTAATTGAAAACAGATGAATTAGCTGGGTAGAAAAGCAAAATGAGCAATTGTAAATACACAGTGCAAAATAATATGATTACAATAAAATAAGAGGATACAAATTTTGATTGGAGCGCTTCTTTAATAACCCTTTAAACCCATTGCCAGGTTTTGAAAATTCAATTGCAAACTTCATCACAATCTTTACTTGACTGCACCGAACCCCCGTGGCATGGAACAGTGAATATTTAGAGGACTGATCTTTTTGTGAATTTTCAATAGAACATACTTTGCAAAGAACAATTGTTTTAAAAACACCCTCAGTTAGCGTACAAACTTTGGCAACTGTATCTACTAATTCTCGGGTATTTCATAGACACTGATGTGTGTTGATGATAAATAGTTTATTTACTTACTGTTATGTTGAGTAATTCATCAGTGACTCCAGTTACAAACCCATAAGAGTGCAGTGTCAATGATTCTTATTGTTTGCATGTCAGCCAGAGAGCAGTTACAAAATTACAGGTATCTACCATGTCTAAGTGACTTTCTAAATTGTATGAAATATATAAATGAATGTTTGAAGTAAGCTTTGGCATACTGTATGATATATACAGTATGTATAACAATAAAGTTAAATAAAACATAGAACAAAATGAAAAATGAAAAAAAGATTGATCACCCTATCTCATTCCTATGAAACTGATACAAGTTATGTCCAGGTATTGTTTGGTCATTCCTCTTTTCCATTGCGGTCAAATAAAGGCTTTTTTATGACCAAAAAGACACATATTAAAACATTTTTAATATATCAATATCTCCTATCCTACTCACTCTATGCTAATGATGGTGTTCTGATGCTAGGCAGAAATTTCTGTAAGGCTATGTGCACACGTTCATGTTTTTTTTTTCATTTTTTCGCAATAAAAACGCTATAAAAAAATGCGAAAAAACCGCTGACATTAAGCATCCTATTTTTAGAATGCATTCTGCATTTTTTGTGCACATGCTGCGTTTTTTTCCAAGGAAAAAAACGCAGCATGTTCATTCTTTGTGCGGAATTGCGGGGATTCCGCACACATAGAAATGCATTGATCCGCTTACTTACCGCATTGGGCTATGCCCACCAGGTGGGAAGTAAGCGGGATCATGTGCGGTTGGTACCCAGGGTGGAGGAGAGGAGACTCCTCCAGGCCCTGGGAACAATATACTCGTAAAAAAAAAAAATTCAAATAAAAAATCATGATATTCTCACCGTCCGGCGGCCCTCGCAGCTTTGCCGCTCTTCGCGACTCTCCGGTCCCAGTAATGCATTGTCAAAATGACCTGTGATGATGTAGCAGTCTCGCGAGACCGTACGTAATCTGGGGTCAAGCCGCAAGCCATTACTGGGACCGGAACATCGCAAGGAGCGGGAAGGCTGCGGGGGCCGCTGGAAGTTGAGAATATCATGATTTTTATTTTTTTTTATTATTTTTAACACTATCTTTTACTATTGATGCTACATAGGCAGCATCAATAGTAAAAAGTTGGTCACACTTGTCAAGCACTATGTTTGACCAGTGTGACCAACCTGTCAATCAGTTTTCCAAGTGATGCTACAGATCGCTTGAAAAATGAGAGCATTATGCAAGCTGATTTCCCTTGTAAAACGCCAGTGTTTAGCGGGAAAACACATGCCAATTTCGCATGCGATATACCCGCAGCAGGAGTTGCAGAATTGCCCACGGAAATTTCCGCGGCAATTCTGCAACCTGTGCACTTAGCCTAAGGCTAGCATCGCACCAGAAAATTTTCCATCATTCGTGAGAATCGGGCCTATTATGGTAACTACACTCAGATAAGAGTTTGATCACAGTATGATCCAATTTTCTCGGATGCGGTGATGATGGAAAAAGAAAATTGTCCATCTTCTCCAGTCTGTCAGTCTGTGAAAATCAAACTGCACTCAGTTGTCATTCGAGTGCAGTCTGATGCTTTCCATTGACTCATTGATTTGCATTGCCGAGTGCGATCCAAATATCAGATGTAAATTTAGTATTCTGTTTTTTTTTCCTTGGGCAGAGTCTGAGGAAAGAGTCTTACATGTGCATGGCCCCAAAGAATAGTGAAATTAGATATTTATTCGAATTGCACTCACACCGAATATACGGTTATCTGCATGAGTCCAAATCATAAATATTATGCCCTATGTCATTAATAATAATATTTTTATTTTTATTGCACCAACATACAGCTCTGGCAAAAAAATAAGAGACCACCACTTGAAAACCCTGTCATGGGCAGCCCAATCTCCAGACCTGAACCCCACTGAAAATCTCTATAATGTAATCAAGAGGATGATGGATTGTCACAAGCCATCAAACAAAGAAGAACTGCTTACATTTTTGCCCCAGGAGCAGTGTGAAAGACTGGTGGAAAGCAGCCAAGACGCATGAAAGCTGTGATTAAAAATCATGGTTATTCCACAAAATATTGATTTCTGAACTCTTCCCGAGTTACAACATCAGTATTGTTGTTTCTAAATGATTATGAACTTGTTTTCTTTGCATTATTTGAGGTCTGCAAGCACTGTTTTTTTTTCTTATTTTGACCTTTTTCTTTGTCAGAAAAAAATACCAAATTTATTGCTTGGAAATTGGGAGACATGTTGTCAGAAGTTTAAGTTTATAGAATAAAAGAACAATTTAAATTTTACTCAAAAATATACCTATAAAGAGAAAAATCGGAGAAACTGAACATTTTGCAGTGGTCTCTTAATTTTTGCCAGAACTGTATTTAGCAAAGGACTCCTAAGCCCTAAGCCGTGCCTAGAGACTATATTTAGCCACTCTCTCTGCTCCATCAGCTGTCCTTAGGGTAAATGCCGAATGTATCGCATAGAAACAGCAAAGTTCAAGACTAGACTTTAGAAGGACTTTTAATATGATGGTTCAGCAAAATATCATAATCACCGACTAAAGCACTAAATAAACAGATAAATACAATACACAATAAAACGTAACATTTACTATTGATGCAGATAAAAATACAACAATCACAACCTAAAAACGTCTACTATTAGGCTGACAAAAAGATACAGGGTGCACTCAGAACCTATTATATAACTATCTTACCCTACCTTACTGCGGAGGTTGGCACCCTATAAATCCTACGCAATGGCGCCCCCGCTCAACGAAGGCTCGCCCCAACTCACCCTGGAACACCCTCAAGTGAGGAAGATAGACAAACAGCAGACCATACAGACAGACAAACGAACAAAATTGCAATTGGAGCTGCAGAAAAAATAAAGTGCACGTATGCTATAAAAGATCAATATTAGCGCATATCAAGCAAACAATTGCACTTATCCCCATATGGCCTATAGCCTTCTTGTGGGATTTAAACTGTACCTAGATGCACGCTATCTGCCTGCGGGGGTTGGCACCCTACAATCCTGCGCAAATGGCGCCCCCGCTCTCGTCGTCTGGCCCTGATGCGCCCTAACACTGCCAAATGGCAACTAGACCGAAAAAATACACAAAAAGCAGGCCGCACGTACAGTCACCAATTAGGTAAACTATACCACCTAACCAAAAAAGCACATCCCCAATAACACTAACATATATACAAATCCCAATATATACATCTCAATATACATATCTCAGTATGTTCATCTCGACGCGTTTCCCCGAGGTCGGTTCATCAGGAGACATACTAGAAAGATATCACTTATCTGAGTGACGAGTAGAGGAAAAATCACTCAAGGAGGTGTACGGTAGAGCAGTGGGGAACAATGTCCATCCCTGACCGCAGGTTACAATCAGCAAAATATCACCACTACTGTGCACACAGGACTAAACAACTACTCTCTCTCACCCAGGTAATGCGGCCAGCCAATGACAGTAATGCCACTACCAAGATGGCGGCAGTTACTGGCAGGTAATCCCAGCATGATTATTGGCACCATACATGCAGGGCGGGGATTTGAACATTAAATCCGAGCATCAGCCAGTGCTCGACGAGTGCCGAACAAATCCGAGCACCCAGATATTCGCGTATCACCGAGCAGGTTCGCTCATAACTAATTATTATCAGTGAACGCTCATATGTGAGACCTCCATTGAACAGGAAGACCAAGGTTCTTTTGGGCTCATTCCTGGACTTTTGTAATTACAATTAATTCCTCCTAATCCAATTTGACCTCAGAATCTGCTTATCTTGCAGAATGCGCCTAAAGAAAAAAAGATGAATAGCATCTAATCTATATGAAGAAGCCTTTAGCAAGTCTGCACCATTAAATTACACAGTAATGGCATAACACATTACCATATGCAACATCCATTTCGTTTATCAACATGCGCTGCCCTGAATATCATACCAGTCATTATGTTTTATTGCAGGCTGATTTCACTGTCCTTTGTATTGACCTCAATTATCAATATCTCACTTACTCCAATAATGTTCATAACCTCTATGTGAAAATGGACTTACAGTATGTGGGTAATATAACTCATCAAGCAGAAGTTGATAGAGCGGGCCTTGTATAGATAGTGTACTGCTCCTTCAAGTTGTGTGGAAAATACATGCCACACTATCAATAAATGCATCTTTAGAGAATAATTACACCAGTATATTTTCATGATTTTCATCTGCTGACTAGTGTTGAGCGATACCGTCCAATATTTGAAAGTATCGGTATCGGATGGTATCGGCCGATATCCGAAAAATATCGGATTTCGCCGATACCGATATCCGATACCAATACAAGTCAATGGGACTCAAATATCGGAAGGTATCCTCTATGGTTCCCAGGGTCTGAAGGAGAGGAAACTCTCCTTCAGGCCCTGGGATCCATATTCATATGTAAAATAAAGAATAAAAATAAAAAATATTGATATACTTACCCTCGGACGTGCCCTGGTTGTCACAGCTGCAACCGCCATGCTTCTGTTCCTAAGAATGAGCGCGTTAACGACCTTCAATGACGTCGCGGCTTGTGATTGGTCGCGTGAGCTTGTCACATGACCGCTCAGCGACCAATCACAAGCCGCGACGTCATCGAAGGTCCTTAACGCGCTCATTCTTAGGAACGGAAGCATGGCGGTTGCAGCTGTGACAACCAGGGCGCGTCCGAGGGTAAGTATATCAATATTTTTTATTTTTATTCTTTATTTTACACATGAATCTTAATCCCGATACCGATTCCCGATATCACAAAAATATCGGAACTCGGTATCGGAATTCCGATACCACAAATATCGTCCGATACCCGATACTTGCGGTATCGGAATGCTCAACATTACTGCTGACATATAATAAAGTGATATGAGCAACACTCCCATCACAGATTTTATCCTCTTAATAAATTACAATCATCATATTATACAGCACTGCTCATTTACAATTGATCATTTTGCCCTTCTATCAAGTTAATACTTCTCTTTTCCATTAGGTCTATGACATCATTTGATTAAATCTGACTTATCCCTTTCAAGCTCTATGTAGAAACAGTAACATGTATGAGTCATCATTAGAACTACAGTAATACATCACTACTAGTGTGAGTGAGTATACTCGTTCCTCGGGTTTTCCCGAGCACGCTCTGGTGTTCTCCGAGTATTTATGACTGCTCGGAGATTTAGTTTTTGTTGTAGCAGCTGCATGATTTACGGCTACTGGACAGCTTGAATACATGAGGGGATTCCCTAGCAACCAGGCAACCCCCACATGTACTCAGGCTGGCTAGCAGCCGTAAATCATGCAGCTGCATGGACAAAAACGAAATAAAAACCCGAGCAATGAGTATACTCGCTCATCACTAATCACTACAAAGTTCTTGGCATCCCTTATTCAACTCTTGACCAAGCTGCTCCTCTCCTCATCCCTGCCAAGAACTTTGCATTGATGTAGAATTGTACTTCTAGTGATGACTCATGCAGGGAAAAGAGTCTGTTTTTATACAGGCCTGAGAGGGATTGAACCAGCCTGTTTTTAATCATGTGATGTCATAGAACTAATATAAAAGAGAAGCATTAAGTGGGTAGAAAGGCAAAATGAGCAATTGTATGTACTCAGTGCTGTAAAATATGATGACTTCAGCATATTAAGAGAAAACAAACTTTAATAGGAGGAGGAGTGCTTCTTTAAATCTTTAACGTATACATTTCATTTGGATAGAAATATAACATAAATGCACAATCCTATCTAACACGTGATACTTTTGCTATACTTCCACTTTTTGATCCTCCCAGATATTCTTATGCCTCCTCAATTGCTTTGCCCTCTGCAAACACTTCTTTCACTGTTTTAAAGAACATGTGACTTGTACTTTACCCGCGTTATGTACAGTAAAGTTGTCTTCTTTTATGTTACTTCTCTCATGAATTGCATTATTTGAATGCATATATACTAATTTTTTTTGTTATATATGTACAAGGCGAGTTACAGTGCCTGTTTCTTGGTGAGCACAGCTGTAGCACACGTTTCCTACTACACAAAAAGGCACCACTGTACTGGTAATCTACTATTAGAAACAAGGAGCAAAGTTGGATATGTGTGAGAAGAGAAATAGAAGATATTGTAAACCAGCCTGGTGGGAGGAGAGCAGAATTAGAATTGTACTAGTGACCTGCAATAAAAAAAAAGAATTAATAACTGATATAAAAAACAGTCATAAATAGATGTAGGAATAATAAAAGTCAAGCAGTTGAGCTGGATCCTTTAAGCCCAAGGTCTGGACGGCACATGGGCCATGGATGTCAGTGTAGTAGGCAAATGAGGAACGCTGGAAATAGGTAGAAGATGGTACTGGAGACTGCAAGTGGACAAGAGGCAGGCCGGACTCGGGAACGCTAGAAGTCCTAATTCCAAGACACAAACATATGTCTTGGTAGGCCTTATATAGGCCCAAGCAGAAGTTCACATGGGAGCACACCAGGCCAATTGCAAAGCCCAAAGTGGAGCACAACATAGTTCAGCAGACCAGGGTGAAAGGTGGAAAGCATGGATCCTAGACAGATGCGTAGAGAACATATCTTAATAGCAATTTTTCACTCAATATACAACATTTTTAGAAACTTAAGTACATTAGATATGATAATGTTAGGGCTGGCGGAAAGCACCGAGTAAATAGAGAGAGATATTATTTGGTACGTTCGCAGCCCGGGGTCCACCGTGCAGGAGAGAACCTGCTGCTGGCAAATGGCGGCCCTATATGGCGGTAGAAGCAAACACTGTTACTTCCCAGAGTCGCCTACAGAAAGCACTGTGGCCTGTTAACCTCACAGGAGTACACAGCGACTGCCGAGCAGACAGCAGTTTGTGGTTACGCATTCGTACAATCTCCTCACCGGAGAAGCCGGTATTCTAAGGCTTATTCCAGCCAGGGCCCTGAATCCACACACACAATCTCCTCACCGGAGGTGTCGGTATTCTAGGGGCTTATTTTAGCCAGGTCCCTGAACACATACAATCGTAACCACACTGGCGCAAAGTACATGACTTAGATATGATACTAGCGCATGGCCGTGCAGCCATGCGAACCTTTTATAGCTGCAGCAAGTACAGGACCTTCCTAGAAGGACCAATGAGAGGCTGCACACAGAGCCTGAGCACCTTCAGGACCTTCCTGGAGAACCAATGGGTTTTGCTGCAGTATCTAAGCATGTGACCCTCGACCTCCAATGAGAGATCTTACCCTGGGCATGCTCAGAAGGGAAAAAGCAGGACTTAGTCCCAAAAGCATCTGCTCGCCGCTGCCCAGCACTGGGATCAATGGCAGAAGCTGGAAAAGCAGCAGTAACCCTTTGCACAGAGTCAGACTGAGCAAGACGCTGGGACCGATGTCTCCGCTGAGTAGGAGAAGAATGGGAGACCGCAGCGGAGATGGCCTAAGATTCCCCCTGTGCAGAGGTGGGAACTCGACCCCTAACATGATAATATCTTTACTGGCAAAAGTAAGGCAAAAATGTGTTGAATTCACAGCGACCATTTAAATGTAAAAAAAAAAAGAGACAAACCCAAACTCATGGCCATGGGTATAAATCCCAGAATAGTAGGCAGGCAGCTGCTAGGAAGCCAACAGTGAATGGAGCCGATATTATCACTCAGACATAAGAAGAAATGATGATGTTATAGAAGGTGATGTTGAAAGCCTGTTCTAAGTTTTACTATGGAGCCTCCTGCTGTGGCCATTACCTCTTCTCTGTAACATTACATTCTGCATTATTCCTGCACTCTGACATCGTGTGTTCATTAGACCTGAAAGTGCATCATTATATGTGCAGTGTATTTGTCTGTGTTGTAGGGTCACAGGTGACCATCATCAAACATACATGACATTTTTTAGTGCTGTAGGGTCATAGTTGACATTGAATGGTTTTCCTGTGCTATGGTATCAGCATACGGTATATATTATCCTTGTATTGTGACATTATGTGCATTATCCATGTACAGTAAGATTCCTTCTGTGTGACATCTCTGTGAGCAGTATCCCTGTAGTGCAGCATCACTATGTGTCTATTATACATATAGTGTGACATGACTATGTGTATATTATCCCTATAGTGCAGCATCACTGTGTGTGTATTATCCCTATAGTGTGACATCACGTGTGTGTACTATACCTGCAGTGTAGCATCACTGTGTGCATTACCCTGCTGAGGGACATTACTGTGTGTGTATTATCCCTGCAGTGTGACATCACTGTGTGCATTACTTTGTAATGTGACATCACTGTATTACCCTTTACTGTGACATCGCTGTATTACTCTGAAGTGTGACATCACAGTATTAGCCTTTAGTGTGACATCACTGCATTACCTTTTAGTGTGACATCACAGTGTGCATTACTCTGTAGTGTGACATCATCATATTAGCTTTTAGTGTGACATCACTGTGGGCATTACTCTGTAATCTGACATCACTGTATTACCCTTTACTGTAACATCACTGTACTCATTACTCTGCAGTGTGACATCATTGTATTACCCTTTACGGTGACACCACTGTGTGCATTACTCTGTAGTGTGAAATCACTGTATTAGCCTTTAGTGTGACATCACTGTATTACCTTTTAGTATGACATCACTGTGTGCATTGCTCTGTAGTGTGACATCATTGTATTAGCCTTTAGTGTGACATCACTGTGTGCATTACTCTGTAGCGTGACATCACTGTATTACACTTTAGTGTGACATCACTGTGTGTGCATTACTCGGTAGCGTGACATCACTGTATCACCCTTTACTGTGACATTACTGTGTGCTTACACATTACTGTGATATCGCTGTGTGCATTACTCTGTAGCGTGACATCACTGTATTAACCTTTAGTGTGATATCACTGTACACATTAATATAATGATAAAAAAAGTTTAAAGCCTCACCGTGTTGTTCAATATCAAGACCTTTCACAATATGACATTTCTGCTCCAAGGAGAACCGCTGACCCACGGTAAAAAATAAAAAAATATTCTAAGTTTCGGCATCTGAGTAAAATCTTCAAAGCTTTATTTCAAAACATAGAATTAAAATTTATGTTGGTAGATAAGATAACCATCAGACGCGTTTCAGGCATGAACTGCCCTTGATCACTATGATCACTGAGTATTTTTCATTAGGATAAAGGGGGTGATTTGAACTTTTAGCTCCAATGGACGGAGAGAATGACACACGCGCATGCCGGTGCGTGTTAAATACTACTGTCAGAGATTGAAAGAGGCATTTAATAGTTTAACAATCGCAGGCAGAGCGCTGCTCAACCCGCAATTGTTAGCCACAGATCCTAGCTATAATACACAGCCAACACCTGCTGGTTAGCGTGAGCCCGCTCCATACACCCGCTCCCAACCTGCGCTGTACAAAACATCCAACACCGCGGAGACACATCACGTGTTTCTCAACGCAGTGATCCAGAACACTGCTCCCATCCCTTATGGGAAATATGCTGGATCACTGCGTTGAGAAACACGTGATGGTGTCTCCGCGGTGTTGGATGTTTTGATTTCCCTGAGGTCATTCATCCTTATGTTTATAGTCCTTTTACCAGGCACTGCTCCTAATAGCCAGTTTTCTACTCCACACTGATGAGGGGCAAATACCCCGAAACAGCTGTCTGTGGATGGATACCATGTTTTGGCATAGGTGGTTTGCTTTTTTGGATGCTGCCCTTCGCGTGGTTGTTCCTTCCCGGTGAAAGACCTGGCTATTTATTGCTTGCGTTGAGAAACACGTGATGGTGTCTCCGTGGCTTTTCTACATGCATGTACATGTACGGCAGACTTAATGAGGAGGTTAAAGCAGATTTCATATCATCCTCCTTTAGTCTTCAGCCATTGAAGTACATAAAATATCCAAATTCTGCCAATTAAAAAAGTACATCATAATGAGAACTTCAAAAACAATGTTATCCTTTGTATTTGTAGTCTTTTGATGTATCACAAGAATATTGAAGGTTATCAACCGTGTAAAATGATAGTATTAATATATTTCTATTCTCCCAAAAAATGAAAAAAATTACTATAATTTCAAAAAACATCTTTGCGGTTTGATCATAACAAATGAATCGTAATATTTAATAATTATTTTACAAGAAATTTGTTCTTGATTGACTAGTGTTTAATCAGTTTGACAGTGAAAATGACAAAACAGGCAGCTTGTTATTTCTCTTCTCAAAAATTCATGCAATTGAACTACAATTTTTTATTGTTCTCCGGCACAGACCATGAGCTGTCCTACCATTATTATAAAATAGAGGCACGAGGGCATAGTTTCTAAAGGCAAAACCAGACAACCTAAATATGAGAAACTTTGATAAATATGGCGTATAATACTGCTTATTCTAAGGGACCACTTTATCAAGTACAGTATTTTTCGCTTTACAAGATGCTCCGGATTATAAGACGCACCCCAAATTTTGAGGAGAATATAGGAAAAAACTTTTTTTTTTAATAAAATGGTGGTGCTTCTTATAATCTATGTATCTTATTGCTTACCGGGGTGGTGGCTGCGGTGAAGCGGGGTCCCCAGGGTTGCTGCTGAAGGAGGCAAGAGTGGAGCTTTGCCACAGGCTGGGATGAGTGGTTGTTCCAAAGTGCTGCACGCCGCTGTGGGTGTCCCGGTGGCAGTGCTATGCTGTGTCCCGGTGACAGGACTGCTCTGTGTCCCCAGTAGTGGTGCTGTGCTGTGTCCACTGTCCACGGTGGCGGTGTGTCCCTGATGCTGCGGGGGGCTCTGCCAACATTTTGTGAAAGGCCAGAGCCCCCCGCAAGTTCTTCCATGGTTTCCAGACTCCTGTGCAGCGGTGGACTCCGGAAAAATGGCCGCCGAAAGGCGGCGCATGCGCCGATAAAGATCTCGGCACCAAGACACAATGCACCGCCACCGTGGACACAGCGCAGCACCGCCATCGGGACACCCACAGCGGCACGCCGATAAGGTATATCCAGATATATCCAGGTATACCCCTATTTACCCCCAGAATTTTGGGGCAAAAAAGTGCGTCTCTTAATCTAAAAAATATGGTAGTTTAAGCCAATTTCCTGGTATAAAAATTACTTGAAAAGTTGCAGAAGTTTTGTGGAACTTGCAGTTGCACAAAAGTTTTGTGGCTTTTGGTTGGTCTCAGACAGCTTTTGGATGGATCTTCCCTGCAAGAGTGTTTAGTCAAATTAGGCCAACTAAGTCATCATAATTTCCACCACAAAGTAACATAAATCACAACAGACACTCACTCCAGATTCGATGAATTGGGGCCTAAAGACCCCATACACTTTTGATAGATGTTGCAGAACAATGGTTTGGCCAACCGTTCAGCCAGAGGCTATCTTGGCTATATCTCCCATTCACAGGTTTGCTCACTTGGCCAAGCGCGTCTGTGTTCTCTGCCAGACATCTCTTAGAGAACAAAAAGATCCTGATTCTGAAGTTTAACATTCCTGATCCTTATCTATCAGGGAAGAGTCAGGGTCTCCCATACGCATTTGACTGTTGGTCAAATTCATCAATATTGATGACGTTAAATAACCATAGATCAGCTATATGTCTACCAGTTGGTCGTTTGTTTGATTGTCTACTTACAGTAGATAGGCCAACTGCACTTTCTATCAACACACAGAGATTGGTAATAATTTCCCATGGGATCAATAAAGTGTATCGTATCGTATCGTATCGTAATAGATCATTCTGTGGACGTAGAATGTTATTGTTCCTGGTAGCATCAGTCCTGTTTACACAAGACGATGCGCTGCCGGCAACTATGATTCTTACAAAAGCTTATAAATAATTTCAGAAGAACAAAGAACAAGCATTTTTGCCGATTCATCAAGTGATCTGATGACCTGTTTACACTTGCCAACCAGCATTCCTAGGAACATGTGATACAATAATCAACCAATGAAAATGCACCTTATGACCAGAGGTTCCCCACTGCTTTAAAGCCTGCAAACACCGCTGTGACGCTGACTGGATACCTGGATCCGGCAAGCTTCCCCTCCTCTGCACTTCTCAGATGCTGCAGAGGCAAAGTTGCCTCTGCAGACTGCAGGCAACATGTGAGAGCGCTCAGTTCAGTCAATCTTAAGGAGTGCATCGCCCCTGGCAGTCAGGAAACTGGAAGAAAGAGCAGCGGTGAGTTCCTAAAGACAGAAAATTGGACAAGCCTTTAAGAGAATGAGAAGACCACCTCTGACCCTAACAGTAAAGTCGCAATCTACAAAAACATCTTTTCCAGATTCTGTATTTGTTTTGACAGACACTCAATTATTCTACAAATAAAATGTGAGAGGTTAGTTATATTAGGTAAGAAGCAGGTTTGGTATTTTAGTAGACTGGTCACTTAAAAACAGGAATCTCTTTCAACTTATAGGCAATAAGGTTTAATAGAAAAATATATTTTCCAAACACACACACATTTATTCATGTCACCCTATTTTTTTTTGCATCATCTTCATTCATCTCTACCAAGTCCCACTGTTCTATATGATAAGTCTATAATACTTAACTTCTGGTTTAAAACTCACCAGTAAATAATTATTCTATAATGAATATTCATGGAGATGTGTAAACTTACCGCCCATATTGCTTCACTTTGCAAAAGTCAAAGCAGTTGAGCTTGCTCTAATCATATAATCCAATGCCTCTCTGAGAAACTTATGACGTCAACAGATTTATTCAACCCTGACATATGGTAATTGCTTTGTAAGAATGTACAGAATGATGTACAAGAGGGCTAGAGAAGTTACACAATTGATCCTCTCTGTGTTGGTTTCTGCGATTTTCTTTTGCATCTACAAAATAATAAAGCTGGATTTCTACTTGTCCATTACCGTGTTTCTGTGAATGCTTGTTTCTTAAAAATCGGTCAAAAAGCTTGTTCATAAGTAGGTTTAAAAATTATCATTCGCGGAAGCATATCACTCTTTGTAAAAAAAAAAAAAGGAATGTGCTGCCGAGAACAATATCAGTTTTTGTGCACAACACAATCTATTATTGATAGTTCTGTGCACGTAGGAAATGTAGTATGCTTGTCTGAACATCCTATTAAATGACTGTCGATCAACAAACAAGTAGTTGATCGGAGATCATTTATTGCTTCAAGTTGGATGGTGTAAACCCACCATAAAGGAGGAACTGTAGAATGTCCCATTCCGATTGGAGAGCAAATCCCTTGGCTCATAAAAAGTTAAGAAAGTCCATTTTTCTAAGCTTTTGTAAGGGTGGCTATTCACTTTACCTAGATGGCGGCTGAATTATCACTTTGCTGGCAATTGTTATACTTTTTTTTCATTTTTAACTGAGAAATTATAACTTCCTCACTCCTTAGACATTAATTAAAGCGATTTTAATTGTCTGTCCATGATTTTTTGATAAGTTGTCCAGAAAAAAATGTTAAAAATTAAGTTGGCAACCCTGGTTGGGTTTTGTATCAGTCTGTGACACCCCGATTCATGTCCAGTTCTCCAAGGTAGACAAGAGAAGTGAACCATATTGCAAATGAGCAATTTCAGCAACGATCATTTGATCACATGGAGTGTTGATGATCACATTATGTAAATGGAGCAAAATGAGTCTCTATCGACCAGTTGTATCAATCGGAGTTAATTTCTGCCAATATAAAAGGGACCTAAGGCTCTATAATATTTCTCGGTGATGCAGTCGAATTCTATCTTTTGGAATTGGATTGAGGCTAACAGTGCAGAAAAATGTCAACTCCATGACGTTGTGAGCATGCCGTGAGTCATGTGCACCACTCCGTGTTATTGGGTGCTTCGATAGGATACTACTATATAGATGATGCAAAGACAAAGAGATTCCAGCATTCATGGTGAGCAAAAAATAACGATCTACTTTAGTAGTGAAATCCAAACAACGTTTTGGTCTTATAGGGTTGGTCCGAAGTCAAAATAAAATTTCATTCCAAATCCCTATTTATTGCTATAATCTAAGCTATTTTCTAATGCCCTTGTATTAAAAATTCAACACCGTTCGCTCAATACACTATCTGCCGATGTAATTTTTTCGTATTTTTGGTGTGATGACGCTTCTTTGGAGAATCCCAGTGCATGATGGAATACTCAAATGAAGTGTCATCAGAGCAGGGGGCATAGGCTGTTATCACTGTCACAACCTCTGCCCCCTCTCTGAAACAAAGCCTCATCAGTGACGCTTGTTTCAAGGGGCATGCAGGAGACTAGCGCTGCCTCCGTTAGTCACATCACTGGTCTCCTGCATGATGGGAATTCTGCGACCGCTCTGTTGCCGGCTAGTTATTACTGAGCTGAGCCAACAACAAGGCGTATGCTCTCTCTGTGCAGATCGCACAGTGTACAGCTCGCAGGGAGGGACACAGCGGGGACAAGCATAGCCTCTGAAATGAGCATCACTGATGAAGCTTCATTTTAGGAAGGGAGCACGGGCTGTGGCAATGACCGGAGTCTCTGCCCCTTACTCTGATGACACTTTGAGTATCCCAGCATGCATTGGGAATATCAAACAAATCATAATCAGAAAGGAAGTAGGCAAAAAAATACAAGAGCAGTTAGATAGTGTAGATAGGGAATGGTAGGGAATTTTTAATACGAGTAAATTATAAAATGGCTTAGATTACAGCAGTAAATAGATAGGGATTTAGAATGAAATTTAGTTTGACTTTGGACCACCCCTTTAATTCTCTGACCTCCATCAGATGCATTGCAGTGGTACAAGGAGGGAGCAAATTAAAGTAAAGCGCTGTATTTTTAATGAGTAATAGACCCGGAGAATGATGTTTTACTTTACTTTTGTTGCCTCCTTGTACTATGGCAATCCATCTGCTGAAGGTGTGTGCTTTAAAACCGAAACGTTAATGTTTGGATTGCACTAATATAATAAATTGTACTTTGGTGTGCCGGATCCCTATGTCTTTGCAGCAATTATCAGGATAAAGCAGAATCTATCTCTACGGCCTGAAGATTCAAAATATAAACTGTTAAAATCTCTTTAAAGGGAACCTGTCACCTGAATTTGGCAGGACTGGTTTTCGGTCATATGGGCAGAGTTTTCGGGTGTTTTGATTCACCCTTTCCTTACCTGCTGGCCGCAATATTGGATTGAAGTTCATTCTATGTCCTCCGTAGTGCACACCTGCGCAAGGCAAGATTGCCTTGCGCAGGTGTGTACTACGGAGGACATAGAATGAACTTCAATCCAATATTGCGGCCAGCATGCAGCCAGCGGGTAAGGAAAGGGTGAATCAAACACCCGAAAACTCCGCCCATATGACCGAAAACCGGTCCCGCCAAATTCAGGTGACAGGTTCCCTTTAAACAGTACATGACTTCTTGGCAAGAAACCTCCATGATATCATGGAACTATAGCAAGTTTAGAAATAATAAAAATGTATGTTTCTATTCCCTGATCACCCTGTTCCACTGGTAAACTATGAAAAACTCTAAAAAGTTCTATTGTAAACTAAGCCCCATCCACACATTACAATGCCTTTGGGCTTTAATCCTTCATTTTATTTATGCCGTTCCTGGTGGACACTTACTCATTGTGCCTTGTTTCCAGACTGATGCAGTCACAACTCAACAACCACATATAATTAATGTTGCATTTTTCAGAGACCGAGCTACAAATGACCATATTCATTGCCATAAACATGTCTTCATTGTGGCTTCAATTACGTCCCGGAGAGGCTGTATTTTCCGAGATTGGAAAACATGTCTGTTTTGCCCTATACAAATGGGTTCACCATCTCGCCCCAGGATGTTTGATCTGCAAGGTCATGCTCTTATTAGCAAAACCTTGTAAGACAAAAACACACTGGAGCTCCACGGAGCCATTTTAATACAACTCGGCACCCTTAGATCATTTCTTAAGAAAGGATCCCATTATAAGAGATTTTATAAGGCGTTCAGACGTTATATATATGAAATTATATATTTTTTAGAACATTGGGGCCTTGAGGAGATGTTGTTATAAGTGGGGCAGAGAGAACATTTCCACCATAGGGAAACATTCCCATATAACTTGAATCCAGTTATTATTTTTGTAGCTAAGTCTATCATCGAGGCTTGGAGATTTTCGACTCATGAGGGGAGTTATCGAATAACAAGAATTATTTCTTTAGGGAACATTGCAGCTAGAGGAGTTTTTTTTTTTCCTTGTAAGAAGGATTATTAATGCAGCGATATTTCGTAGAAGATGAAGCAATGTGGCTACTAGAAGACACTCTAGGAAAGTAAGCATTTTAATAACTGTAATTATTCCTTAGGTGAAAGCGCATTAGAGCTTCGAGGCTTCGTTCTCATACAGACAGATTTCCTCTAATTGTAATCTTTTTTTTTTTCTTCTGCTGGATAATGGCATAATTCTTTCGAGGTCCAACCCCATTTGGGCAACAGTTTTTCCTTTTATCTTTGAAACTAATTTAATAACATACTGTACTTTAAAAGTCTTACAACATTTATACTTAAATCTGAGAGGTCATTGCAGAAGCTTGTTCTTTCTTCATGTTCCTATGGACATGGTCATGTTCTCCACATTATATTTATATCTCAGTAGGACATAGGCCTCTAACTCGTTGCTAACAAAAAGCCGTACGAATTATTGCTCCGTAGTTTAGGATCTACGTTTTGATTTCTTACTTTTATTTTGCCTCCTTCAGGTCCTAGGCTAGTCATTTATATTGTTAGGGCAAAGGTGCCAAAAAATGTGACTGCTATTTCTACATGGCAGTGTCTTGTGTCTCAATGATTGTGTGTTCAGCCATGCAAAATGAGAGTATAAAATGCTAATGTGATAGTCATGTAGTAATTATCATTGTCTGAACTGAAGATAAGAAGATCAGGCAAAATTTGAATTAGCCAGTTCACGTGGATTTTTCCGGGAAATTCGATTTGGAGGGAAGTTATTCTGTGTGAAATAAATGTCACTTGTTGTGTTCTTGGTTCTCACCAAATCCCATAGCAGAATAAATGAATGCTCATATCTCCAATCCTTCTGCTCCTTAACGTCACCCATCTGGTCCTTATCATGTCTTTTTATTAATGCTGCTTGAATCCTTGGACCTCTGCATGCTGGGATGGGATTTTCAGCTTTGATGGGCGGTTCTATGTAAGCATGTATAACGTCAAGAAGTATTGACATAGCATGCACAGAACCATTCTCGGCATCATCGGAGTCGGAGGTCTCAGCCTAGTGTGAAAAGGTCCAAGGATTCAGCACTCATGGCAGTGATAACAAAATTAAGCGAGGACTGGATGTGTGATGATGAGGAGTGGAGGTGAAGGAGACCTGAGTGGTAAGGTGAGTATAAGTTTGGGGTTTATTGTAATCCTTTGATGGTCCTTTATAGCCTTTTAGTGACTGATCGCCACCATTTTGCCGAATCTATGGAATGCAAATTATGTAAAATTTGTATTTTGGCCATAACAATTATTTTTAGCACTCAAATAAAATTCAATTCCGCTAAAATATATTTGCTCATCTCTAATATAAGCCTCTAATTAATTGCAAAGGCTGTAACCGATTGGCGCTCCATAGTATAGACTCTACGTGTTTGGACTTCTTTCTTTTGCCTGCATCAGGTCTCAAGCTAGTCAATTATCTCCATAGGCCAAAGGTAACCAAAAATTAGACTGCCATTTCTACATGACAATGACTTTAGTCTCAAAGATTGTATGTTCACCTGTGCAAAACTATAGTCTAAAATGTCAATGTGTAATTAATTATCCTAGCTCGCCTTGGTTATTACTATTATTCCACAAGCCTCTTCATAAGGTGAAGGACTTCATCCATATTGCCGCCTATTACATAGTTACATAGTTATTAAGGTTGAAGGAAGACTATATGTCCATCTAGTTCAACCCATAGCCTAACCTAACATGCCCTAACATGTTGATCCAGAGGAAGGCAAAAAAACCCCATGTGCAAAGAGTAAGCTCCACATTGGGGAAAAAAATTCCTTCCCGACTCCACATACGGCAATCAGACTAGTTCCCTGGATCAACGCCCTATCAAGGAATCTAGTATATATACCCTGTAACATTATACTTTTCCAGAAAGGTATCCAGTCCCCTCTTAAATTTAAGTAATGAATCACTCATTACAACATCACACGGCAGAGAGTTCCATAGTCTCACTGCTCTTACAGTAAAGAATCCGTGTCTGTTATTATGCTTAAACCTTTTTTCCTCCAACCGCAGAGGATGCCCCCTTGTCCCTGTTTCAGGTCTATGATTAAAAAGATCATCAGAAAGGTCTTTGTACTGTCCCCTCATATATTTATACATTAAAATGAGATCACCCCTTAGTCTTCGTTTTTCCAAACTAAATAGCCCCAAGTGTAATAACCTATCTTGGTATTGCAGACCCCCCAGTCCTCTAATAACCTTGGTCGCTCTTCTCTGCACCCGCTCCAGTTCAGCTATGTCTTTCTTATACACCGGAGACCAGAACTGTGCACAGTATTCTAAGTGTGGTCGAACTAGTGACTTGTATAGAGGTAAAATTATATTCTCCTCATGAGCATCTATGCCTCTTTTAATGCATCCCATTATTTTATTTGCCTTTGTAGCAGCTGCCTGACACTGGCCACTGAATTTAAGTTTGTCATCCACCCATACACCCAGGTCTTTTTCATTGACGGTTTTGCCCAGAGTTTTAGAATTAAGCACATAATTATACATCTTATTACTTCTACCCAAGTGCATGACCTTACATTTATCCCCATTAAAGCTCATTTGCCATTTATCAGCCCAAGCTTCTAGTTTACATAAATCATCCTGTAATATAAAATTGTCCTCCTCTGTATTGATTACCCTGCAGAGTTTAGTGTCATCTGCAAATATTGAAATTCTACTCTGAATGCCCCCTACAAGGTCATTAATAAATATGTTAAAAAGAAGAGGGCCCAATACTGACCCCTGTGGTACCCCACTGCTAACCGCTACCCAGTCCGAGTGTGCTCCATTAATAACCACCCTTTGTTTCCTATCCCTGAGCCAGCTCTCAACCCACTTGCACATATTTTCCCCTATCCCCATTATTCTCATTTTATGTATCAACCTTTTGTGTGGCACCGTATCAAAAGCTTTTGAAAAGTCCATATACACTACATCCACTGGGTTCCCTTGGTCCAATCCGGAACTTACCTCTTCATAGAAACTGATCAAATTAGTCTGACATGAACGGTCCCTAGTAAACCCGTGCTGATACTGGGTCATGAGGTTATTCCTCTTCAGATACTCCAGTATAGCGTCCCTTAGAATGCCCTCCAGGATTTTACCCACAGTAGAGGTTAAGCTTACTGGCCTATAGTTTCCGAGTTCAGTTTTTGTTCCCTTTTTGAATATTGGCACCACATTTGCTATACGCCAGTCCTGTGGCACAGACCCTGTTATTATGGAGTCTTTAAAGATTAAAAATAATGGTCTATCAATGACTGTACTTAATTCCTGCAGTACTCGAGGGTGTATCCCATCCGGGCCCGGAGATTTGTCAATTTTAGTGATTTTTAGACGCCGCCGCACTTCCTGCTGGGTTAAGCAGGTGACATTTAATTGGGAATTTTTATCACTAGACATTTTGTCTGCCATGGGATTTTCTTGTGTAAATACTGATGAAAAAAAGTCATTTAGCATATTGGCTTTTTCCTCATCCTCATCCACCATCTCACCCAGACTATTTTTAAGGGGGCCAACACTATCATTTTTTAGTTTCTTACTATTTATGTAGTTAAAGAATATTTTAGGATTATTTTTACTCTCTCTGGCAATGAGTCTCTCTGTCTCAATCTTTGCTGCCTTGATTTGCTTTTTACAGAATTTATTTAATTTTCTGTATTTATTTAATGCCTCATCACTACCTACTTCCTTTAATTCTCTAAATGCTTTCTTTTTGTCACTTATTGCGCCCCTTACAGCTCTATTTAGCCATATTGGTTTCTTCCTATTTCTAGTATGTTTATTCCCATACGGTATATACTGTGCACAGGTCCTATCCAGGATGCTAATAAATGTCTCCCATTTTCTTTGTGTATTTTTGTGTCTCAGGATATCGTCCCAGTTAATTGCACCAAGATCCTCTCTCATCCGTTGGAAATTTGCCCTCCTGAAGTTTAGTGTCCTTGTAACCCCTCTACTACACATCTTTTTAAAGGATACATGAAAACTTATTATTTTGTGATCGCTATTTCCCAAGTAACCCCCAACCCTTATATTTGATATGCGGTCTGGCCTGTTGGTTAATATTAGGTCTAGCAGTGCCCCCCTTCTTGTTGGGTCCTGAACCAGTTGTGAAAGGTAATTGTCTCTCATAATTGTCAAAAACCGATTACCTTTGCTGGAACTGCAGGTTTCTGTTCCCCAATCTATTTCAGGGTAGTTGAAGTCCCCCATAATAATGACTTCTCCTTGAGTCGCAGCTTCATCTATTTGCTTTACGAGGATATTCTCCATTGCTTCCATTATTTTTGGAGATTTATAACAAACCCCTATCAGTAATTTATTATTTTTTGAATGTAGAAATCCCAAAAGTCAATATCAACTCATGTGGCCTTGCCACATGACTTAAGGTACCGTCACACTGAGCAACTTTTGAACGATAATGATAGCATAGAGATCCGTGACGTTGCAGCGTCCTAGATAGCGATCTCGTGTTTGACACGCAGCAGCGATCAGGATCCTGCTGTGACATCGCTGGTCGGAGCTAGAAGGCCAGAACTTTATTTTGTCGTCAGGTCACCTGCTGTCATCTCTGGATCGGCATGTGTGATGCAGATCCAGCGATGAGTCCCCGGGTAAGCGCAGGGCCGCTTAGTAACCCTATGTTTACCCTGGTTACCATTGTAAAAGTAAAAAAAAAACACTACATACTTACATTCCGGTGTCTGTCACATCCCTCGCCCTCAGCTTCCCGCACTGACTGAGCGCCGGCCGTAAAGCACAGTGGTGACGTCACCGCTGTGCTCTGCTTTACGGCCGGCGCTCACACAGTCAGTGCGGGAAGCTGACGGCGAGGGACGTGACAGACACCGGAATGTAAGTATGTAGTGTTTTTTTTTTTTACTTTTACAATGGTAGCTAGGGTAAACAGGGTAGGGTAGCGGCCCTGCGCTTAGTAACCCGATGTTTACCCTGGTTACCCGGGGACTTCGGCATCGTTGGTCGCTGGAGAGTGCAAAGCAGGACATCAGATTTGGCTAGTTGAGAAGTCTCTAGCTATTTGCATATTTATATTCCTAGTGGAGCATTGCATGGCCTATATGTTTCCTTACTCCAGCTCAGTATTGTCCGCAAGGAGAAACGTTCACTATTATTCCACAGTCCTTAAAACAGTGGCTGCTACATCGTCATCGCAGATCAGGTCTAAACACTGATATTTTGGGGGGAATTCTACAGCAGCTTTATAAATAATTTATTTCAACGGGGATTGAACATCAAATTCTCCGGTTGTCAGGTATGGGGAATTTTTTTTTTTTCAATTGTATGTTTTTCTGTCTCATGATTTATTTAGAACGTAGGGGGATTATGTTTCATAAACCATGTTGGAACTCTCTGCAGCATCTCCTATCAATTCTCTATAAAAAATGATAATGCTTCAGACCGAAGAATGAATAACGGAGCCGGAGTCCTTATTAGAATCCGTGTTCTGCTGAGACTTTATATTTATGTTTAGAAAAGGAGGCTGTTACAACAATTATTACCTTCGGAGGCACACTGATGCCATTGGGCGATAAGGTTGTTTTTTTTCCTGTAAGAATTGTACTCGTAGCAAAGCGTTGCCATCTGTCATGTTTGACAGCCAGGTGTAGGAAGCTCCAGAATGCATTATATTTGCGAGAATGCTAAGAGGCACAAGGAGGTGATATAAGCCCAGGGATTCAGCCGTGGTTTTCAGCTTAGACTAACACATCGACTTTAGAGCGCAGTTCATAAAAAAAAACTAGTTCAATTCACATCTGCCCCTCTGAACATGCAGATTTATTTAAGTCTTCGGGTCCCCAGTCAACTCCATTTAGACTATGTTCCTTGCACGTACAAGGAGAAAGAGTTTCCCTTCGGGGCATACAAATGCCACCGAGAAAGATCCTGTTGGTCTCCACTCCGAGAACAATAAATCATACATGACAATACACAAAATATGCATGAGAGAGAAGGCAAAAGTTGAACACAATCTTATTAATGGTTAAGTGGACAGAGTTAAACTTGATTATTCCTGAATATTTTTTATTTATTGTTTTAGGTTTTTCTCTATTGATTTCTATAATTATTTTTTTTCTTTATTTTTTTTCTTTCGTGAATATTCATTTTAAAGAAGTGATGGGAGGACCGACATAACTGAAGTGATATTTAGGCTGTGGCTTTTCAGCATCCAATTTCTACAGGGTTATTTTACATTCCTACAAGAACTGCATGACTTAAAACTGCAGAAAATCTGATGGGATGAAACTGCACGTGATACTGACCATATTGACTATTAAAGGGGTTGTCCGGCCTTAGGCGTGCCTGTGACTGCAAGTATGCAGTCACGTGCCAACTAGACTTGCAGAGCCTTTCTCAATGAAAGTGTATTGAGTGAGGCCAGACACGTCTAGTTGGAATGTGGCAGAAAGAATGGAAATCACATACTTGCAGTTACATGACTGCCCGCTCCCTGCAGGGGCATCAACATCAAAAAATCCTCACATCGTGCAGTGCAAGTGATGTGAAAATCCGCAATTATGCAATCACATAGAGTGACTGCAGACTGTACCCTTAGGCCGGACAACCCCTTTAAATATGACTTAACCTAAGGTCTCATTCAGACGTTTGTTTTTTCACGTATGAGAAAAATTATCCTAGTTTCACCTAGTTTCAACAGCGGTTTTGTTCCAATTTTCATCAGTGTCATCTGAGTTAGGTTCGAATTTCATCAGTTTTTCTCAGCTGAGAAACAAAAATTAAAAGTTTCTCTAACTTCTCCTAACTCGCCATCTGTGAAAAACAGAAAGCACTTGAGTGACATCTAACTGCTTCCAATTTTTTTCACGGACCCCTAGACTTGATTGCAGATTTTGATCCAACACTTGGATCAATATCGAATATGTCTTCACAATGTTGTAAGACCACATGGTCCACAAAAAAAAAATGGACATGTGAACTTCCCCACTGTGTTTTATGATCCATACATATATTCCACAATGACCGCAACTGCCTGTGAGGCTGTCTGTGTTTGGAGACCCGTTGATCATTCGGCCATTTTGGTTTGTTTTCAGACCATGAGAAACGGGCATCTAAATTCAACCTAAGACAAAAAAAGACACTAAAGTTGCTTACTTGCCCACAAAACTATTTATTCTGCTCTAGTTTTTGTTAATCACCTGCAAAAAAAATTATACAATGACCACAGTTTGTTGAACACCCTCTAGAACGCTATGGTTTAAGTTTGGTTTCGACAAAATTAGTTTTCGCAGAAAAAAAAGCCCCATCAGTTGATCAGCACGGATGCAACTTTTGTAATGTCTGGTCGTAACAGCTTTATTTGCCAGGGGAAGCTATGCCTGGCCGCACAGTTATGTTCCATTATGCGCCATCGATGTCAATGTGTTGCCAACTCTTCCTCACATACCATTTATTAGTTACAGAGAGACCCCCTTCTCTGCTACATACTATGCAGATACAGAGAGGGAGGCTGGCTTAGCTATTGACTTAAGGCTGTTAGCCACACTGGAAGTGGGGTGCATGTGGAACATTGGTGCGCCTTTCACAGGTATATTAGTAAACTGCATTAAAAGGGTTTTCCGGTTCATTTTTTATGGATCACAGCCTGAAGAAAATAAAAAATAGACACACCTGTCCTGGGTCCAAGCTCTGCTCCCTTCGCCTTGGTCTGCTTCCCTCTGTTCTACTCCATGTTGGGATTTGCAGGTTACCCGGTGTGTCACATCATCTCCCAAGGCTTTTTAAAACCCATTAGGACACACACCTATGTGCTCGGATTGTTGTCCTACACTATAGTGTGTTACTCTCCTCTTCCTGGGCATATTGTGGTAACCTGCTTCTGTTCCTGTTGCCCTGCTGACTTCACTGTAATTATTTTGTTCCTCACAAGACTCCTGAGGATTTCTCATCCTCAATTCCCACGTCTCTTCATGCCAGCTGCACCAATGCCCCAGGCCTGTGTACCCACCCAGACCAGGGGCTTAGTGGGTCAACTTCACCAGTTGAGTTGTACTTATTGTTAGAAGTCGAGTTTCCTCTGCTGCATAGGGGGAATCTCGATCCGTGTCTGCTGCGGTCTCCCATTCTGCATCGGCCGCAGTGGAGCCTGCTCAGCGGAGACGTCGGTCCCAGCATCTCACTGAGACTGATACTGTGCAAAGGGTTACTGCTGCCTTTCCAGGCTCTGCTACTGTACCTTGCACTGATCTGCGGTGAGCAGGCTTTTCTGGGACTAAGTCCTACTTTGCACACACTGAGCATGCCCAGGGCAAGATCTCTCAGTGGAGATCTAGGGTCACATGCTCTGGTACTGCAACGATTTCCATTGGTCCTTCTCACGGAAGGTCCTGCAGGTGCTAGGACTAAGTTCTGCTTCACACACTGAGCATGCCCAGGGCAAGATCTCTCAGTGGAGATCTAGGGTCACATGCTCAGGTACTGCAGCAATTCTATTGGTCCTTCTTTGAAAGGTCCTATACGTGCTGCAGCTATTTAAGGCTCGCATGGCCGCTAGTATCCTCTTATGTTATGTGCTTTTTGCCAGTGTGGTCATGTGTTTGAATGAGTTCAGGGACCCGGCTGAAATAAGCCCCTAGAATGCTGGCACCTCCAGCGAGGAGTTTTGTGTGCATGCATGACCACTCACTGCTCACATCTGGGTAGTTGGCCTGTGCCTCTGTGAAAGTCTAACAGGGCACAGAGCTTCACTTTCTCGGCTGCTCTGTGAAGCTAACAGAGCTGGTTTATACCGCCATATGGTGCCGCCATTTATTTAGCAGTGGGTTATTTCCTGCACGGTGGATCCCGGGTGGCGAATGTACCAATCCCACTTAATAAATATATTCGGTGCATTCCGCCAACCCTAACACTTATCACTTGGAATCTGCTTCCCGGTACAGCACTACTGGTCCGACAGTCTCCAACAGATCGAACGTGAAGACATCCCAACCACCAGACATCCGACCCTGCCATCAATCAGTAGCCTCAGATCATTGGTGGCTTTAATGTAACTGATTCCAGTCCTACAGAGACTGTCACAAAGGTAGAACTGAAGCAGGGAGCTGAAATATGGTAGATATGTCTTTTTATCCCTCATTTCTTCAAGATGGCTTCCCCTTTTTGAAGTATAAAATTTGTCAGAGAACAATTTTGTTTGCATTCATAAACTTATCTAGTGCAAGTTTTATTTGGCTGGATGACCCCTTTAAGATGAAGCTGTAATGGCCAATAAATGGTAGCAACATATTCTTATATAAGATGCACATTTTCACCTGCATTTTACAGGCTGAAGAGTCCTCATTGTTAAGATGAATAATAGCAGAATAAAAAAATATATAGTCCTTATATACCTAAGCGTAGTGCAATCTCCCCCAGTTCACTGTTTGGAAATGTTGAGAAATTCATTCTCCAGGGTCCAACACCTTAACAATGGTACATTAAGGCCCCGTCACACATAGCGACGCTTGAGCGATTCCGACAACGATACGACCTGTCAGGGATCGCTCAAGCGTCGCTATGTGATCGCTGGTGAGATGTCAAACAGTGAGATCTCACCAACGACGCAGCAGCGATGCGGCGACCTGTAGCGACCTGTAGCGACCTGTAGAACGATGCCATTTCATGATGATTCAATGGGACGTCCTGTCAGCGAGGTCATTGGTAAGGTGTCAAACACAGCGATGTGTGCTACCCAGCGGGACCTCAACGATCAAAAAATGGTCCAGGCCATTCCGACACGACCAGCGATCTCACAGCAGGGGCCTGGTCGCTGCTACGTGTCACACATAGCGAGATCGTTACTGAGATCGCTGTTGCGTCACAAAACTTGTGACTCAGCAGCGATCTCGCTAGCGATCTCGCTGTGTGTGACGGGGGCTTTAGTCTTCCCTATCAAATAAAACAAACAAAAAAAAACTCATTTAGACTTAACAAAATGCAGTATAATGCCAAAAATGTACCGTAAAGCTGTTAAAAGTATACATATAACTTGCCTTATTTTATGGCCAAGTTCAATGTGTGGATAATCGAATCTTTTATGCATTTCCATACATATCCATGTTCTTCAGCAGTTCTTTATTATTAGGTAATCAGCTCAATAAACAGACTTACAAGCACTAATGAGCGCTAAGACTGGGTGTACATGGGGAGATAATGGCTCCAATCAGACTGATCTCTAGATAATTAGTTATCGGGACGTCAATCTAAGTTTCACATGTAGAAAGTTTTTTTCTGGAAAGAGAATGGGAATTAGTGTTTCCTATCATTGCATTAATAAATTCTGGTTATTCCACCTGAAAGAGGTTCTGTACCTATGTAGAGATGTGGACTGTCTTACTCTGTTCCAGCCCCTGAAGACAACATTCGTGCTGTGCAAATAGTGTCATGCGGTTTATCATGTAATAGTGATGTGCGTCTTATATAATGTGTTATGGCAATGTACAGCATGTAAGTATTGTAAAGTGTTAATGTATAATGTGGATTGTGCATAGTGCAGGGCAAGCACAGAATTAGACTAGGGATAAGATAAGTATGGTTTATATAGTAAGGGGTTTGGCAACAGTATAGGATGTAGGATAAGAGCAATAGGTTTAGTCTATAGGATAAGAAATAGTTAATGATAGAAATAGCCCAGTGGGTGGTAGCTAGTGTTGATAAAAGGGGGGCAGTTCTGGATAGTGCGTGGTTAGAGAAGTGCAGTGTCAAGGTCAAGTTCAGGTGCAGTGAGCTGCTAGGGGCAGCATAGGCCAATCGTTCAAGGCAGTGGGAAGCCATATGGAGATTACTGATGGATATTCCGGTAATATCTGGAGCCTAGGCCCGGACCTGGTACCCAGCAGGAGGCCTGGTGTTCTGATATCTTGAGGTTGATGGATGTAGAACTACGTGGGGGCCAGGTGGCCGGTCCCAGCTGCACTGCTGGAGAGGACAGTAAATCCCTGAGGATGATGGAGTCAGTGGGCTGTTAGGGGCAGTGGAGGCCAATCGTTCAAGGCAGTGGGAGGCCGTAGAAAGATTCCTGATGGACATTCCGGTAAGATCTGGAGCCTAGGACTTAGGCTTGGTACCAAGGATGAGGCCTGGTCATCTGATATATTAAGGAAGGTGGATGTGGAACTACATGGGGGGAGGTGGCCGGTCAAGGGTGCACTGCTGGAGTGGACAGGAAATCCCTGAGGATGATGGAGTCAGTGGGCTATTAGGGGGAGTGGAGGCCAATCGTTCAAGGCAGTGGGAGGCCGTAGAAAGATTCCTGATGGACATTCCGGTACGATCTGGAGCCTAGGACTTAGGCTTGATACCAAGGATGAGGCCTGGTCATGTGATATCTTAAGGTAGGTGGATGTGGAACTACATGGGGCGCAGGTGGCCGGTCCAGGGTGCACTGCTGGAGTGGACAGGCAATCCCTGAGGCTGATGGAGTCAGTGGGCTTAGGGGTAGTTGAGAACGAACGACTGGCAGTGCTGAAGAGGTACTGTACTAAGGAAGGAAGAAACCTGAAATGCTGTACCTCCTCCCACATGTCACCACCTGATAAACTGGACCTGACTAGTAAATGTTTGCCTGTTGTAAAGAATTTGTTGTCCCCTGAATTGTGTGTGACAACTCCTAAGGATGGATCTTGATGTAGCGGAGGCCTGTGTCCTACAAGTGAGTGTGATGCACCCCACACTTGACAACACACTGGGACACCCTTTGTCTGAAAAGTGCCAGAGCATAACTGGTCAGCAGCTCGGTCACAACTCTGCAGCACTTTACACCTATATTTTAGGTACATCATAGGAAAAACATTGTTTTAATAATTTTGTATAAAAGGGAAAAACTCTCATTTCAATATAGGATTTAGCCAGTTTCTTTCAATATATATGAAACTTCCAGAATGAGCTAACTGATTTGATGCAAATTAATTTTGTGTTAAATGTTTAAGTATTCACTGAACCCAGAAAATTCCAACAATTTAAAATTTGCTTAAAATGTCTGCTCCTATTTTACACATTGTATTTGTCAGAGAAGTATCAAATTATCTCTGGCAGGCGTCACCAAAATGTCTTGCAGTCATCACATCACATGGTATAGTACAGGCAATGAAGGGGAATTATCACAGCCTCTATAAAAGCAGAGTCAGGGAATGCAGCAGCCATTTTGTGGTGAATCTGGATAGCTAAAGGACACCATAACTTACAGTTTAGCTTTAGAGCTAGGGAGAGAAAGCCATAAAACACTAAAGAAACTGTAAGGCTACATTCATACCTTTATTGATGCTTTATTTTGAAAATCGATGCAAAACTTTGTACAGTTGTGCTCAAAAATGTACATAACCCTGCAGAATTTTTGCTTTGTTTGCCTTTTTTTCCAGAGAATATGAATGATAAAACCAAAACTTGTTCTCCACTCATGGATAGTGGTTGGGTGAAGCCATTTATTGCCAAATTAATGTTTTCTCTTTTTAACTCATAATGACAACCCAAAATATCCAAATTACCCTGAACAAAAGTTCACAAACCCCATTTCTTAATACCATGTATTGCCCCTCTAACATCAATGACAGCTTGAAGTCTTTTGTGGTAGTTGTGGATGAGGTTCTTTGTTTTCTCAAATGGTAAAGCTGCCCACTCTAATTGGCAAAAAGCCTCCTGCGCAGAGATCTTTCTAATGATCTTTTTACACTTAGGCTTGTGACGAGGTCAACGGAGGATCCTCGACATCTAGTGAAAAGAAGGCTTTGCATGAGCAGATTCTTTACTGTAAGAGCAGTGAGGCTATGGAACTCTCTACCACCTGAAGTTGTAATGGTTGATTCACTGCTAAAATTCAAGAAGGGTCTGGGTTTCTTTCTTGAAAAATACAATATTAAAGGTTATGGGCTCTAGATTCTGTGAGGGACGTTCATCCAAAGAAATAGTTTGATTACCGTATGGAGTCGGGATGGAATTATTTCCCTAATATGGAGCTATTAATGTCAGCCACATGAGGTTTTTGTCTTCATCAGGATCAATATCTTAGGCTAAAGGTTGAAGTTGATGGACTTACGTCTACTTCCAACCTTATAACTATGAAACTATGAATTATGGCAATAAACTGCAATGCGGCCGGAACATGTAAACTAAGCTTAAAGATAGTGTGTGTGACAACACAGCAATGAGGAAAAGAGAAAAGTGTCATATATGCTTTTCAGTACTTTTGGAGTTCTTATGATATGCAGCGCATCGAAATTCCTAGTAAAATTTTGCAATTTTTTTTTTTAAATTTAAAAGTTTCACTCATTTTTAATGATTGCAGAAAACACCAATATTGCAGTCCTAATCCGATATCATACATAAAAAAAGTTCAGGAGTTTCACATTAGATAACTTTGCTGTTGATGCCCAGATGGCAGCACTGCTACACTATATCTGTCCATTTTATTCTTTTTATTATACCTTCATCATTATATGGTTGAGTCTATGAGGCATGCTTTCCAGAAAGTGCAAAAATCTGAGCAGAGCATGCATTTTTCTTACCCAATATTTAGAGTTCCGACAACTAATAAAATAAGAAATCATTCATAAGATATATTAAAAGATGTACCCTGCCAAGTGCTGCACATGTGCTTTAAATGTCAAATTGGTAGTAGAATTGCTGACTCCTTTTATTAATCATGAGAATGACATGGTTCAGTCTGTAAAGGCATTTTCCAAGATATTCATCTTATGGCGTATTCTAGGTATAGGCAATCAATGTATGATAAATAGAGGTTACACCACCAAAAGTCCTAAACTGGGAGAAAGGGAATGAGTGACGCTAAGCTGCAGTTCTCGGTATAGTCATACCACATAAACCCTGAAGCAGCCCTGCCAACCTAATGCCGTAGCTTGGCTTCTTTATTTTTCTTAAAGAATAAAAAGCAGGGGCTTTTCATGTGTAAAATCAGTGGGAAATAATGGACAATCAAGTAGGAAATAATGGACAATCAAGGAAGCCGCTCATTCGATAAGGTTGTGCAAATTCAAAACTCAACACTTCATAGGGCTTGAGGAATGGTAGGATGTGGCTGCTGCTCCACCTGCTCAACCCGACAAAGTCAGGCATGGAACTTGAGACAAAAAAGGGAAAATGCGGTGCTTCTGGGACCAGAAAAAACAGGGTAGTCAGAAGACAGGAAAAAGTGGAATTTAATTGACAATGCATAACTCTTTCAACGCGTTTCGGAGCTATTCTAAATAAATGAATAAAATTCCCCTATTTTCTACTGTTAACCCTGTTTCTCTAGGCCCAACAGCAGCTGCAAACACTGCATTTTCCATGTCTTCCCTCCTTTGTTTTTATCAGTGGGGGCCAGGAAGTAGGACCTTCATTATTCTTGCATTTATGGCCAAATATTACAATAAATCATCAACTTAAAAGCAGATTGGATGATAAAAGGAGTGTCTAAAGATGAGTGGAACTTTAGTGACTGCATTGCCAATGATAGCGTTGTTTCACCGCCGTAGAATCCATGATTACTTTATCTGTCCTTATGAATGTAACATCCTGGGATGATGAGTATTAACCAAAAACCAAACTTCCATGAAATCCTACCAAGGAAAAGACCTTAAATCCTATAAAAAAGTATATATGATTAAATATACTTTGTCAAGGTCGTCACTACACTCTGTGAGGACAATGATACAAAAAAATTAAAGAGATTGTTCAACAGGATTTTTTTTTGTTGAAGGGCTCAGAGTATATGAAAAACGAAAAATAAAGTAAGAAATGCTCCTCCTCACTGATCCCTCCTATTCCCATTCCAGTACTTACCTGGTCCCCTCTGGTTTCTACTTCCTGGTCCCATTTTACTTTACACCCAGGAAATAATCAATCATTGCTTACTTACCTTAATAAATCATCGGTACTTACCTACCCGCAACCACCGATCCTCACAAGATCTCCTTCTCTACTCCCCTCTTATCTCCTCTTCCCACAATCGTATACAAGATTTCTCTCGCATATCACCCCTACTCTGGAACCCTCTACCGCAACACATCAGACTCTCGCCTACCATCGAAACCTTCAAAAAGAACCTGAAGACCCACCTCTTCCGACAAGCCTACAACCTGCAGTGACCACCGATTGACCAAACCGCTGCATGACCAGCTCTACCCTCGCCTACTGTATCCTCACCCATCCCTTGTAGATTGTGAGCCCTCGCGGGCAGGGTCTTCTCTCCTCCTGTACCAGTTGTGACTTGTATTGTTCAAGATTATTGTACTTGTTTTTATTATGTATACCCCTCCTCACAAGTAAAGCGCCATGGAATAAATGGCGCTATAACAATAAATAATAACAATAATAATTGGCTGATGGTCACTGCCGATGATAAACTTTACAGGCATTTCCTTCCACTTTCTGTGCGTTTAAGACCAGATCAGGAAGTATTGACTACCTGTGGCTTGTTAACTACCGCAGCAGTGTGTTATCGGTGAGGTTGAGACTTAAGGTCTTAAATATATGACATCACTTTAACATTTTGCAAAGAATTTTTTGTACCATTGGACAATCCCTTTTGGGATTAAACTGTCTAAAAAATATGACTTATAGACGATGATTTAACTTTATACTATAGAACATAGAAAATGCTTACTTTAGATTTTTTGGTGACATTTACTTCTGGCTGATTTATGTGAAGGTTACAAATTATGCCTTGATTGGGATATTAGGGTATATAAGAAGTAGAAGATACTTATGACCAGATGTATATGACTCACAGTTGTTAAGACTGAAAAAAGACACGGTTTAATCAAACAAAATTTCTCCTTAATGAACCCATTGTTGATCCAAAGAAGACATGGGAGGGGGGAAGGGCAGGAATTCATCTCTACTGCAGAAGTAGCAATTAGCTATATTGCAAGTATAATATTATACTATAGACAAGTGCATAATCACCATCTATCACTGCTTCAATGAGACGAAATGAGACTGTTTCTTGCTAGTCGATAGGTTGTACGTTCTGGACACTTAAAGTGCAAGTTCACCTTTGCTGAGTTTTGACATGGAACATTTTGAAAATTGGACAATGATCAAAGCTTCTCCAACTAAACTAAATTATAAGGAATGCTAACTAGGCAGGAGACACTTTTGAAGTCAAACTATTTCCTTTGCAACTGTGTTCTGCAACATGCTGATCATATCTTCCACCAAAACACTTTAAAGGAAAGACAGGGATAACTATAGGGGCATTTTTTACTACTTAATTAAAAAAAAAACATTTTGCAATAGCGTTTTATTAAACATATTCATTTTGGAATGTTTCCATTCTACAGCCTTTAAGCATCACTGTACATAACGAGTTGTAAAATGAGCTAAGGCTAAATTCACAAATATTTTTGGTCTGCGTGTCCCTTTTTACCATCATTGTGACATCAGTTGCTGAAAAAAAATATGGTGGAGGCTTGTCACTGAAAAACTGACAACACGTGAATGCAACTTAGATGGCCTTGTGCTTTCCATTTTTTTCAATACACATTCGATTGGATAGGATAAGTTTGGACCTCAAATTGGTCATAAGATTCAGAGGAGAGCATTAGAAGTGGCACTCACCACCGGCAGTTTCAGTAAAATGCACTTTATTTCAGTCATAGGATTGCAGATAGATACATCAGTGAAATGAGCAATAACTGTTTCGCGTAAGTTCATGCTTCGTCTGGCTTCAGGAGTGTGCCTGAAAAAGCGTGTACTTGTGCGAAACAGCTCTTGCTCATTTCACTGATTTCTCAGTCTGCAATCCTGTGACCCCCCCAAAAAGTGTATTTTACTGAAACAGCTGGTGGTGAGTGCCACTACTCTTTCTCTCCTCTGAATCTTATGATCTATTAGATGTATGATGCTGAGGACCGCAATTATAATCTTAATATTTTTTGTTTGATATATATATTTTTCTATTTTCAACTGCACGTGAATCAAGCGTACTAGGGTGAATGAATTTGCAGCAAATTTACTTAATTACTTAAAATTAAAATTAATTTAATTAATTACTTAATTACTTAAAATGTTCCCAAATGTTCTGTCTCACCAAAATGCCAATTTTTATGGGATTCAATTTGCTTAAATCCAGGAAAATGGAAACTAGCTGACTGGCATTTTACTGGATTTGTGAAAATGCAAGGCCAGACAAGAGGAAGTTAGAGATGGGAGTAAGTTTATCTTTTATTTTATTTTTTTTCAATTCTACATTTTTTTACTCGGCCTTCTAGAGGGACATAATAAGACACATTGCATTTGCATCAAATAAATTCAATATGTATTAATCTTCTGGGTCAAACTTGGTAGAATGTGCCAAAGTCAAATTTTGCCAAATTTTTTCTAATGCGGACCATTGTTCAAATCTTCCCCAGTGAGGGGTCAATTGTGACTTTATTCAAAGATGGAAGATATAATGATATTCCCGTTGTATTTAAATATTTTAAACCTAATGTGCATTTTGAAATTTTGGCAATTAACATGATCATTGCTCCTTTTTCCTACATATCAATTGCTCTAGGGAGACTTCAATAGCCATAAATATTGTAATTTTTTAATTCCTATCCATTCTTTCCTCTGCATGTAAATGCTGAATTTGAGCCGCTCTGCTGTATTATACGCTAATCTAGATGTATTGCCATTTTGCCATTTTGTAAATGTGCTCTCGGGACCTCATTGCCCGCATAACACCTCATTACTATGGCTCTGCTCTTCAGTGCATTATTGCATGCTATAGATAATGCCAGATCTTGTGTGATAACATCGACGTGCGTGTGTTCATTTATTCCAGTATTGAACAGTAGTTATTTCTGTAATAAAAATCAAATATCACGTTAAGGCACTATTGATAGGGCAGCCTTGGGGTTAATAAAATCTATATTATATACCACTATTTAAAGCGCAGTATAGTATGATCAATACAGCAAATAAAATGAAGTTATATTTCAGGGTGGTCATAGAATAAAAAAAGTAGCAAGTACAACCAAATCTTCACCGGCATCTTCAGTTCCTTTTCTCAAGTCTTGTATCTTCTTCCCTGGTTTCATCAATGACATTTTTATAGTCAGCTATCTTCTCAGCTACTCTTATCCAGTCTTCTACAATCTTCACTGGCATGTTCAGTGACATTTCACTGGTCTATTGTCTTCACTGGTAAGTTCAGCACCTCTTCTCCACTCTTCTATCGTCTTCACTGGCACCTTCAGAACCTCTTCTCTGGTCTTCTACCTTCTTCACTGACATCTTCAGCATCTCTTCTCCAGTCCTCTATCTTCTTCACTAGTATAATCAATACTTCTTTTCTTGTCTAATATTTTCTTCACTGGTATCTTCAGTGTCTCTTTTCCGGTCATCTACCTTCTTCACTTGTATTTTCAGCGCCTCTTCTCTGTTCTGTTATCATCTTCACTAGTATCTTCAGCACCTCTTCTCTGGTCTTCTATTTTCTTCACTGGCACCTTTAGCACCTCTTCTCCAGTCTTCTATTTTTTTCACTGGCACCTTTAGTGCCTCTTGTCCGGTCTTCCAATTTCTTTACTGGCATCTTCAGTGCCACTTCTCAGGTCATCTTCAAACCGGCATTGGATAAATGACAAGTGGCACTAACCACAACCTGAGGTTTAAAAGTCCTTTTAATCCAGGTAACAGAACATCCACGCGGTGACCAGGGTATGCCCTGGAGAGGAAAGAACGACAGACATTTTTGCTTCTAAGCACACACCCCCTGCTCACCACTTGGATTTCCTGTCCTTACGTTTTGGTGAGTGCCACTTTTCATTTATTCTATGCCGGTTTAGAATTGGACTATTTGCGAGCACCACCGTTATTCTTGTTGTACTGCTCATGGTTCAACATAGAGGGAGGACTGTGGATTTTGAAGATTTGGTTGGTGCCCGTTCAGCTTCATTTTGACCCTTGTTCACATAGCTTCTATCATCTTCACTGTTATATCCAGCGCACCATTTCCAGTCATCTATCTTTTTCACTGGTATCTTCAGCGTCTCTCTACTAGTCTTCCACCTTCTTCACTAACATTTTCTTCATCTCTTCTCTTGCCTTCTATCTTCTTTACTGCCATCTTCAGCACCTCCATGTCAGACTTGGCCCAGCGACCTCATGTTGTCACATAAGGCCTACCAGACTAATAGGAATCTTGTTGCCCTATTGGCAATCTGTAGAAACACTGAGTGGTATACTCGTTTATCTTAGTTTGCTTCATCCTGATGGGCCATACGAGAGTCTCATTTTCAGGACCTCCTGAGATCTCACACGTAGCGGAGAAGAGAATATATCAGTATAAATGGCGCATGTTGGGTGGAGAACTCCATATAGATTTTGTATTGAGGTCCATCAGCTTCAGATTACACCCTTGTTGTCATTGTTCCTACTGCATTCCCTTGATTTCAGAATATGCTTCATACAGTAGGCAAACAACCGGAATTTTACACTGTATGGAAATAGAAAATTAAATACGGAGGCAAGTAAAATGGACGTCCTGTAGAGTCAAGGATCTACATTATTAAAGCCGTGCACCTCTGTGAGTATATTACTTTAATATTTCTTCTGCTACATATTCACCCACGCTCAGAGTTCTCTCTACAGCTGGCGGTGCTTGTCCCTCGCAAAATCATTGAAAAGATCCCCTGAAGAGAAATAGGTGAGTGTCATGCATATTCATACATATGTTCACGGAATTGCAGCATTTAGAGAGGCCCCAGTGCTTAAACCATAGGACGTAGCATAGAAAAATGAAAAGGTCAGCGCCCAAGTGGGGCTCCAGTGTTGAATGATTAATAAACCTACGTTTTTTATAATCTCCAGACCTGGGTCTCTTCATTAATTTATAGCCATACTACTATATATACATACATATATAAATATATATACCTACTGCTTATGTTATTGTATTATTATTCCCACACACACAATTTAGACAGTATGTATAAAGTATGTTAGAAAAATATTTATATTTACGTTCCTTATTAATTGCTGTACATATAAAAGGCCATAAATGATTAAAATAGCAATATTTGTACTCTATCTGGCATTTGCTGAAATATTCATTGGAAACGATCATCAGTCATTATTAATAATGTCCTGCATTGTAGTAAAAAATTACTATGAATTTCCCTTAGCGGTCTGCACATGAATGCAAATACTATGTGTTCAATATAGTTTAGTCTTGATTCACAGCATGTTTTCAATGCAAGCTTAGCATTAACGAATCTGTAGCCTTGATATAGGCTGCTCTATGCGATTGACTATTATTTAAAGGAAATGTGTCAGCAGGACCTGAGGACAACATGAGGTAGGGGTTAAAACACTGGACTCAATGATGTGTCACATGTCCGCCTCTTTGGTGTTACTTACTAACAATGAAGGTTTTATCACTAGGGCATTATCATTGCTGTGACTAGCTGGTGCATGCGTCCTTGTCTGACTCCACCCCTTCCTGTAATAAGTACCAACCTGTCAATAAACATGGTCATATATAAAATGTTCCCACTGTTTATTAATATGCATAGTTACGGTATTTAAAAAAAAATGTTGATGCCTACTGCATGTTTTTTTTTGCTTAAAGGTTTTTTATTTTGCTTTTTAGCTCATCAGTAGTGTTGAGCGATACCGTCCGATACTTGAAAGTATCGGTATCGGATAGTATCGGCCGATACCCGAAAAGTATCGGATATTGCCGATACCGATATCCGATACCAATACAAGTCAATGGGACACCAAGTATCGGAAGGTATTCTCATGGTTCCCAGGGTCTGAAGGAGAGGAAACTCTCCTTCAGGCCCTGGGATCCATATTAAAGTGTAAAATAAAGAATTAAAATAAAAAATATTGTTATATTCACCTCTCCGGCGGCCCCTGGACATCAGCGCGAGGAACCGGCGTCCGGCACGGCTTCTTTGTTCAAAATGAGCGCCTTTAGGACCTGCGGAATGACGTCGCGGCTTCTGATTGGTCGCGTGCCGCCCATGTGACCGCCACGCGACCAATCAGAAGCCGCGACGTCATTCCTCAGGTCCTAAAGGCGCTCATTCTAGGAATTTATCTGAGGAATGACGTCGCGGCTTCTGATTGGTCGCGTGGTGGTCACATGGGCGGCACGCGACCAATCAGAAGCCGCGACATCATTCCGCAGGTCCTAAAGGCGCTCATTTTGAACAAAGACGCCGTGCCGGACGCCGGTTCCTCGCGCTGATGTCCAGGGGCCGCCGGAGAGGTGAATATAACAATATTTTTTATTTTAATTCTTTATTTTACACTTCCGATACCGATACCCGATATCACAAAAATATCGGATCTCGGTATCGGAATTCCGATACCGCAAGTATCGGCCGATACCCGATACTTGCGGTATCGGAATGCTCAACACTACTCATCAGGCCAATTATATATTCTTTTTTTTTTTCAAAGTAATTTTTCTTTCATTGTTGTCTTTTGGGGCGAAATTCATAAAAATGGTGGACATGGTTGATGAATTTTGCTCAAAAGCAAAAATGCTCATTTTTTTTAGTTCCACCTTTGTTGCAGTTTTTTATGCAAAAATTGTTAGAATCTGTTTTGTTTTTGACCATCCGCCATCTTGTTGTGGTTTTCTGGCTGTTGGTCTTTTTCACAACAGACCCTTAAAGCAATTACAAAACGGAATCCTAGACCAAGCGAAAAAAAACAAAAACACAAGGATCCCTAAAATATAACTTTTAATAAATAAAGCTAAAAACACTTCGTTCCAAATTTGAAGACATTGATACAAATATAAATAACCACAGGAATAAATGCGATATAGACTGTCTGACCCTGTCAGGTGCCCTAATGCTGTTCGCTACCTGTCTGCGGAGGTTGGCACCCTAAGTTTCTGCGGTTGGCGCCCCCGCTCCACGACGACTGGCCCTGATGGCCCTATGTATTCCCTGTGGTCCCTAACAAGTCTTGTCCTAATGATTCAGTTACCCCCAAAAAATGAAAGCAATATAAAAAAATCAACAAAATTATGAAAAAAATGAAAAAAAAAACTCAAAAAACAAAACTCAGCAAAAAAAACCTCAAAATAGTTTCTTTAGCCTCAGGCTAAGACCCTAAATAGGGTAGTCATATAAGTCCAACCAATTTTTGGTTGCGTCTGTCTGTCTGTCCTTCTGTCACGGTTATTCATTCGCTGATTGGTCTCAGCAGCTGCCTGTCATGGGTGCCGCGACCAATCAGCGATGGGCACAGTCCGATTAGTCCCTCCCCTACTCCCCTGCACTCACTGCCCGGCGCCCGCTCCGTAATCCCCTCCACTCACCGCTCACACAGGGTTAATGGCAGCGGTAACAGCCTGCGGTGTAACGCACTCCGTTACCGCTGCTAATTACCCTGTGTGTCCCCAACTATTATAAATAATAAAAAAACAAAACACCTGCTATATTCAACCTCCACCGCCTTTCCCGCTCCTCGCCACGCTCCCGGGACCGCTCCATTGCAAGTGGCAGCTTCCGGTCCCAGGGCTGGTGTGCGACAAGGACCTGCCGTGATGCCACGGTCATGTGACCGTGACGTCATCATAGGTCCTGCTCACACCAGCCCTGGGACCAGAAGCTGCCACTTGCAATGGAGCGATCCCAGGAGCGTGGCGCGGAGCGGCAAAGGCGGCGGATGGTGAGTATAGCAGGACTTCCAATGGGCCTTCGGAAGGTGAGTAATGTTTTTTTTTTTTTTTAAGTCTCTATACTATGTGGCTCTGTGCTGGGCAATATACTACGTGGCTCTGCTGTATACTATGTGGCTGGGCAATATACTTCGTGACAGGGCAATATACCATACTATGTGGCTCTGCTATATACTACGTGGCTGGGCAATATACTATGTGACTGGGCAACATACTACGTGACTGGGCAATATACTATGTGACTGGGCAATATACTATGTGACTGGGCAATATACTACGTTGCTGGGCAATATACTACGTGGCTTGGCAATATACTACGTGACTGGGCAATATACTACGTGACTGGGCACTATACTACGTGACTGGGCAATATACTACGTGGCTGGGCAATATACTACGTGGTTTGGCAATATACTACGTGACTGGGCAATATACTACGTGGCTGGGCAATATACTACATGGCTGGGCAATATACTACGTGGGCTGTGCAATATACTACGTGGACATGCATATTCTAGAATACCCGATGCATTAGAATCGGGCCACCATCTAGTATATACAGTGGGGCAAAAAAGTATTTAGTCAGTCAGCAATAGTGCAAGTTCCACCACTTAAAAAGATGAGAGGCGTCTGTAATTTACATCATAGGTAGACCTCAACTATGGTAGACAAACTGAGAAAAAAAAATCCAGAAAATCACATTGTCTGTTTTTTTAACATTTTATTTGCATATTATGGTGGAAAATAAGTATTTGGTCAGAAACAAAATTTCATCTCAATACTTTGTAATATATCCTTTGTTGGCAATGACAGAGGTCAAATGTTTTCTGTAAGTCTTCACAAGGTTGCCACACACTGTTGTTGGTATGTTGGCCCATTCCTCCATGCAAATCTCCTCTAGAGCAGTGATGTTTTTGGCTTTTCGCTTGGCAACACGGACTTTCAATTCCCTCCAAAGGTTTTCTATAGGGTTGAGATCTGGAGACTGGCTAGGCCACTCCAGGACCTTGAAATGCTTCTTACGAAGCCACTCCTTCGTTGCCCTGGCGGTGTGCTTTGGATCATTGTCATGTTGAAAGACCCAGCCACGTTTCATCTTCAATGCCCTTGCTGATGGAAGGAGGTTTGCACTCAAAATCTCACGATACATGGCCCCATTCATTCTTTCATGTACCCGGATCAGTCGTCCTGGCCCCTTTGCAGAGAAACAGCCCCAAAGCATGATGTTTCCACCACCATGCTTTACAGTAGGTATGGTGTTTGATGGATGCAACTCAGTATTCTTTTTCCTCCAAACACGACAAGTTGAGTTTCTACCAAACAGTTCCAGTTTGGTTTCATCAGACCATAGGACATTCTCCCAAAACTCCTCTGGATCATCCAAATGCTCTCTAGCAAACTTCAGACGGGCCCGGACATGTACTGGCTTAAGCAGTGGGACACGTCTGGCACTGCAGGATCTGAGTCCATGGTGGCGTAGTGTGTTACTTATGGTAGGCCTTGTTACATTGGTCCCAGCTCTCTGCAGTTCATTCACTAGGTCCCCCCGCGTGGTTCTGGGATTTTTGCTCACCGTTCTTGTGATCATTCTGACCCCACGGGGTGGGATTTTGCGTGGAGCCCCAGATCGAGGGAGATTATCAGTGGTCTTGTATGTCTTCCATTTTCTAATTATTGCTCCCACTGTTGATTTTTTCACTCCAAGCTGGTTGGCTATTGCAGATTCAGTCTTCCCAGCCTGGTGCAGGGCTACAATTTTGTTTCTGGTGTCCTTTGACAGCTCTTTGGTCTTCACCATAGTGGAGTTTGGAGTCAGACTATTTGAGGATGTGCACAGGTGTCTTTTTATACTGATAACAAGTTTAAACAGGTGCCATTACTACAGGTAATGAGTGGAGGAAAGAGGAGACTCTTAAAGAAGAAGTTACAGGTTTGTGAGAGCCTGAAATCTTGATTGTTTGTTTCTGACCAAATACTTATTTTCCACCATAATATGCAAATAAAATGTTAAAAAAAAACAGACAATGTGATTTTCTGGATTTTTTTTCTCAGTTTGTCTCCCATAGTTGAGGTCTACCTATGATGTAAATTACAGACGCCTCTCATCTTTTTAAGTGGTGGAACTTGCACTATTGCTGACTGACTAAATACTTTTTTGCCCCACTGTATATATATATATATATATATATATATATATATATATATATATATATATATATATACAGTGTTTTCCCCCTTCCAGATTTTGTATTCTGTTGCATATTTGTCACACATAAATGTTTAAGATCACCAAACAAATTTAAATATTAGGCCAATATAACACAAGTAATCACCAAATGTAGTTTTTAAATGAAAGTCTTTATTACTAAGGGAAAAAGAAATCCAAACCTTTAGGGCCCTTTGTGAAAAAGTGATTGCCACCTTAAAACGTAAATGAACTGTGGTTTATCATATCTTTGGGAAACATGCAGGCCTGATTACTGTCACACCTGTTCTCAACAAAGAAATCACCTAAATAGGACGTGCCTGACAAACTGAAGAAGACCAAAAGATTCACAAAAGCTTGGCATAATGCCACGATCTAAAGAAATTTTGGAACAAATGAGAAAGAAGAAGTAACACAGCATTTCAAAAAAGCAACATCATAGTAGCAGTAAAATAGGGTGATGGTAGTGTGATGGTCTGGAGCTGTTTTGCTGATACAGGACCTGGAAGACTTGCTGTGGTAAATGGAACGATGAATTCTGCTATCTACTAAAATTCCTGAAGGAGAATGTCTGGCCATCTTTTTGTCACCTGAAGCTGAAGCATACTTGGGTTATGCAGCAGGACAATGATCCAAAGCACATCAGCAAGTTCACCTCTGAATGGCATAAGAAAAACAAAATTAAGACTTTGGAGTGACCTAGTCAAAGTCCTGACCATAATCCAATTGAGATGCTGTGGCATGACCTTAAAAAGGCGGCTCATGCTCAGAAACCCAGATTACAACCCAGGCAGGTCAGCACATACAATCCTTTGCTCGCTGTGTTCCATATTGAAGGTAACACACTTTGCGCGCCTTTTTCTATTTTTCTCAGTGTTGCAAAGGTGATGGAATTGTTAGCAAGACATTAGAAATTGACACAGTCAATTGAGTCCTTGAGGACTTTACATTTAGAAACACTGCTTTCAATTGCATTATTCAGAAATTATATTACTCAAAAAGTGCCATTGTCCACTCTCTGGTATAATCCATATTTAGCAGTAGAGACACCAAGATAAACTATGAAGTGGGGGTGGGGTGTTTGACTGTTTATTCTCTGCCTTCTCTGCTCTGAAATTGCATAAAGATGTAATAGATCGCTGGACTTTCTGTTCGGCGGAGGCAAGCAATTGAACAATGGCAGGAGCAATGAATGCTAAAATGGAAATTCCAGCATCTATAGCGCTGGCAAAATGCTAATGAGTAGGATCCGCCAACCCAAAAAGAATGGATAGCAAGTTAGAGAGCATGAGATTTAGGATAGAGCTAGACAAGCTTGAATGGTATGTGCATCAAAAGTTATTTTAAATTTTTATTTGTGATAAGGCCGTAAAGACCATGCATTCCTACTGGACTTGTGCGGAAGTGCAAGGAGATGGACCAGCTGCTGTGTTCCCCCTGAAGACATCAATGCTGCTGTGGTGTAGAATGTGAATAATGTTTTGTTCCTGATATGTTTCTTTCTGATAACAATTGTTGATTTCCATGTGGGCTGCAGTATTAACTAAAGGTCACAAGATGTCAGCAGGCACAGAGACAGTTCGAGAGTTAAGGATAGCCCATTGTGGGGGAGGAGGTTTGGGAATCTTTGGTTAGTGTGAGGAACAGGAAGTTGTGTTCAGTTTGAAAAAGTGTGGTCAAGTGACAACTGCGGTCACAGGCAATAGGCTGCAAGGAAAAATATGAGCTTGTTCATCCTGTAGTGTGAATCCGTCTGTCAGCCTGAGAACCTTCAGATGGACATCGGGGCCTTTGGGAGCACTAAGCCTGCGGAGCAGCAGTGAAAAATGGACTCAAACTCTCAGAGGTGGAAGGTGATGGAATCCGGGTGCACTGCTTGTGGTGCAGAAGAATTCCTAGTGCTAGAAGTCTTAGAGGGCCGCTCTACCCATACTGAGAACTAGGGCTGAAGTTAAGTCTGGTACCTGTGGGAAAGAGTGTAACCCATTGGGCCTTATCCTATATGCTTGATTACAATGACCTTAAAAAAAAGTTTGACTATTTTAACATATTCAGTGTCCCCTGGATTTTTTGCTGCAAAGGTTCTGGAAGCTGAAAGCCTGGAGCCAGTGGAAGCCTATGGGTCACAAGTAGGCGTGATGCCTTCCACACACAGCAGCACATCGGGACTGTGACACGCTTTGTCTGTAGGGTACAGGAGCGATCAGAAGCAGCAGCTCGCCCACGACTAACTCGCTCAGGCACCGTACAGAAGGACAGTTACACCTTAACACTTCAAATATAATAATCTTGAGTTTTCACTATAGAAGTAGCCAAATGCTATTATCACTTCTTCAAGCGCTCTTTTACCTCTTAACAACTTGAAATGTAAGACTCGATCAGCATCGGATTCAGCTCAGTGGATATTGAAATCTTCCTGCTCACTGATATACACGGCTGCATTTTCTGCCTCCGGTGGTGTTACTTGTAAGTTGTAAGTAAGTGACATTATTAATTATTTATGGAGTCTGCAAACATGTAGAAGTATTATGGCAGAAAAACACACAATTTCATTGCATTACGAATTGGAGTTTTTTCTCTTGAATATTTCATTGTCAGCCGCTATGATTTATATGATGTCTCTCACACATAAGCAGTGATATAAGAATTTATGTGTGTACTTATTGTGCAGTGATTTTTAAACTCTCCCTTTCATCTCAATGCAGAAACACAATCTGGTTCTGCAATAGTCAGGCAGCAGTCATAGTGCACAGAAACCATTCAGATCAATGAGATTTCGTTATGCTAGCTTTATTTATGGAGCACTGTGAGTTTTATCAGCATGGCCTGCCAATCAAACCAACCGGCACAGTACAATGCACTCGATGAAAGATGAATTGGCCCCTTAGGCCCAGTTCAGACTTGACGTTTTTTTTTTCAGTATTATTATTTTTCTCCTATAGTGCTACAATAGGGTTTTCAATAAAACATTAGCCATTCACATCATTACCAATAGGACTGAGCATAAACCCATAAAGAATCTTAATGGAGCAGTTGACTATTTCTAAGATATATTAATTGATCTTCATTGGCCTATAAGACTGTAGTAAAAAATCAATATATAAATATACTCTACTAAACTTGTTAAATAAATCTCAGCTGTTCCCACTCATTTGTTCTTCCGGCCTTCCTCCATAAAGACTATATGTCACATAACTGTAGAATTAAGCATGGTCACTCAAGGAAAAAGAAGACAAAGATGGTTTCATAAATCCGTCAATCATGGACCATGCTCAGATCGAAAACAGGTCTCCAGATCTAAGACAACTGCTTCATATATGGTTATCAAGCAGTTTGCTCAGGTAACGAGACCTGGCGGTCCAGTAAGGTCTTCCAATCCAAGCTCGGTCCTAAACGGAGTGTAAACAATAGACAATCAATATGGCTTTTATATATAAAAATATATTATTTCTGTATTTTACGGTCACTAATATTTACTTTTGATCTTTTTTTTTAATTATATCTTGGGAAATTCAATTAAAATAATATCATGAAAATTGAAAACTCTTTTTTTTAGGGGGAGGTCCATATTTTTACTAAATCTCCAAAAATGTTAATTTCTTGAAAATTAGAGTTGGTTCAAATTGATGCGTAGGACCCAGTCCACCAGTGATCTATGGCCAGTGTTTAGGAACCCTATGAATCACCTACTACCTCCTGGCATGCATTTCTATTGTTTAGATGGCTTGGCATGACATCAGTGTTGAAAAGTGATGCACATGTGAAGTCATGCCAGGTTGTCTAAGCAAAAGAAGAGCAGTGGATGCTGGCAAAGTAAGAAGTGGTTCTCAGGACTCCCCTCCAATGGCCACAGATTAATAACGTTACCGTTGAACCAGGTCCTGTAACTTGATTTGCAACAACTCAGAAATGTTGGATGATTAATGATCTTACGTTTGTTCCTTGGATTTGTGGGGGGTATTTTCTATATTTAAGCAATTATTTCTATGAAATTCCCAATGTTACTGTATATTTAGAAAACCACAAAAAAGGCTAAATCATTAAAAAATATTTGGTTAGTGCTATTCAATCCGAATGGATGATAACTTAGTTACATCAAGACCATAGCTTAACCCATTGGGACTTAAGGTTCAAAAAGAAGGAAATGATGTGTAACGCACATAACAGTTGATATTATGAAAGTTTTATGGTCTTGAGGGATGCTCCAGTTTGATGTGGGCTGATTGCTGCTTGGCTAGTATAAAATGTCAGATCTTAGACATATAATGATTACATGGTGGAACAAGTGTAATACTTTTTAGACCTTAACCCAAACATATCTGATATTTTTTTCAAAAGATGGTAATGGTAATAAATCTATTTCTTTTTAGCTGTGCCAAACCTTAAAAAATATTCACTACCACTTACATTAATATTTTTTTTATTGTTGTTCGCAATGACCAAATCATTGATAAGGAAATGTAGAGTGAGACATAAAACAAAAATATGATAAACCCCAGTAAGAAGTCGTCTACTCCACTGTAAACTCACGTGTCTCTGACGTCATCGAATGACTAAACGTTCCAGGCTTCACGATGGTTCTTCCCACTTCACTTTGAACTTCGGCAGTAAGATCCTTTTCATTTTTTGAGTTTTTTGGGGAATGCATTAATAAAATATTAGCAGTTCTAGTATAATAAGAGTCATGATGTGTTTTCACAACTCCAGGCACTTAAGTGCCTCTGACTTGATCCAATGACCAAATGTCCCAGGCTTTACAATTGTTTTTTCACACTTCACTTTGGACTTCAGCAATAAGATCCTTTTCATTTTTTGAGTTTTTTTGGGGGGATGCATTAATAAAATATTAGCAGTTCTAGTATAGTAAGAGCCATGATGAGTCTTCTCACCACTCCAGGCACTCAAATGTCTCTGACTTCAACCAATAACCAAATGCCCCTACGCTTTATAATGGTTCTTCCCATATCACTTTGGACTTCAGCAATAATGTCCTTTTAGTTTTTCTTTGTTTGGTTTTTTTTGGCATGATCCATGATTTTTTGGTTTTGACACAGCTTTATTTCTTGAGTTTTTCTCTTCTCTGTATCACAGTCAGATTGTCACGCCGTTAAAGGCGATAAAGGGGCAGGACAGCATACTGGGACCCGCACCTGTCCCTGCCACTATAATGGGGCCCTGCCTTTCCCTTATCTCAGGGGTAACTATGATGGTTAGGAGGCCTGAGCCGCCAGCGTATCCCTGTCTCCTGTGCAGGCCCTATCAATGGCTCCCTCACCCCCCAAAGGAGGTGGACTGCACCAGTGTATAAATACAACAATAAACAGGGTATACAGACAAGGTAACTAAAAGTCTCAAACTCACCAAATGCTCACACAACCACAGAAGTAACACATAGAAGGAAAGAGAAGGAAAAACTAGGAAGGAAAACAGGTTTAACATGCAACCAAAACAGCAGACACCAATCTCTGTAAATAAACTTCCAAGCTCCTAATACACCACGCTCCTTCAACCTCCGAGCCAGGCAGCTGAACTGATCACTGACAATAGCTGAAGTCAAAATCACCTTCAGCTGAGAGACCCAGTTCACAGCAACTCAGCAACAAGATTAACTCCTGCACTGCTGGCACAAAGCAGCCAGGTCAGAATACAGGAGAAGAACTTCTGTTCATTGTGTGTGGACGAGGCCCAGAGCGCTGCGGTTCTCTGGAACCTCTCTTTCGTGGTAGCCCCGTGACAAAGATAGAGCAAGAATCAGGCAGATAGAAGTTAGCTTCAACAGTAGGTCAGGACCTGTCCCCACCTCTACCTGACCTCTAATTACTACTAATCTAAACTCTTGCTTGATTAAGCAAATTTTCCTGTCTACCGCCTTTGTACCTTTATTTTGAGAACTTTAGCCAGTCTGTGTTGTGAACTGGGGATTTCTCATTTCGATGGCTAATACAGAGTAAAACATTCTACTTTTCTGAGACTCAGCCCCATTGCTTAGCTTCTATACAAATTGGTTAAAGTGAGTATGTAATCAGAAAATGTACAATCGTTTTACATTTACTTTTTAAGTAAAATTTCCTATTTTTCACTTTTTGAGATCGCAATCTGTATTAAAATTTTTAGAAATCTTGCAATTTTCACATTAACTAGTAAGAGTATTCTAAACTCATACTTTCTGTTCTTTCAGGACGTCCCCAAAAACATTACAGCAATAGATTATCTCAGACCTTATCTTTTGTATTGAAGCATCTAATAAGAGTGTGCAAAGGTTATTATGAAGGGAACGGGAGGGTCAGATGTGACATCACCTATTGTGATTGGTGAATTCTGTTATCAGCTGTATAGAAGGGTTCTTCTCCATGTAACACTGTCCTGTGATGATAATGAGACTGATGAAAAGTCATCTGTGCAGAAAATGAAGTATAATTCTAAAATTATTCCAGTAGCCAGAGCGAAAATGGCAAGATATCTTATTTTCCTTTAATACATAATGAGATATAATTTTTTTTTAAATATATTTAACGCAAAATGGTACATGATACATTCTTATATTTGGCAAGGACCCACTGCTCTTCTTTCAGCACTCTCCTTCTGTCATACAGAAAAGAATACACAATATTCAGCAAGGAGCGACTGCCGAAAAGTGTAGGGAAAAAAAACAACAAATGTAAAAAGAATTAGAAATTTATGACGCCTGCAAAACTTAAAAAGCAAAAAAAAAATTATTTAGAAAAATCAATTTTTCGCTCTTCATTTAACCCCTTCCCGACCCATGACGCCACGTAGGCGTCATGAAAGTCGGTGCCATTCCGACCCATGACGCCTATGCGGCGTCATGGAAAGATCGCGTCCCTGCAGATCGGGTGAAAGGGTTAACTCCCATTTCACCCGATCTGCAGGGACAGGGGGAGTGGTAGTTTAGCCCAGGGGGGGTGGCTTCACCCCCTCGTGGCTACGATCGCTCTGATTGGCTGTTGAAAGTGAAACTGCCAATCAGAGCGATTTGTAATATTTCACCCATTATAACGGGTGAAATATTACAATCCAGCCATGGCCGATGCTGAAATATCATCGGCCATGGCTGGAAATACTAGTGTGCCCCCACCCCACCCCTCCGATCGCCCCCCCACCCCCCCGATCTGGCCGGTACACTGCTCCGGCTCCCCTCCGTCCAGTGCTCCGCTCCCCCCCGTGCTCGTGCCCGCTCCCCCCGTGCTCCAATCACCCCCCCGTGCTCCAATCACCCCCCCTGCACTCCGATCCACCCCCCCCGTGCTCCGTTCCACCCCCCCGTGCTCCATTCCAGTCCCCCCGTGCTCCGTTCCACGCCCCCCGCGCTCCGTTCCACCCCTCCCGCGCTCCGATTCCTCCCCCCGTGCTCCGATCCCCCCCCCGTGGTCCCCCCCCACCCTATCATACTTACCGATCCAGCCGTGGTCCCGTCCGTCTTCTCCCGGGCGCCGCCATCTTCCAAAATGGCGGGCGCATGCGCAGTGCGCCCGCCGAATCTGCCGGCCGGCAGATTCGTTCCAAAGTGCATTTTGATCACTGAGATATAATCTATCTCAGTGATCAAAATAAAAAAAATAATAAATTACCCCCCCCCTTTGTCACCCCCATAGGTAGGGACAATAAAAAAATAAAGAATTTTTTTTTTTCCACTGTTAGAATAGGGTTAGGGTTAGGGGTAGGGTTAGGGGTAGGGGTAGGGTTAGGGGTAGGGTTAGGGGTAGGGTTAGGGGTAGGGTTAGGGGTAGGGCTAGGGGTAGGGTTAGGGGTAGGGTTAGGGGTAGGGTTAGGGTTAGGGCTAGGGTTAGGGTTAGGAATGTGCACACGTATTCTGGTCCTCTGCGGATTTTTCCGCTGCGGATTTGATAAATCCGCAGTGCTAAACCGCTGCGGATTTATGGCGGATTTACCGCGTTTTTTTCTGCGCATTTCACTGCGGTTTTACAATTGCGATTTTCTATTGGAGCAGTTGTAAAACCGCTGCGGAATCCGCACAAAGAAGTGACATGCTGCGGAATGTAAACCGCTGCGTTTCCGTGCAGTTTTTCCGCAGCATGGGCACAGCGATTTTTGTTTCCCATAGGTTTACATTGAACTGTACACTCATGGGAAACTGCTGCGGATCCGCAGCGTTTTCCGCAGCGTGTGCACATACCTTTAGAATTAGGCTATGTGCACACGGTGCTGATTTGGCTGCGGATTGGCCGCTGCGGATTCGCAGCAGTGTTCCATCAGGTTTACAGTACCATGTAAACATATGAAAAACCAAATCCGCTGTGCCCATGGTGCGGAAAATACCACGCGGGAACGCTGCGTTGTATTTTCCGCAGCATGTCAATTCTTTGTGCGGATTCCGCAGCGTTTTACACCTGTTCCTCAATAGGAATCCGCAGGTGAAATCCGCACAAAAAACACTGGAAATCCGCGGAAAATCCGCAGGTAAAACACAGTGCCTTTTACCCGCAGATTTTTCAAAAATGGTGCGGAAATATCTCACACGAATCCGCAACGTGGGCACATAGCCTTAGGGTTAGGGTTGGAATTAGGGTTGTGGTTAGGGTTAGGGGTGTGTTGGGGTTAGTGTTGTGGTTAGGGGTGTGTTGGGGTTAGGGTTGTGATTAGGATTATGGCTACAGTTGGGATTAGGGTTAGGGGTGTGTTGGGGTTAGTGTTGGAGGTAGAATTGAGGGGTTACCACTGTTTAGGCACATCAGGGGTCTCCAAACGCAACATGGCGCCACCATTGATTCCAGCCAATCTCGTATTCAAAAAGTCAAATGGTGCTCCCTCACTTCCGAGCCCTGACGTGTGCCCAAACAGTGGTTTACCCCCACATATGGGGTACCAGCATACTCAGGACAAACTGCGCAACAATTACTGGGGTCCAATTTCTCCTGTTACCCTTGTGAATCTAAAAAAATGCTTGCTAAAACATAATTTTTGAGGAAAGAAAAATGATTTTTTATTTTCACGGCTCTGCGTTGTAAACGTCTGTGAAGCACTTGGGGGTTCAAAGTGCTCACCACATATCTAGATAAGTTCCTTGGGGGGTCTAGTTTCTAAAATGGGGTCACTTGTGGGGGGTTTCTACTGTTTAGGCACACCAGGGGCTCTGCAAACGCAACGTGACACCCGCAGACCATTCCATCAAAGTCTGCATTTCAAAAGTCACTACTTCCCTTCTGAGCCCCGACGTGTGCCCAAACAGTGGTTTACCCCCACATATGGGGTATCAGCGTACTCAGGAGAAACTGGACAACAACTTTTGGGGTCCAATTTCTCCTGTAACCCTTGGGAAAATAAAAAATTCTGGGCTAAATAATTATTTTTGAGGAAAGAAAACGTATTTATTATTTTCACGGCTCTGCATTATAAACTTCTATGAAGCACTTGGGGGTTCAAAGTGCTCACCACACATCTAGATAAGTTCCTTTCAGGGTCTAGTTTCCAAAATGGGGTCACTTGTGGGGGGTTTCTACTGTTTAGGCACATCAGGGGCTCTGCAAACGCAACGTGACGCCCACAGAGCATTCCATCAAAGTCTGCATTTCAAAACGTCACTACTTCACTTCCGAGCCCCGGCATGTGCCCAAACAGTGATTTACCCCCACATATGGGGTATCAGCGTACTCAGGAGAAACTGGACAACAACTTTTGGGGTCAATTTCTCCTGTTACCCTTGGGAAAATAAAAAATTGCAGGCTAAAAGATCATTTTTGAGAAAATAATTTTTTTTTTTATTTTCATGGCTCTGCGTTATAAACTTCTGTGAAGCACTTGGGGGTTCAAAGTCCTCACCACACATCTAGATTAGTTCCTTTGGGGGTCTAGTTTCTAAAATGGTGTCATTTCTGGGGGATCTCCAATGTTTAGGCACACAGGGGCTCTCCAAACGTGACATGGTGTCCGCTAATGATTGGAGCTAATTTTCCATTTAAAAAGCCAAATGGCGTGCCATCCCTTCCGAGCCCTGCCGTGCGCCCAAACAGTGGTTTACCCCCACATATGGGGTATCAGCGTACTCAGGACAAACTGGACAACAATATTTGGGGTCCAATTTCTCCTATTATCCTTGGCAAAATAGGAAATTCCAGGCTAAAAAATCATTTTTGAGGAAAGAAAAATTATTTTTTATTTTCATGGCTCTGCGTTATAAACTTCTGTGAAGCACCTGGGGGTTTAAAGTGCTCAATATGCATCTAGATAAGTTCCTTGGGGGGTCTAGTTTCCAAAATGGGGTGACTTGTGGGGGAGCTCCAATGTTTAGGCACACAGGGGCTCTCCAAACGCGACATGGTGTCCGCTAACAATTGGAGCTAATTTTCCATTCAAAAAGTCAAATGGCACGCCTTCTCTTCCGAGCCCTGCCGAGTGCCCAAACAGTGGTTTACCCCCACATATGAGGTATCGGCGTACTCGGGAGAAATTGCCCAACAAATTTTATGATCCATTTTATCCTACTGCCCATGTGAAAATGAGAAAATTGAGGCGAAAAGAATTTTTTTGTGAAAAAAAATTACTTTTTCATTTTTACAGATCAATTTGTGAAGCACCTGAGGGTTTAAAGTGCTCACTAGGCATCTAAATTAGTTCCTTGGGGGGTCTAGTTTCCAAAATGGGGTCACTTGTGGGGGAGCGCCAATGTTTAGGCACACAGGAGCTATCCAAACGCGACATGGTGTCCGCTAACGATGGAAATAATTTTTCATTCAAAAAGTCAAATGGCGCTCCTTCCCTTCCGAGCCTTACCATGTGCCCAAACAGTGGTTTACCCCCACATATGAGGTATTGGTGTACTCAGGAGAAATTGCCCAACACATTTTAGGATCCATTTTATCCTGTTGCCCATGTGAAAATGAAAAAATTGAGGCTAAAAGAATTTTTTTGTGAAAAAAAAGTACTTTTTCATTTTTACGGATCAATTTGTGAAGCACCTGGGGGTTCAAAGTGCTCACTATGCATCTAGATAAGTTCCTTGGGGCGTCTAGTTTCCAAAATGGGGTCACTTGTGGGGGAGCTCCAATTTTTAGGCACACGGGGGCTCTCCAAACGTGACATGGTGTCCGCTAAAGAGTGGAGCCAATTTTTGATTCAAAAAGTCAAATGGCGCTCCTTCCCTTCCAAGCCCTGCCGTGCGCCAAAACAGTGGTTTACCCCCACATATGAGGTATCAGCGTACTCAGGACAAATTGGACAACAACGTTCGTGGTTCAGTTTCTCCTTTTACCATTGGGAAAATAAAAAAATTGTTGCTAAAAGATAATTTTTGTGACTAAAAAGTTAAATGTTCATTTTTTCCTTCCATGTTGCTTCTGCTGCTGTGAAGCACCTGAAGGGTTAATAAACTTCTTGAATGTGGTTTTGAGTACCTTGAGGGGTGCAGTTTTTAGAATGGTGTCACTTTTGGGTATTTTCAGCCATATAGACCCCTCAAACTGACTTCAAATGTGAGGTGGTCCCTAAAAAAAATGGTTTTGTAAATTTCGTTGTAAAAATGACAAATCGCTGGTCGAATTTTAACCCTTATAACTTCCTAACAAAAAAAAATTTTGTTTCCAAAATTGTGCTGATGTAAAGTAAACATGTGGGAAATGTTATTTATTAACTATTTTGTGTCACATATCTCTCTGGTTTAACAGAATAAAAATTCAAAATGTGAAAATTGCGAAATTTTCAAAATTTTCGCCAAATTTCCGTGTTTATCACAAATAAATGCAGAATTTATTGACCTAAATTTACCACTAACATGAAGCCCAATATGTCACGAAAAAACAATCTCAGAACCGCTAGGATCCGTTGAAGCGTTCCTGAGTTATTACCTCATAAAGGGACACTGGTCAGAATTGCAAAAAACGGCAAGGTCTTTAAGGTCAAAATAGGCTGGGTCTTGAAGGGGTTAATTTAGGGCTATCTGCTCGACCAGTTTCGCTAATATCAATGACAATCAAAGCTTCTCATCCATTTTATGGGTCTTTCTAATTGTCTCTTATTTACTCTACCACCATATTTTTATGAAGAAAATCGTCCATTTTTTTTTTTGAGAAAATATTCTCATTTCCCAGTAGGTCTTATACCCTCATACAATCCTTTATAGAGATACTAATTATTCCTTTGAGGAATAGAGATCCTGACCTAACATACATGCTGAAGTCTTGACTAATGATTTTCTCCTTGGCCGGCCATCCTAAATGGAGAAAAAAAACAATGACTTCCCTCTCATTTTCTTCCAGTCTGTGTTGACGCATACAATCTCCTCTCTTTCAGGCCTAATCAATAGTCTGGACCTACTTCTGGCTTAGCTTTGATCTGTCCATATAGCAGTTCTCACCTTCAGCTCAATCATGCCTGTCTCCTATTGTTGGCATATATTCACATCCATAGCAGCCGGTGATCCAAATCTCTTCTCTATGAGAATTACACGGCTGGAAAACACATTAGTCTCAATGTTCATCAATCTTAAAGGCTATCTGGGAAGTCACTTACATATGGAAAATATTCAATATCTGAAAAATGACTCTCTTCCAAGTCAATCAATGCTGGTGGTAATGATTGTTTACACAGATTAAATGGCGTACGCTGTTCAGTATGATGTATATTTTGTGCTAGGTTACATGTACTCAGGAGCAGATTATAGTCTAACAGTCCATTCCATAAAAAAGAAGAAGAAAAAGAAGCGCACTTACCCCGGTACGATAGTCACAACTTTATTCGGACATATGTTAGACAATAGCAGGGAGGAATGTGAAAAGCAAACGGACAACGGCCGTTTCGTGCTAGATGGCACTTCAACGGGTCCTTGATCCCGGACCCGTTGAAGTGCCATCTAGCACGAAACGGCCGTTGTCCGTTTGCTTTTCACATTCCTCCCTGCTATTGTCTAACATATGTCCGAATAAAGTTGTGACTATCGTACCGGTGGTAAGTGCGCTTCTTTTTCTTCTTCTTTTTTATGGAATGGACTGTTATGGATCGTATTGAAGCAGCACCCCATCGGTAATGGAGGGGATCTATGTTCAGTGCATCTAACACATGAAAACATCACTGGGGTTGAAGACTTTAGAGTCAAGCATATAGCAGCAGTGCGGTGGTATCTTTTTTTCTTGGTTGGACAGATTATAGTCTAAGGCAGTGTTCCCCAAGTCCGGTCCTCAAGAGCCACCAACAGGTCATGTTTTCAGGATTTCCTTAGTATTTCCCAGGTGATAATTGCTTCACCTGCACAGGCAATAATTCCATCACCTGGGCAATACTAAGGAAATTCTGAAAACATGACCTGTTGGTGGCTCTAGAGGACCGGAGTTGGGGAACACTGGTCTAAGGCAACAACGCTCGCACACGTCCACATGGTCATCCTTGTCCATCTACATGGTACGGAATATTTATGAACCATTCTACACGTTGTCTAAGGCTCTGTGCACACTGCGTCAGTGCCCTATGGAGAAAGCGAGTCCTGACATACAGTATCTATTACATCTATTTCAATGGACGCTATGCCCTCAATCTTAAAGAACTTTATGGCTATCCTTGAGATAAGTCATCAATATCTGATCTGTGGGGGTGCGACACTCCACCGATCAGCTGATCCTGATGAATTGCTCCCCTACGAAGCTGCACATCTGCCCCCTATTCAAATCAAGAGCTAGCGGATATGCAATTCCCGGCCGCTGCCACTGTTCCTTAGCAGTTCCGACCGCTGCGTACACTGAGAAAAGCTGATGGGGTGTGGCCGGGTGTCGCACCTCCACCGATCAGACATTGATGACCTATCCTAAGGAGAGTCCATCAGTGTTAAAGCCCTGGACAGCCAATTAAAGTTGATATTCGAGCTTGATAACCCCTATCGAAATCAGAGTCACTCTAATTATCAGCAGGGACATATTTAGAAGAGCCAGGGCCCCATAGAAATGTTTTGAATGGGCCCCTCACTGCTCACCACTGCCAGATCTCATGCAGTGGTGCTAACTCTGACACCACCCTGATTCTGCGGTGACGCCGCCTCTGATGGCACTTGCTTGCTCATTGATGGGGCACTTTGAAAGAGTCCAGTGGTGATGAGCGGGACAGAGGGGGTCATAGTTGGTAGTTTTGCAGGAGATCAGTGTGACATTTATTCTTCTTGCCTGCCCCAGGCCCCGTCGCAGCCACTATGGCTATTGTTACGCCACTGAGAAGAGTTGATCATGCATTTCATCTGCAATAACACATAAAAAGAAGTGTAGTATCACAAAAATAATAGGCCAGCCAAGTAAAGGGGCAGCCCTTTATATATTATTTATATTGAACATGTCATCAAGTTTTTGCCACCTAGTCTGAGAATGGCATAATTCAATGATTACAGCGATGCGTCACTTACTTTGTTGCTTGCTGTAGTCACAGTTTTATCAGCAGGAGATTATCACTAGAGGACTAGTAAACCTTCTTCCATGTAGTCCTCCATATTCATGAGCTCTGTAATAACCCCACCCTCACCACTGATTGGCAGTTTTTTTTAATTTGTACACAGAAAGCTGCCAATCAGGGGTGTGTGTGGGGTTATACAGAGCTCAGCATTCAGAGAACTACAGCAGATAAAACTGTGATTTTATCAAAACTGCAGCCAGCAGCCTAGTAAGTGACACATCAGCGGAAACAGGATATCTGTGTTTGCATCATGCTGATGTGGTAGCAAAAACCTGCTGACAGATTTTGATTAAAAAAGATTCCTTAACCCCATCTAGACTATCCAATAATCTAAGAAAGACTATATGCCTTATTAAAGGCGGTAAGCTACAAAAATAGCAAAAAAAACGCGAAAGGCACCCAAAATGTTTGTTTCTGCGAAATGCAATATTATATAGAAAGTTAGATTTCAGATACATTTTATCAGATGTCGAATTAAACGAACTTATCTGTGTTAAAGAATTTATGTTTATGTTTTTGCCAATGAAAACTTTTTTTCTATAATACTTTTTCCTCTGCAAACTCTGCCATTTCCTAATGTACACAGAGAACACATCGGAAGTTCCGAATGTTCACGGAACGAAGGCGTCTTGTGTATCTCAGTGACCCCGGCTGCCTCACAAGCTGCCCAACGACCTCCAAGCCTGCCCTCTGCCAGCGAGAAATTCACCGTGATTCTGTTTACTTAGCGCCATTGTTTGATTGCTTCTATTTCGTAAGTGTTTCTAGACGGTACAAAAATCCTTCACCGCGCATTGCTAGGAAAACACAAAATGCTGGCAATAGTATCAGGAGACCAGGCATGTTCAGCGCTTGCAGTCCCACGGGAAGAAGAGTGATTACACTGCATTGCATCTAGAGAGTCGGGGTGAGGACATGTGCTTGGTCTGAAGACTCATTAGTAGCTAGAAACCTCATACTGACAAGATCCGGCGAGGTCAGAAAAGCTGTCTGTAAGTATGTTTTCTGGCGCTATACCCCGAGGACTTCATATTAACATGATGTAAAGTATGAAATGGAGAAAAATCAGGACAATTAGTTGTTTTTTTGTCAATTAGAAGAAAACACAAAGTAACCGGTAGGGATCTTTCTTTTAATTAGCTTGATATATGCTGGATTGATCAAAGTAAATATCGGAATGGTTGCCATGGATTACTTTTCTTCTTAAGACAAGGAAAGGTTTTGTCACCCATTTAATTTGCAATTATTTTTTGCAGAAAATTAAAAGAACGTGTCTTGGGAGTCACCGAGTCATGAGCGATACACCTACGGTAAATTCCATGGTTGGTAAATTAGAGACTTAGCTCTTGGTTGTCACCTTTAATAATATGTGAGTTTAGTTCACATCATTGAAGACATTTAATGATGGGAAGATTTCTGAGACAGTGAAATGAGAAGGCGAAAGGTTCATTTCTGCGGAAAATGCACTTTGTAATAACAAATGTACCCCAAGAAACCGCCAACGTAAATTTAACTTGTACCATCTTGCCAACCCTCAGAGCGGTAGACCCACGATAACAACTTACCCTGTCAAAAGGGGCAGCCATCGGGACCCTGAATGATCGTGAGATTGAGGCTATGGATTCCCCTATTTTAAGGGCGTGATGGCCTCCATGTGCACCACCACTCTAGTCATTGCTTACGGGACAGACAGAGATAGCCAAAACGGCAATTTCCAGAGCTCTGTTTTATTTATTAAACAGCACAAAGATCGAAGAAGAATTTTTGCTCAAATTTTGTTAACCTTATGCCAGACCAGAAGTTGGGTTTAAAGTGAACCTGTCAGGCCATTCATTCTGCACCATTGTAGCCAGGTCTATATTTCACCGAAACACTCCGATGTTTCAGAGAAAATATACTTTGGAAATCCAAGATAAGTCTAGGTCTGACCCCGGCCGGCTCTTCCCAGCTAAGGATGGCTGACGAGTCTCTCTTTCCTATGTATATAGAGAGAGACCTGTCATTCACCTGCAGCAGTGCTGGGAAGAGGCGGCCAGAGGCACAGCCAGACTAATCTTGTTTCTGGCTTTTGTTCCTGGCCAGATCTTCAAAGTAAATTGTCTACGTATATAAAAATATATACCTAGATGCAATCTTTCATCGAGTCGCCAGAAAGGTTCCCTTTAAGCAAAGCTCTCTAGTAGATGGAGACACTGGTTCGGTTCCCCCACTTCAAATGAGTGCTATTCCTTTTGTCTGTAGTGTCAGTGTATATTCATTTTGTTAATTCAGTGGGCTGGTGCTTCCATGTTTCCATCATTAACAGTCAAAGTGGTCAGACCACCTGTCATCAGTAACTAATCACCGGCCATGTGGATAGATAATACGTTTTTTATGGTACGCCAACCCTTTTGTATTCTCAGTATGTACAGTCACCAAGTTTTGCTTGTGTATTTGCTCCATAGTCGCTATCAATGGATTCCAGCAGGCACCTTTATTAGCATTAGGCCATGTTCACACGTTCAGTATTTGACCAGGATTTTACATCAGTATTTGTAAAAGTTTCACAAAGCAAAGACGTTCCACTGATTTGAATGAAAACCATGTAATACTTCATTTCTCCTGTGGAGGCGCTGTAGGGAAACCTGTTCCCTTACAGATTGTAGCTGATCTCTGGTGATCCTAACGGCAAACTTCCTCTGTTTGATCAGTGTAGTTTGGGGGAACCCTGCTAACACAAGTAGTTTAAGAAGAATCCGTCAGCAGGATTTCACCCTTCAAACTATTTATATGGCATGTAGCTCATTCAAAGACAATTCCAACAATGTCATTACATGGCCAGTCTGCTGCCCCTCTGTTACTGACAAATCAGCATTAGAATTCATATGCAAATTAGTTTTAAGATCTTTTTTGTAGATCTGAAGCCTCTGTCATTCCAGCTCTATTCCCCGCCCAACGCTGCCACCTCCTGATTTGACTGATGGTTCTTTTGTCTGAAGCCACACAGCATGGAGGCTGTCAGTCAAACAAGAGGAGGCGATGCTGAGTGCCTTTATATGACCAATCTGCTGCTCCTCCATTACTGACAAATCCACATTAGAATTCATATGCAAATGAGTCTGAATATCTTTTATGTAGATCTGAAGCCTCTGTTGCTCCAGCCCTATTTCCCTGCCCAGCGCTGCCTTGTCTTGCTTTGACTGACGGCTCTATTGTCTGAAGTCACACAGCATGGAGGTTGTCAGTCACACAGGAGGAGGCAATGCTGAGTGCCTTTATATTGCCAGTCTGCTGTTTTTTTGCAGATCTGAAGCCTCTGTCATTCCAGCTCTATTCCCCGCCCAGTGCTGCCGCCTCCTGCTTTGACTGACGGCTCCTTTCCCTGAAGTCACACAATATGGAGACTGTCAGTCAAACAGGAGGAGGTGATACTGAGTGTGGAATAGAGCTGGAGTGACAGAGCCTTCCTTCGGATCTACCATAGCTCTTCAGTCTCATTTGCATATCACTTCAAATGCTGATTTCTCAGTAACGGAAGAACATACTGGTCATGTAAAGGTATCGCTGGACTGGTCTTTGAAAGAGTTACATGAGTATATAAATAGTTTGGGAGTGAAATTCTGCTGACATGTTCACCTGTTGACATGTTCACATGTTGATCAATGAAGACAGCCCCTTTATTTTTTTATTATTTAACCATAATTTAATTAAAATGAATTGAAAAGTGTGGTAGGAAGAAGAATACTTGAATAATCTTTCAGCCACTTTATATACAATGCAGAAAATTTGAGAGTCAATTGGAAATCATTATCGCGAGTGCGAGTTATTTTTGCACCATCGACTTTTGCAAAGTTCGGCAAAGTTCCAGATAAGAACCGTGATATAACTTGCATAATCACCTTAATGTGGAGATAGGGCAGAGCAACATCGCCCCTGAAGCTGGATGATTAACTTGGCATAAAAACGCATTATGTAAGCTGCCGAAAAATATGTGTCCATAAATTTGAAGCAAAAAATACGTCTTGCACTTCGCTCCCCTTTTAATGCCACCGTTTCACATTCAAGTGGCAGAACACCAGACATAAATAATAAAAAGCACAAAAAAAAAAGTACAAAAGACATAAAGAGTAGGGTTGAGCGAAACGGGTCGAACATTTTCAAAAGTCGCCGACTTTTGGCTAAGTCGGGGTTTCATGAAACCCGATCCGACCCCTGTGCGGGGTCGGCCATGCGGTACGCGACTTTCGCGCCAAAGTCGCGTTTCAATGACGCGAAAAGCGCCATTTCTCAGCCAATGAAGGTAAACGCAGAGTGTGGGCAGCGTGATGACATAGGTCCTGGTCCCCACCATCTTAGAGAAGGGCATTGCAGTGATTGGCTTGCTGTCTGCGACGTCACAGGGGCTATAAAGAGGCGTTCCCGCCGACCGCCATCTTACTGCTGCTGATCTGAGCTTAGGGAGAGGTTGCTGCCGCTTTGTCAGAAGCAGGGATAGCGTTAGGCAGGGTCCATTAACCACAAAACCGCTTGTGCTGCAGCGATTTGCACTGTCCAACACCACCCTCGGTGTGCAGGGACAGTGGAATTTTTTTTTTTTTTTTTTTTCCCCTCAGCGCTGTAGCTCATTGGGCTGCCCTAGAAGGCTCCCTGATAGCTGCATTGCTGTGTGTACGCCGCTGTGCAAACCAACTGCTTTTTTCAAAGCACAAATCCTCTTGTTCCTTCCTTTCTGCACAGCTATCTTTTTTGTTTGTCCACACTTTTTATTTCATTTGTGCATCAGTCCACTCCTTATTGCTGCCTGCCATACCTGGCTGAGATTACTGCAGGCAGGGAGATAGTAGCTGCCTGCCATACCTGGCTGAGATTACTGCAGGCAGGGAGATAGTAATTGTAGGACATTCCCTGTTTTTTTTTTTTTTTTTTTTTTGGTGGGAGATTAAGATTGGCAATTTGGCATTTCTGCTAGAGTGCCATCCCTGTGTGTGCCATCTCTCTCACATAGTGGGCCATAGAAAGCCTTTTCATTTTTCTGTATTTTTTTTTGTGGGGTGTATAAATTCTCCCTGATAAAAATACAGTGGGAGATTAATATTGGCCTTTGGGCTTGTGTGCCAGTCCTCAGTGTGCCATCTCTCTCACAAATAGTGGGCCATAGAAAGCCTATTTATTTTTTTTTTTGGTTTTATAAATTCTCCCTGAAAAAAAGGGAGATTAATATTGGCCTCTGGGCTTGTGTGCCAGTCCTGAGCGTGCCATCTGTGCCAGCCCTGAGCGTGCCATCTCTCTCAGAAATAGTGGGCCATAGAAAGCCTATTTAATTTTTTTTTTTGTTTTATAAATTTTCCCTGAAAAAAGGGAGATTAATATTGGCCTCTGGGCTTGTGTGCCAGTTGTGAGCGTGCCATCTGTGCCAGTCCTGAGCGTGCCATCTCTCTCACAAATAGTGGGCCATAGAAAGCCTATTTAAATATTTTTTTGGTTTTATAAATTCTCCCAGAAAAAAAGGGAGATTAATATTGGCCTCTGGGCTTGTGTGCCAGTCCTGAGCGTGCCATCTGTGCCAGCCAGCCCTGAGCGTGCCATCTCTCTCACAAATAGTGGGCCATAGAAAGCCTATTTAATTTTTTTTTTTGTTTTATAAATTTTCCCTGAAAAAAGGGAGATTAATATTGGCCTCTGGGCTTGTGTGCCAGTTGTGAGCGTGCCATCTGTGCCAGTCCTGAGCGTGCCATCTCTCTCACAAATAGTGGGCCATAGAAAGCCTATTTAAATATTTTTTTGGTTTTATAAATTCTCCCAGAAAAAAAGGGAGATTAATATTGGCCTCTGGGCTTCTGTGCCAGTCCTGAGCGTGCCATCTGTGCCAGTCCTGAGCGTCCCATCTCTCTCACAAATAGTGGGCCATAGAAAGCCTATTTTATTTTTTTTTTGGGTTTTAGAAATTCTCCCTGAAAAAAGGGAGATTAATATTGGCCTCTGGGCTTGTGTGCCAGTTGTGAGCGTGCCATCTGTGCCAGTCCTGAGCGTGCCATCTCTCTCACAAATAGTGGGCCATAGAAAGCCTATTTAAATATTTTTTTGGTTTTATAAATTCTCCCAGAAAAAAAGGGAGATTAATATTGGCCTCTGGGCTTCTGTGCCAGTCCTGAGCGTGCCATCTGTGCCAGTCCTGAGCGTCCCATCTCTCTCACAAATAGTGGGCCATAGAAAGCCTATTTTATTTTTTTTTTGGGTTTCAGAAATTCTCCCTGGAAAAAAAAAGGGAGATTAATATTGCCCTTTGGGCTTGTGTGCCAGTACTAAGCGTTCCATCTCTCTCTCTCTCTCAGTCAGTGGGCCATAGAACGCATATTTTTGGTTTTATTTGTTTTCTAAATTCTCCCTGAAAAAATAATTTTATTTTATTTGGTTTCTAAATTCTTCCTGATAAAATCATATTTTTTTTATTATTTTTTTTTCTAAAGTCTCCCTGAAAAAAAAAAAAAAAAAACAACCAAAAAAACAGTGGGAGATTAATATTGGCCTTTCTGCTTGTGTGCCAGTCTTGACTCCTGGGTGTGCCATCTCTCTCTCTCTCTCTCTCTCTCTCTCTCTCTCTCTCCAATTGTGGTCCATAGAAAGCCTATATTTTTTTTCCTTGATTTGGGTTCTAAAATCTACCAGAGAAAATAACTACATCAATCATTGGTAGAAAAATATTGGCCTCTGGGTTTGTGTGCCACTCCTGACTCCTGTGTGCGTCATCTCTCAGTCAGTGGGCCATAGAACGCCTATTTTTGGTTTTATTTGTTTTCTAAATTCTCCCTGAAAAAATTATTTTATTTTATTTGGTTTCTAAATTCTTCCTGATAAAATCATATTTTTTTTATTATTTTTTTTTCTAAAGTCTCCCTGAAAAAAAAAAAAAAAAACAGTGGGAGATTAATATTGGCCTTTCTGCTTGTGTGCCAGTCTTGACTCCTGGGTGCGTCATCTCTCAGTCAGTGGGCCATAGAACGCCTATTTTTGGTTTTATTTGTTTTATAAATTCTCCCTGAAAAAATCATTTTATTTTATTTGGTTTCTAAATTCTTCCTGATAAAATCATATTTTTTTTATTATTTTTTTTTCTAAAGTCTCCCTGAAAAAAAAAAAAAAAAAACAACCAAAAAAAACAGTGGGAGATTAATATTGGCCTTTCTGCTTGTGTGCCAGTCTTGACTCCTGGGTGCGTCATCTCTCAGTCAGTGGGCCATAGAACGCCTATTTTTGGTTTTATTTGTTTTATAAATTCTCCCTGAAAAAATCATTTTATTTTATTTGGTTTCTAAATTCTTCCTGATAAAATCATATTTTTTTTATTATTTTTTTTTCTAAAGTCTCCCTGAAAAAAAAAAAAAAAAAAACAACCAAAAAAAACAGTGGGAGATTAATATTGGCCTTTCTGCTTGTGTGCCAGTCTTGACTCCTGGGTGTGCCATCTCTCTCTCTCTCTCTCTCCAATTGTGGTCCATAGAAAGCCTACATTTTTTTTCCTTGATTTGGGTTCCAAAATCTACCAGAGAAAATAACTCCATCAATCATTGGTAGAAAAATATTGGCCTCTGGGCTTGTGTGCCACTCCTGATTCCTGTGTGCGTCATCTCTCACTCAGTGGCCCATAGAAAGCATATAGTTTGTTACATTTGTTTTCTAAATTCTCCCTGCAAAAATCTATTTTTTTTTTTTTGGGGGGTTTCTAAAGTGTTCCTGAAAAAAATAAAAATAAAAAAAAAATAATAGTGTGACATTAATATTAACATTTGTGCTTCAGTGACAGTCCTGCGTGTGGGGCATCTCTCTAATTTGCAGCCACCAAAAAAAGAGTGTGTAACATTGGGCCTGATTTTCGCTGTGGTCTCACCAACCTGTAAAGGGGTAGCTAAATCATACTGAAGTTATAGCTCACCGTGTAAGTTGTGTGACTGCAACAAATAACGTTAGTTTGGTTACGTTTTTAAAACAATGAGGAAGTCTAGTGGAAGAGGTCGTGGCCGGGGGCGTTCATTGTCAGCTGGTAATGAGGGTAGTGGTAGTGGTGGAGCATCAGGTGGTCGTGGGGGAAAAAATATTGCACCTAAGTCTGGAGCTGTGGAGCCAGGTTCGTCGTCCGGCTACACAAGGCCTCGAACGCTCCCTTTTCTGGGATTAGGAAAACCGCTTTTAAAGCCGGAGCAGCAAGAGCAAGTTTTGGCTTATCTTGCTGACTCAGCCTCTAGCTCTTTTGCCTCATCTCGTGAAACTGGTAAAAGTAAAAGCAGCGCGTCGTTAGTGGATGTTCACGGTCAGGGACAAGTCACTTCCTTGTCCTCTTCAGCAAAAACAACAACAGAGAAGAATGCAGCAGGCGACACAACGGGTTACTCCATGGAGCTCTTTACACATACCGTCCCTGGCTTAGAAAGTGAAGCAGTTAACAGTCCATGCCCATTACAAATTGAATCTGACATGGAGTGCACTGACGCACAGCCACAGCCAGACTACTATGCTGGTCCTTTGACTCAGACCACAACATTGCCCTCGCAGGGTGCTGATCAAGAATCAGACCCTGATGAGACTATGTTGCCCCATCACGAACGCTATACCACCGAACGACACGGTGACACAGACGAAGTTGCGCAGGAGGTACAAGAAGAGTTATTAGATGACCCAGTTCTTGACCCCGATTGGCAGCCATTGGGGGAACAGGGTGCAGGCGGCAGCAGTTCTGAAGCAGAGGAGGAGGAGGGGCCGCAGCAGGCATCAACATCGCCACAGGTTCCATCTGCCGGGCCCGTATCTTGCCCAAAACGCGTGGCAAAGCCAAAACCTGGTGGAGGACAGCGTGGCCATCCGGTTAAAGCTCAGTCTGCAATGCCTGAAAAGGTATCCGATGCTAGAAAGAGTGCAGTCTGGCATTTTTTTAAACAACATCCAATTGATCAGCGCAAAGTCATCTGTCAAAAATGTTCTACTTCCTTAAGCAGAGGTCAGAATCTGAAAAGTCTCAATACTAGTTGCATGCATAGACATTTAACCACCATGCATTTGAAAGCTTGGACTAACTACCAAACGTCCCTTAAGGTTGTTGCACCCTCGGCCAATGAAGCTAGTCATCAACGCAACATCCCTTCCGGCAGTGTAGGACCACCATTTAGCGCACCACCTGCTGTATCTGTGCAGGTATCTTTGCCAGGCCAAAGCAGTCAGGGTCAGGGAATCACCAGTTTCGTAGTAGGAAACACTGCATCTAGGGCACCGGCGGCAACAATACCATCTCCCACCGTCTCTCAGTCTGCCATGTCCACCGGCACCCCCGCTAGTTCCACGATCTCCAGCTCTCCAGTCCAGCTCACCCTACATGAGACTATGGTTAGAAAAAGGAAATACTTAGCCTCGCATCCGCGTACACAGGGTTTGAACGCCCACATAGCTAGACTAATCTCGTTAGAGATGATGCCCTACCGGTTAGTTGAAAGCGAAGCTTTCAAAGACCTGATGGACTACGCTGTACCACGCTACGAGCTACCCAGTCGACACTTTTTTTCCAGAAAAGCCATCCCAGCCCTCCACCAGCATGTTAAAGAGCGCATCGTCCATGCACTCAGGCAATCTGTGAGCACAAAGGTGCACCTGACAACAGATGCATGGACCAGTAGGCATGGCCAGGGACGTTACGTGTCCATCACGGCACACTGGGTAAATGTGGTGGATTCAGGGTCCACAGGGGACAGCAAGTTTGGGACAGTTCTGCCTAGCCCACGGTCTAGTAAACAGTTGTCTGTAGCCGTTCGCACCCCCTCCTCCTCCTCCTCCTCGTCCTCCTGCAGAAGCAAGAGCTCGTCCACAGACCGCAGTCGCACAAACACTCCATCCGCACCTGCCACTGTTGCACACCAGGTCTCCCATTATGGGGCAGCTACTGGCATACGTCAGCAGGCTGTATTGGCTATGAAGTGTTTGGGCGACAATAGACACACCGCGGAAGTTCTGTCCGAGTTCTTGCAGCAAGAAACGCAGTCGTGGCTGGGCACTGTAGATCTTGAGGCAGGCAAGGTAGTGAGTGATAACGGAAGGAATTTCATGGCTGCCATCTCCCTTTCCCAACTGAAACACATTCCTTGCCTGGCTCACACCTTAAACCTGGTGGTGCAGTGCTTCCTGAAAAGTTATCCGGGGTTATCCGACCTGCTCCTCAAAGTGCGTGGACTTTGCGCACATATCCGCCGTTCGCCTGTACACTCCAGCCGTATGCAGACCTATCAGCGTTCTTTGAACCTTCCCCAGCATCGCCTAATCATAGACGTTGCAACAAGGTGGAACTCAACACTGCACATGCTTCAGAGACTGTGCGAACAGAGGCGGGCTGTTATGTTTTTGTGGGAGGATACACATACACGGGCAGGCAGTAGGATGGCAGACATGGAGTTGTCAGGTGTGCAGTGGTCGAAGATTCAAGACATGTGTCAAGTCCTTCAGTGTTTTGAGGAATGCACACGGCTGGTTAGTGCAGACAACGCCATAATAAGCATGAGCATCCCCCTAATGCGTCTGCTGATGCAAAGTTTGACGCACATAAAGGATCAGGCGTCTGCACCAGAGGAAGAGGAAAGCCTTGATGACAGTCAGCGATTGTCTGGTCAGGGCAGTGTACATGACGAGGTACCGGGCGAAGAGGAGGTGGAGGATGAGGAGGATGATGGGGATGAGTATATTTTTAATGAGGAAGCTTTCCCGGGGGCACGGGAAATTGGTGGCGTGGCAAGGCCGGGTTCTGGTTTTTTGAGGGACACAAGTGACGTAGATTTGCCTGCAACTGCCCCTCAACCAAGCACAACCGCAGATTTGACAACGGGAACTTTGGCCCACATGGCGGATTATGCCTTGCGTATCCTCAAAAGGGACACACGCATTACAAAAATGATGAACGATGACGATTACTGGTTGGCCTGCCTCCTTGATCCTCGCTATAAAGGCAAATTGCAAAATATTATGCCACATGAGAACTTGGAACTAATATTAGCAACAAAACAATCAACTCTTGTTGACCGTTTGCTTCTGGCATTCCCTGCACACAGCGCCCGTGATCGTTCTCACACGAGCTCCAGGGGCCAGCAGACCAGAGGTGTTAGAGGGGCAGAAATCAGAAGTGGCGTTGGACAGAGGGGTTTTCTGACCAGGTTGTGGAGTGATTTTTCTATGACCGCAGACAGGACAGGTACTGCAGCATCAATTCAAAGTGACAGGAGACAACATTTGTCCAGTATGGTTACAAACTATTTTTCATCCCTTATCGACGTTCTCCCTCAACCGTCATTCCCATTTGATTACTGGGCATCCAAATTAGACACCTGGCCAGAATTGGCAGAATATGCATTGCAGGAGCTTGCTTGCCCGGCAGCTAGTGTCCTATCAGAAAGAGTATTCAGTGCTGCAGGTTCAATACTAACAGAAAAAAGGACTCGTCTGGCTACCCAAAATGTAGATGATCTAACCTTCATTAAAATGAACCACAACTGGATTTCAAAATCTTTTGCCCCACCCTGCCCGGCTGACACCTAGCTTTCCTATGAAAAGGTCTTGCCTGTGGACTATTCTGAATGACTTTTCCAATCTCGTAATTTTCTTCACCTGATTGTCCAGCATACGACATGTTTCCACCTCACGAAATGGCCAAACTCCCCACACGGGGCCGTGCTATCGCCACTTTGCGCTTGGACCCTTGAGAGTGCTGTTTGTCTGAAGAGGTGGGTGTGGCCGCTTTTGGTCGACGGCACTGCCACTGGGTCCCTCATAGTACAATAAAGTGTCTCTGGCGGTGGTGGTGCGCACCCAACGTCAGACACACCGTTGTAATATGAGGGGCCCTGTGCCTGTACCGCCGGCCACAAGACAGTTCCCCCCCCCAGCTCAAACAGTGCTCTACCACTAGCAAAATTATCTCTCACAGCTTCACCAATGTGTAGTCTAGCCGCTGACATCCTTCAATGCCTGGCACTGACAATACCATTGTTTTGACATTTTTGTTATGTTAGGCCTTCGAAGCCTGTCTGCGGTCCCTTCTTTCTACAACTACTACACTGACCAGGCCACTGCTGGCCGTGTTACCCTGGAACCAATTTAAAAGTGCCTACAGTCAGCCCAATTTTGTTATGTTAGGCCTTCGAAGACTGTCTGCCGTCACTCCTTCCACTAGACTTCCACTGACCATACACTGCTGCCCATGTACCCCTGGAACCAATTTAAAGTGCCTACAGCCAGCCCAATTTTGTTATGTTAGGCCTTCGAAGCCTGTCTGCGGTCACTCCTTCCACTAGACTTCCACTGACCAGACCACTGCTGCCCGTGTACCCCTGGAACCAATTTAAAAGTGCCTACAGCCAGCCCAAGTTTGTTATGTTAGGCCTTGGAAGCCTGTCTGCGGTCACTCCTTCCACTAGACTTCCACTGACCAGACCACTGCTGCCCGTGTACCCCTGGAACCAATTTAAAAGTGCCTACAGCCAGCCCAAGTTTGTTATGTTAGGCCTTGGAAGCCTGTCTGCGGTCACTCCTTCCACTAGACTTCCACTGACCAGACCACTGCTGCCCGTGTACCCCTGGAACCAATTTAAAAGTGCCTACAGCCAGCCCAAGTTTGTTATGTTAGGCCTTGGAAGCCTGTCTGCGGTCACTCCTTCCACTAGACTTCCACTGACCAGACCACTGCTGCCCGTGTACCCCTGGAACCAATTTAAAAGTGCCTACAGCCAGCCCAAGTTTGTTATGTTAGGCCTTGGAAGCCTGTCTGCGGTCACTCCTTCCACTAGACTTCCACTGACCAGACCACTGCTGCCCGTGTACCCCTGGAACCAATTTAAAAGTGCCTACAGCCAGCCTAAGTTTGTTATGTTAGGCCTTGGAAGCCTGTCTGCGGTCACTCCTTCCACTAGACTTCCACTGACCAGACCACTGCTGCCCGTGTACCCCTGGAACCAATTTAAAAGTGCCTACAGCCAGCCCAAGTTTGTTATGTTAGGCCTTCGATGCCTGTCTGCGGTCACTCCTTCCACTAGGCCTCCACTGACCACACCACTGCTGCCCGTGTACCCCTGGAACCAATTTAAAATTGCCTACAGCCAGCCCAATTTTTTTATTTTAGGCCTTCGATGCCTGTCTGCGGTCCATTCTTTCAACTACTACTACACTGACCAGGTCACTGCTGCCCGTGTACCCCTGGAACCAATTTAAAATTGCCTACAGCCAGCCCAATTTTTTTATTTTAGGCCTTCGATGCCTGTCTGCGGTCCATTCTTTCAACTACTACTACACTGACCAGGTCACTGCTGTCCGTGTACCCCTGGAACCAATTTAAAATTGCCTACAGCCATGTGTTATTATTTTAGGCCTTCGATGCCTGTCTGCGGTCACTCCTTCCACTAGGCCTCCACTGACCACACCACTGCTGCCCGTGTACCCCTGGAACCAATTTAAAATTGCCTACAGCCAGCCCAATTTTTTTATTTTAGGCCTTCGATGCCTGTCTGCGGTCCATTCTTTCAACTACTACTACACTGACCAGGTCACTGCTGTCCGTGTACCCCTGTAACCAATTTAAAATTGCCTACAGCCATGTGTTATTATTTTAGGCATTCGATGCCTGTCTGCGGTCCATTCTTTCAACTACTACTACACTGACCAGGTCACTGCTGCCCGTGTACCCCTGGAACCAATTTAAAATTGCCTACAGCCAGCCCAATTTTTTTATTTTAGGCCTTCGATGCCTGTCTGCGGTCCATTCTTTCAACTACTACTACACTGACCAGGTCACTGCTGTCCGTGTACCCCTGGAACCAATTTAAAATTGCCTACAGCCATGTGTTATTATTTTAGGCCTTCGATGCCTGTCTGCGGTCACTCCTTCCACTAGGCCTCCACTGACCACACCACTGCTGCCCGTGTACCCCTGGAACCAATTTAAAATTGCCTACAGCCAGCCCAATTTTTTTATTTTAGGCCTTCGATGCCTGTCTGCGGTCCATTCTTTCAACTACTACTACACTGACCAGGTCACTGCTGCCCGTGTACCCCTGGAACCAATTTAAAATTGCCTACAGCCAGCCCAATTTTTTTATTTTAGGCCTTCGATGCCTGTCTGCGGTCCATTCTTTCAACTACTACTACACTGACCAGGTCACTGCTGTCCGTGTACCCCTGGAACCAATTTAAAATTGCCTACAGCCATGTGTTATTATTTTAGGCCTTCGATGCCTGTCTGCGGTCACTCCTTCCACTAGGCCTCCACTGACCACACCACTGCTGCCCGTGTACCCCTGGAACCAATTTAAAATTGCCTACAGCCAGCCCAATTTTTTTATTTTAGGCCTTCGATGCCTGTCTGCGGTCCATTCTTTCAACTACTACTACACTGACCAGGTCACTGCTGTCCGTGTACCCCTGTAACCAATTTAAAATTGCCTACAGCCATGTGTTATTATTTTAGGCATTCGATGCCTGTCTGCGGTCCATTTTTTCAACTACTACTACACTGACCAGGTCACTGCTGCCCGTGTACCCCTGGAACCAATTTAAAATTGCCTACAGCCATGTGTTATTATTTTAGGCCTTCGATGCCTGTCTGCGGTCACTCCTTCCACTAGGCCTCCACTGACCACACCACTGCTGCCCGTGTACCCCTGGAACCAATTTAAAATTGCCTACAGCCAGCCCAATTTTTTTATTTTAGGCCTTCGATGCCTGTCTGCGGTCCATTCTTTCAACTACTACTACACTGACCAGGTCACTGCTGCCCGTGTACCCCTGGAACCAATTTAAAATTGCCTACAGCCATGTGTTATTATTTTAGGCCTTCGATGCCTGTCTGCGGTCACTCCTTCCACTAGGCCTCCACTGACCACACCACTGCTGTCCGTGTACCCCTGGAACCAATTTAAAATTGCCTACAGCCATGTGTTATTATTTTAGGCCTTCGATGCCTGTCTGCGGTCACTCCTTCCACTAGGCCTCCACTGACCACACCACTGCTGCCCGTGTACCCCTGGAACCAATTTAAAATTGCCTACAGCCAGCCCAATTTTTTTATTTTAGGCCTTCGATGCCTGTCTGCGGTCCATTCTTTCAACTACTACTACACTGACCAGGTCACTGCTGTCCGTGTACCCCTGGAACCAATTTAAAATTGCCTACAGCCATGTGTTATTATTTTAGGCCTTCGATGCCTGTCTGCGGTCACTCCTTCCACTAGGCCTCCACTGACCACACCACTGCTGCCCGTGTACCCCTGGAACCAATTTAAAATTGCCTACAGCCAGCCCAATTTTGTTATTTTAGGCCTTCGATGCCTGTCTGCGGTCCATTCTTTCAACTACTACTACACTGACCAGGTCACTGCTGTCCGTGTACCCCTGGAACCAATTTAAAATTGCCTACAGCCATGTGTTATTATTTTAGGCCTTCGATGCCTGTCTGCGGTCACTCCTTCCACTAGGCCTCCACTGACCACACCACTGCTGCCCGTGTACCCCTGGAACCAATTTAAAATTGCCTACAGCCAGCCCAATTTTTTTATTTTAGGCCTTCGATGCCTGTCTGCGGTCCATTCTTTCAACTACTACTACACTGACCAGGTCACTGCTGTCCGTGTACCCCTGGAACCAATTTAAAATTGCCTACAGCCATGTGTTATTATTTTAGGCCTTCGATGCCTGTCTGCGGTCACTCCTTCCACTAGGCCTCCACTGACCACACCACTGCTGCCCGTGTACCCCTGGAACCAATTTAAAATTGCCTACAGCCAGCCCAATTTTTTTATTTTAGGCCTTCGATGCCTGTCTGCGGTCCATTCTTTCAACTACTACTACACTGACCAGGTCACTGCTGTCCGTGTACCCCTGGAACCAATTTAAAATTGCCTACAGCCATGTGTTATTATTTTAGGCCTTCGATGCCTGTCTGCGGTCACTCCTTCCACTAGGCCTCCACTGACCACACCACTGCTGTCCGTGTACCCCTGGAACCAATTTAAAATTGCCTACAGCCATGTGTTATTATTTTAGGCCTTCGATGCCTGTCTGCGGTCACTCCTTCCACTAGGCCTCCACTGACCACACCACTGCTGTCCGTGTACCCCTGGAACCAATTTAAAATTGCCTACAGCCAGCCCAATTTTTTTATTTTAGGCCTTCGATGCCTGTCTGCGGTCCATTCTTTCAACTACTACTACACTGACCAGGTCACTGCTGTCCGTGTACCCCTGTAACCAATTTAAAATTGCCTACAGCCATGTGTTATTATTTTAGGCATTCGATGCCTGTCTGCGGTCCATTTTTTCAACTACTACTACACTGACCAGGTCACTGCTGCCCGTGTACCCCTGGAACCAATTTAAAATTGCCTACAGCCATGTGTTATTATTTTAGGCCTTCGATGCCTGTCTGCGGTCACTCCTTCCACTAGGCCTCCACTGACCACACCACTGCTGCCCGTGTACCCCTGGAACCAATTTAAAATTGCCTACAGCCATGTGTTATTATTTTAGGCCTTCGATGCCTGTCTGCGGTCACTCCTTCCACTAGGCCTCCACTGACCACACCACTGCTGTCCGTGTACCCCTGGAACCAATTTAAAATTGCCTACAGCCATGTGTTATTATTTTAGGCCTTCGATGCCTGTCTGCGGTCCATTCTTTCAACTACTACTACACTGACCAGGGCACTGCTGGCCGTGTACCCCTGGAACCAACATCAGAAAATATAAAAATAAGTATTTTGCTTATAAAAAAGAAAATACTGGTGAGATATCAAATGCAGACATTTTAACATTAAAAACAAACACACAACTCTAATCTGGTACAGTACTAAAAATGGCCACCAGCTACAATTACTTTCTCCTGCAAGTAGTTAACTGAAAGTTTTTTTAAATTGAAAACACACATATGGCATCCACCGAGTGTTGTCCTGTCGCGTCTTCTTTATATTATTGCCGAGAAGATGCAAAATAATGAAAATAATAAAATCATTAATTACCAAAATAATAGAGAAAGTCAACACCACATTGCAAATAAACATTCATTCCAAATAAAGAAGCAGGGCGCGTCCGAGGGTGAGTATATACCTAATAAGAATATAATCACCCTCGGACGCGCAATGCTTATTTCCAACAGCCTTCCTTCCTAAGAATCAGCCCTTCCGTCGTGTAGAGAGACGTTGTGTTACACTCCAAGGTGTTCCCCAGGTTGCCTTTCCTGAGCTTCGATCTTCCGGCTCTCGTTTAGTAGTTCTTGGAAACTACTCTGCATTAGGCCTTCAAATTGGGTATGGGGTGTAGAGAGATGGTGTGTTCCACTCCAAGGTGTTCCCCAGGTTGCCTTTCCTGAGCTTCGATCTTCCGGCTCTCGTTTAGTAGTTGTTGGAAACTACGCTGCATTAGGCCTTCAAATTGGGTATGGGGTGTAGCGAGAGGGTGTGTTACACTCCAAGGTGTTCCCCAGGTTGCCTTTCCTGAGCTTCGATCTTCCGGCTCTCGTTTAGTAGTTCTTGGAAACTACACTGCATTAGGCCTTCAAATTGGGTATGGGGTGTAGAGAGAGGGTGTGTTACACTCCAAGGTGTTCCCCAGGTTGCCTTTCCTGAGCTTCGATATTCCGGCTCTCGTTTAGTAGTTGTCGGAAACTACGCTGCATTAGGCCTACAAATTGGGTATGGGGTGTAGAGAGAGGGTGTGTTACACTCCAAGGTGTTCCCCAGGTTGCCTTTCCTGAGCTTCGATCTTCATGCTCTCGTTTAGTAGTTGTCGGAAACTACGCTGCATTAGGCCTACAAATTGGGTATGGGGTGTAGAGAGAGGGTTTGTTACACTCCAAGGTGTTCCCCAGGTTGCCTTTCCTGAGCTTCGATCTTCCGGCTCTCGTTTAGTAGTTGTTGGAAACTACGCTGCATTAGGCCTTCAAATTGGGTATGGGGTGTAGCGAGAGGGTGTGTTACACTCCAAGGTGTTCCCCAGGTTGCCTTTCCTGAGCTTCGATCTTCCGGCTCTCGTTTAGTAGTTGTTGGAAACTACGCTGCATTAGGCCTTCAAATTGGGTATGGGGTGTAGCGAGAGGGTGTGTTACACTCCAAGGTGTTCCCCAGGTTGCCTTTCCTGAGCTTCGATCTTCCGGCTCTCGTTTAGTAGTTCTTGGAAACTACACTGCATTAGGCCTTCAAATTGGGTATGGGGTGTAGAGAGAGGGTGTGTTACACTCTAAGGTGTTCCCCAGGTTTCCTTGCCATTGCTTCGGTCTTCCGACTCTCGTTTAGTAGTTGTAGAAAAGTACACTGCATTAGGCCATACAAAATGGGTATGGGGTGGAGAGAGATGGTGTGTTACACTCCAAGGTGTTCCCCAGGTTGCCTTTCCTGAGCTTCTATCTTCAGGCTCTCATTAAATTGTGGTTAAATGGAACAACTGCATTTGGCGTACTAGTTGGTTTGGGGCCTACTATCGGTGTCTGCCACTCCTTGCTGTTCTCCTCCACTGAACAAAGCTGTGCCGCCTGTTTACTACGGTTGCCAATTTTGAACTGCATTTCGACTACTTACTGATTTGGCCCTACTCTCTGTGTCAGCCTCTCATTCCAGTTGTCCTCCACTGCAATGCCCCCTGGTTATTCCTGTGTTACCAATTTTGAACTGCATTTAGCCCACTTTCTTCTTTGGGCCTATATCTGTGTTTCCACTTCATCGTGCCCATTGCCCAGCCAGTGATAGATGAGTCTGCTGGTACATTGACCCATAACGCAACATTCCCCGTGCACGCTACACAACAACATTGTGACCCTGCTGAAAGTCAGGTTGCTCTTCCCGCATACCATACCACCTTACACGGGGACAAAGAGGAAGGTGCAGATGAAAGTGCAGGTTCCTTCATCAGGTGGGGGGAGGAATACTAGTTGGCGACGTCACTGGCACAGGGCCTCTCATAGTACGCAAAAGTGTTGCTGCCGGTGGGAGGCGCCCCCGCCGTGCAAACACACCGCTGTACTTTGAGGGGCCCTGTGCCAGTGCCAATGCCAACGAGTGGGCCCCCCCTGCTTGCTCAGGTTCACAGCACTTGCAAAGTTGAAATACTTACCTCTCCCTGCTCCACTGCCGTGACGTGGTCCAGATTTCCTGGGCCCACTAATTACTTGAACCAGCCCTACCCCCCACAACTTTAGCCAAATGACCCCCAATTTCAAATGCCTTCCAATTATTATAAGGTAAATTACGCTTGACAAGCTTCATTAAGAAGAATGGATGGTTTTGACATTAAAATGGCCACTCTAGGTGTTTTCCTGGCCCCCACTCACTGCCGACTATGCTGCCCCATTGACTTGCATTGGGTTTCGTGTTTCGGTCGATCCCGACTTTACGTCATAATCGGCCGATTTCACTCGACCCGACTTTGGACATAGTCGGGTTTCGCAAAACCCGGCTCGACTCTAAAAAGGTCAAGGTCGCTCAACTCTAATAAAGAGAACACAAAAAAAGAGAAAATTTCATAACATGCTGTTTGGGTGATAAAAATGTTTATTAGGCAATATGCCTCCAGCAGATAGGGCAATATAAATCTTTTATCTCTTCCCTTGTATGCCATGAAAATTCTTCTCAAATTTTTCTTTGTCCTCTGGTATTGTCCAAATGTTCTCCATCATTCCTAGGAGAGAAAACCTCTCTCGTTATATCATTGCACGTGTTGCAAACTAACCAAATTTAATAATGAATCACATATTGATACATTTCCAAAGCAATAAGCCAGGAAGAAATTATTATCACTCAGCAAATATTTTAGATTTCTTGCTCCAGGCAAGGTACTATATGCTCAAATACAGCCATAAAGGACAGGAAACACAAAAAAGCAGCTTTGTAGGTGACTCTTGCATCTTTTTCCTGGTTTGCAGTGATTTTATACGAAGCAACGCAGAAAATCAGCAAACGCTTTCTTCGACACAAAGTGCATGTAATAGTTTTGCCACCAGGTGGCGAACTTTAACATAATGGTCTTAATGTATCAAAAATGGCGAAAAAGTTATATTTTTTCGCTAATTAAATGTTGTTTTATCTTTCTTGTTGCAATGAAATATTCCCGTTATGTCCCTATAACAATCTGTATGGACACTGAGAAATCTAAGGCAAAGACAAAAGATGCATGTCAAGAGTAATGGGAGAACAGATGTCAGGTCCTTGCTTTAAGAGCGGGTGACTAGAATGACAAGAAGTATCTTTAATATGTTGATAACTCCACGGTTTCTAATCGAAGTTCTTTTTTTATCTTAGGCTACGTTCACATTTGCGTTGTTGGGCGCAGCGTCGTCGACGCATACCGATGCATGCGTCATGCGCCCCTATCTTTAACATGGGGGCGCATGGACATGCGCCGGTATGCGTTGTAATACGTTTTTTTTACGACGCATGCGTCATATTGATGCACAAGACAGGGCGCAGAGGACGCTACTTGTAGCATTTTCCCTGCGCCGAAATTCCTGATCTTTACAATCTTATGACAACGCATGCATCGCAAAACGCTGCGTTGTGTACATGCGTTGTTGGTTGCGTCGCCGATGCTGCGCCCAACAACGCAAATGTGAACGTAGCCTTAAAATTATTTTTCATGAGGATCACTATAAGACCGGGTTCCGATGGTGAAACTAAAACTAGGATCAGTCACGTCCGCAAAATAAAACCAGAGGAGAAAAAGGGTGAACGTTCTGGTGTATTTTTTATGCATTTAGTATTGCATTTTATTTTATTATTTATTATGCTTTACATAAATGACCATCCCTGCACCTTCCAGCTTTCAATCATAGAGGTGCAGCTCCAGTCACAGGTCATCATAGGGAGCAGTGGCTGTAACCATGCTCCTGGCACCGACTGACAGCCAGCTCAGCATTGATGCATTGCTGAGCCAGCTGTCAGTCATTGCTGGGACTTGGCTATAGCCACTTCTCTGTATTGAGCAGTGACTAAAGCTGCCCCAACCGCACCTCTATGACTGAAAGCCAGAGGCTGCAGGGAGAAATAAAGTTAATTTACTCCAAGCAGCGGGGCTTTCAGTTTGGCGTTTGCATGGCTTCAGACCACTATTAACCTGCAGATTAACCCCATATCAGCTGGTTAATAATATTTTTTCACATGACAGGTTCCCTTTAAGATTGATGAGAGACACAACATAACCCATGTAATCAACTAGGCACATGGCAAAAAAATAGTAACCATAAACAAGAAATTTCTCTTTTGTAAGCTAGGGGTTCACAAGGGCCACACAGGGTGAGCCTTCATTGAGTGGAGGCGATAATTTGCGTTTCAAGCTGGGGTGCCAACCTCCGCAGCAAGGAAGGGCTGTCCGTAGGGAAATATCAGAGTGAGTGATAGGTTTGGCCTGCTACCTTCTAGCTTTCCTGTCCTTTGTTGACAGGCTTTTTTATGTATCAGGATTTTTGGACCCCTTAATTTACTGCACGTTATGTTTTTTTTATTTTAATGTGTTTAAAAAAAGTGAATTTTTAGCGTATTAGTTTCTTGATAGGTCTTCTTTCCTGTAGGGTGTAAGCTCTTATGGTCAGTGGAGTCCTCTCTCTCTCTCCTGTTGAGTGTAAGGTCTTATGGTCAGCGTAGTCTTCTTTTTATTATTATTATTATTATTATTGTACATTTTTACAGTGCCATTTATTACATGGTGTTTTACATGTGAAAAGGGGACAAATATATACAAACACAACTAAACATGAGCAAAAAACACAGCACATGAGCAAAAAACACAGCACACAGGTACATAAGGAGGGAGGACCCTGCTTGCGAGGGCTCACAGTCTGCAGGGGATGGGTGAGGATACACTAGGAGAGGTTATAGCTGATTGTGCGGTGGTTCAGTAGATTGAGGATCACTGCAGGTTGTAGGCTTGTCAAAAGAGGTGAGTCTTCAGGTTCTTTTTGAAGGCTTCCATGGTAGGCGAGAGTCTGATGTGTTGTGGTAGAGAGTTCCAGAGTTGGGGGAAGCACAGGAGAAGTCTTGGATGCGGTTGTGGGAAGAAGAGATGAGAGGGGAGTAGAGAAGGAGATATTGAGAGGATCGGAGGATGCATGTAGGTAAGTACCGGGAGACCATGTCACAGATTTATGGAGGGAACAGGTTGTGGATGGCTTTCTATGTCATGGTTAGGGTTTTGAACTGGAGTCTCTGGGCTATAGGAAGCCAGTGAAGGGCTTGGCATAGGGAAGAGGCTAGGGAATAAGCGGGGAGACAGGTGGATTAGTCGGGCAGCAGAGTGTAGGATAGATTGGAGTGGTGCCAGAGTGCTAGAGGGGAGGCCAGAGAGTAGAAGGTTGCAGTAGTCAAGGCGGGAGATGATAGGGGCATGCACTAGTGTCTATGTGGTGTCGCGATCAAGGAATGCGCAGATCCGAGAGATATTTTTGAGTTTGAGAGTGTAGAGTGTAAGCTCTTATGATCAGCATACTCTTCTTTTTCTCTCTCCTGTAGAGTGTAAGCTCTTATGATTAGCAGGGTTCTCTCTCTCTTTTCCTATATTTATTTTTCCGAGCAATTACTAGCTTTACAGTATTGAGCTTTGCACACATTTATTTGCTGCAAATCAAAGTTCGGGGTAAAATTCGGTGAAGTCAGCAAATTTGGATTTCAAAAGATCGGCTCATCACCATTTACCACTTCTTATAGGGTAATTCATAATCTAATAAACTTGACAGATATGTCCCATATGTGCAGATTATAATGTAAGGAGAATTGCCCATATATATGGAGAGTAGATCTTCACGAACACCTTTACTGTGTGATGTCATCCTATACATTAGTATACTGACCTTATATACAGAATGTGCTATATCTGTAGGATGAATATTAGATAGATTTATATGGGGTAATGTCTTTTTTGCATATATTCCCCTGCGTTCTGATGGTTTTGTGTCTTCAGTTCTAATAATTAAGTGCAGAATGTTATAGAACTTAATGCCGTGCACGTTTGTTGTATAATTGAAAGATCCACTGCTGAGAAGAAGGTCCCCATACAGATACCCTAATGTTAGTAAAAGCCTTACTTTGTGCATAGACTGTGTGTTTTCAGTACCATAATTAAAATGTATACACAAATGGCTTAATTAAAAAGTTACCTTAAAACTTCAAATCATAAACAGGAGAAGTAAAAAAATGTAAGTGCCGCAATGAAGCATGCTGGATATATAATAGGAGATGATTTTGTCCCTCAGTGCTATGCAAAAATACGATTCTTTGCCAAGTTTAGGATTGGAATATTTCACTGTGCACTGATCATGGGCCAGTTTGTGCATACAATACGAATCCATCAGCGCCAACCCATGTACAGCTAGGTCCACACCATGTGAGCGCCATGCTTGACAAAAACTAGTCATGAGAGAATTAATTTATAATTAAATAATTACAAATTTCCCACCAAATTCACATTCTCCAGAATCTTAACTTTTCTGAATTTGATTCACACGAATCCAGTAAAATGGCAGCCAGGCGGTTAACATTTTGATGGATTCTTTACAGGGCTGAGTAAGGATGAAACATTTATAAAGCATTATCCTTGCACATCTTAAACCCGCCCCTCCGCTATCCTGGCGCCACAGCTCTCAGCCCAGTCCGCCATTCGCTGTGCTCTGTGGTTTCCGCACCTTTGCACTTCCATTCTTGTTTTTGGTCTTTTCATCTTTGTGCCTCGACTCTTCTTATTATTAGTCTTCAGTTTGGGACTTTCTTGTGCTTACTAGACCTCACAGCATAGACTTACACATGTCGTGATGATACCCCACATAACCACATCATGAGCATTAGTCAGCACTGGAAAATCCCAGACTAGAGATTAAAGATGAGGAGAAAAGGAAGACAGAAGACAAGAAGAATTATCACGCCTCACGTAATCACATCGTAAGGCCCACTCTATGCCGGAAGATGGCCAAAAGACAAGAAAACTGAAAACGAGAAGAACAAAGACATGAAACCAGAGGTGGACTAGGTGGAAAATTGCATGAGCAGACGGGTGAACCGTAGGCCCAGGACAGGTGGGTACAATTATATATTATTTTTTAACCTCTTCTGAGCCTAAGGCTAGTTTCACAGTGCGCTAGTGCGATCCATTTAGCGCATACACTAACGGAATGTGCTAACGCAATGTCCAAAAAGGGATTGCGTTTAACGATCCCGCTAGCGCAGATGCCCGATCTGCGCTATCGAGAACGGACCAAAAAACGCTGCGAGCAGCGTTTGAGGTCCGTCAGAAAATAACGGGACATCGCTAGCGAATGCCGAAAATGGCATACGTTAGCGATGCGTTAGTTACATTGCGGTCAATGGGTGCGTTAACGGATCCGTTACATTGCGTTAGTGGCGCTATGTAAGGGATCCCGTTAGCGGACTGCCTCTAACGCAATGTGAACCCAGCCAGTTTATTATTATTTTTGGTTTGGAGAGACTACAGAACCTGATAAATTTCTTTCCGGACAAATTTAATTTGGACCAAGTTTTATTTGATTGAATCAAATCTGCCATGTAAGTGAGATGAATTTCCAGTAATCTCTAAAAAGAAAAGATGAGCAACTATATTTGAGTGGAAATGAATCCTACTCAAGCATTACAAAAATCTGCATTCACCCAAATCCAAACTTCTTGCATTTGCCACTGGCCTTATTTTTTGCCACTGGATGCTATTTTACTGAACCTTAAAAGGATCATCAACAGATTCAGAAATAAAAAAATATTATACTCATCGTATTGTTCACTCCTCCGTCCCCTCTGCCCCTAACAGTCACCTGTTCCGTCCTAGACGCAGTCATGGCTTGGTTTGGGGATTTGATCCACTGACCTGTTGCTGCGTGGTCAGTTCACCTGTCTGCTGAGCTATTGCCTTTTCTTCCCTGTCTGCATGCTGATGATTCCAATTTGCTCCTCTCCAGGTGTTTTCCATTTTCCCATTTTGGTTTGCGTCTGTCAAAACCTGAGGTTGGAGTTTATATGTTCACCCTTCACTGAACTTTCTTACTGGCTATACCTCTAGATTTAGGAGTTCCAATAATTCAGTTGAGGGTTTAACCTTGCATGGTAAACACCAGTTTAAATCGTGCAGTGAGTCTATTTGTTTTCGTTTCAAGTTCCTCTTCCTTTCACTTCTTTAGGTTTCTGGGAGGTTATACTTGATCGGTTATCTTTTGCTCTCCTTAACTTTCCCCCTCTAACCAATATAATCAGGTTTACTTTTCTCACCCTGGGTTTTCGTATCTTTTTGCACCCTTTCTTCTTCTCTTGTTGACAGTGTCTTGCGGCCTGCCCTCTGGTTCCTCAAGAAGTGTGATAAACTCCTAGATGGCCTTTTAGGGAGCCAGGTCTAAAGTGGTGTTTTTAAAGGGAATCTGTCACCCCATTTTTCACCTATACAGTTACATCCATATATATTTGGACAGAGACAGCATTTTTTTTATTTTGGATATAGACATTACCACAATGAATTTTAAACAAAGCAATTCAGATGCAGTTGAAGTTCAGACTTTCAGCTTTCATTTGAGGGTATCCACATTAAAATTGGATGAAGGGTTTAGGAGTTTCAGCACCTTAGCATGTGCCATCCTGTTTTTAAAGGGACCAAAAGTAATTGGACAGTTGACTCCAAGGCTATTTCATGGACAGGTGTGGGCAATCCCTTCGTTATGTCATTCTCAATTAAGCAGATTAAAGGCCTGGAGTTGATTTGAGGTATGGTGCTTGCATTTGGAAGGTTTTGCTGTGAAGTAAACATGCGGTCAAAAGAGCTCTCCATGCAGGTGAAACAAGCCATCCTTAAGCTGCGAAAACAGAAAAACCCATCCGAGAAATTGCTACAATATTAGGAGTGGCAAAATCTACAGTTTGGTACATCCTGAGAAAGAAAGAAAGCACTGGTGAACTCATCAATGCAAAAAGACCTGGGCGCCCACGGAAGACAACAGTGGTGGATGATCGCAGAATAATCTCCATGGTGAAGAGAAACCCCTTCACAACAGCCAACCAAGTGACCAACACTCTCCAGGAGGTCGGCGTATCAATATCCAAATCTACCATAAAGAGAAGACTGCATGAAAGTAACTACAGAGGGCTCACTGCACGGTGCAAACCACTCATAAGCATCTAAAAAAGCCAGCACAGTTCTGGAAGAACATTCTTTGGACAGATGAAACCAAGATCAATCTCTACCAGAATAGTGGAAAGAAAAAAGTATGGCGAAGGCGTGGTACAGCTCATGATCCAAAGCATACCACATCATCTGTAAAACACGGCGGAGGCAGTGTGATGGCGCGGGCATGCATGGCTGCCAGTGGCATTGGGTCACTAGTGTTTATTGATGATGTGACACAGGACAGAAGCAGCCGAATGAATTCTGAGGTCTTCAGAGCCACCATACTGTGTGCTCAGATTCAGCCAAATGCAGCCAAACTGATTGGTCGTCGTTTCATACTACAGATGGACAATGACCCAAAACATAAAGCCAAAGCAACCCAGGAGTTTATTAAAGCAAAGAAGTGGAATATTCTTGAATGACCAAGTCAGTCACCTGATCTCAACCCAATTGAGCATGCATTTCACTTGTTAAAGACTAAACTTCCGACAGAAAGGCCACAAACAAACAGCAACTGAAAACCACCGCAGTGAAGACCTGGCAGAGCATCAAAAAGGAGGAAACACAGCGTCTGGTGATGTCCATGAGGCATACTGATTTGCCCTGCGGTGGCCCCAGCTTATAGGTGAAAAATGGGGTGACAGACTCCCTTTAAGTTGTGCAGCAAGGATCTTTCTAATCTGTACAAGATCAGTTGGCAGTGGATGCGACGTCCACTATAGTATATCTTCCCCTTTTCCGCTATCCATGAGGGAGTGTGTGTTATGTTCATAAGACACATCTTCTTTTTTCATCTACAAGAGGGCTGAATCCAAAAACTTGTGCACGCTGGGCAAGGACTTCCAACTTTGATGAGGCTTGGGACATTTCTGCTCATGTGCACGTTGGGTCACGGTGCATGTTGGGATATTGTGATCTTGTATGCAATTGCACAGTACTCTCCTGCGCCTCATCAGGGCCGCAAATCTTGGCCTTGGTGTGCATTAATCTGGGGATTGATCACCTGCATTGGTGATAACAAGATGTGACGAGGACTGAAGAGGTGAGTAGTAAGTACAAGTAATTTTTTTTTTTTTTACATCTTACATTTATTATGCACTGAGATCTGGAGCGACCCCAAAGCTTAAAAAGGGACACTGAATTTACAAAGAATAATTTCATTGCAAGTCAAACTTCCTGGGAAAATCTGCACTAACAGGCATATTTTAATTTTGCCTAATCCACTCATCTCTACTAATAATACATTTTTTTTTACCTTTTTCAAAATTAGCCAGAATGTATGGATGGAAAAAAAATGAATTTTACAGCGGATCTGTTAGCAAATTTTGATATACACATGGTATACTTTTTGCATTTATTAGATATCTTAGGCTTGATGAGACTGATGTACTTACTTGGATAATCCATTTACAAATTTTTTTTGTAACGGTCGTAATGAAGTTCTGGAAACATGCTGGACTTAACAAAGAATGCTAGCATCTATTAGCCTATTTAGCACATGGTAATATCACTTTTCCTGTAAAGAAATTGGGCCACACTGTGCCTGTGATAATATAGTAGAAGTGAGCAGCTCAACATGTAATTTACCAGTGTCTCCTTTTCATCATGTGCCTACTTCAATCTCATCATAGTCTCCTCATCTCACCCTTCTCCTTTGCCCTCTCCTTTAGAGTTTCATTAATTTTCTCATCTTCTTTTTTCTTTCTGCCTTTCCGCAGGTGATATAATGTCCATTTCATAGAATTTTGCCTTCTTGTTTTCTACATGACCATTGCTTTCCAAGTAATCAAAAAGCAAAGAGCTATTTCTTTTATTTTACCGGTTACTATAATTCAGCAAGAATAACTTTAAAAGTAAAAAAAAATTGTAATCTAAGCTTTAACATTGTTCCATTCAGTAGATGATTTCTTAACCTAATTTCCACAGCACATCTATATTTCAGGTATATATACAGTACAGACCAAAAGTTTGGACACACCTTCTCATTTAAAGATTTTTGTGTATTTTCATGACTATGAAAATTGTACATTGACACTGAAGGCATCAAAACTATAAATTAACACATGTGGAATTATATACTTAACAAATAAGTGTGAAACAACTGAAATTATGTCTTATATTCTAGGTTCTTCAAAGTAGCCACCTTTTGCTTTGATGACTGCTTTGCACACTCTTGGCATTCTCTTGATGAGCTTCAAGAGGTAGTCACCGGGAATGGTTTTCAATTCACAGGTGTGCCCTGTCAGGTTTAATAAGTGGGATTTCTTGCCTTATAAATGGGGTTTGGACCATCAGTTGTGTTGTGCAGAAGTCTGGTGGATACACAGCTGATAGTCCTACTGAATAGACTGTTAGAATTTGTATTATGGCAAGAAAAAAGCAGCTAAGTAAAGAAAAAGTGGTCATCATTACTTTAAGAAATGAAGGTTAGTGAGTCCAAACAATTGGGAAAACTTTGAAAGTGTCCCCAAGTGCAGTGGCAAAAACCATCAAGCGCTACAAAAAAACTGGCTCACGTGAAGACCGCCCCAGGAAAGGAAGACCAAGAGTCACCTCTGCTTCTGAGGATAAGTTTATCCAAGTCACCAGCCTCAGAAATTGCAGGTTAACAGCAGCTCAGATTAGAGACTAGATCAATGCCACACAGAGTTCTAGCAGCAGACACATCTCTACAATAACTGTTAAGAGGAGATTTTGTGCAGCAGGCCTTCATGGTAAAATAGCTGCTAGGAAACCACTGCTAAGGACAGACAACAAGCAAAAGAGACTTGTTTGGGCTAAAGAACACAAGGAATGGACATTAGACCAGTGGAAATCTGTGCTTTGGTCTGATGAGTCCTAATTTGAGATCTTTGATTCCAACCACTGTGTCTTTGTGAGACTCAGAAAAGGTGAACGGATGGACTCTACATGCCTGGTTCCCACCATGAAGCATGGAGGAGGAGGTGTGATGGTGTGGGGGTGCTTTGCTGGTGACACTGTTAGGGATTTATTCAAAATTGAAGGCATACTGAACCAGCATGGCTACCACAGCATCTTGCAGCGGCATGCTTTTCCATCCGGTTTGCGTTTAGTTGGATCATCATTTATTTTTCAAAAGGACAATGACACCAAACACACCTCCAGGCTGTGTAACGGCTATTTGACCAAGAAGGAGACTGATGGGATGCTACGCCAGATGACCTGTCCTCCACAGTCACCAGACCTGAACCCAATCGAGATGGTTTGGGGTGAGCTGGACCGCAGAGTGAAGGCAAAAGGGCCAACAAGTGCTAAGCATCTCTGGGAACTCCTTCAAGATTGATGGAAGACCATTCCCGGAGACTACCTCTTGAAGCTCATCAAGAGAATGCCAGGAGTGTGCAAAGCAGTCATCAAAGCAAAAGGTGGCTACTTTGAAGAACCTAGAATTTAAGACATAATTTCATTTGTTTCACCCTTTTTTGTTAAGTATATAATTCCACATGTGTTAGTTCATAGTTTTGATGCCTTCAGTGTGAATGTACAATTTTCATAGTCATGAAAATATAGAAAAATCTTTAAATGAGAAGGTGTGTCCAAACTTTTGGTCTGTACTGTATACACTAGCTATTGAACCCGTTCTACGCCCGGGTGGTGAGCATTTATATTGGTATATGGTCTCCATCCTGGTATGTGCTGCTTCCATCCTGCGCCCTAATCTTATCTTGTGCTGCTACCATCTTGCGCCCCTTCCTGTCATATGCTGCTCCCATCCTGTGCTCCCTTCCTGTCATTTGCAGCCCCCATCCTGCACACCCTTCCTGTCATGTGCTGCCCCTATCCTGTGCCCTAATCCTATTTTGTGCTCCCCCATCCTGTCATGTGCTGCTCCAATCCTGCGCCCTCATCCTGTCATATGCAGCCCAATACTGCATCCCAATCCTGTCATGTGGTGCTCCCATCCTGCGCCCCCATCCTGTCATGTGATGCTCCCATCCTGCACCCCCATGCTGTCATGTGCTGCTCTAATCCTGTTCCCCCATGCTGTCATGTGCTGCTCCCATCCTCTGCCCCCATTCTGTCATGTGCTGCTCCCATCCTGCGCCCCTATTCTGTCATGTGCTGCTCCCGTCTTGCGCCCCCATTCTGTCATGTGCTGCACCCATTCTGCACCCCCATTCTGTCATGTGCTGCTCCCATCCTGCGCCTCCATTCTGTCATGTGCAGTAAAAAGTCACTGGCTTGCTGCGCTGACGTATTTTCTTTATACAGTATATTCAGTAGAAAGTGGCTGGATTACTCCGATGATGTATTTTATATATATAGATTCAGTATAAAAATGGCACCTGAAAGCGCAGACTGCACTGGCACCCTCCTGGGCCACAATCCTCATCCCCTGATGCGTAACTTACAAAATGGTGCCTTAGGTTCGCTATACGCATGCACCATTTCCAACGGAGAATTCATGTCCCGGCCTCTGGCCCGAAGAGACCCCGCGACAATACCGGATAGGTACCGTATATACTCAAGTAAAAGCCGACCCGTGTATAAGCCATGGGAGGGAAATGCAGCAGCTACTGGTAAATTTCAAAAATAAAAATAGATACCGATAAAAGTAAAATTAATTGAGACATCAGTAGGTTAAATGTTTTTGAATATCCATATTGAATCAGGAGCCCCATATAATGCTCCATACAGTTCATGAGCGGCCCCATAAGATGCTCCATGCAAAAATATGCCCCATATAATGCTGCACAAAGGTTAATGATGGCCTCATAAGATGTTGCATAGAATAATATACCCCATATGCTGCTCCATAAAGGTTGATGGCCCTATAAGATGCTCCATAGCATAATATGCCACATATGCTGCTCCATAAAGAACGATGGCCACATAAGATGCTCCATAGCATAATATGCCCCGTATGTGTTAGGTATCAAGTTCCCACCTCTGCACAGGGGGAATCTCAAAACATCTCTGCTGCGGTCTCCCATTCTTCTCCAGCTGCTGGGACATCGGTCCCAGCATCTTGCTTAGTCTCACTCTGTGCATAGGGTTACTGCTGCTTTTCTAGCTTCTGCCATTAAAGCCAGTGCTGGGCAGCGGCAAGCAGACGCTTCTGGTACTAAGTCCTACTTTGCACACACTGAGCATGCCCAGGGCAAGATCTCTCAGTGGAGATCTAGGGTCACATGCTCAGGTACTGCAGCGACTTCCATTGGTTCTTCTCACGGAAGGTCCTGTAGGTACTAGGACTAAGTTCTGCTTTGCACACTGAGCATGCCCAGGGCAAGATCTCTCAGTGGAGATCTAGGGTCACATGCTCAGGTAGTACAGCAATTGCATTGGTCCTTCTTTGAAAGGTCCTATACGTGCTGCAGCTATTTAAGGCTCGCATGGCCGCACCGCCATGCGCTAGTGTACATTTGTAAACGTGTGTGTGTTGTGAGTGAAAGTCGCTCTTTAAAAAACCCTCCCTATTGGATGACTGATCGCGGAAGGTGTATGATTGCTATCTTGTGCCCGACTTACCAACAGCACGTTACACACAAATAAAGCGTCTAGCTGCTGTGTCCGCCAGTGCAGCGCCGTGCACTTTCACAACACTTTCCTGACCCAAGCTTGGGTGGTTAGTGGCGTCCGCCAGTGCGGCACCGCAGGCACTCTCGTGCATTCTTTTGTTATTATTTTGGTTACGCTGACACCCCAGTAGCGGTGTCGACCGCAAGTAGTCTTCACAGACTCAGATCCCAAGTCTTAGGACTGAGCTCGGAGACTCCTTGCTTGTGCTCTTGTGTGCGGTACCGTGGCCCTGTGACTTAACAGGGTTCGCTTCCTTCACACAGGGTGAAGTTAACCCGTGTGTGTATTCACATTGTACCGCCATATAGTCCGTCATTACTTGGCAGCAGGTTCCATGTCTGCACGGTGGACCCCAGGCTGAGAACGCACCATATTCTACCTAACTTATTATTTGGTGCGTTCCGCTAGCTCCATAGCATAATATGCCCCACATGCTGCTCCATAGAGGTTGATGGCCCTATAAAATGCTCCATAGCATAATATGCCCCGTATGCTGCTCCTTAGAGGTTGATGTCCGCATAAGATGCTCCATAGCACAATATGCCCCGTATGCTGCTCCATAAAGGTTGATGGCCCCCGTAAGATGCTCCATAGCATCCATGGGAAGCTAGAAGCTGGCAGAATTCGAATGCTGCTGCAATGCCCTGCACATGGGGTAAGCGACATAGCAAATCTAATCTGAAGCAAATTTATTCTTAAAGGGACTCTGTCACCTGAATTTGGAGGGAACAATCTTCAGCCATAGGGGCGGGGTTTTCGGGTGTTTGATTCACCCTTTCCTTACCCGCTGGCTGCATGCTGGCTGCAATATTGGATTGAAGTTCATTCTCTGTCCTCCATAGTACACACCTGCGTAAGGCAAGATTGTCTTGTACAGGCATGTACTACGGAGGACAGAGAATGAACTTCAATCCAATATTGCAGCCAGCATGCAGCCAGCGGGTAAGGAAAGGGTGAACCAAACACCCGAAAACCCCGCCCCTATGGCTGAAGATTGTTCCCTCCAAATTCAGGTGACAGAGTCCCTTTAAAGGGATGGTATCACAATTGCTCTTAAGAGCAATGTCAGAGTTAGGAATGGGCATCCACCCAGTTTGGATACCTGTGTGAAGTAACAAATTCCTGGGGTATAGCTTCTGTAAAGTCATCAGGAACCTCAGGTATGGAGGGACACTATTATGATAATTTCTGGTCCATTTCATTCATGTAACAATAAGCATCATTGATACCTTGTGAGTATTGAAACCATTAAGATCTTGCGCCTCATCGGAGTATTGTAACTATCAAGTGTGTCGCCTAAAGATATCAAATACCTTTCTCTGTTTTCTTCTTTCATTGGATTTTCCATATAACCTAGCCATTAATACTCCCCACTCTGACAATCTGCCATGTCAGGAGGATGATCAGTTGGAAATGTTGCGTCCCAGGTTCAGTTCCAACAGTTTCCCGAGAGATGTCTATGCTCTTGCCACCTTTGGCCACTTTCCCTACTGCTTGTTCAGCAAAGCAGTGTCTTGCAATCCGCTGAATACAGAAAGTAATGTAACCAGTCGATCGATAATAAGAAAGAATTAACATCACACGTCATAGAAAAGAGAAAAATGACTTAATTAAAAAAGTAAGTCAAATGAGCCTGGTGGAATGCAGATATATCAAAAGTAGATCATATAGAAAGCTATACATTGTATATATGAATCCTGCAGGGGTTAGATGCGGCATGAAAGATAGGGGACGGGGAGGGGTGATGAAATGGAGAGACAGCTGCAGGGATTCTGTTCCAAGAATAAAGATGACCTGTTACCTTTCATATGGAGATAGACCATGCAGCGCAGATAACTAATTCAAAGAGGTCCTGGTTTGGCTGTAAGACACAGTAACTCTTCAGTGATTGCAAATTGTCATATTGTCCCTTTCTTGCCCTCTCCCTGATTGGAGTGATGCTTTAGAAATCTGCTGTGCTTTGGGGCTGCATAAAAATTAGCAAGCATTTTTCTCAGACTGCTGACCTGCTGAACAGAAAGGTGCCTCAGACCCAACTTAGAGAAGAAGAGGAAGGGAGCCAAGGAAAGGAAAGAAGCCAATATGGAGATTTTCAATCGCAGAAAAAATGCAAACTTGGCATTTTTTTTACAGCTGAGCCAGGGCCCAGTTGAATTTTCTATCAGCGCTGCGCATCATAAGTCTGCGTGCAGAAGCCACCCCGTGCTTTAATATTTCATGTGTTTGATTCCCTTTAAGAAAGAGATGATGATGAGCTGAGAGAAGATTTTGCTGGTTAGTAACCAACTATGGTTATAATACTAGTAATACCAGTATTCAGGATGAAGTTAAACTGACTTTAAAGTTTTTTATTTCACTGGAGTCTTAGAGATGCGTCAACAGGTAAGTAACCATCGGGTCGACAATTTCCCTCCAAGCAAGTAAGAAAAACACAAGATAAATCTGTGGATTTTTGTTCAACATCTTTTAGTTTAATCGTCCATTAGAATGACAGATGAGCAGATCCGAACTTAAAAGTTTGACGTTCATACTGGAGAGTTAGTGTCCAGAGCTAAGAGCCAAATGGACTTTCCCGAGAAGTCGGTTGCAATGTTCGGAGTGCGAGAGAGAGAGGAAAGGGAGAGGGGAAAGGGAGAGGGAAAAGGGAGAGGGAAAAAGGGAGAGGGGAAAGGGAGAGGGAAAAAGGGAGAAGGAAAAGGGAAAGGGAGAGGGGAAAGGGAGAGGGAAAAGGGAGAGGGAAAAAGGGAGAGGGGAAACGGAGAGGGAAAAAGGGAGAAGGAAAAGGGAAAGGGAGAGGGGAATGGGAGAGGGAAAAGGGAGAGGGGAAAGGGAGAGGGGAAAAGGAGAGAGGAAAGAGAGAGAGGAAGAGGAGGGGAAAAGGAGAGAGAAAAGGGAAAGGGAGAGGGGAAAGGGAGAGGGGAAAGGGAGAGGGAATGGGAGAGGGGAATGGGAGAAGGGAATGGGAGAAGGGAATGGGAGAAGGGAAACGGAGAGGGAAAATGGAAAGGGAGAGGGGAAAAGGAAAGGGGAATGGGAGAGGGGAAAAGGAGAGAGGAAAGAGAGAGGAAGGAGAGGGGAAACGGAGAGGGAAAAGGGAAAGGGAGAGGGGAAAGGGAGAGGGGAAAAGGAGAGGGGAAAAGGAGAGGGGAAAAGGAGAGGGGAAAAGGAGAGGGGAATGGGAGAGAGGAAAGAGAGAGAGGAAGGAGAGGGAAAAAGGAGAGATAAAGCAATAAATTATAGATCGGTGGGGGCTCAAGCCTGAATCTATTGTCAGAACGGAACACTTTAATTCCCTTTAATGATCCATTCATTCTTAATGGGACTGACGAATAAAGAAAAAGCTGAGCGCAGTGCTTGGCAGTCCTATTGGGAGTGAATGGGGCGGCAGTTGGCATGCCCACTTCCTTTCCATTTTAATGAGGATGAAAGTGCCCCGCTATGTCCATCGGTTCCATCAGTTGTCCCCACCCATCAATCTATAAGTTCTCACGTATCCTAGGGATAGATGATAACTTATCATCAGTTTAAAGTAGTACCTTGTGGTTGGCACCATGTAGTGAGCTCCTTAAGGCAGGCAATATATAAAAATCATAGTGAATAATTTTAGTATAATTTTTTCCAACCATTTTGTGCACACTAAAATGTCTTTAGAATCATTGTTACGTCCTTCCCGGTTCATCTTTCGTTCTCTTAGCTATTAAATAGTCTTCTACCTTCTGGTTGAAAGAGAAGACATAAATTAAATTGTCTCCAACCTACTTACAGATATAGCAGATGCCGGATGCTTCACCCGCCAGCTGATCATAACAATATATTTTGTTACCTGTCACTGTGCATCGTATTGCGGTGCTCTTAGATAATATACAACAACAGAATGCACAACAAGTGATAGCAAATGGCAACTGTCACGTCGAACTATATTTACATTTGTGAAACGGGAAGTTTTACAAGATTACTGGGACACTAAGTGCAATTGAGAGGTGGAATAACTATTGCAGTCACAAGACACGTCGAAAAAATATGACAAAAATAACTATAATTAATCATAAAGATGATGAAATTTGTTAAAATTCAATTTTCAGTTTGAAGAATTTTTCGGAAAAATTAGATTTTCATCAAATCAATTTGTCATGATAAGCAATACTGCAAAGCTTCCAATTATCCTAAAAAGGTGTGTAGAACACTCTGAGATCTCCTAGGACTGTATCCAACCCTTGTCAAGCTCTTTAACACAATGCACTGACAGACTTTTCTTGTTTTTTAAAAGAAAACATTAAAATTAAAAAGATCTTCAATTAAAAAAGGTCAAAAAATGATCCCTCTTAGTCATTTGTAATCAGGCAGACTGTTCTGAGAAGAATGGTGACGGTTAGAGGTAATTCATTCCTGATGTGACCGAAAAGAGTCATGCGCCATATATTCCATAATGTACATAACTAACAAATACGGTTGCATGCACTCTGTAATGCTAAAGCATGAAAACGTGAAATATATGAAATCTGAATTGCATTACTGCTCTAGAAAACAGGAAAAATTGAAGGTACTTACATTTATATGGGTAGGTAGGATCCTCCACCCATCAGCCCGCGACAATTTTAATTACAGCAGTTAGTTATGTATGGAGATGGCTACTCTTAGCATGCACCTGTTCAGACCAGTATTCTGTTTGAAAGTGACGATCAGTCTTTTGATATTTTTATACATAGGCCCTGTGGCTGAATATCTCATCAATCAGCCCCAAGGCGGTTTTAATTACAGCAGGATCCTACCTACTCTTATAAATGTAGGCTATCAACCCAGGCGAGGATTCACATTAGGATTAGTGATGAGCAAATGTGCTCCAATAAGGCGTTATCTGAGCTTGCTAACTGATTGTATTTGGCGTGCTCGAAAAATATGTTCGAGTCCCCGCGACTGCATATCTCGTGGCTGATTGACAGCCGCAATACATGCAGGGATTGACCAACAAACAGCCGCGTGGCATGCAGCTGTGAGGACTTGATATTTTTCGAGCACGCTGAAGACACTGAAGACACTCTTTTAGCAACCGAGCATGCTTGGATAACGCCTTATCCCATCAGTAATTAGGATAGCTTCCCAGTAGATGTGCCCAGCCTTTCCTAATTCACTTGTGTTGAGCAAGGCTTGACATGTCTGCTTGCATGCAAATCACAAACTTGCCCTCTCCTGACCCTGTCAATGGAGTAGCTTGATAGCAAGCACACTGCATACTGTGACGATTAACAAGTCTGCAGTTGCAAAGAGTGACTGCAGACTGTAACCCCAAGTCTGAACAACCCCTTTAAAGTACCACTCCAGCATTTGTTTTCTTCATTTTATTGCACCACTCCAGTGGTGGTGCTTTAAATTTAGAGCCCCTGACCCTGTCTATGCTCTGAAAATTGTGAGACCATGTCTCTATGTTTATTAGAATAGATGCAAATGGTTCCTCCGATGGCCCAGTTCGTTCTTCAAAGTTCCAGCATTCCAGGTGGCCAAAGTGGGACAGATGAGGCTTGATTAATGAAGTGCCCACATTTCCATAGCTGCACATCTTTTTATGGACCACATACTCTTACCGTATCCTTAAAGTGCAAACTATACAAAACGACAAATGTGGTGACATCAAAGACCTTTAAAAAGATAGACTGATTAATGTAGTAGTAATATTTATGCCATGACTATAAAATGGCAGGTTTTCTTATCATTGTCTCCCATGCTTTGATATTAAACCATAAAAAAATATTGCAAATGGATTTTACTGATTGCAATATCTCCAGGATTTGTTTATGGGTACTTTACAATCTAGGCTGGGATTATTTTCCTCGGACCACCTGGTCTGAGAAAAAAATCGGACTTGTGAACGGCCTCATTCACGCTCATACCGAAACTACGGTCATGTGCCCGAGCCCTTCAACTGGTAAAGAGTCAGGTAGACCAAACAGTGGATCTACTGGTGGGCTCATGTTCTGATTAGGCAAAAAGGCCTACCTGGCCTATTACTTTCAGAACTTGCCTTTTTTACTGGACCATTTTAGTTTAAGGTACTGTCTCAACATGAAAAATATATAAAATTGCAAATTTCTTGTAGAAACAAACGGCTTTGCTATTTACCATTTAATAAAAAGCTCTCCTCAATCTTAAGGACAGGGGATCATTTTATTTTATACCTTATTATGGTTTAAGTTATCAGCCACTTCTGCAGTCTACCAGAGGTGCACAGTCTCCCAGGCAATGAGCACAGCACTTACAAGCGCTTTACTACAGAACTTGTAAGTGCTGCTTTGAAGCTAGTAGGACCACTGTATCCGTCTAGTCTCAGAGTCCCACCGCTCCTCTGATAATGCATAGGCAAAGTTAATATTGCTGGCATCATGGGAGAACTTTCAGGTCAGCCCTGTGGCTCAAACTTGCCACTGGCCAAAATGGTCAACCATCTGCATTGCATCATACTCCAGAAAGTAGGAAGCCAACAGGCAAGGGAGCGGTGTGCTCCTGAAGATTGATCTTGAGAACAACCCTGAAACTCCCTACATATGGAAGATGTGATTAATGGATACAATACCAACAGGAATGCTAACAAGACAGCTTGATGCGGCTATACACATCTACATTTCATTGATTTGCTTTCATGGCTTTCTTGGCTAAGCAGTGTAACGTAGGTGGGATTACTTTGTGATGGACAGTTTTGCTTTTGTCCCTCTGTGTAAGAGCCTCAGATGTGGCAGCTTACAGATTTCTGGATGGGTAAGTACATTTTTCTTATTTATTTATAAATCACTTTTACGGCACACGTTGCAGCACCTTTTTCAGCTTCACAGTAAGTTCTTGAGAAGGTTAAACATGGAAATCGACGTGAAAAATTCAAGAGCATCTTTTTTGGAGTTGTGCTGTTTCTCTTAGAAAAACCTTCTAGAAATTTATGAATAATTTGGCAACTGGGTGATAACTTTTGGGGAATGCCCCTGCCGACTTTGACATTCTTCAATCAATAATGACTAGTGAAGACCGTGCAGAGACATGCCCCTTTGATAAGAAGAAACCTAAAACCCAGTTCTCATTTTATTTATAAATAGGAGGAATAACAGAAGAACAGAAAAATGCATAAAGCTAAGAAGAAATACTCAGGATCAATATTTACTAAAAAATACAAGTAAATGCTAAGACAGAAATGACGCGAGCGATGACAACTGTTCTTCAAAGTTGTGATATAATCCCTATGATCCCTGATAAATACCACTGCAGCCAGTAGACAGTGTCCATGGCTATGCCATCAGATTTAGTCAGGAGGTGAATAATGATTCTAAAATTACATAATGTATTGTTATTATTAGCTCTGTTAATGATAAATTCACCATTAAGAATGAGTGACACAAAATCGGTAGCAGGAGTATTGTATGTGACCTCCTTGAAAAAAAAAAAGGTGCCATGAAGAACAATGAATTCGAATATCCTCGTGCCCTCTCTAGCAGAAACTTCACACTGGCTGACATTCTGTAGAAATAGATGCCATAGGTCTCACAATAGCTTAACAAACAGTACTGAAAATTACATTCCAGGACTCCGAGGCTGACAACATCGACTATATCATTACCTTTTATGCCCTTATAGTTTCTAGCAGCACAGACCTACAGTCATGGCCGAAAGTGTTGACAACCATGAAATTGTTTGAGAAAATGAAGTATTTCTCCCAGTATGCAAATTGCCTCTTCAGAGAGGAAGCGGACTTGAACTCTATAGCGCCACCTGTTGGATGCAGCAATCCTACAAGTCACTTTTGACCCTTTAACATGCCTCAAAATTTGAATTAGGATAAAAGCTAAATCTGAATCTCAATTTGCAGACACAGTGTTTTGGGGTATTGCCCTTCATCAGTGCAAAGTATGAGAACTTATTTGGCTAGATGAGAGGCTCTGGACTGAGGTATAAGGGGTAACGTTTCTTCGCGCGGAGAGTGACATACCGGCTCTGGCATGCAAAGGTAAGGAGGCGTATTTGTCATGTTTCTCCGAGAAAAATATTGTAATTACATGTCTTGTTATATGCATTTTATTTCCTTTGTGTGTACTGGGACAACATAAAAAAGCACATCAAAGGCAAATTGGACATAATTCAACACAAAACCCAAAAGATGGTCCAGACAAAATTGTTAGCATCCTCAACTTAATATTTGGTTGCACACCCTTTGGAATAAATAACTGCAATCAATCGCTTCCTATAACCTTCAACAAGCTTCTTATACCTCGCAACTGGAATTTTTTTTACCACTCTTCTTTGGCAAACTGCTCCAGGTCTCTTATCTTTGAAGCACGCCTTCTCCAAACAACAATTTAAAGATCTGCTCAATGGGATTTAGATCCGGACTCATTGCTGGCCACTTCACAATATTCCAGTACTTTGTTTCCATTCATTTCTGGGTGCTTCTTGCAGTATATTTGGGGTCATTGTCCTGCTGGGAGACCCATGACCTAGGATGTAAACCCCAGTTTCTGACACTGGGCACTTTCTCAGAAGGATTTTGGCTTACATACATTTTGGCAAACTACAGTCTAGCTTTTTGATGGTTTTTGTGTCAGCAGTGGGGTTTTCCTGGGTCTCCTGCCATAGCATTTCATTTAATTTAAATGTAGATGGATAGTTCGCGCTGACACTGATACATCCTGAGCCTGCAGGACAGCTTGAATTTCTTTCGAACTTGATTGGGGCTGCTTATCCACCACCCGTACTATCCTCCATTGCAACCTTTCATGAATTTTTATCTGCCATCCTTGTCCAGAGAGATTAACTACAGTGCAATGGGTTGTAAACTTCTTGATTATGTTGTGCACCGTGGACAAAGGAACATCAAGATCTCTGGAGATGGACTTGTAGATTGTTAATATTATTCAACAATTTTGGGTCTGAAGTCCTCAGACAGTTCTCTTCTCCTCTTTCTGTTCTCCGTGCTTAGTGTGGCACACACAGACACACAATGCAAAGATTGAGTCAACTTCTCTCCTTTTCATGTGGTTTCACGTATGATTTTCATTTTGGCTAACATAAGACAGCACCCCATAAAAATATATATTTAGTAGATGTGCAATGAAAACTAGAATCACAACATGTATTAAAAATACACTTAATAAAATTAAATAATGCATCCACACATTATAATACCTTGATACGGAACATTAGACTAATATTTAAATTGATAATTCTGAAGAGATATAAACACTACAATGTCTTCTTGTTGCACCTAACTGATACTGCCAAACCGCGGTGGCTGGCACCCTAAAGTACGATAATGGTGCCTCTGCTCATCAGTGGCTATCCCTATAATGTTCTATACCTCCCTAAAGTGTTAACAGATGGTCAAACAAATACATTTAATGGGGGCGAAAATAACCTATATTCATATATTTAACTAGGCCATGTATAAGGAAATTGGTACTTATTAGAGAATGTCTTGAGTGGCTCCCCATCAGGCTCATCAGGAGGCTTGATATAGATAAAATATGTCAGTTCATGCTATCCAGCACAGTGTGCCTTCCAGGCTAACGTGTCCTTGCTTAAATATCCCAAATAATCTAATCACACTTTCTAAACCACCCGTTTCCGTTCTTAGGGGTTTACTGTGTAAAGATAACAGACGATAGATTCTGTCTCCATTTATAAACAGCGCATGCGCTATTTGTATACAGAATAGAGGCACAGGGACCATAATTCCCTAAATAGCTAAAGCGCATGTCCAAACGTGGTGCAATACACACCAGACCGCAGTGTGTTTGGCTTACCGTTGAGCCGGATATCAATCACCCACGACTACGCATCCCCGGATGTATGCGTTCCTTGCTGGAGCGCATAGGTGAAATAGGCTGCACCTTATTGATAGAAAATGGGCATGCTATCCCATTTAGTATATACAAATGTATATATACAAACATATATATAAATTGCAATAATTTTCTGGGAGAAATACTTCATTTTCTGGAACAATTTTAATTGTGCCAACACTTTTGTCCATGAGCCATGACTGAATACATCTGCTACAGATGGATCTGGATAAGTTGGAAACTTGGGCTGAAAGGTGGCAGATGAGGTTTAACAATGATAAATGTAAGGTTATACACATGGGAAGAGGGAATCAATATCACCATTACACACTGAACGGGAAACCACTGGGTAAATCTGACAGGGAGAAGGACTTGGGGATCCTAGTTAATGATAAACTTACCTGGAGCAGCCAGTGCCAGGCAGCAGCTGCCAAGGCAAACAGGATCATGGGGTGCATTAAAAGAGGTCTGGATACACATGATGAGAGCATTATACTGCCTCTGTACAAATCCCTAGTTAGACCGCACATGGAGTACTGTGTCCAGTTTTGGGCACCGGTGCTCAGGAAGGATATAATGGAACTAGAGAGAGTACAAAGGAGGGCAACAAAATTAATAAAGGGGATGGGAGAACTACAATACCCAGATAGATTAGCGAAATTAGGATTATTTAGTCTAGAAAAAAGACGACTGAGGGGCGATCTAATAACCATGTATAAGTATATAAGGGGACAATACAAATATCTCGCTGAGGATCTGTTTATACCAAGGAAGGTGACGGGCACAAGGGGGCATTCTTTGCGTCTGGAGGAGAGAAGGTTTTTCCACCAACATAGAAGAGGATTCTTTACTGTTAGGGCAGTGAGAATCTGGAATTGCTTGCCTGAGGAGGTGGTGATGGCGAACTCAGTCGAGGGGTTCAAGAGAGGCCTGGATGTCTTCCTGGAGCAGAACAATATTGTATCATACAATTATTAGGTTCTGTAGAAGGACGTAGATCTGGGTATTTATTATGATGGAATACAGGCTGAACTGGATGGACAAATGTCTTTTTTCGGCCTTACTAACTATGTTACTATGTTACTATGTAATATATGCGAAGCCCTCTTGTCATAGTAATTCATATATAGAGTTAAGTATAATTCTATAGTACTTGATTGAGAAACATGGCAAATGTTGACAAATGCTGTAACTTTGTGTTCTTTTAAAATTAGGGTTGTAATTTTACTTTTATGCATTTATCTTTTTAATTAATGCATATATAATCAATAGTGAAATATGTCCTACATCAGACTAAAAATGTGCCCCATACATATCAGTCAAAACAAGCACAACTCTTTAATATGTCGGACATCCCGATTCTGCTTCCCCATGCAGGAAACTCAGGTTGTAGCAAGGTCTATGGCAGACAATTTCCAGAAAGTACTTTCCAGTATTTGCTCTGCCATCGACTATTATAGTAAAATAAAGCTCTTTGTCTTCTGCCCTGTCTTACATCTGCATCCCTGGTATATGAAGTATTAGATCAGACAGGATGGACTGCAGTGTGAGCAGCCTCGTCTTACCTCAGCACCTCTGTTATCTCCAGTATTAGATCAGATAGAGTGGACAGCAATGTGAGCAGCCTCTTCTTAAGCTTAAGTCACACTAAACAACTTACCAACGATCACGACCAGTGATACGACCTGGCCGTGATCGTTGGTAAGTCATTGTGTGGTCGCTGGGGAGCTGTCACACAGACAGCTCTCTCCAGCGACCACCGATCAGGGGAACGACTTTGGCATCATTGAAACTGTCTTCAACAATTCCGAAGTCCTCCTGCAGCACCCGGGTAACCAGGGTAAACATCGGGTTACTAAGTGCAGGGCCGCGCTTAGTAACCCGATATTTACCCTGGTTACCATTGTAAAAGTAAAAAAAAAACACTACATACTCACATTCCGATGTCTGTCACGTCCCACGGCGGCGTCCACAGGGTTAAAACTGCTTTCGGCAAGAGCGCTGCTAATGCACGCGCTGCTGCCGAGAGCTTCCCTGCACTACTGTGTCAGCGCCGGCAGTAACAGCGGTGATATCACCGCTGTGCTCTGCTTTACGGCCGGTGCTGACTCATTAGCAGTTTTATCCCTGTGGACGCGGGGGGACGTGACAGACATCAGAATGGGAGTATGTACTGTTTTTTTTTTTTTACTTTTACAATGGTAACCATGGTAAATATCAGTTTACTAAGCATGGCCCTGCTTAAGGATCCCTGCTATCTACCGTATTGAATCAAATAAACACAGTGGACAGCAGTGTGAGCAGCCTCTTACCTCAGCACCACTGGTATCAACCATATAAGATCAGATAGATATGGTGGACAGCAGTGTGAGCAGCCTCATCTTACCTCAGAACTTCTAGTTTCTCCTGTATTATACTATATAAGACATACAGGGTGGACAGCAGTGTGAACAGCCTCTTACTTAAGGATCTCTGCTATCTACCGTATTAGATCAGATAAACACAGTGGACAGCAGTGTAAGCAGCCTCTTACCTCAGCACCACTGGTATCAACCATATAAGATCAGATAGATATGGTGGACAGCAGTGTGAGCAGCCTCTTACCTCAGCACCACTGGTATCAACCATATAAGATCAGATAGACATGGTGGACAGCAGTGTGAGCAGCCTCATTTTACCTCAGAACTTCTGGTTTCTCCTGTATTATACTGTATAAGACATACAGGGTGGACTGCAGTGTGAGCAGCCTCTTACTTAAGGATCCCTGCTATCTACTGTATTAGATCAGATATATACAGTGGACAGCAGTGTAAGCAGCCACTTCTTACTTTAGCCTTCAGCACAGGGACGGACTGGTCATCTGGCTATTCTGGCAAATGCCAGAAGGGCCTGTCTGGTCATGTGCTGCCTTGTCTGCTACCTTATTAACAGAATCGGTGTTCTCTAGACATCTATACTGTTAAGAGTTGTGATGGAGCACAAAGTCGCTGACTCCGTCACTTACCCCAGAAGGCCACGGGGATCATTAGAAATATTGGTCTTGTAGTAAATCTTCCTTTCCTCCATGCAGGGTAATATTAGTAATATATCCCATCTGGTTCATGGGGACGGGGACAACATGGGCCTGTGTGATTTCAAATGCCAGGACTGAATATCAGCCCCAGTCCGTACCTGCTTCAGCATGTCCAGAATTGCATTAGAATATCCTGCAAACGAAGAGAGGAGAGTGAAGCTTTCTACTGCATATGCTCACAGACACATGCCCTCTTAACATGCTACAACAGGTTTCAGCCAGTGCAACAATCAGTGTCGCTCCTAGGAGGTGGGAATGCTCCCTACAGACACATTCACAGTCGGCAGCACAGCGCAGATGTAATCCACATTTCATTTATTATAACGAGCCAGTGCAACAAGACAGAGGTCATTTTAGTTCCGTAGTGGTTACCTCACTAGATAAAATAAGCATGAAGTGCTAATTAAAGGTAATTAGAAATGTATTTATAATGATATTTTTGTCTGTATTTATTATGTTCCCAGAAAAGCCCTTCAACCCCTTCCTGACAAAAGGCATACTAGCACGTCTCATATCAGGTCCTTGTATGGAGCAGGCTCAGCTTTATCAGGCAGAAGCCAGCTGTAAGGCATAGCTGGTATCTGCATGTAATTACAGCACCAGGAGCACGCTCTGATAGCCATAGTTTAACCAGTTAAATCTCTGACACCGGCATTTAAGTAGTATTATTTCCGATGCACCCTCACTGGCTTCCATGTGCTTCATGTGACATGATCACTGGTAACCGATGGGCTATCAAGGTAGCTTTTGATTCTCCTATGAAAACCAGCCCATGGGTTGACTTCATAGGAGAACATCTTGTTCAATATATACTTTTAGAGTAACCAATCAAACTATTACAGGTTTAAGTCCTCCAAGGAAACCAAAAATAAAAAAACCTTATCAAAAATCTTTAAAAAAAAATAAAAATTTCCAATAACCACCTTTTCTCATTACAAATGAAGAAATAATAATACAAAATAAAATGGACTATTTTATATTACTACATCTGAAAAAGTCGAATGTATGAAAAACCACACCAAAATCGGGTGGGTTTTTTTTGGTCACAACACCTCAAAAAAATAATGCAATGAAAAGTAATGACATTGTCATATCTACCCCAAAATGGAATCAATAAAAAAACATCAGGGGTGATTTAAACTTTTATATTTTTTTTATTTTTTCATATTTTCTTATACTTTTTTTTTTAACTTGTGCCATGCTTCAATAGCCTTCATTGGAGGCTAGAAGCTGGCATAGCCTGATCGCTCCTATGTAGCTGAATTACTGGCTTGCTATGAGCGACGACCACAGGGTGGCGCTCACAGCAAGCCGGCATCAGCAACCGTAGAGGTCTCAAGGAGAACTCTGGTTGCTATGCCGACACATCGCTGACCCCCGATCATGTGACGGGGTCGGCGATGCGCTCATTTCTGGCCCGATGGCCGGAAGTGCCGGTTAAATGCCACTGTCAGCATTTGACAGCGGCATTTAACTAGTTAATAGCGGCGGGTGAATCGCGATTTCACCCGCCGCTATTGCGGGCACATGTCAGCTGTTCAAAACAGTTGACATGTCCCGGCTTTGATGCTGGCTCAGCGCCGCAGCCTGCATCAAAGCAGGGGATCCGACCTCAACAGTAATAGTACGGCGGAGGTCGTGAAGGAGCTAACATCGTTAAGGTCATTTTTTGTTTACTTAGATGCATGTATTTCGGGCTAAAAATTATATTTAGCAATGGAGTTCCCTTAAACGTTTTGAACCATTTGGTTTTCAAAGCCTCTTCATTGCTGGATGCTGAACAAGTTACCTGAGAATCCATCTGTGAGCTCCATTCTACTGGAATGCTTGTGACCCTTTTTATCTGTTTTTTTAGCTCATCAGCTGATTTATGAGCATGAAGTTTAATTCAGCTTTGATGAGAGCAGCAGTCACATATCAGCTAGGAGGACATCAGAAACGGACTGATGAAAGAGTTACAATTTATTATTCTGCAGTCCGCAGCAGACAAACAACAGCTAAAGAAGGCAAAAGGTACAACATTTTCAATTACATCCAATTGCAAAATGATCTTTAGCCCAAAATACACGAATTCAGGAAAAAAAAACCACCCCAATTGTGTCCACCGTCTCAGTAAGGCGTTTTTTTTTCTTTCAAAGAAACCCCATTCAGTTCCGTGCTAGATCATTTTGAAGGATTTGACATTCAGGACACTTATTTATAGAATAGAACAGAAATCATCTAAAAATATTGTATAACAATATAAAAAACTTTAAAAAACAGATAGAAATTAATAAAATATGAAAATATAAAGACATATAAATAAATAAAATATAACATTAAAATAAATGAATGCAAATATAACTAATAAATATACATACCGTACTTAAATATGTTACTATTGGATGTCTTCTATGTTACTATTGGATGTCTTCCTGGAGCAGAACAATATTGTATCATACAATTAGGTTCTGTAGAAGGACGTAGATCTGGGGATTTATTATGATGGAATATAGGCTGAACTGGATGGACAAATGTCTTTTTTCGGCCTTACTAACTATGTAATATAAATAATAAATAAAAATATAAAAATATTTTCTGCAGAAACGGCCATGTTTTTGCGTTTCATAGCCACAGAGTTCAAAATGCAGCGCACAACGGTTTGATTCACTGACGGTGCCAATGTACTTTCCTACTCACTTCAGGTCCCAGCAGTTGGATACCCTGTGGCCAAGTTATTAAGGGAGGACCCATATGGAAAAAAAGAATTGTCAAAGCTAAAATCAAACTTTAAGAATTGGACTGATCATCATTATTAAAGAAAATGTGGCAACAGAAAATGATTTATTGTCTACATTTTCTAAATTATCTCCATCTAGTTTAAATTTTGGGTGATCTTCTTAATTTTCATTATCTTGTTTAAGACAAAATCCCGAAACTTCACCGTTTTATTTCAGGCCATTGAGTCTCATAATGTAACAATTTTCGAACATATTTTCTTAAAATCTTGATGTTTCTCTATTATTTCCCTTAGAAATGTATTAAAAAAATAGTCTACTAGGTGTTACAATTTATCCATATACCGGTAGTTGTTATTATAATTTAGTGATAAATTATATCATATTTTTGGCTCGATCTCAAACTTGATGGAAGAACGATTTGTAGGGAGCTTGATCTTGCACAGGCTTAGATAGGTCCATCGGTGTCTTCTCCATAAGTGGAACAGGCTGCCACGAGAGGTGGTGAGTTCTCCTTCAATGGAAGTCTTCAAACAAACGCTGGACAGACATCTGTCTGAGATGGTTTAGTGAATCCTGCATTGAGCAGGGGGTTGGACACGATGACCCTAACGGTCTTTTTTCAACTGTAACACTCTGTAATTGTAGGAGACTGGGTTTTTATAAAGCTGGAAAATTTTCATCACCCGGGCCTTTCCTAACAATGATATTAAACAAACCATAACTCTAACAGGTTAATTAAGGTCTAAAACCTTGGTCAAAGTTATCTGAGCACTCAACAATCCAAGGGTGCCCAAACTTTAACATCGACCCATTTTCATTTTTGTAATTTTTAAAATATATAAAAATGACAATATAATTTTTTGTGCCCAAAATACAAAGGAAATGTGTCATCTTTAACTTTAGGCCTTTTAGAGATAATTTAATTTTCAACTTGCTTAACTGTTCACAATAACAATAATTTTGACCAGGGGTGCACAAACGTTTACATTCCACTGTATTAAGAGGACTAAAAGTTTGATGGGAGTGCTTCTTTAAGTTATATATTAACCCCTTCACCCCAAAGCCTGTTTTCACCTAAGTGACAGGGCCAATTTTTACAATTCTGACCACTGTCACTTTATGAGGTCATAACTCTGAAACGCTTCAACGGATCCTGGTGATTCTGACACTGTTTTCTCGTGACATATTGTACTTCATGATAGTGGTAAAACTTCTTCGATATGACTTGCATTTATTTGTGAAAAAAACAAAAATTTGTCGGAAATTATGAAAATTTAGCAATTTTCAAACTCTTAGTTTTTATGCCCTTAAATTAGAGAGTTATATCACATAATATAGTTAATAAACAACATTTCCCACATGTCTGCTTTACATCAGCACAATTTTGGAAACATAACTTTTTTTTGTTAGGACGTTATAAGGGTTAAAAGTTGACCAGCGATTTCTCATTTTTGCAACAAAATTTGCAAAACCATTTTTTTACGGACCAACTCACACTTGAAGTGACTTTGAGGGATCTATATGACAGAAAATGCCCAAAAGTGACACCATTCTAAAAACTGCACCCCTCAAGGTACTCAAAACCACATTCAAAAAGTTTATTAACCCTTCAGGTGTTTCACAGGAATTTTTTGAATGTTTAAAAAAATTGAACATTTAACTTTTTTTTTCACAAAATGTTTACTTCAGGTCCAATTTGTTTCATTTTACCAAGGGTAACAGGAGAAATTGGACCACAAAATTCGTTGTACAATTTGTCCTGAGTACGCCGATACCCCATATGTGGGGGTAAACCACTGTTTGGGCACATGGCAGAGCTCGGAAGGGAAGGAGCGCCATTTGACTTTTCAATGCAAGATTTGCTGGAATTGAGATCGGAGCCCATGTCACGATTGGAGAGCCCCTGATGTGCCTAAACAGTGGAAACCCCCACAAGTGACACCATTTTGGAAAGTAGACCCCCTAAGGAACTAATCTAGATGTGTGGTGAGCACTTTGAACCTCCAAGTGCTTCACAGAAGTTTATAATGTAGAGCCGTAAAAAAAATTTTTTTATTAATTTTCACAAAAAATGATCTTTTTGCCCCAAATGTTTTATTTTCCCAAGGGTAAAAGGATAAATTGGACCACAAAAGTTGTTGTGCAATTTGTCCTGAGTACGTCGATACTTCATATATGGGGATAAACCACTGTTTGAGCGCATGGCAGAGCTCGGAAGGGAAGGAGTGCCATTTGACTTTTCAATGCAAAATTGGCTGGAATTGAGATCGGACGCCATGTCGCATTTGGAGAGCCCCTGACGTGCCTTAACAGTGGAAACCCCCCACAAGTGACCCCATTTTGGAAAGAAGACCCCCTAAGGAACTTATCTAGATGTGTGGTGAGCACTTTTAACCCCCAATTGTTTCACTAAAGTTTAGAATGTAGCATTGTGAAAATTAAAAAATCATTATTTCTTTCCACAAAATGATGTTTTAGCCCGCAATTTTTTTTCCCAAGGGTAACAGGAGAAATTGGACCACAAATGTTATTGTCCAATTTGTCCTGAGTACGCTGATACCCCACATGTGGGGGGGAACCACCGTTTGAGTGCATGGCAGAGCTCGGAAGGGAAGGAGCACCGTTTGAAATGCAGACTTAGATGGAATGGACTGCAGGTGTCATGTTGCATTTGCAGAGCCCCTGATGTACCTAAACAGTAGAAACCCACCACAAATGACCCCATATTGGAAACTATACCCCCCAAGGAACTTATCTAGATGTGTTGTGAGAGCTTTGAACCAACAAGTGTTTCACTACAGTTTATAACGCAGAGCCGTGAAAATAAAAAATATTTTTTTTTCCACGAAAATGATATTTTATCCCCTATGTTTTTGTTTTCCCAAGGGTAACAGGACAAATTGGACCCCAAAAGTTGTTGTCCAACTTGTCCTGAGAACGCTGATACCCCATATGTTGGGGGGAACCACTGTTTGGGTGCACGGCAGAGCTCGGAAGGGAAGGAGCGCCATTTGAAATGCAGACTTAGATGGATTGGTCTGCAGGCGTCATGTTGCATTTGCAGAGCCCCTGATGTACCTAAACAGTAGAAACCCCCCACAAGTGACCCCATATTGGAAACTAGACCTCCCAAGGAACTTATCTAGATGTGTTGTGAGAGCTTTGAACCAACAAGTGTTTCACTACAGTTTATAACGCAGAGCCGTGAAAATAAAAAATATTTTTTTTTCCACGAAAATGATATTTTATCCCCTATGTTTTTATTTTCCCAAGGGTAACAGGACAAATTGGACCCCAAAAGTTTTTGTCCAACTTGTCCTGAGAACGCTGATACCCCATATGTTGGGGGGAACCACTGTTTGGGTGCACGGCAGAGCTCGGAAGGGAAGGAGCGCCATTTGAAATGCAGACTTAGATGGATTGGTCTGTAGGCGTCATGTTGCATTTGCAGAGCCCCTGATGTACCTAAACAGTAGAAACCCCCCACAAGTGACCCCATATTGGAAACTAGACCCCCCAAGGAACTTATCTAGATGTGTTGTGAGAGCTTTGAACCAACAAGTGTTTCACTACAGTTTATAACGCAGAGCTGTGAAAATAAAAAATATTTTTTTTCCACGAAAATGATATTTTATCCCCTATGTTTTTATTTTTCCAAGGGTAACAGGACAAATTGGACCCCAAAAGTTGTTGTCCAACTTGTCCTGAGAACGCTGATACCCCATATGTTGGGGGGAACCACTGTTTGGGCACACAGGAGAACTCGGAAGGGAAGGAGCCCTGTTTTACTTTTTCAAAGCAGAATTGGCTGGAATTGAGATCGGACGCCATGTCGCGTTTGGAGAGCCCCTGATGTGCCTAAACAGTGGAAACCCCCAATTATAACTGAAACCCTAACCCCAACCCTAACCCTAGCCCTAACCCTAACCCTAGCCCTAGCCCTAACCCTAGCCCTAACCCTAGCCCTAACCCTAGCCCTAGCCCTAACCCTAGCCCTAACCCTAGCACTAATGGGAAAATGGAAATAAATACATTTTTTTACATTTTATTATTTTTCCCTAACTAAGGGGGTGATGAAGGGGGGTTTGATTTACTTTTATAGCATTTTTTTGGCGGATTTTTATGATTGGCAGCTGTCACACACTAAAAGACGCTTTTTATTGCAAAAAATAGTTTTTGCATTACCACATTTTGAGAGCTATAATTTATCCATATTTTGGCCCACAGAGTCATATGAGATCTTGTTTTTTGCGGGACGAGTTGACGTTTTTATTGGTAACATTTTCGGGCAGATGACATTTTTTGATCGCTTTTTATTCTGATTTTTGGGAGGCGGAATGAACAAAAACCAGCAATTCCTGAATTTCTTTTAGGGGGGGAGTTTATACCGTTCCACGTGTGGTAAAATGGATAAAGCAGTTTTATTCTTCGGGTCAGTACGATTACAGCGATACCTCATTTATGTAATTTTTTTATGTTTTGGCGCTTTTACGCAATAAAAACTATTTTATATAAAAAAATAATTGTTTTTGCATCGCATTATTCTGAGAGCTATAACTTTTTTATTTTTCTGCTGATGATGCTGTGTGGCGGCTTTTTTTTGCGGGACAAGATGAGTTTTCAGCGGTACCATGGTTATTTATATCCGTCGTTTTGATCGCGTGTTATTCCACTTTTTGTTCGCCTGTATGATAATAAAGCGTCGTTTTTTGCCTTGTTTTTTTTTTTTTTTTTGCGGTGTTCACTGAAGGGGTTAACTAGTGGGACAGTTTTATAGAGCGGGTCGTTACGGACGCGGCGATACCAAATATGTGTACATTTATTGTTTTTTTTTTTTTTTACATAAATAAATGGATTTATTGGGAAATGTTTTTTTTTTTTGGGGGGGGATTTTTTTTTATTTTTTTTTTACACATTCTATTTTTTTTTTTTTTAACTTTCTAACATTGTCCCAGGGTGGGACATCTCTGTATTAGATCAGATCGTTGATCTGACACTGTGCATAGCACACTGTCAGATCAACGATCTGACAGGCAGTTCAGCTGGCTTTCCAGCGCCTGCTCTCAGCAGGCGCCGGCTAGCCAGGTCACTTCATGACCCGGAAGGAGTCCGGCGGCCATCTTGGATCCGGGGACTCCTTCCGGGTCACCGGAGCAACGCGATCTCATTGCGTTGCTCCGGTGGGAGAGCGCAGGGAGCCCCCGTCCCTGCGCGATCCCCCTCTATGCCGCTGTCACTACTGACAGCGGCATCAGAGGGGTTAAATGCCCGCGATCGGCGATAGCGCCGATCGTGGGCATTGCTGCGGGGTGTCAGCTGTCATATACAGCTGACCCCCGCACCCGATCACCGCGGCGCTCAGCGCGAGACCGCGGTGATCGGTGCGCCGTACTAGTACTGCTGCTGGCACTAATGCAGTGCCGGCAGCGCAGTACTAGTACGGCGCATGTCGCGAAGGGGTTAAAGTTACCTTAGCAGATACTGAGAGATACTGTTATTGTTCCCCGGTAGGGTTGAGCGACCTTTACTTTTATAGGATCGGGTCGGGTTTCACGAAACCCGACTTTTGAAAAAGTCGGGTCGAGTGAAATCGGCCGATCCTATAAAAAAGTCGGGGTCGGGGTCGGACGAAACCCGAAACCCAATGCAGTGCATTGGGTTTCCATGGTTCCCAGGGTCTGAAGGAGCGGAAACTCTCCTTCAGGCCCTGCGATCCATATTTTAGTGTAAAATAAAGAATTAAAATAAAAAATATCGCAATACTTACCCTCTGACGCGCCCTGGTACTAACCGGGAACCTTCCTTCCTTAGAATCAGCCTTCACGTCGCGGTGACGTCGCGGCTTGTGATTGGCCGCGCGGCCGCCCATGTGACCGCTCGCGTGGCCAATCACAAGCCGCGACGTCACCCGCGACGTCACCGAAGGTCCTGGAAGGGCTGATTCTTAGGAAGGAAGGCTGCCGGAAAGAAGCAGGGCGCGTCCGAGGGTGAGTATACACCTAATAGGAATATACTCACCCTCGGATGCGCCCTGCTTCTTTCCGGCAGCCTTCCTTCCTAAGAATCAGCCCTTCCAGGACCTTTGGTGACTTCGCGGGTGACGTCGCGGCTTGTGATTGGCCACGCGAGCGGTCACATGGGCGGCCGCGTGGCCAATCACAAGCCGCGACGTCACCGCGACGTCACCGCAGGGTCCTGGAAGGCTGATTCTAAAGAAGGAAGGTTCCCGGTTAGTACCAGGGCGCGTCAGAGGGTAAGTATTGCGATATTTTTTATTTTAATTCTTTATTTTACACTTAAATCTGAATTCCGATACCAATTCCCGATATCTTAAACATGACCTTGCCAAAAGTCGGCGACTTTTGAAAAATTTCGACCCGTTTCGCTCAACCCTATTCCCCGGATTCTGACGCTATTCACAATATGCTCGGCACACTTCATTAAACAGCATTTCTGCCGCCTGTGGCAAAATGTCTTGTCCAAGAGAGTGCGTTACTGGCCCCGTGGCTCTGGCATCCATCCTTCACATTTTGTGTCACGGCGGGTGTCAGTATCGGCTGAGCGGTTTCTAGTCTATATGTGTGCGTTACTTAATTTTATCACCTCGTCTTTCTAAGAAAAAAATGAGTAATTTTTCCGTCTTTCGGTGCAAAGAGAAAAAAATGGGTGTAACACAGTGATTATTCCTCTTTTTTCAATTTATTATGTATGCCAGGAAATGAAATTGATATCATGATAAAATTGTATTAGACTGCCGGTGAAAGGAGACATTTCACAATTCACAAAATTCTTTAGTGGAGAAGTAGCTTTTTAGCTCTTTCTGGAGGAGTGATAAAAATGTGTAATGTGCTGCACAAATTGTTCACCGTGTAACTGTATTGATGAACGGAGTATGAATTTTCTCTCTGCTCCATGCTATGATGTGTTTCCAAATACAGTAAAGGGATTGAGATGTGAGATTTATGACTCATTGTTGTAGCTTCTTGTATCACAATGGTCCTTTGAGCAGCCATTACTATTATTGAAATATAAAAATCATATAAACTTCCCCTAAAAATTCACTTTTATTGTTAAAAACAGGCAAACTCAAACCACCTAAAGTGACAAACAAGAAACGAACAAGTGCTCAAAAACAAAAATCCCAAAACCTAATGGGGATATCTAGTCCACCCTATTGAAGTCACCTATATCGCCCCTACCTGGCTGCGGAGGTAGACGCCCTAGGGGGAAACGTATTGGCGCCCCCGCTCAACGATGGCTGACCCTAGAGGCCCTGATACACCCTGCAGCCACTAATGAGAGCCTCTACTTGCAAGCTAGAGGGTCCCCTGTCACTAGACAGTAAAATACCTATACTAGGGAAGACCTAGGTCCCCAAATAAATTTAAAAACATTGAATGAACACATGGCGGCACACAACTGAAGGATAGTGGGTGAAAACCAATTTTGCGGTGGAAAAAATATTACTTGGATGCAGATACTCTCCTTGTTTATACCACAAACAGCCAATACTTGGCCCTTATATCCTTATATTGTGAGTTTGTCCACTAATGTCTACCGCATGCATATAGAGAATACCGCCTTCACTTGATGAAACACATATGCCAACAATTCAAAGCAGCATAGATTGCTGTATAAAAGCATATAATGTGAAAAGTCTCAGTACTCATCCCTTAATGCATTCGCAGTGGTTCACCGTCCGCCATCATAAACTAGCGCCTTGACGCGTTTCGCCAATTAAGGCTCATCAGGAGGCCTGATCCCTTGATAACCAGTGTCATCACATCAGATGGATAGCTCATATATTGAAATATACATGTTTGGTAGCCGACACTTGCGTAAAGACTTATTCCCATCTTTACAGGTTATTATCACGTATCCTTAATACAGATGATAACTTGCCGATTGTTGGTGGGAGGATTCAGCCATTGGAACCTGCATCAATCCTTAGGTCTTGCGGAGCCCCTTTCTCAGAATCTTGGTAGGTCAAAAGTTCGAAGACTGACTCAAATTTTTAGTTTTAACAAAGTTTACTGCTTCAGTGTTTTTTTAATCTTTTAGTCGAATATTTCTGTGGTTACTGAAGTACAATCATAAGAATTTCATACGTTTTTACATTTTTCTTGCCCAATACATCAAGTTTCTGCAAAGTCTCAATATTTACAGTGTTGGCCTTTATTCTTCAAGTCTTCTACAATTCACCCAGACGTGCTGGATATCGACTTCTGGGCCCAATCCTGGTATTTTGATGACACAGTCTTGTCTAATCAGTGCTTGGAGTTTATCACACCTCCTGTGTTTTTGTTCGTCTACCCACTTTTTGCGGATATACCACAGGTTTTCAATGGGATTGAGATCTTGGGAGTTTCCAGGCCATGGACCCAAAACTTTAATATTTTATTCACTGCTTAGAAACCACTTTTTCCTTGTGACATGGTCTCCATCTTGCTGGAAAAAAACATTGTTTATCACCAAATTGTTTCAAGATTGTTGAGACAAGTTGCTCTTGATGGATGATTAGATCCACTCTTCATTCATGGCTGTATTCTTAGGCAAACATTGGTAGTGAGCCCCTTCCATGGATGAAAAAACCCCCCACACATGAATGATGTCAGGATGCTTTACTGTTGGAAGGACACAAGAATCATGGCAGTGCTTTTTTTCTCCAGGAAATCATTCTTCCAGATGTCCCATACAGTCAGAAGGGGACTTCATTAAAGTTCTTGTCTGGTCTTAGGGTAGAAGTCTGCAATCACTATAAGTGACTGCAGACTTGTGAATCCTCAAAGCACGTACACAGTGATGAGCGAGTGTGCTTGTTACTCGAGATTTTCGAGCATGCTCAAGTGTTCTCCGAGTATTTTAGTCATGCTTGGAGATTATGTTTGAGTCGTCGCAGCTGCATGATTTGCGGCTGCTAGACAGCCTGAATAAATGTGGAGATTCCCTAACAAACAGGCAATCCCTGAATATGTTCAGGTTGTCTAACAGCTGCAAATCATGCAGCTGCGGTGACTCAAACATAATCTCCAAGCGCACCCAAAATACTCAGAGAACACCCTAGCATGCTTGGAAATCTTGAATAATGAGTACACTCGCTCATCACTAATGTTGACAAGTGTTAGGTGTCAAGTTCCCGCCTCCACACAGGGGGAATCTTGAACCATGTCCGCTGCGGTCTCCCATTCTTCTCCAGCCACAGTGGAGCCTGCTCAGCGGAGACATCAGTCCCAGCGTCTGGCTCAAGCTGATACTGTGCCACTGGTTACTGCTGCATTTCCAGGCTCTGCCTTTGTAGCCAGCACTGATCAACAGTGAGCAGGTCTTTCTGGGACTAAGTCCTGCTTTTCCCATTCTGAGCATGCCCACGGGATGACCTCTGATTGGAGGTCGGGGGTCACATGCTCAGGTCCTGTTGCACCTCCTATTGGACCATCTGGAAGGTCCCATAACACTACTGCTATAAAAGGTTTGCATGGCCGCTCGGCCATGCGCTAGTGTATACTTGAAAACGTGTGTGTTTGCAGATGTGTGAAAGTCGCTCATTAATCATCCCCCTTCCTAGTGTTGTTGACTGTTTGCGTATGGTGGATGCTTGCTATCTAGCACCCGACAGTGCTATCTGCACCTAACACACGATACAGCGTCTTATTGCTGTGACAGCCAGTGTGGCGCCGTGCGCTATTAGAGCGCTTTCCAGACCCAAGTCTGGTTGGTTAGTGGCGTCCGCCAGAGCGTCACTGCACGCACTCTTGCACATTAAATTATTATTTCAGTTAAACTCTGACACCCCAGTAGTGGTGTCAAGCGCAAGAGGTCTAGCGGGATTCTTTCCCTGTGTCTTGGGATAGAGTTCTGTGACTCCTTGCTTGCGCTCTTTGTGCGGTACTGCGGCCCTGTGACGCAACAGGGTTCACTTCCTTCATACCAGGTGAAGCTAACCCATGTGTGTATCCCCATTATACTGCCATATGGAACATCATTACTCAGCAGCAGGTTCCATCTCTGCACGGTGGACCCCGGGCTACGAACGCACCTTATACCATCTTCCTAATTATTTGGTGCGTTCTGCTAGCCCTAACAAAAAGTATGTGATTTGCATACATGTGGTCACATGCCGACTAGACATGCACGGCCTTGCTCAACAGAAGGGTTTTGTGTAAGACTGGACACGTCTAGTCAGAATGTAGCAAATTCAAATCAAATACTTGTAGCCACAAAACAGCCCATTCCTGTGTGCGCGCTGTGAAGATTCACAAGTTTGCAGTCACATAGAGTGACACATAGTCAATGACAGCCATAGCTCAGACAGAAGGGTAAGCGGTGTTAGTGAGTCACTGACATTGCCCATGGATCAACTTGCATCCTATTCATTACTGACAATCAGCTGTGCATCCGTTACTTTTCATTGTAGCCCTGCTCTGTGTAGCAGAGGCGATCAGATGATCACAACTTCTAGTCTACCATGGAGAGTATTGAAGGAAATGTAAAGTAAAAAAAGGTTTTTAAAAATATAAAAAAAAATACAAGTTTAAAGTTTCCCATTCGCCCCACTTAATATAAAACAATTAAAAAAATAAAAATACACATATTTGGTATCGTCGCGTTCAGAATCGCCAGATCGGTAAATGGCATAACATGAAAAACAGTCAAATGCAATAACAGGCAATCCAAAACATCATATATACACAAAAATGGTATCAATAAAAACATCAGCTCGGCACGAAAAAAATAAGCCCTCCCAAGACCCCAGATCATGAAAAATGCAGACGGTATGGGTCTTGGAAAATTACGCAATTTTTTTTCCCAACTTAAATAAAAAAGAACCTAGATATGTTTGGTAACTATGACCAACCTGGAGAATCATAATGGCTGGTCATTTTTAGCATTTGGTGAACATGATTAAAAAAAATCATGGACTTGCACTTTTTTTGTAATTTCACAGCATTTGGATTTTTTTTTCAGTTTTCCAGTACACTATATGGCAAAACTAATGGTGCTGTACAAAAGAACAACTCGTTCCGCAAAAATCAAGCCCTCACATGACCATGTTGACTGAAAAATAAAAAAAAATATGGCTCTGGGAAGAAGGGGAGAGAAAAACAGGAACGCAAAAACGAAAAATGGCCCGGAGGTGAAGAAGGTTAATATAAAACCTGATAGAAATAATAGGTCGGTTTCTAAAGACATATTTCTTTTTATTACATGTTTAAGTGGGACATTTTGAGTTCATCTACAATATATATATATATATATATATATATATATATATATATATATATATATATGTAAAAAAATGTTTAAAACCAAATTGATGTTTAAAGGGGAACTTTAGCATCTCATTAAAATTAGAAAATGACTTGCAGCTATAGGGATATCATATTTTACAGTGAGAATTTTAGGAGAAGGTTTAGAAGAGCATGAGATGCGTTTGATACACATTACAATGAATTTGGAGTGAGTGCACTTATAGTGGATGCAACTGACCTTGCAGTGTTAGATGTTGCCCTTAAAGCCAGATCACGAGATATGAGAATTTCACGGACTCGGGTCTAGGTATAAAGATACTGAAGGGTTACTGTGGAAGAGAGGCAAAGTTCTCGGGTCGGGTGAAATTGCTATAATTTGTCATTTACAATAGCTGTCAGTCTTTCACATGACATGACCTGATCCAATCTATCATCTACCAATTTGCAATGGTATAAAATAAGATTGTGCCATTGATTTGCAATGTTCCATCTTGCAGGAGCCATGACGTAAGTAAAAAAATATTCTTTAAGAATGTGCAATCAATGTGAATAATAGCAGCCGGCGGTATACAGTATCTAAAGATGTATGTTTATTTAAAGGGGAAAAGACAAAAAATGCTATTAGCATTTTTCTTCCAAATAAGGTTTAATATTACCGTGCAAATGCATAAATCAGGTTTCTCCTATGGTTTCTCTTACAGGTCAGATATTGGATTTCGTTATATGATACGGCCAGCTCTACCCTACCTACTGTATCCTCACCCATCCCTTGTAGATTGTGAGCCCTCGCGGGCAGGGTCCTCTCTCCTCCTGTACCAGTTGTGACTTGTATTGTTCAAGATTATTGTACTTGTCTTATTATGTATACCCCTCCTCACATGTAAAGCGCCATGGAATAAATGGCGCTATAATAATAAATAATAATAATATATATATATATATATAGCAAAAATAACAAATCAAATCAAATTATAAAACCACACAAAATATGTCATGTCTGTGAAAGTATTTTGAGTTCTAAAAATATAGATTTATATATCATTATTATGGCAAAATATAGATTTTTTTTTATTCCCAAAAGAAAAAATGGAAAAATGACCGGCACTGAACAAGCTGTCACTGATCAAACCAACTGCACGTGTGATCCACAATAGCTAGACGGACTTCGTTTCCACAGAAGCTAGGGCGGTGCTTTGCATACACAGTCAATGATCCAAACGCATAAAGAGAGGAAAAAAATGCAGCACTCACCCGAATTCTTCAAATAACTTGATGTCCTTTATTTAGCATGACAAGCCATTCCGGACGTGGCGCAGCATAGACAGGAGTGTAGAGGGGAGCGAGAGGGTGAAGAGACAAAAGAGACAACGGCCGTTTCGCGCAGAGGCGCTTCTACGGGTCCATGTAGAAGCGCCTCCGCGCGAAACGGCCGTCGTCTCTTTTGTCTCTTCACCCTCCCGCTCCCCTCTACACTCCTGTATATGGCGCACCATGTCCGGAATGGCTTGTCATGCTAAATAAAGGACATCAAGTTATTTGAAGAATTCGGGTGAGTGCTGCATTTTTTTCCTCTCTTCATGCGCTTAGATTTTTTTTATTATTTTGCTTTATTTTGCAATTTATTGTGACCATTTTGCCTTGTCTTCCAGAATTCCATTGAAAGAGTTGGTTAAAGAGTTCACCTAAACTCGCAAGTGACGAGAGCTGTCACTTTTACTAGAGAGAGGCTAAGGTCAGACGACAGTTTTGTCCGCATCCGAGAAAAACATGTTAATCAGACTCTGATCAGAGTTTGATCAGAATCGGATCCATATTTCTTGGAGACCGAAAAAAAGTTTCCCCACATTCTCCTTTCCGACAGTCCGTGAAAATTGGACTGTACGCGGATGTCATCAGATGTTTTTCACAGACCCTTAGACTTGCATTAGTGATTTTGAGATTTTAATCTGACACTCAGATCAAAATCAGACATGCCAATGAGTTTTTCCTCTGACCACTTGGTCCGAGTAAAAATATTGAACATGTGCACAGCCCCGCAGAATAATATGGGTACGAGTGCTATCTGTGAAAACCATCTGATTTAAAACGTTGAAATCGATAAGTGTGCAGTCACTTACCTTACCAGATAGATCCAAGAGATGAATTTAATATACTGTATATGTCATTTATATTGTGACATTTGATGAGAGATTCACTTTAATCTAAGTTCTCAACGCTCTTAGATTAGTTACAAATCAAAAAGCATAGGGCAAAGGAGTATAAACCTGGCCTAAATGAGAGATGATGTTCTAGAATATAGTTTTCCTCACTTTGAACATTAGCAAAACCAAGACACATTAGTAGACTATTGACAATATTTGCTAATTAAAAATGGGACATAAACTACATCTATGAACCAGAAGTGAAGATGAAGAAGAGGCAAGTGAAGTCCCCAATTCTGTTTGCCAATTGTTGCAGTGGCAAAGTTTCGTAAGTTCATCCTACCAGACCCCATCAATTTTTGGGATCAATTACTCATTAGTGCTTTCGAATGACTAATACTTTTTATGATAAATGTTTGCAATCAATTTGAAAATCTGTTTAATGATTTGCCAGTAGCTTTCTCCGTCCTTTTGTACAATCTTGACCATTCTTAAAACTGAGAGTCTTGAAACTCTTCAAGTGCTGATAGTAAATACCTAGGTTCAGTACAGTTTGAAGCTTGATGTTAAAAGCCTATTATGTAAATGTTCCTGGCAATCTTGATTATAATTATACATAACGAGTCCACCTCTCCTATTTCGATATCCAGTCTAATTGTTTTATTTGTTTAATTGAGTTATTTACTTTCTTTCGATGATAGTCACAGTTAACGTGTTGAGGCCAGATGGACGTGGGAGGGATGCAGCTGGTAATCATGTCGGCCATTGTGGTTTTTAAACTGATTGGTTGTTAATAATTGTTAAGTAGAACAATGTATGTATCTAGCGGTGGACACTGACAGTGAAGGGCCCCTATGTAGGACTTGTGTCTGGGTCCTCCTGCCAAGGCCCATCCATATAAACATATTACATTATAGGGGTTGTCCACTACTAGGATAACCCCTTCTTAAACTAAATGTTCGTCCCCGATAAAATAACAAAGCCTATACTCAACTCCTATGCAGCTCTGTTCCGGCCGTGTCGGCACTCGCTCTCCCCGGGGCCGTGATGGAGTGTTGTGACATGTGATGCTCGGCGCCCAATCAGCACTGGTGTCACTGTCTCCACCTTCAGACAAACTGACCATGAAAAGGAAGCCAGAGATCGGCTAATCCCGCACTTCCTCTTTATGTTCAATTTGTCCAAAGGTGGAGACAGTGACGCCAGCACTGATTGAGCGCCGGCATCACATGTCATTACACTGCACCACAGCCCCGGAACTGTGAGTGCTGACACCGCAGGAACACAGCCGGCACGGGAGGCGAGTATAGGCTTTATTATTTTATGGGGTTCAAATATTTAGTTTGAAAAAGGGTTGTCCTAGTAGTGGATGCCTTTAATCTAATTAGGGGAAAAAAATCACTATTTTTCTGCTATTTACCAGTGTAACGATGGCTGGTGCTTCTGGGTATGCTGCCGGCTCACCTCCTAAGCCCCCTGAGAACATGAGGACCCAACATAGAACATACCATTATTTCCTATGATGCAAAAGGGTTACATTTATATAAAGTGTTTTAACAGTTCTGAGTCATTCAGATGATTGTACATTCCGTCCATGTGCTGTTCATTGAGCGCAGGCAGGACACTAAGTCATCTGAATGAGTCAGTGCACACATACAGTTTTTCTTATGATTCAACGGTCTGTGTGATCGAAAGCAGCATGTACCAGTCTGGTGTTTATAGACCAGGTAAGGGCACGTTATTAGCAGGCGGCATTGGGCTCCTTTGCTATTCACACAGAGCCGGACACATCTGCAATTTGGGGACATGACTGCTCTTCAGTCAGGTCACCACTGCTCACAACATGTTCATTAACCCCTTCACCCCCGGGCGATTTTCTATTTTTTCGGTTTCATTTTTTTGCTCCCCTTCTTCCAAGAGCTATAACTTTTTTTTTATTTTTTTTTGTTCACATCGCCATATAAGAGCTTGTTTTTTTGCGGCACCAGTTGTACTTTTGAATGACAACATTCATTCTACCACACGATGTAGTGGAAAATAGGAGAAAAAAAATTCCAAGTGCATTGAAATTGCAATAAAAAGTGCAATTCCGCAATTGTTTTTTTTTTTTCTTATTTACCATGTTCACCATATAGTAAAACGGACCCGATGATATGATTGTCCAGGTCAATACGAGTACGGAGGTACCAAACACGTATAATTTATTTTTATTTAAATGGTGAAAACAAAATTGGAAATTTGGTAAAGAAAAATCGTTCATGTGTCACCATTTTCCGAGACCCAGAGAACCATAACATTTACGTTTTTTGTATCTGGGGTGGTGCGAAGGCTTATTTTTTGCACACTGAGTGGACGCTTTTACTGATACCACGATAGGGTGGATACTATGTTTTGATTGCCATCTATTGCAATCTTGCGGTGGCCATTTTTTTTCTCGTTATGTCGTTTACGAATCAAACTAATTTATTTTATATTTTGATAGATCAGACTTTTTACGATCACAGGGATATCAAACATGTGTATTTTTTTTTAGCTGCGTTATTTTTAATGCTGCAAAAGGAGGGTTATTTGAACTATTATATACAGTTTATTTATTTCATTTTTTTAAATGTACTTTTAACTTTTTACTTTCCTTAATTGTCCCCTTAGTGGAAATAAAGCTGTGAGCATCCGATTGCTTGTGCTGTACAAATACATAGCACTGCATCAGCATTACTATGTATAGTGAAAATCACGATCGCCTGTGAACGGCAGCTAAACGCTGACTTTCACAGGAGAAACTTCATGACGAGCATGGAGGTCTACAACAGACCCCCACCGGCAGCCACCGGCTCTAAGATGGATCATGACAGATCAGGCCCCTTCTCCTTCGGGGTGCTCTGAAACCAATGTATATGTGTATTTTTAATTTCAATTAAATTTTATATATTTTTAATATTATATATTGATATAATTGATTTTTCATACAAAGGCCCCAATTCAATAAAGCAATTTAGCTAGAATTCTGGCGTAAATTGCTTTCAAATCTTTTAAGATTTTTGTGCAACATGGAGTTACACAGCAAATTTTGACTCTTGGAGTTTTCGTGACAGTTTCTCCCAGCTGCACTAAAAAGATTTTTCACTCCTGATGATTCTGCATTTGAGAATCCCCAGTGCATGCTGGGATACTCAAACAGGACTTATAAAAAAGTTATAAATGTAAGAAAATAAAAAAAATCACTGCCAAACACAGGGGTAAAAAATGTGTTTGATTTAAAGTGGCTTCAGCTCCCCTTTCTTTGTAGGTTTACTGTAATTTTTGGAAATGCCTACAATATTTGGATCAGGAATATTTGTATTAAAAAACAGAACAGACAAGGGATATCAGAATTTTCTAGTAATGAACTATTGCTTAAAAGAAAACATTGCATCATGTTAGTCTTTTATTTATTGCTTAGACAATATTCACACAAATATATCTTTGGCAATTGTGCAACTGACTAGTGATGAGCAAATTACATTGTTGCTCGGGTCTCCCCGATCCTGCTCGAGTGATCTCCGAGTATTTGTTAGTGCTAATTCATGCAGCTGAGGCGAGGAAAACTAAATCTCTGACCACTAACAAATACTCGGAGATCACCCGAGCATGCTTGGGGAGACCCAAGCAACAATGCTATTCATCCATCACAACTGACCAATGTTAGTCAATGTGGACATAATCTGCAGATGTGACTTGGTAACTACATGTTCCTGAAGGCTGTCAACCACAGAGTGACGTAACTAGAGTCCTATGGGCCTTGCTGCAAAATTTGGATCTGGATCCCAATCAATGTGTTGGTCAGATCTAAGGGTTCTCGTAACATTGTACTCTGTTCTAACCCCTATTCCCTGTCCCCCTTTCTGTGATAGCATCCCCGTCTTGGCCCCTAAACTGTAATAATCTTTCCCTTCCTTTCATCTATCCTGTAATAATGTCTCCTATCCTGGATGTCATACTTTAATATTATCCTCCCTCCTGTAATAATGCGCCCCATCCTATTATAATGTTCCCCATCCTGTAATAAGGTTTACTGTCCTCCATCCAGTAATAATGCCCCCCATCCAGTAATAATGGTCCATCCTGGCCCCTTCCTGTAATAATGTCCCCTGTACTGGCCCTTATCCTGTGATAATGGCCCTGTCTTTGCTCCCATCCTCTAATAATGTCCCTTATTCTGGCCCCCTTCCTGTAATAATGTCCCCGTCTTGGCCCCTATCCTGTTATAATGTCACTTGTCTTGGCCCTTATTGTGTAAAAATGTATCCCATGCTGGCCATCCTATAGTAATAATGTACCCATCTCGGGTCCAATCCTGTAAAAATGTCCCTCATCCTGGCAACCTTCTCCAACACATTCAAAAAAAATTGTTCTTACCTGACCCCTCTCCTTTTTTTGCTCTATAGTTGGCACAGGTGGGTGGGGCAAACATGGCAGTGATATCATACACTACCCGCAGTGGGCACACCAACATCAGCTGCCAGCTTCTGATTGGCCGGCAGCTTGTATAGCTATAGCGGTGCAGGGTGTCGGTAATCTCAGATGAACATTCAACTGGATACAACCCTGAAATTGGCAGACAACGTGACTCCAAGTACCAGTTAGCGGTCACACCCTCTGCGACCACGATCGATATGCCATTGACCACAGATATGCGCTAAGTGCAATGACCCAGCATCAATTATGAGGCTTGAAAAGCAATGATAATAAACACATCAATTAAGAAAGGAGCCACGGGACCATCCGGAGATGTGAGCGATAAGATAAGTTTGAGGGGTTATTTTTACATCTTAGGTTTATCATGATCTAGAGCAGAGGTCCCCAACTCCAGTCCTCAAGGCCCACCAACATGTCATGTTTTCAGGATTTCCTTAGTCTTGCCCAGGTAATAATTGCATCACCTGTGCAATGCAAAGGAAATCCTGAAAACATGACCTGTTGGTGGGCCTTGAGGACTGGAGTTGGGGACCTCTGATCTAGAGAGACCCCATTGGATTATAAGGAACATTCAAGATGCATAGAATAACTTCTCTGCAATTCGAAATTTCCGTGGGAAAATTTGTCGAATTTGCATTTTATCAGATTCGCGCACCTCTACGAGCTACCTACTGTCCATCTCTATGTGGATTGATTCTTTCAATATTTAACATGTATTTTTGTAATCACAATTAAATATTTTATATTTTTAATATTATATATTGATATAATTGTATCCCATATTCATGATATAGGTGAAAATGACTATTGATAATTTGTATGAAGCCATTTCATTCTTTGTTTTTTTTTCTGTTGTAAGCCCTCGTAAACGCAATAATGATGGCTCATGCTCATGCAGAATGATATACAATTTCATAACTATTGGCCTCTATTAAAGTCAGCACAGTGTCTGGGTCCAATGTTTCCATTCTGTGATATATTTCCAGTGAGTTAAATGAAAAATGAAAAATAATTGTTAGGAAACAGCCTATGTGATTCCTACATTTCTACGCGTCATGTTATGGATCCATAGGACACCGATCTATAATAAGGTTGTGTGCATGAGGCTTTATGACAGTAACATAATCCAATTAAAATTCCTTGCGTTTTCACTGTGATTAGTAAACCCTCTCTGCTGGCATTTAGGGAGTCTATTATACAATTGGGTTGTGATGAATTGGAAGCAATTAGAAATGACTGGAGGAAGATGTTTCAGTATAACAACAGATTCGTTCAGTCAAATAACTGAGAATTACTGATGACATTTGGAAAGTTGGAAGGTCAAATGAAGACCATCGTAATCCAGGCGATGAGATACATGTGCTGAATTGATACTGGGAGAAAAGTTTTTTTTATCCATATGTGCCATCCATCTGTACAATAAACTAATGGAAACTTCATTAAGGGGATACTTGTGAACTCTAAAAATTGGTTTCTGTGAAAGTTGCAAGACGGAAAAATACATCAAAAACTGATAAAACCTTAATGGGGTTGTCAACTACTGGACAACCACTTTTTAATAATGGACTAGAAAGTAAAAAAAAAATCAAACAATACACTTCACTAGAAGGGTCAGGCTACTGTGTATTTTGCGACCTTATTCCACTCCCACACCATAATCCCGAGAGTCGGATCGGTGTTAGGTTCCCTTCTCAAAGCCTATTTATTGTGTTTCTCATTTGATCTCCAGATCAATCTCCAGGTATCATTGTGTCAAAGACAAAAGACAAAAATTCATCATGGAAGAGGATAGACTCCCATTCAAACCTCTATTACCATTTTGCTCTGCACCATGACAGTCTTTGAAAGTGCTGGCGTGACGTAATCCCAGGAGTAGGATCGTGTGATGTTCCTTTGTGAAAGTCTCTTTATGGCATAACCCGAATGGTCTCCAGATCCATCTCATTGCATTTAAGCAAAAGCAGAACTTATCATGGAAGAGGATAGACCCATATTCCAGCCTCCATTGCTGCCTTGCTCTGCACCATAATAACCTTTGAAAGCAGTGACGTCATGTCAATGGACACCTTCATGAGGGAACGTCACACTGATCCTTTGAATTATTGTGAGGGGTGGCATAATGTACGGTATCAAAACCCCACAAGTATTCATTCCAAGTACTCTAACCGCTCTGCATTTCATTGATTTGGTTATGGAACCCATAGTCCCATCACATATATTAGGGACGGCATTGATTGGCAATTCGAAAGGGAGCTGCCGGCAGCAGATCTTGATGATATTTGTGCCAAAATTCATTCAACACAGCAGAGCATTCCTCAAAAAAGCTATTAACAACCTCATTGATAGCAGACAAAGCTGTGTCAGGATTTCTGCATGTGACGCTCATACTGAGTTAATGAAGATGTTTCAAACACTTTGTTTCCATTTTTCAGCATTTACATATCATTAACATGTCTAGCCATCCTGTGATTTCCACCATGCCGTGACTTTTCTTTCTCAGTGTTGCAATTTCAATGTTAAGATGGATGTATATGCATTATATATTTGCACACATCTATATTTGACACACAACTTTTGAACAATGACTGTATGACATACAACCATAGCAGTTGTGACTTTTAATTTTGCTTCTTAGCAACCAAATATCAGCTATTGTTCGGTCGCCATGTTCTATCGGTAAGAAAATGTCAGCTAATAATCAGTTTCTGAAAAGCTCGTTCAACCAATGAGAATCAATAAATCTGCACTTCCTGTTTCACTAGTACAAAATGGCTGACCTAGCAAAACAGAAAAGTGACAATATCTCATTTGGTGAATAAAGTATAATTACCAAACTTTGGCAGTTATTCTAATTTTTTATTTACTTAATGTACAGCTAATTTTCCATTTTAGGTCGAAATCACTTTAATTTTTAGTATGTAAAATGCAATGTATGTTTATTCTTCTAGTGCTTATTGCTTATGTAGGAACTACTCAATGCAATTCCAGGAATCACATGAGGCATCTATCTCTCAGTACCCATAACATTACACCGATTCATTGGGCTGCTTCTACCTAATAAATACAAATTATCCTCTCATCATGGTTCCAAATTAATATCCAATTAAGCCACACACAGTAAATTAGATGCAATCTGGATTTTCAGATCCTCAAACAGCGGGATCTCTTTTAGTTTTAGGGACATGTTGTTTTTGGAAAAATATAATCATAAGTACGGGTTGATCATAGCATATTTTAGCTTAGTCTTTGGTCACATATTGTTTGCCTTATATATTACACTAATATAGTTTTATATGTCAAAAAAGGATAAAAAGTTACACTGAAATGTTCCCATAGATGTTTGGGGGAAGGAATTTGCCAACGTACATATCCATGAATAATTTTACTCAAGGCAATAAACTCTAATGGACAAAGATATGTAAAAAAAAAGTTTTAGCAAGCAAAACTATTTTATTTTTGTTTTTTGGAGGCGTTATTGAAGGTTTACAGAGCTGATATTTGTCGGCATTCCTTACTGATACTGTAAGTTTGATGGTGCTTGGGTCAAAATGAATGCACGGAACAGTAGAATAGTTGCCTACTGGATTTATTTTCCAAAATGGCCCCAAAACATGAAAAACACTACTGAAAAATTCCTATAGATGGTAATATAATACCAAAATGAACATGTTAAAAATGGATAAAACAAAAAAGTAAGGAAACATAAAAGGCAACATGTACTGATAATGATGTTCAAAGTCATGGATTTTGTTCAATGATCCAGCATCTTCTACTTAGACCTACATGGGGAAGAAAAAAGTCATACCAACAGTCTAAAAACCTTGAAGTTGATTCAGAATGCATAGAAGTTGAGGACAAGAGTAATAACAGTGTTTAGCGCAAATACAAGAATATACTTTGCCATCTGGAGATTATGGGCTACAATGTAGAGTTTATACTGCTGAAACCAGATTTCGGAATCCTCAAAGATTCCAAAGAATTGCAGTAGAGGAGGAAAATGACATAAGGCTCACTAAAGATATAGCACAAAAGTATAGATAGTTATAAGGTAGAAGACACAGATCAAGATTGGTCTTTTTGACAGCTGTATCACGAATCAAAGAAGAGAGAAAATATCAGCAGTGATTGAGATATCATATGAATCGTGTACACAATAACAGGGCTGAAATAAGTTTACTAATAGTCCAAACTTAGTTTTATAAACTTTTTGCCACCATTTAGAAATCCTAGTAACTTAATTTGTGGACACCATCAGGTTCCTAGTAAGTAGTTGTATTGGCCTGATTTTTGTTTTTTATAGAGCAAGTTGGATAACTTTAAGTGAAGGTTACACGTTTATTATTTTTGTCCATCATATCTCTTTTAAAGATATGAAAATCAAAAAATGTAAATTGTGTAGAAATTCCTGGAATTCACAGGTGCCGGAAAATTTGAACTATTGCGATTTGATCCACGTGAATCACCATGAAAATGTGTCCCACCATATCAGACCTTGTGGAAAATTGCATCAGCCACAGAAGGCTCTGATGACCACAAACACAACCGAGTGATCTTCCCCATAATGAATTGCAGCTATTACATCTCTTGTTTAGAGAAATTCCAGTCCTCACAACCCCTAACGTGTCATGTTTTCAGGATTTCCTTAGTATTGCACAGGTGATGGAAGTATCATCAAGGCATCAGAAATTCTTTAATATGTGCAACACTAAGGAAATCCTGAAAACATGACATCTTGGGGGCCATGATAACTGGAGTTTGGGAAACACTGTGCTAGGGCTAGCAGAACGCACCGAGTAAATATAGAGGTTTATTATTGGTGCGTTCGCAGCCCGCGGACTATCGTGCAGGAGGAACCTGCTGCTAGTGAATGGTGGCACTATTTGGCGATATAAGCTAGCTCTGTTACTTCATAAAGTAGCCATGAAAGTAAAGCAGTGCGCCCTGTTATACTCACAGGAGCACAAGCTAACTGCCGAGCTGATAGCATTCAGTGGTCATGCAAGCACACAATCTCCTCACCGGAGGTGCCGGTATTCTAGGGACTTATTTCAGCTGGTTCCCTGAATACATACACAACACACAATCTCCTCACCGGAGGTGCCAGCATTCTAGGGGCTTATTTCAGCCGGGTCCCTGAACAGATACAAACACATGACCACACTGGCGCAAAGCACATAACTTAGATTGATACTAGCACATGGCCGTGCGGTCATGCGAACCTTTTATAGCTGCAGCAAGTACAGGACCTTCCCAGAAGGACCAATGGGAGGCTGCCACAGAAGTTGAGCACCTTCAGGACCTTCCTGGAGGACCAATGCGATTTGCTGCAGTATCTAAGCATGTGACCCTTGATCTCCAACGGTGCATCAGAAATCAGCAAGCCAGCACAATATTTTTACAGACAAAAAAATCTGGAATCAGTGTTAGCGCTTAACAAAAGCAACTGTACTGAGCTTTTGCATTTCTTGTGAAATCCTTTTTGCGAAGGGGGAATATTTTATTTTTTTAAATGCACAAGAAAATGAACTAAAGTCCTGACTTTAGATTGCAACTGTCAATTATAATGTTGAACAAATGTATGGTAAAAGAAAAAGTGTCAACAGCAAAGGATGGGATAGTGTGAAAGAAATTAAAATCCCTATTAAATGGCTAAGACTGTGGTAGCTGCTAGCAGCAATAGAAGCACCAAACAAAGGTCGCAACTGTCCTCCTTTACGTCCATTAGATGGTAGGACGTGGAGAGAGTTATGGAATATACAGCACATCTTTTGTCTCAGTTTGTCACTTGTAGCAGCATGATGTTATCTCTGACAGCAGAGTCAGTGTTTTGCACAGAGCAGTCTGCCTGATTGTAAATGTCGAGGAAAAAACTTTTGCGGACTGGTTATTAATAAAAAAAAGACATCTGTCTGTGAGGTTTGAATGGACTTGAATACAGGTCTTGGAAACCTTCCGGTGTTCGACCAGTTTGTCAAAGTCAAGTCAATTAAAGATCACGCAAAGTCATTATTGCCCTCTACGCCTCTTTGGTCAGACCTCATCTGGAATACTGTGTCCAGTTTTGGGCACCACATTTTAAAGAAGACGTGAACATATTGGAGCAAGTTCGGAGAAGAACGATCAGAATGGTGACCGGTCTGCAAAAGAAGACTGAGAGGAGACTTCATAGCTGTCTACAAATATCTCAAGGGCTGTCACATTGTAGAAGGATCATCGTTATTCTCATTTGCACAAGGAAAGACAAGAAGTAATGGGATGAAACTGAATGGGAGGAGACACAGATTAGATATTAGAAAAAAATTTCTGACAGTTAGGGTGATCAATGAGTGGAACAGGCTGCCACGAGAGGTGGTGAGTTCTCCTTCAATGGAAGTCTTCAAACAGAGGCTGGACAGACATCTGTCTGCGATGATTTAGTGAATCCTGCTTTGAGAAGGGGGTTGGACCTGATGACCCAGGAGGTCCCTTCCAACTCTTACCATTCTATGATTCTATGATAAAGGCTTTGGAGATACTCATTTTGAATCTATTTGCTGCAAATTGATATTTTTGGAAATAATTCATCAAAATCAAACCTGTATCTGTAACTTCCTGTATCAAAACGGAGGATACCAGAATGTACCGCATCTTTATGGAACTTCCTGCATTAAAATCAAACCTAAATTTTCAAAGATTCAGTCATCCCTAATATGTATCATACACCCTGTACTATAAGTATGTTAGCATCATCTATAATGGTGACTGTCTGAAAGCCAAGTTTCAATCAATATTCATTTATCAATCACCTTTTCATATTCATTCCGCTGTCCAGTCTGCAAAATTTAGTTTACATGCAATAGTCTGATCGTATAACGTTTATCTTCTATGTTAAAGGAACCTGACAGGAGATTCATGATGCCCTAATTTATTATTTCAGCCGTGTATGATTTACTTTCAAACTCCATAGCGATTCAGAAAAAACATACTTTTAAATGCCAGAATTACGTGTCACAGATGACTAGTCTGAGGCAGGTCCCCAGAGGATTCTCCCCTCTCCGCTAAGGGTATGTTTCCACATTCAGGAAATGCTGCATTTTTGACGGTGCGTTGAGCCGCAGCGTCAAAAACGCAGCGTCCAGATGTTACAGCATTGTGGAGGGGATTTCATGAAATCCCGTCTCCACTATGCATTAAAAGACGCATGCGGCATACCCACGAAAAAGCACATGCGGCGCGTCTTTTAAGAACGCAGCATATCCTTACATTGCAGAAAAAACGCAAGGACAGCGCAGGTGACCTGCCAGTTAGGGTTGAGCGACTTTTACTTTAATAGGATCGGGTCGGGTTTCACGAAACCCGACTTTTTCAAAAGTCGGGTCGAGTGAAATCAGCTGATCCTATAAAAAAGTCGGGGTCGGGGTCGGCCGAAACTCGAAACCCAATGCAGTGCATTGGGTTTCCAATGGTTCCCAGGGTCTGAAGGAGAGGAAACTCTCCTTCAGGCCTTGCGATCCATATTTAAGTGTAAAATAAAGAATTAAAATAAAAAATATCGCTATACTTACCCTCGGACGCGCCCTGGTACTAACCGGGAACCTTCCTTCCTTCGAATCAGCGCTTGCAGGACCTTGCGGTGACGTCGCGGCTTGTGATTGGTCGCGCAAGCGGTCACATGGGCGGTCGCGCGACCAATCACAAGCCGCGACGTCACCGCAAGGTCCTGCAAGCGCTGATTCGAAGGATGAAAGGCTGCCGGTTAGTACCAGGGCGCGTCAGAGGGTGAGTATAGCGATATTTTTTATTTTAATTCTTTATTTTACACTTAAATATGGATTCCGATACCGATTTCCGATATTGCAAACATATCGGAACTCGGGATCGGAATTCCGATACCAGATTCAGAAGATCGCCGACTTCATGGCCGACCCCACACAGGGGTCGGGTCGGGTTTCATGAAACCCGACATTGCCAAAAGTCGGCGACTTCTGAAAATGGCCGACCCGTTTACCTGCGTAAAATCCTGACCAAATCCTGATGCAATCCTGAACGTGGACGCATACCCTAACAATCACTGACATGTTTCTCCTTGTATGTGTGTAGAGGAAGACCAGTAAGTCTTGAGGAACATGGCAGAATGAAGCCACTGCGGCCCTACCTTGGACTCGTCATCCTTGACACATAGGGTCCAAATGCAATTTTGCCAATTCGCCAGAATTCTGGCCAAAATTGCCTTAAAAATTCAAAACATTTTTGTGCAACTCGGAATTGTGCAAAAAAGTTTTTGACTTTTGGCGTTTTGAAGCCAGTTTCTCCCAGCTTTGGCAAAATGGAAAAAGCTGAAGAAGGACGAGAGCACAGCAGGACGTGACACCACACTTCTCCGACACTCCAGAGCCACTCAGTAGTGTCTGACTCCTACATGCCACTTCATCAGGACTGGAGAGAAAAACGACAGTCATAATGAATTGAGGGCATAGTTACCTGCCGTCTTCTCAAAGTATGTTTTCTCTGAAACGTCGCAGCGTCAAACATATATGGTTGCAATAAAGAAGTCGGTGTCTGAGTCATGCTGCCACTAATTGGAGCAGCATGAACCTCCTGTAAGAGACCCTTTAATAAGATAGCCAAATATTAAATGATCACATTATGTGGATCCAATATTTTTGTAAACATTTTAGCAACAGCTGGATATAGAATAAATATCGTGTAGCATTCTACTTGATATACATTATTGTAACATATACAAAGAAGTTTTAAAGGGAATCTGTCAGCAGGTTTTTACTATGTAATTTGAGAGCAGCGTAATGTAACATTGAGATACAGATTTCATGGATGTGTTACTTATGAGGCTGTATGCTGTTGTTTCCATACAATGAAGGTTATATCAAAAGGAGATAATCACCACTGGGACTGATGCTCCCGTATGCGCTAGTCTGACCACGCCCCCTGCTATGATAAGCAGCTCACTGTCAATAGGTAATATGCACAGAAAGCTGTGGCGTAAGCAGGGGCAGCTTTCTGAACCTTGGTTGTGTTCTAAGTGCTGCACCCAGTAAACTAAGTGAAACATCTCTGGTATCAGGGTCTCTTTTCTTACATAATGCTACTTTAAGATGATGCAGCATAAACCTGGTCACAGATTGCCTTTAATAGGATGAAAATTAAAGATTCTACTGACCAGATTAAAAATAATGTTGAGGCATGTTAACTCAAGTCGGATTTGTAGATTGTGAGCCCTCGCGGGCAGGGTCCTCTCTCCTCCTCTACCAGTTGTGACTTGTATTTTTCAAGATTATTGTACTTGTTTTATTATGTATACCCCTCCTCACATGTAAAGCGCCATGGAATAAATGGCACTATAATAATAAATAATAATAATAATAATAATAATAATAATAATTTGCAGTGGATTTTTTGTATGACTTTTCCAACAGAAAATCTACTGCAGATTACAGGATCAGTGTTTTTGTAAAATCTCATCCATAGGTTCCAGAAAAAAAATCTGCTAAATGAATCCTTCCTGCAAAAGAGTGAAATATGTAGTGAGGGCGGCTGATTACAGTGACATGGCAGCATATTAGAAACATCAATCATGGGGTGGAATTTAAGGGGAAATAATGCGGAGTATTGGTGCACTTTGCAGGAATTCACCAGCCAGTAAAGTACCTGCAGCCTCATTTAAATAAATATTCAAAGTTTATCTCAGTGATGGAATATCCCCTTGCATCCATTAGGGTATATAAGCTTGTCTTTTACCAGCTTAGCTACCAATGTAATTAGTTTGGTGACAATAAACCTCTAGACAGGTTCCCTTTAAAATGTAGAAAAGCATGCTAAATGAACATGATTGGGACTGTATTGTTCCAAGAATCATGAATGAACACAGAGGAAATGTCCTTGGAGCAGACAATTAAAACAGATTAAAGATTTTACTACAATACAAAAAGATAATTGTAGTATACAATTGTAAGTATGGATAAACCACAAAAAGGCAGAGAGATATGCAGACTATTGGGGGCTGGGAAACATAATACAAGAGCAAAGGATAAAGGGCCAGAAGATCATTAAATCATTAAGTGGTTAAACATAAGAAAACAAACCAATAACCTTCAGAGAAGAGAGTAAAGCAAAAGATAAAAGGTGACAATTTTATTATTTTATGCTTCTTAAGCCCCCCCAATACACTATAGATAGATGATTTACGAATGACAGTGCTGTCAATCGTTTGGCCGGCAGCTATCTTGCCTATCTCTCTCATACATAGAGGTGTATGTGTTCTCTATGAGAGAGCTGCTGCCAGACATCCTTGTCGGGGCCTATCTATTAAGGTACTGTTACACTAAACGATTTACCAATGATCACGACCAGCGATACGACCTGGCCGTGATCGTTGGTAAGTCGTTGTGTGGTCGCTGGAGAGCTGTCACACAGACAGCTCTCCAGCCGGCCAACGATGCCGAAGTCCCCGGGTAACCAGGGTAAACATCGGGTTACTAAGCGCAGGGCCGCGCTTAGTAACCCGATGTTTACCCTGGTTACCATTGTAAATGTAAAAAAAAACAAACACATACTCACATTCCGGTGTCTGTCACGTCCCCCGGCGTCAGCTTCCCTGCACTCCTCCTGCATCCTGTGTAAGCGCCGGCTGTAAAGCAGAGCGGTGACGTCACCACTGTGCTCTGCTTTACGGCCGGCCGGCGCTGACACAGGATGCAGGAGGAGTGCAGGGAAGCTGACGCCGGGGGACGTGACAGACACCGGAATGTGAGTATGTGTTTTTTTTTTACATTTACAATGGTAACCAGGGTAAACATCGGGTTACTAAGCGCGGCCCTGCGCTTAATAACCCGATATTTACCCTGGTTACCAGTGAACACGTCGCTGGATCGGCATCACACACGCCGATTCAGCGATGACAGCGGGTGATCAGCGACCAAATAAAGATCCTGATCATTCGCAGTGACCAACGATCACCCAGCAGGGGCCTGATCATTGGTCGCTGTCACGGATAACGATTTAGTTAACGATATTGTTGCTATGTCACAAAAAGCAACGATATCATTAACGAAATCGTTATGTGTGACGGTACCTTTAGGCTACTTTCACACTAGCATTTTTTTCAATATGTTGCAATGCGTTGTTTATGGGAAAAAATGCATCCTGCAAAGTTGTCTGCAGGATGCATTTTTGCCCCATAGACTAACATTAGCGACACATTGCGACGCATTGATGCACGTTGCAACCATCATGCGACGGTTGCGCCGTGTTGTGGCGGACCGCTAGGAGCAAAAAACGTTACATGTAACGTTTTTTTGCTACCGACGGTCCGCCATTTCTGACCGCGCATGCGCGGCCGGAACTCCGCCCCCACCTCCCCGTACCTCACAATGGGGCAGCGGATGCACTGGAAAAATGCATCCACTGCCCCCGTTGTGTGGCGCATTCACTGCTACCGTCGGTACGTCGACCCGACGCACTGCGATGGGCCGAGTCCGACGCTAGTGTGAAAGTAGCCTTAGAGAACAAAAGGATTGGCAGTCCAAAAATGGACATGTTGGATCCTTATTAGTGATGGGTGAGCCCGTAGATGTTTGGGTCCGGTGGGCTTGCCGAAAATTTTTAAAAACTTCGGTTCAGGTACTGTACAGGACCCAAACTCCAACCTGAACACAGACCCAATTCAGATGACTTAGGGTCCGAACATCCATTGTTTGCGATGGTGTCATCAGCTACTGTCGGCTTTTGCCTGTGTTGGTCATCAAAAACAGATGAGGCCCCACGTCATTTTTGAAAAGATATATTTATTACACAGGCTGCGGCTGATGAATTTTCCCATCAGCGGCACCTGCTCTTGCTGTTATCTGGGACTGCAGGCGTATGCTGATAAGGCCGGGATCACACTTTGCGAAAAACTCACACGAGTGGCACATCTCAATACTCGGCACTGCTGCCGACAATCGGGACCGGAGCGTGCGGCTGCATGTATTTCTATGCAGCTGAACGCTTCGGTCTGACTGCCGGTGGCAGTGTCGGGTATTGAGATGCGAGACTCGTGCAAGTTTCTCGCAAGTGTGATCCCGGTCTAAGAGTAGTACTCTCTCATCAGCTAACACCTGTGACCGGTGGTAACCTTTTTACTGCTGGTCACAGTTGCTGGCTCACTCTATCATCTGACAGCGTGGGAACCGCAGCTCTCTGACTGGCGGTAAATAACTTACCGCCAATCAGTGCTGCCTGAGTTTCTCATGCTGTCACACAGATGACAGCATGGGAAACAGCCGACGTTCAGGGTGCCGAACTCGAACAGTCAGGGTACGTACGTACTAGACCTCACTCTGTATATACCATTTTGCTATTTCTGTTAGGCTAGTTTCACATTTGCAGTTGTGTCCGCAGTGTTTTTGACACATACATCCGCATGCGTCTTCATTTCCTATCTTTAACATTGTAGACGCAGGTGCATGCGTTTGCATGCGTTCGCTTGCGTTTGCTTACGCATGCGTTTTTCCACGGTGTGCGGCGGGGCGGGGCTAACACAACATGTTGCAATTTTGGAGGCAGCAAATTTCCGTCAAATATGCGCAGGCATGCTCATGCGGATGAGTGCATTAAAAAAACGCACTGCTGTCTATGGGAACGCATACGTACTCATGTCATTGCGTATGCATGCATTCGATGCGCTTGCATACTTTGTACTGCACATGTCCAGGAACTGATTTAGATACGCCCATTGAGACACGCCCTCCTGGAAATATCAAATGCATGCGCATAAAAAGCGCAAACGCATGTAAAAACGCATGCAAACGCAGCATTTTTTTTGCCGTCATGCATAAATTGATGCAGATAAAAAACGCTGCGTTATCATGCGTTTGCAGGCGTTTTTGTATGCGTTTGCAGTTGCAGACGATACGCTGCGGACTCAACCGCAAATGTGAAACCAGCCTTAGAAAGGCTTCTTCACGAAAACAAGATACAATGAGAAAAATAATTATTAAATTTCTGGAACTTGAAGCTCCATCAGCGTTACATTATTGAAGCTTATATGGAAAAAGAAACATATGCAGTACAGTATACCACCCCAAGATATATTAAAATGCTACATAATGCACTCAGACAGGCCAAGGCAACATTTTATTAGTCAAGTCAAGTTATTAAATGGGTCACCCTCTGTTGAGAATAAAAGAAACATTTAAAGCATGGATAATCATTTTAAAGAAAATACTCTTAGCAAAGAAATTGGCAATTCGTGACAGTCAGGTAGAATGTTAATATGCGTTTAATGGCATATTAATCAATCACGATGTTGGAATATTTTGTAGATTAATTTTGTTACAGGAAAGTCTTGCTTTGCTCGGTATATTTATTAGTTTCAATTTTTATTCATTAAATTTAGAAGAAATTAGCACAAAGAAAAATACAATATTCACAGTCAATTTGATGATTGACTGATCTGTAGGAAGATTAGTTTTGTGCAGGCCCAGATAGGTCCTTCAGGGTCTTCTCCACCATTGTCTTGATAGTATCAAGTCATCGGATTGCTGGTTTTCCTCTGTTTTGATCTTTCTATTTTCCTGACTATGATGTCCCTCTCCAGTGATTGATCTCTTCACATCATGTGTCCATAGTAGGGAAGTCGTAGCTTGGTGATCCTTGAGTGACATATCTGGCTTCATTTATTTAAAAATTCAATTGTTTGTTCTTCTTGCCATTCATGGTATTGATAACATCCTTCTCTAGCAGCACATTTTGAAGACGTTAATTCTTCTTCTGTCTCATTTCTTTGATGTCTAGGTTTTGCATCCTTATGTTACCACCGTAAAACCAAACTTTGTACGAGCCGTGACTTAGTCATGAGTGAAATGTTCCTCAATTTGAAGACCTTGTCCAGTGACTTCATTGTTAATATACCCATAGCTATTCTCATTTTGACTTCCAGTGTCATCGCTGCATCCTGAGTGATCATTGATCCGAGTAGGTTGAAGTCCTTTACACTTCCACTTTGTCGCCGTCCATCTAAAATGTGTCCTGGACAATTGTGCTAACTACAGTATCTCCCAAACTTGACTCTATCTGTTAGTTCACGTATTCTAAAAATTCTAAACATTTACAATATGGTAACACCATTAAGGGCTTATGCACAGAATGTTTAGAAGAAGCCAAAGTAGGCCTGCCATACATGTGCAGGAGTACTCTACTATGTCTCAAGTGTCCTCTAACAATGTAGGTTTAGAAAGTTTTTTTTTTTTGCTTTTTTTTTGTCATGCTCCAATGAATCATGATTATTACTGCCATAGAAAAAAATACCTCAATAAATGCAATGTCCAACTTAATCTATACAATTCCTTTTATGCAGGTGATTCACATGCTTTGTCAGCGCCAACCTACTTATTGCCTTTGCAGCTCTGTTCCTCCCTGTGTCAGAACGCTTCTCTGAGTCCTCATGCAGAACTTCCAAACTTTTCTATATATCCTTGCTGTCTCCACCTGCCTATAGGGAGGCATGTTCAGATCCTGCAGGAACTAAACCCTGCTGTGTCCTGCATGATTTGTTTTCCCCAGGCCCTGCCAGACAAGGCATATAATATGCAGCTCCTCCCTCCTCACCTTTGCCTGAGCTTAGTTTCTAGTTGCACTTGTCTCTAGCTTCCTGCCAAGGTGTTCCTCTGTGTAGTCTCTTCTGTTATTGATCCAGCTCGTCTATTCATCTATTTTGATCTTTCCACTCCTGAAGTCAACTTGTATATTGAACATGTGCTGCCTGCTCTGACCTTGGATTGTCTGACCTTGTATTTGCCTTCGTCCTCCTACACCTGGTACCTGTGCCTTTGACCCTCTGATCTGCTGCTGCGGACCCGGAGACTTCCCTGGAGTTACACCTGGGATTACCTGCAGCCAGGCCTATCCTCACCAGCAGAGGCTTAGTTATGTCCCTCCAAGGTAAGCCCTGCCCATAGTCCACAACCTCTGGGATTACAAGATACCAAAAGAGTTGTCCAAGTATTTGCCAAAGGATTCTGTTATGTGCATGAGCCTTAAAGGTGCTGTTAATTCTATCTTTATTTTATCAAATATGGTAGGATATAATTCTGTGGCGCTTATTAATAGAGCAGTATTACAGTTTTTAATTCTACAATTGTTAGTACAGCCTTTTTCACACAAAGACTGCATACCGCTCCCCTTCTCAAAATGTTTACTAAGATAGGGTCATGTGATTACATCTGTCCAATTGAGAAACACCACACATACAAGAGTTAATTTTAATGGGATAGGATTGATCACATGTTGGTCACCTGCTCTTCCATCAGCTGCCATTTTGAAAATAGGATTTATGTGCAGCCTAAGAGGAAAGCAGCAATAACAAGCAAAGGAAGAATACCTGTAAAATTAATATATTAGCCCACAATGTATATTTTGTCCACAATTTGTTAAGCTAAAAGTAATGTGATCCACCTCGTTAAGATGGGCTATGGAAAGTAAAACCCTGATTCATTTTTTTTATCTATTTTTATAACAGTAGATATAAAAGGCCAAGCTTGGTAAGTAAAAGCAGACATTTTAAAAATAATTCTGGACATATTGCAGCAAATATGAGAATAATATAGTGGTTGGTTGTAAATACTATGTAGTGACACCAAAGATGTACATATAACAAATTAGTTTATGACGCGAGAACAACGTCTGTATATCACGGTACAATATATCCATCTTGTAAAAGCAAATAAAAATAAAAAAATCCATTGTCTTTTTAAGTTTATTCATTTTTTATTTTGCAATTTTAATCTCTAACATTGTATGAAAAAGAATAGCATAATAAGTACTTTTGTGTGTGAGCAAGAGAGACAATGATTAGTAAATTGGAAGACTGACAATAAGTATAACTCTAAGTAATTCCAAACATCTTTTTTTTTCTAGGCCACAATGCATTGATATTTTGCGTCTATATACTGGCCATAAAACCACGATTCTAGTGAACCAAACAGAGATCAGTATAGAACCGCAGTACACCATATGAAAAACTGAGGTGGGCAACTAATCCATACAAATAACTGTGGATAAATCACAAATAGGAAATCGGTAACAAGCACTCAGCCGCCAATCATTGCCCAATACAAGCACACAATCTATAAAATCATTAAGAACTTACTGCGGGAAATCAATGGTTGAGTGTCTTAAAGAACAGTGAACACGCACAACTTTCTAATACCATTTTCAACTTTTTATTTTATTCTTATTTTTGCAAAAGTAGCAGGATTTGTCTGCGAAGGCTCCAAGAAGAAAAGTGTAACATCTTTGCTGGTTTCTGCATTGCCGCTCCTTTGTTGCAGGTGATGCTTGACAGCATAAATCCTATTTTATTTCTGAAACTTGTGGCTCTACTAGTCCAGAAGCTACGAGTTAATCCTGATGCAAATACCTCCTCCATCTGATTTGGAATTGGCTAAAAATGTCCCAATAACCAAAGTTCAACCTCACCAATCTCAAGTGTTTCTTGCGTAGATTTTTTTCCTTGGTGACGGTCATTTTACCGTATTTTTTGGACTATAAGGTGCACCGGACTATAAGACGCACCCAGGTTTTAGAGGTGGAAAATAGGGAAAAAAATATTTGAAGCAAAAAAGGTGGTAAAATATTTAATAACATAAACATACTATTATATGTGTTGTTGTTATATATAATAGTATGTTATTATGTTAGAAGCTACGGGACCAGTGTGGTGTCTGTAAAGTACTGTATGAAGATGCTGGAGGGTGAGTATAAGAATGGGGGCACAGGGCTTATATTTAAAGCACCACTCCAGCACTGCAAAATGACACTGGAGTGCTGCTTTGAGATCCCATTGGGAGAACTATAACTCCCAACATGTCCTGCAGAACCTATGGCATGCTGGGAGTTATAGTTCACCACAGATGTGGCAGAGTACTTTAGTGTTTGTTGTAGTGACTAACCTTTTAATTGTTAACAGTTTCCTACTCCACACTGATGAGGGGCAAAAAACCCGAAACAGCTGTCTGTGGATGGATACTATGCTTGGCATAGGTGGTTTTCCTTTATTGGATGTTTTCCTTTATTGGATGCTGCCCTTGCCTTGGTTGTTCCTTCCCGGGGAAAGGCCTGGCTATTCACTGCCTGCGTTGAGAAACACGTGATGGTGTCTCTGCAGCTCCTCCACATGCATAACCTTTTAATTGTGGCAGCCAGCCACGCTGTGGTGAGGTAAAAAGCTGGAGCATCCCATCCCATGACACCACAGAGCGCTCCCTCTTGTTGCCTCTCCACAGCACAGGAGTAAGCTTGTAGATTGTAGTATGGTGTCTGCAGGACCTGTGATGACATCAGAAGAGGGAGGGCTCTGTACTGCCATGTGATGCTCCAGCCTGCCCTCTTCATGACATCACACAGGTCCTTGTGCTGGAGCACTCAGCATCCAGCACAGCCCCAGCAGGCAGGTATGCAGCGGTCTTGTCCCCTCTGGCCCCTGCTGCTGCCTCCTCCACCAGACACACAGATCTCCCCAGCTGCTGCAGGAATCCAGCGCTGGGGAAACCATGTGTGTCCCTGTGAAGGAATATTGATGTGCTGCTCCTGACTCACTGATCAGCTGACAGGTGGGCGGGGAAGCAGCTAATGAATATTCACTGCACTTTAATGATCGGGACCATGTGGTTTCCCCAGTGCTGATTCCTGAAGCCAGGCAGGGACATTTTTCTGCCTCCTGCCTCCCAGTGCAATCCCACTCGCTGCTGCCCCCTCCTCACGTTACATCCCTACCATAAGACGCACCCACACTTTCCTCTCAAATTTGGAGGAAAAAAAGTGTGTCTTATGGTCAGAAAAATACGGTAATTGTCATCAAAACCTTTCCCAAAAATATTCAAAACATGGCAGCACAGCTTGTGGATCCAGTTGATAGTGAAAGACGAACCAGTCTCAACAGAGTCATTTGAAACCAGTAGGGAGATCATTTGCAAACACTAGAAGGCTTAGCTGATCCAGTCTAGTGGTGAGAATTATTAAAGATAACCAAGAATATTCTACTTTGATGAATGATAAAAATCTAAGTATTTCTTGCTTTAATCGGGAACTAAATCTTGCCTGTGGCAAAATATGATTTATAGAATTATAAATGAACTTTCTGATATAGAATATAAAATTTGTAGAAAGTTTTCACAGCTCTGCCTACATTAGTGACATTTCTATTTACGCAGATTTTAACAGGAATCTTAGAGACCAAGAACAGACGGGATCGCCATTTTTCTCTTATCCGCTCTTCTGTCCCTGATGATTCCCTTTTCCCCATTTTTCAAGTCCGGTAAATTCTTTTGCATCCCCTCTTCCAACAGCTTTCAAAAGAGATCTATTTGGTATTCACCCTTTAGATATTTCCACAAATTGTTCTAACACGGAAAATTTGACAAAAAGAGGGATTTAATGATTCTAGAAGTTGACTTGCAGCGGAAAACCAAATCGGATGTCTGCTTAAAGCTGTCCTTTCACTTCCAGCCTCAGTGTTGCATGCAGGTGATTACCAAACTCACTTTGGGTGGACTACATTTGAATTATATGACTGAATAATTTTTATATGGACTTTATGCTTCATTAACTAGAAAATTAGTTTATTCATGCACATTACAAAGACTCTATTTTCCCCAGATTTCTTGTTCTGTCTTAATATTTTTTCTTGGATTAATTTGGATTTAGTGTCTCTGATCCTAGGACAAATTTTGATGCTACCTTGACGGACAATCTAAGGGCTTCATTCCTGATAATTAGCATTCCTGATAATTGTCCAGTGTAATTACACCACGTTCCAAATTATTATGCAAATTGGATTTAAGTGTCATAAAGATTTAATTGTTTTGTTTTTCAAATAAACTCATAAATGGTATTGTGTCTCAGGGCTCAATGGATCACTGAAATCAATCTTAAACACATGTGATAATTAGTTTTCCAGGTGATGCTAAGTAAAGGAAAACTATTTAAAAATGCTGTTCCACATTATTAAGCAGGCAACAGGTTTCAAGCAATATGGTAAATAAAAAGGATCTCTCTGCTGCTGAAAAGCGTTAAATAGTGCAATGCCTTGGACAAGGTATGAAAACATTAGATATTTCATGAAAACTTAACAGTGATCATCATACTGTGAAGAGATTTTTGACTGAAACAGAGCACAGACAGAGTTAATGCAGATAAAGGCATACTGAGGAAGGTTTCTGCCAGACAAATTCATTGGATTAAGAAAGCAGCTGCCAAAATACCATTACAAAGCATCAAACAGTTATTTGAAGCTGCTGGTGCCTCTGGAGTCCCTCAAACCTCAAGGTGTAGGATCCTTCAAAGGCTTGGTGTGGTGCATAAACCTACTATTCGGCCACCCCTAAACAGTTTTCACAAGCAGAAACGGTTGCAGTGGGCCCAGACATACACGAAGACTAATTTCCAAACAGTCTTGTTTACTGATGAGTGTCGAGCTACCTTGGATGGTCCAGAAGGAAGGGGTAGTGGATGGTTGGTGGATGGCCACCATGTCCCAACAAGGCTGCGACGTCAGCAAGGAGGTGTAGGAGTCATGTTTTGGGCCGGAATCATGGGATCATGGGGAACCAGCTGGAAATTAAGTTTCCTGAAGGTATGAAAATGACCTCTACAAAGTATATAGAGTTTCTGACTGACAACTTTCTTCCATGGTATAAAAAGCAGAAACGTGCCTTCACGAGGAAAATCATCTTCATGTATGACAATGTACCATCTTCTGCTGCAAAGAATCCCTCTGAGTCATTGGCTGCTATGGGCATAAAAGGAGATAAACTCATGGTGTGGCCACCATGTTCCCCTGACCTCAACTCTAAAGAGAACCTTTGGAGTATCATCAAGCAAAAGATCTATGAGGGTGGGAGGCAGTTCACATCAAAACAGCAGCTCTGGGAGGCTATTCTGACTTCATGCAAAGAAATACAAGCAGAAACTCTCCAAAAACTCACAAGCTCAATGGATGCAAGAAATATGAAGGTGATATCAAAGAAGGGGTCCTATGTTAACATCTAACTTGGATGTTTTGGAGTTAAATAGCTTTTGTTCAGTGAATGTGACCTACTAATGCTGCAAATTCCACAAATGAGCATTTTCAGTCCTTTAAAACAAATGAAATGTTTAGAAATTCTACTGTGCCTAATAATTTGGAACAGTGCATTGTGAGGTTTTTTTTTTCATTTTGGAGATTATACTGTTATCATTGGGAGGTTTCTTCAATAAAATTCGATGTATAATCTAACGGGTGTTGACTTTCATTAGACTGACTGTCATTTGCACCGACCATTTAGGAAAATCCAAGAAAAATATCATTTGCATAATAATTTGGAAAATGGCGTAAAGGGAACCTGTCATGCCTTAAAATGCTCTTTCCTTGTAGATATGGGGTTAATCCGAAAGTTAATAGCATTCTAAAGCTGTGTGGCTACCATAAAGGAAGCCTTGTTGCCGGGAGGAAATTATCTTTATTTCTCATGGCAGTCTCCGGCTTTTAGGCATAGAGGTCGGCCAGCATGATTTCAGTCACTGCTCAGTATATATAGAGTGGCGGATGTAACTACATCCCAGCATTGGCTGTATGCCATCTCAGCAGTGCATCAGTACAGAGCCGACTGTCAGGCAGTGTCGGGACAAGGTTACAGCCTCTGCTCATTATGTATTGAGCGGTAACTGAAATAGTGTTGTCTGAGCTTCTATGACTGAAAGCCAGAGGCTGCCTGGAAGAATAAAATTAATTTCCTCACGGGAACAGAGCTTTCAGTACGGCATTAGAACGCTATTAACCTGCAGATTAACCCCATGCATCTGCCGTTGTAAACAGTAGATGTCCTGCTGACTATAATATTGCAAAAGGTTTCATACTCTCACAGTGGTTCCAAGTGTTAATAGTGAATGAGAATCAATCAAATTTTTATAAATTACCAATCCATGTTCTTGAGGGGCAATTTATCTGCTCGTGTAAAAATCCTCCCAATTTTTTTCCATTTAGAATAGACCCTTTTGTACTTACTTTAAGAAATATATATAACTACGTCTGTTTCTGATCTGCACTGTTGCAGAAGAGAATGATGGATAAACTTTTCAGAATATGTAATAACAAGGACTTCTGGATCTTGTTCTTATTTATAATAGCTCACTAAATAAAACATAAAACACAGGAGTATATGGAGTGTGTTACACCGCGGAATAACGCGGTCCATTAATGCTGCCATTAACCCTGTGTGAGGGCTGACTGGAGGGGAGTATGGAGCGGGCACTGACTGCGGGGAGGAAGGAGCGGCCATTTTGCCGCCGGACTGTGCCGGTCGCTGATTGGTCGTGGCAATGGTCGTGGGGGTTTTGCCATGACCAATTAGCGACTTGGATTTCCATGACAGAGGCCGCGACCATTGAATATCTGCGACAGACAGAAGGACAGACGGAAGTGACCCTCAGACAATTATATAGTAGATTTATGTGGTACATGAAAAGACCGGAGTTATCAGCGTAATCCTACTGAGCACTGTGCCCTAGTTAGGCTATGTTCACACATGGTGTTTTTTCACCGTTTTTTATGCATATTTTCAGCTGCAGTACCAGCATAGTCTATGAGTAGTGTTGAGCGATACCGTCCGATACTTGAAAGTATCGGTATCGGATAGTATCGGCCGATACCCGAAAAGTATCGGATATCGCCGATACCGATACCCGATTCCAATACAAGTCAATGGGACACCAAGTATCGGAAGGTATCCTGATGGTTCCCAGGGTCTGAAGGAGAGGAAACTCTCCTTCAGGCCCTGGGATCCATATTAATGTGTAAAATAAAGAATTAAAATAAAAAATATTGATATAATTCCCTCTCCGGAGGCCCCTGGACATCACCGCTGGTAACCGGCAGCCTTCTTTGTTTAAAATGAGCGCGTTTAGGACCTGAGAATGACGTCGCGGCTTCTGATTGGTCACGTGCCGCTCATGTGACCGCCACGCGACCAATTAGAAGCCGTGACGTCATTCCTCAGGTCCTAAATTCCTAGAATGAGGAGTTTAGGACCTGAGGAATGACGTCGCGGCTTCTGATTGGTCACGTGCCGCTCATGTGACCGCCACGCGACCAATCAGAAGCCGCGACGTCATTCCTCAGGTCCTAAATTCCTAGAATGAGGAGTTTAGGGCCTGTCACATGAGCGGCACGCGACCAATCAGAAGCCGTGACATCATGGGAGTCCCTAAACGCGCTCATTTTAAACAAAGAAGGCTGCCGGTTACCAGCGGTGATGTCCAGGGGCCTCCGGAGAGGTAAGTATATCAATATTTTTTATTTTAATTCTTTATTTTACACATTACTATGGATCCGATACCGATACCCGATACCACAAAAGTATTGGAACTCGGTATCGGAATTCCGATACCGCAAGTATCGGCCGATACCCGATACTTGCGGTATCGGAATGCTCAACACTATCTATGAGATATCAAAAATCTCATGCACACACATTGGTTTTTTGTCATAAGTATTTTGTGATTTGCATGTTTTTTTTGCACAATAGAGCATGTCAATTCGGTTAGTTTTTTTATGCATTTTTTCAGGTGTTTTTCACCCATTGAAAGTAATGGGTGGTGAAGAAACGCTCAAAAGTCACGGAAAAAAATAGAGGTATCAGGTTTTGCAGCGTTTTTTGTGCCAAAACCTGATTAACGAAAATGAAAAAATTTTTTTCAGTAGACTTTATCATCATGCACAAGAGAAAATGTAGCATGACTAAACCGCAAGAAAAAATGCACAAAAGCCGCACCAAAAAAGCACCAAAAAAGCAGCCAAACCTGCTCTTTAGCAACAGCTTCTTTCCTGCCAAGAGAACAGGTTTTGCTGCAGAAAAGAAAAGCAGCAAAAATGCCTAGAGTGAACAAAGCCTTAATGGGATGACAGAAACCAGTTTATGAGTAAAAAAATAAATGGTAATTAAAAAATGATGAAATCAGGAAGAATATGTATGTGCACTGATGTGTGACGAGTTTACCCACTAGGGCACTTGGGAACTTTACACTCTAGTGAAAATTGATGGCTGTCGCTTTACCCTGGGTCAGGCGCATCGCTGGCGCACAGGTTACAAAAAACTGCCTGTAATATCGAATTATTTCAATCTCTGGGCTGTATAACCGACCTTCATAGGGTTGTATTAACAGAGTGGACACAAAATCAGATGAAAAAAAACATGTAAAAACCAAAAAACTTAATATAAAACAAAAAACACCCCGTGAGGCCATTTCTAGGAAAACCCTACTTATTTCTATGAAATATCCACGAACTTAGCATTTTTCCTTCATAAAACGAGCTGCTGTTCCGTTACGCTCCGGCACTTTACAGGAAATCTGGGTCCCTGCATGCTGGCAGGTGAGGGTGCATCACACTCACTTGTAGGCCACAGGCCTCCATTGTCTCCAGGCGTCCATCTTCAGGAGCCGTCACACAGAACTCAGGGGACAAAAAGTTCATTTCAACAAACAGAAGTTTACTGGACAGTTCCAGTTCATGAGGTTGCAGCATGCAGGATAGAACACAACACATCTTCAGCTCTACCATCCGTCCTTCCTGGACTATCCCTGACCCACTGGCTCCATCAGCCCCATGGATTTCCTGTCCAGCCCCGTAATATACCCAGGATCCTCTACCTTCGCATTACACGGTTCTGTGTCCATCTTCCCCTTAGCGGCAGAGAACACCCTTCCTCAGGGGACTTCTATTCTAATTCCTCACATGCCCCCTGAGGAAGTTTAATACGAAACGTGCGTTGGGGCTGAGGGCAGCTCAGCGGGACACTTGACACCTGGACACAGCTGTGGACACATAACAGCCTAAGCACTTACAGGTCATTAACTCTACTTCTGGTGCACTTTTTCATAATTTATCCACATATCTGTTGTTGGGTAGTTACCCGCAGTGCAAAATAAATTATTTGAACTGTGATCTTGTTAGTGTCCGTTAGAATTTCCTTGCTGTGTGGTCCCTCACACATGAGGCACCATTTTTCTATGTTTGTTTGTTTTTAATTATGTTTTTCTTTAAAATTTGTGTATTATAATTGAACTAATAAAAATAATTTTATATATCATATATTGAAGTGGTCGATTGTGTGGTCCATTAGCTCCTTAGTTTATAGGGAACAATATAGAGACTACCTTATCGATATATATTTATGCATAATACCACAATATTTTGTGGACACTTTAATTGATTTTCATGACTTAAAGGGGTTGTCTAGTACTTTTATATCAGTCACCCATCTTTAGGATAAGTCAATAATATAAGATAGGTCTAATTCCAATACCCGGCACCTCCACCGATCCGCTGTACATACATACACAGTCCAGTTCTCCATGTTGAATCCAAGAATTTCGAGAAAAGCACCACACAGATGCAAATCCTTCCTAACATCAATGATTGAGCTCAAGCTGCTTTATAAGTAGTTGCAAAGTGTTTTCCTCTGCGGTGCCGTCTTGCCGAATTCACTTTGCACACCTGTGGATTGTGCGCCTAAATGGACAAAATGAATTTGTTTTACTTTGAGGTACAATAAACATCGGCTGATATTGGCCACCGAAGAAATGACATTATATTGCGAGATGTGCCAAGGGACATCCTTCTACCCACATGAAGAAAATCATTCAATTTTTAGGACTCTGCCACTGTCGACAAACGCTTTGAACAAAAATAAAAGGCGAATTATCTTCAGTAGAGTGAAATCCCACAACAATAAAATGTGATTCAGAGCACTGGACAGCTCAGTGTACAACCATGTACCTACAGAAGCGGCCTCTTATGTGACAACACTGTAGAAAAACACATACGGCAAGTGCAACCTATTACACTTCAGCACTAGCTAAACCCGCTTATAGTAATGTATCTGCAGGTGCAGGCTCTTACATCATGGCGTTGTATGAGAGTATATACCTAGAGGTGCAGCCTGTTATACTGCAGCGCTGCATAAAGCAGATACAGTAAGGCATCTACAAGCACAGACTCATGCATGATGGCGCTGTATGAAATCGTACACCTACAGGCATGAGAACTTACATGATGGCGCTGTATGAAATCTTATATCTACAGATGAGGAAACATACATGATGGCGCTATCTGCAATCTATTATCTACAGTAGCAGGATCTTAAGGCATTGCACTGAATGAACTCATACACCTACAGCTGCAGAACCTTACATGATGGCGCTGTATGAAATCGTAGACCTACAGGCATGAGAACTTACACGATGGTGCTGTATGAAATCATATACAGTGGGGCAAAAAAGTATTTAGTCAGTCAGCAATAGTGCAAGTTCCACCACTTAAAAAGATGAGAGGCGTCTGTAATTTACATCATAGGTAGACCTCAACTATGGGAGACAAACTGAGAAAAAAAAATCCAGAAAATCACATTGTCTGTTTTTTTTAACATTTTATTTGCATATTATGGTGGAAAATAAGTATTTGGTCAGAAACAAACAATCAAGATTTCTGGCTCTCACAGACTTGTAACTTCTTCTTTAAGAGTCTCCTCTTTCCTCCACTCATTACCTGTAGTAATGGCACCTGTTTAAACTTGTTATCAGTATAAAAAGACACCTGTGCACACCCTCAAACAGTCTGACTCCAAACTCCACTATGGTGAAGACCAAAGAGCTGTCAAAGGACACCAGAAACAAAATTGTAGCCCTGCACCAGGCTGGGAAGACTGAATCTGCAATAGCCAACCAGCTTGGAGTGAAGAAATCAACAGTGGGAGCAATAATTAGAAAATGGAAGACATACAAGACCACTGATAATCTCCCTCGATCTGGGGCTCCACGCAAAATCCCACCCTGTGGGGTCAGAATGATCACAAGAACGGTGAGCAAAAATCCCAGAACCACGCGGGGGGACCTAGTGAATGAACTGCAGAGAGCTGGGACCAATGTAACAAGGCCTACCATAAGTAACACACTACGCCACCATGGACTCAGATCCTGCAGTGCCAGACGTGTCCCAATGCTTAAGCCAGTACATGTCCGGGCCCGTCTGAAGTTTGCTAGAGAGCATTTGGATGATCCAGAGGAGTTTTGGGAGAATGTTCTATGGTCTGATGAAACCAAACTGGAACTGTTTGGTAGAAACACAACTTGTCGTGTTTGGAGGAAAAAGAATACTGAGTTGCATCCATCAAACACCATACCTACTGTAAAGCATGGTGGTGGAAACATCATGCTTTGGGGCTGTTTCTCTGCAAAGGTGCCAGGACGACTGATCTGGGTACATGAAAGAATGAATGGGGCCATGTATCGTGAGATTTTGAGTGAAAACCTCCTTCCATCAGCAAGGGCATTGAAGATGAAACATGGCTGGGTCTTTCAACATGACAATGATCCAAAGCACACCGCCAGGGCAACGAAGGAGTGGCTTCGTAAGAAGCATTTCAAGGTCCTGGAGTGGCCTAGCCAGTCTCCAGATCTCAACCCTATAGAAAACCTTTGGAGGGAGTTGAAAGTCCGTGTTGCCAAGCGAAAAGCCAAAAACATCACTGCTCTAGAGGAGATCTGCATGGAGGAATGGGCCAACATACCAACAAGAGTGTGTGGCAACCTTGTGAAGACTTACAGAAAACGTTTGACCTCTGTCATTGCCAAGAAAGGATATATTACAAAGTATTGAGATGAAATTTTGTTTCTGACCAAATACTTATTTTCCACCGTAATATGCAAATAAAATGTTAAAAAAACAGACAATGTGATTTTCTGGATTTTTTTTTCTCAATTTGTCTCCCATAGTTGAGGTCTACCTATGATGTAAATTACAGACGCCTCTCATCTTTTTAAGTGGTGGAACTAGCACTATTGCTGACTGACTAAATACTTTTTTGCCCCACTGTATCTATAGGTGTAAAATCTTACATGATGGTGCTGTATGAAATCATATACCTATAGGTATGGAATCTTACATGATGGTGCTGTATGAAATCATATATCCACAAGTGCAGAATCTTATATGATAGCACAGTATGAAATCATATACTCACAGGTGCGGGGTCTTACATGATGGCACTGTATGAAATCATACACCTGCAGGTGCAGAATCTTACGCGATAGCGCTGTATAATAATAATAATCTTTATTTATATAGCGCCAACATATTCCGCAGCGCTTTACAGTTTCAAACACAACAGTCATAAGTAACAACGTTAACAATACAATAAAGCGAAATAAGACGACCCTGCTCGTGAGAGCTTACAATCTACCATGAGGTGGGGGAGATACAAAGTACAGGTGTGTATTTACAATGATGTATTTACAATGATGGTCCAGCCATCTTCAGAGGGTGGGGGATAGATGGGGATAGTGAACGGGCTACACACACACACACAAACATAACATGACTTTGATTAGTTAACATGGTAGGCCCCTCTGAACAAATGTGTTTTGAGCGAGCGCCTAAAACTATGCAAATTATGGATGGTCCTAATATCTTGGGGTAGATCATTCCAGAGAATTGGTGCAGCACGGGAGAAGTCTTGGAGTCGGGAGTGGGAGGTACGGATTAGTGCAGAGGTTAGTCGAAAGTCATTTGCAGAGCGCAGCGGTCAGCTAGGCCGATAGACAGAAATGAGGGAGGAGATGTAAGGGGGTGCCGCACTGTGGAGAGCTTTGTGGGTGAGAACAAGTACTTTGAATTGTATCCTGTAATGAATGGGCAGCCAGTGTAATGACTGGTGAAGAGCGGATGCATCTGAGTAACGATTAGCCAGATGGACGACCCTGGCTGCTGCATTAAGGATGGACTGGAGAGGGGAAAGTCGAGTGAGGGGGAGGCCAATTAGTAGAGCATTGCAGTAGTTCAGGCGGGAGTGGATCAGGGCGACAGTGAGGGTTTTAGCTGTCTCCATGGTGAGAAAAGGGCGGATTCTAGAGATGTTCTTTAGGTGTAAGAAGCACGAGCGGGCAAGAGATTGTATATGGGAGGTGAAGGAGAGATCGGAGTCAAACATAACACCCAGACAGCGCGGCTGCTGCCGGGGTGTTATTATGGTGCCCCCCACAGAGAGGGAAATGTCAGATTTAGGGAGATTAGTAGATGGCGGGAGCAGAAGAAGTTCAGTTTTGGGGAGGTTGAGTTTCAGATAGAGAGCGGACATGATGTCAGAGACTGCAGACAGACAGTCAGTGGTGTTCTGTAGTGCAGTGGGGGTAAGGTCAGGGGATGACGTGTACAGTTGTGTGTCATCAGCATATAGATGGTACTGAAAGCCAAATCTGCTGATGGTCTGTCCAATTGGGGCCGTGTAGAGGGAGAAGAGAAGGGGGCCAAGAACTGAGCCCTGAGGTACCCCGACAGTGAGAGGAAGAGGAGATGAAGTGGAGCCGGAGAACAGAACACTGAAGGAGCGGTCAGAAAGGTAGGAAGAGAACCAGGAGACAGCAGTGTCCTTAATGCCAAGTGACTGGAGCCTAGAGAGAAGGAGAGGGTGGTCAACAGTGTCAAAAGCTGCAGAAAGATCGAAGAGAATGAGCAGAGAGTTCTGTATGAAATCATATACTTGTAGGTGTGGAATCTTACATGATTGTGGTGTATAAAATCATATATCTACAGGTGCAGAATCTTACACGATGGCACAGTATGAAATCATACCCCTATAGGTGTGGAATCTTACATGATGGCGCTGTATGAAATCATATATCCACAGGTGAGTGATTTTACATGATGGAGCTATATGAAAACATATACCTATAGGCACGGGATCTTACATGATGGCGCTGTAGGAAATCATATATCTACACGTGCGGGATCTTACATGATGGCGCTGTATGAAATCATATACATACAGGTGCGTACTCTTACATGATGGCACTGTATGCAATCATATATCTAAAGGTATAGATATACCTACAGATACCTACAGGCGCGGGATTTTACATGATGGCGCTGTATGAAATCATATACCCACATTTGCAGGGTCTTACATGATGGCGCTGTATGAACACATACTATATATCTACACTTGCGGGATCTTACATGATGGCGCTGTATGAAATCATATACATACAGGTGCGGAATCTTACAGGATGGCACTGTATAAAATCATACACTTACAGGTGCAGAATCTTACACGATGGCGCTGTATGATATCATATAACTATAGGTGTGGAACCTTACATGATGGCGCTGTATGAAATCATATATCTACAGGTGAGTGATCTTACATGATGGCGCTGTATGAAATCTTATACCTACAGGTGAGTGATCTTACATGATGGCGCTATATGAAAACATATATCTACAAGCGCGGGATTTTACATGATGGCGCTGTAGGACATCATATACCTACAGCTGCAGGGTCTTACATGATGGCGCTGTATGAAATCATACACTCACAGGTGCGGGGTCTTACATGATAGCGCTGTATGAAATCGTATATCTACACGTGCGGGATCTTACATGATGGCGCTGTATGAAATCATATATCTAAAGGTGCAGAATCTTACACGATGGCGCTGTATGAAATCATACCCCTATAGGTGTGGAGTCTTACATGATGTCGCTGTATGAAATCATATACCTACAGGTCCGGGATCTTACATGATGGCGCTGTACGAAATCATATACCTACAGGTGCAGGATATTACATGATGGCGCTGTATGCAATCATATATCTACACATGCAGAATCTTACATGATGGCGCTGTATAAAATCATACACCGACAGGTGCAGAATCTTACACGATGGCGCTATATGAAATCATATACCTGTAGGTGTGGAATCTTACATGATAGCGCTGTATGAAATCATATACCTACATTTGCAGGGTCTTACATGTTGGCGGAGTATGAACACATACTGTATATCTACATTTGCGGGATCTTACATGATGGCGCTGTATGAAATCATATACATACAGGTGCGGAATCTTAAAAGATGGCACTGTATAAAATCATACACCTACAGGTGCAGAATCTTACATGATGGCGCTGTATGAAATCATATACATACAGGTGCGGAATCTTAAAAGATGGCACTGTATAAAATCATACACCTACAGGTGCAGAATCTTACATGATGGCGCTGTATGAAATCATATACCTACAGGTGCTGGATCTTACTTGATGGTGCTGTATGAAATCATATATCCACAGGTGCGGGTTCTTACTTGATGGTGCTGCATGAAATCATATATCTACAGGTGCGGAATCTTACATGATGGCGCTGTATGAAATCATATACCTACAGGTGCAGGATATTACATGATGGCACTATATGCAATCATATATCTACACGTGCAGGATCTTACATGATGGCACTGTATAAAATCATACACCGACAGGTGCAGAATCTTACACAATGGTGCTGTATGAAATCATATACCTGTAGGTGTGGAATCTTACATGATGGCGCTGTATGAAATCATATATCCACAGGTGCGGATCTTACATGATGGCACTGTATGAAATCATATTCCTACAGGCGCGGGATCTTACATGATGGCGCTGTAGGAAATCATATACATACAGGTGCGGAATCTTACATGATGGCACTGTATAAAATCATACACCTACAGGTGCAGAATCTTACACGATGGCGCTGTATGAAATCATATACCTACAGGTGCATGATCTTATATGATGGCGTTGTATGAAATCATATACATACAGGCTCGGGATCTTACATGATGGCGTTGTAGGAAATCATATATCTACACTTGCGGGATCTTACATCATGACGCTGTATGAAATCATATACATACAGGTGCGGAATCTTACTCGATGGCACTGTATGCAATCATATATCTCCAGGTGTGGAATCTTACATGATGATACTGTATGAAATCATATATCTACAGGTGCGGGATCTTACTTCATGGTGCTGTATGAAAGCAGATATCCACAGGTGCGGGATCTTACATGATGGTGCTGTATGAAATCATATATCTACAGGTGCGGGATCTTACATGATGGCGCTGTATGAAATCATATACTGTATCTACAGGTGTGGAATCTTACATGATGGCGCTGTATGAAATCATACACCTGCAGGTACAGAATATTACACAATGGCGCTGTATGAAATCATATACCTATAGGTGTGGAATCTTACATGATGGCGCTGTATGAAATCATATACCTATAGGTGCAGGATCTCACATGATGGCACTGTATGAAATCACATACCTACAGGTGCATGATCTTACTTGATGGCGCTTTATAAAAATATATACCTACAGGTACAGGGTCTTACATGATGGCGTTGTATGAAATCATATATCTACACGTGCGGGATCTTACATGATGGTGCTGTATGAAACCATATACATACAGATGCGGAATCTTACATGATGGCACTGTATGCAATCATATAACTACAGGTGCAGGATCTTACATGATGGCACTGTATGAAATCATATACCTACAGGTGCAGAATCTTAGACGATGGCGCTGTATGAAATCATATATCTACAGGTGCAGGATTTTACATGATGGCGCTGTATGAAATCATATATCCACAGGTGCAGGATCTTACATGATGGTGCTGTATGAAATCATATACCTACAGGTGCAGAATCTTACACGATGGCACTGTATAAAATCATATACCTATAGGTGTGGAATCTTACATGACGGCGCTGTATGAAATCATATATCCACAGTTGCGGGATCTTACATGATGGCGCTGTAGGAAATCATATACCTATAGGTGTGGAATCTTACATGACGGCGCTGTATGAAATCATATATCCACAGTTGCGGGATCTTACATGATGGCGCTGTAGGAAATCATATATCTACATGTCTGGAATCTTAGGTGATGGCGCTGTATGAAATCATATATCCACAGGTGCGGGATCTTACATGATGTCGCTGTATGAAATCCAGGTGCGGGGTCTAACATGATGGCGCTCTATGAAATCATATACCGACAGGTGCAGCATCTTACATGATGGTGCTGTGTGAAATCATTTACCTACAGGTGCGGGATCTGACATGATGGCGCTGCATGAAATCATATATCCATAGGTGCGGGATCTTATATGATGACGCTATATGAAATCATTTACCTGCAGGTGCAGGATCTTAGAAGAAGGTTGCTGTATGGAATCATTTACCTACAAATGCGGCTTCTCACCTGGCAGAACCTACATATAAATAACATGGGGTACTTGGTAAATATTGTTTTTATTTAATTAAAGCATAGAAGCCATCCCATCAGTGTCAAGGTGTACAGAAATCTGAATCATAGAATGCTACACAGTAGATGGAAGGGACCTTCAGGGTCATCGTGTTCAACCCCCTGCTCAATGCAGGAGTCACTAAACCATCTCAGACAGATGTCTCTCCGGCCTCTTTTTGAAGACTTCCATTGAAGGAGAACTCAACACTAGTGATGAGCGAGTATACTCGGTACTCGAGATTTCCCGAGCACGCTCGGGGGTCCTCCGAGTATTTGTAAGTGCTCGGAGATTTAGTTTTCCTCACCTCAGCTGAATGATTTACATCTGTTAGCCAGCTTGATTACATGTGGGGATTCCCTAGCAACCAGGCAACCCCCACATATACTTATGCTGGCTAACAGATGTAAATCATTCAGCTGCGGTGCTGAAAACTAAATCTCCGAGCACTAAAAAATACTCAGAGGTCACCCAAGTGTGCTCGGGAAATCTCGAGTAACGAGTATATTCGCTCATCACTACTCACCACCTCTCATGACAGCCTCACTGTTAAAAAGTTTTTTCTAATATCTAATCTGTATCTTCTCCCTTTCATGCCATTGCTTCTCGTGTTTCCATGTGCAAATGAGAATAAGGATGATCCCACCACACTGCGTTAGTCCAAACCACTAATATTAAGTATTAAGTCCTTACCATGTGTCATAGTGACGTCAATGTGAATAAGGGCCAAGCAGGACCAGGTACTTAATGTGGATACACAGCAAATGGGAAGAGTAATGTCCAGCTCAAGGAAAGGGAGACCTCATCCCCAACTGTACTAAGTGCAGAAACCTGAAACTTAACCGAAAAACCTTCTTTGAGTTGGACATTACTTTCATGAGTAGAGCTTGGGCAGGACAAGGGCGAAACACCACAGCTTGTCTAATTCATGAGATTGGAATAAGTTTAGAGTAAGTTTTCTGGCACATGGAGGCGCACCCCACTCGTCAGACACTCATGATTCATGAAGAACCTTCGTGAGCCATTAATGAATCAGGAGCATCTGACTTGACCATACCCTCTCATCAAGAGAAAATTGAGTGAAAAAATTTCAAGCCTTGATAAATCTGGTACCTTGTCTAATTTATGCTGCTCATGGTTTGAGTAACATTTATCAACTGAGGTTTCCCCGAGTTTGTAATATATTTTACCCTTATGGGTGTGATATAGATAAAATATTGGGATAAAGTAGCTGTGTGTTCTTTCTCATCTTCTCTCTTGTATCATGATATGACAATATCAGGCTTATGAGAAGTTAAGTATTGAAAAAAGAAAAAAGCTTTCAACATTCTGATGCAAGCAGTAACTTGTGTCATGCCGTTCTGTCTGTTTCTGGTTTCCGGCATCACAATGCATATGTTTGCTTTAACCCTTTACTCTTTCCCCCCTAATTTGAGCTGGGATACTGTTGGCTGTTACCTGGATGGAGCCTTCTCAGTCCCCTGGTCTGCTGCGCAGCCGTACATGGTTGTTAGGTCTTTTCTACTGTAGGACCATCCGCATGTGCGGTCCCTCGCTGCTGCTGTGGAAGCTGTCCGTGGGTTGTGAGGTCATTTGCAGCTGGTGCATGACTTTCAACGTGGGTCAGTGCATGCAGTTTCAGTCAGGTGCCCTGAGCCTCAGATCCTGCATTGATTGTGCTGTAATGGTTTCATTTTGTGCTTAGGGCGTGCGTGGCCACACTTCCCCTGCTTTTATCAGTTTTAGGGTGTGCACTTGAAATGCTGTCCCCAGCCAATTGCTGAGGGGCAGCTCCTATATAAAGTTCCCCTGCCCTATGGGTGGGGCCTGAGCTACTCACAAAGAACCTGAACTTTGCTATGTGTGTTTGTGTTCCTGGACCTCTCCTGTCTATGTTTTGGTACCAAAGTCCTTGCCTTGATTCCTGTTTTGTCCTGTTCTGGCGCCTGTCCTGGAGGCGGTATATCCAGGCCTGAATCCTTGATCCTGTACCTGTCCTGAACCTGTCTGAACTGTGTCTCCTGTGATTATGTTCCTGGAATCCCTCTGCATCTGGAGCTTCACTCCCAGTGACTTTGAGTCTCTTGTAACCGGTGTTTCTGCTCAGCATCTACTACTCTGTGCTCTGACTACCATGTGGTGTTAACCCCGTCTGGCTCACGTCCAGTATTGCGGTGCTTGCACCATCACGCTTGAGTTCCTTCCTAGGTCCGATGCCCAGAGCCTGATGACCGCAGTCTGGAACCTGATGACTGGTGGTGTCTGTAGGTCGTGTCGGATGTCCGGAACCGAACAACTCCTGTCTGATGTTTGCCGGTGACCCTGGGTCCAGATGTTTTGATTTCCTGTCTGTACCCTGATGTCCTGCCTGTGTCCTGATGACCTCATGGATCCTGATGTTCTCATGTGTCCTGATGTCTTACCTGCATCCTGATGACCTCGTGTTCCCTGATGTTCTGATGTCCTTTCTGTGTTCGATGTCCTGATGTAGCTGATGACCTAGGCTGCCACGCCAGTGACCCAGCTGATGACCTGGGCTGCCACGCCGGTGTCCCAGATGTCTATCCATTATTCCTGTGTCCTGATGCCCTGCCTGTGTCCTGATGTCCTGAGGTCTTTCCTGAGTCCAGATGTCCTGTCTGTATCCTGATGTTTTACCTGCATACTGATGACCTCGTGTACCCTGATGTCCTGCCTGTGTCCTGATGTCCTGCCTATGTGTGCCTCGGTGATCCGTTGGTGCCTTGGGGTCCACTGGGTGGTACCCTTCTGTAGGTGTGGAATCGGGAGCCTGGCATCGTCATGTTTTGTTTATGTACTGTGTGACTTTACTTTTGTAAACTTTACTTTCTCTATACCTGAAGTTGTGCTGTGTAATCAAGTCCTACGTGTCTCTTTCCTTGTCCACATGCTCAGTTGCCACGGAACCCCGATCTCTGCCCTAGTTCGGGTAGACCCGGGTCCCCATCTGTGGTACAAAGGGTCCGTATTGCATCCCCGGGGGATGCGCGCCCCACACCTTCTGAGGTTGGTCGGCTTGGGGTAGTCTATGGCTGAGCTGCATCTGCGGCTGCAGCAGATCATGACAACTTGTTTTTCCAAAGTTGGTCATCTAATTTTACTTTTTTGGGGTTATCTCAAGCCAAAAAAAGATATGGAACACACCATTACTAGAGTTGATGCAAATGTTGATTCACACGTCCTATTCCATCTGCCACGACAGGGATCTTTGGGCACTGCACAAGAGCAAGTGTATTGCCTTTAGCCATCCATGGCTCTTCTTTTGATTAGCCAGCCTTGGGCGAAGTCACACAAGTGTACCGCCACCATGATGATGTCAGGTTAGGCCAACTAACCAAAAGAAAATTTGCTGATGCAGACAAGTAAGAAGCGGTGCTCTTGCTGTTGAGAGACAGCCACAGACTACTATCGTGGCCTATGGAATGGTAGATTCTAGATTTTACGAATTTCCTGACTTGACTTCTGATATGTCTGTAAATCCCTATGACATATTAGGATTGTCTAGAGAAATGGTATACATAGTCTCATACCCTTAATTTGCCCAAACTCAGGGTACAATCAGAAATAGGTGCTATCAATGGCTTTATGACATCTGAATATCATTGCAGTCTATTGTTCCTTGATTGCCAGAAGTAAAAGAAAATGAAAAAGTGATTCACATTTCAACATTATCTTTTTAAATATAATTTTATCATTTATAGATGTAAATTCACTGGCAAGATGTAGGTGACGTAAAGGTTTGTAACCAGGGCTATCGTGCAGTAGTCGGTGACTGCTGAGCTGAATGTCCTCAATTCGTGAGGCTCACAAGGTCCATGTAGAGAAAGTCAGTGTCAAAGTTAATCTAAAAAAAAAAATGACTGGTAGTGCTGTCATCAAAGAGATGGATATCAAAGTGAAGTTTGAAGCCTTATTATTCTCCTGAAATGACATTTTCAGGGATACTTGCCTTTTCCTCTGATAGATGAGACAGCATCTCTCCTCCTTCTTAGAAAAGGACAAGTAGTCATGAAATACCTCAATTCTTAAGACCAATGAAACCTTCTAAATTCACTTCGATGTCCATTTCTTCGGTGACAATGCTACCAGTGGTCTTTTTGTCTTTATTTTCAATACTTTCTTGGCTGTCAGCTTAGATCACCAAAGATACTATTGCTTGTAAACCTGAAGTTGTGTGTCTTTTGTTACTATGCTATATATTCTTATAAAGGATCATTCAGACATCAGTGATTTCCTCATAAGAGAAAATTGGTCCGAGTTCCATGAGTGTGTCTTTTTTATTAGAGTGTCTTCAGAGTTCAGACAGTGTCAGTTTTTACCATCAGAGTTTGGTCTTGGTTTCAACAGTTTTTCTCAGATGAGAAAGAAAAAGCTTCTCTATATTATCCTATTAAGCAGTATGTGAAAAATGAACACCACCACTCTCCAATTTTTTCACTGACTTGTAAGGCCGATTTTCGTCTGCTATTTGGATTAATATTCGACATGTCTTGGCAACTTTGTACGAACGACATGGTGCACAAAAAAAAAAATTGGACTTGTAGACGAACACGATGCGAAACACAAACAGAACTTGTACTCAAACATGGATGTCTGAGTGAGCACTAAGTGGTAGAAATATTTTACAAGTTGACCTAGTTGATGCTCCGGAGAGAGAATCAGACTAAGATTCTATGAGGCTGAAACTTGACAAATTAATTATCCCTTCGTATATAGATGAGTGAATAATAAAATATTTTTCTCCAAGTTGCCAATCTTCAGACCTAATACTATAATTGAAAACCTGTAACTTAACCCCTTCCCATTGTGACCAATTTTAATTTTTACGTTTTCATTTTTTTTATCCCTTTCTTCCAAAAGCTATAACTTTTACTTTTTCCATTGACATAACTTTTGTAAGAAGAGTTGTAGCTTTGCAGGAAACAATTGATTTTACCATACAATGTACTGGAAACCAGAAAAAAATTGTGCAGTGCTTTAGGTTACTCAAGGACCCCAACTACTTTGATTCTTTAACAGTATTGGTCAAAGGGACCTTTTGGGCCTCTTAAAGCGAACCTGTCATCAGGTTTGGCCAATATAACATACTAGATTGTGGCCCGATTCTAACGCATCGGGTATTCTAGAATATGCATGTCCCCGTAGTATATGGACAATGATGATTCCAGAATTCGCGGCAGACTGTGCCCGTCGCTGATTGGTCGAGGCAACCTTCATGACATCATCGTCGCCATGGCAACCATTATGACATCTACGTCGATACTGTGCCCGTCGCTGAATCAGAAACGTGAGATGTCTACGTCCTTTATGACATCATCGTCACTGTGCCCGTTGCTGATTGGTCGAGGCCTGGCGGTCTCGACCAATCAGACGCGGGATTTCTACGTCCTTTATGACATCATCGTCGCTGTGCCTGTCGCTGATTGGTCGAGGCCTGGCGGCCTCGACCAATCAGAGAGCCGGGATTTCCAAGACAGACAGAAAGACAGACAGACAGAAAGACAGACAGACAGACGGAAAAACCCTTAGACAATTATATATATAGATGGCCACCGCCTTTCAGAGCTTATCTACAACATTCTATAATGCAGTAGATAAGCCACTGATCCGACCTGAAAGATAAGAAAAAAAAAGTTTTACTATACTCAGCAAGGGGGCAGTCTGGTCCTATGGGTGTCGCAGGTCCGGTGCCTCCCATCTTCTTATGAATGCCATCCTCCTGCTTGCGTCATGGCTCCCCGGCACCGCTCTCCTGCGCAGGCACACCTATGTGCCCTGTTGAGGGCAGAGCAAAGTACCGCAATGTGCAGGTGCCGGGAAAGGTCAGAGAGGCCCAGCGCCTGCGCCCTGCAGTACTTTGCTCTGCCCTCAACAGGACAGATAAGTATGCCTGGGCAGGAGCGCGATTCTGGAGAGCCTGTGATGCAAGCAGGAAGATGGTGATCATAAGAAGATGGGAGGCGCCGGACTTGGATCTGCGACACCCATCGGACCGGACCGCCCCCGGGGGAGTATAATAAAGCTAATTTTTATTTTCTTTCGGGTCAGGTTGGGGGCTTATATACAGCATTATGCAATGCTATATATAAGCCCTGAAAGGCGGTGGCTGTATCTTATATTGGCCAAACCTGATGACAGGTTCACATTAAGCTCCAAGCTTTGCACCCAATATAATTATGCCACTGGGCACTACCTTGACCAGTGGATGCCTCAATTGAGCTTTTTACAAATGGTTGACTCCAAACATCTTAATATTTCCATCTTTAATGTATACAATATTCATTTATTTTTTATTTATTTTACTCACTTATATAGCGCCATAAATTCCACAGTGCTTTACAGACGCTTCTGCTATCAGCCTATTGACTGCATCTTGGCCTAATGTACCCACAGTCACTATCTACTGTATCTCTAACCTAAGCACTAAACTGTGTGCTATCCTGTGCTTATCCTATACTCGCGCTGGAGTGTGCCTTATTTATTATTATTTATTTTTTATGCTTTGCTTATATAGAGCTATCTTATTCCACAGTGCTTTACAGACATTATCATTGCTGTCCCCAATGTGGCTCACAATCTAGATTCCCTATCAGTATGTTTTTGGAGTGTGGGGGAAAACCGAAGAACCTGTTGGAAACTCTCGCAAACGCGGGAAGAACATACAAACTCTTTGCAGATGTTGTCCTTGATGGGATTTGTACCCTGGACCCCAGCGCTGTGCTAATCACTGAGCCACTATACAGTGCTAACCACTGAGCCTCAATACAGTGCTAACCACTGAGCCACCATGCTGACCTTACTCACACTAGGCATTACTTTTACAGTCAGACATATTAGTCCCAAAGCAACAATGCAATGCTGTACTAGACACTTCATTAATAGATATAAATGTGGACATGGAAGAAGCAAGGCGAAACGGTATTGGTGTGGTGAGACACAGAACCTGGTATCTCCTTGGTGGCTCATTGGTTTAGGTAATATTATATACCTTCTATTGATTGTGCTTTATGTATGCTACCTTGAGGTAGCACTCTATATTATACTACTGCACAGTTAGCCATCTGGGTGACATATTTATACCCTTCTATTGTTGTTGCACTTGCACTTTAATAATTGATGCCCCTGGCTTCTCTGTGCGTATGTTTGTGTATGAAAAGTTTATACAATTTTGTAGCATTTTCTGTGCTTTGCTTTTTGAAGGCTCATTTGCCTTGTCATTTTATTCTTTACATCATTTTATGGATTTATTCAATAAAAATATATATTTTTAGTTATATTGCTGAAATCTCTTTACATCCTCCAATTAACACTTTATTTGGTTGCAGATTGGTTGGTTGTGTTACCTTTACAATACTTACTAAACAGCACCATTACATGCCTAAAACCACATGACTTAGGTCACACTTCACATATCACAATACATGCACATAAACGCATGACACTGTTCACTTTAGGAGATTGTTGTCTTCAGGGGCAAGAATACGACATTTCCTTCCACACCCTTACATTCCTCCCCTCTTTGAACATGGTTGTATTCAAACATTAAGGAACCTGCAAGAACACAAGGCAAACCCTAAACACATAAAATACACGTTCTTATAAAATTAACATTTCTTTCTTTCAGGGGTGCAAAAGTGTTCTTTTACCAGTAAGTACTCACCCTGGTTCTGATCAGCACTGATACCAGTCCCACTAGGTTGGGACCCCAGAACAGAGAGTTCAAGTTCCTTTAAAACAACAGCACTCAAGCCCACCACACAACAACAGATGCCCAGCAGTCCATGAGCACAGTCCAGTTTCTTCAAACTGGTTGGGACATCGGGTTTTCCTTTAGTTCCACGGGTCCACATGTGTCCATGTATTTTTAACTAGAGGCCCAGTGGCAAACATCTCAATAGCTTCAGCAGTCCATGAGCACAGTTCATGAAGTCCTGTCCCGGCTTGCACATTGGGTAATCCATTTCCACCTCTCTCCCTTTGCCCTCGTGTCAGCCTCACAGTCCTTTGGGCAAAATTCATGGAAAAACATGAGCCAGAATCCATGGGGAGAGGGGACAGAGTTCATGAGGGCCATGTGCACAGTTTTTAGAGACAAAAAAACCTGAATCTGATGCAAAACATGCGCAAAACAAGACAAAGGGAAAAACACAAAAACTCTTTTTCCATCTGTGACCAGCACTGGGGATCCCAGTCAAGAGTGGGCCTCCTGCCCATAGGAATGCATAACAGTTCCTTTGCTGATTCTTTCCTTTTCATGCATTAAGCACAATGGAGCTTTTATGGCTCCACTACTGATCATAACTTTAAAATCCACAGCCATCCTCAGACTCATGTTTCTTTGGTATCTGATTGCCCCATGTAGGTTGTTGAATAGGATCCTTGACATAGGCAACACCTGCTGCTTCTGTCAGGCCAGAGGCCTTAGTACTGCCCGTGGTGGTAGCACTGCTGGACATGGCTTCCTCACTGCATTTGTGGGAACATACCATGGGACGTATAAGGCTCAGACGTGTGGAGCACTGGCTGCATATAGCTCATGCTGGGGTTCAATGCCTGCCTGGGGATCCCCTCTTCTATCCATACTGCCTGAGGATCCTCTTTCAGCTTGATTAGGGTCACCACCACCATATACTACCCTTATGGCTTATCTTCTTTAATGAAGAGCAATTGATAGCACTCTTGTGGAGTGGTCCCATGCCACAGGAACCTAGCATTTATATAGACATGGTGGATAGTCCCAATCTCTGCAGCGAGCACCATTGCTGTCAGTCCTCCCGGCTGCACCTCCTCCTCCAGCTTGACCATCCTCTGCTTCCACTTTATCCGTCCTAGACCTCCATATGCCATAAAACAGCCAATTATGCTCAACCAGGTAATTGTACCGCTCCATTATGACTTGTTAATGGCTCATCTTGTTCTCCCACTATGGCCCGGCCTGCTCTCCCATGGGTTTACCCTTCTGTCACTCCACCCCTTCCTGGGTGGAGGTACTTCCAGCTCACCTGCCAATGTTCTGTTAGTCCATTCTCGCTCTCCACTGACTTGATTCAGCGAGCAGGGTTTCTTTTCCTTTCGCCGTGCCCATCTGGGGCAGACACTGCTAACCACAGGCCAACCTTACCAGACAGGCCACTTCCCATGCCGAATGAGCTTTTGCGCTCTTTTGACCTATCAATGCAAATGATGAACGGAGCTCCTTCTCCATCGTGCACCATCTTGTGCCTAGATGTGGTTTCCATTTTACTTGCCCTGTTCCTGTCCCGTTCTGGGCTAGTCCCAAATCATTAACTGTATCTTGCCCTAAAGTACCTTCAGTCACTATCTATCTCTAACCAAAGCACTAAACTGTGTGTTATCCTATGCTTACCCTATAGTTGTGCTGGAGTGTACCTTACTGACACTAGGTAGTACCTTTACAGTACCTACACAGCAGTACCATTACCTAAATGCATTATGTCATTCCAAGTCTACTAATCAGAAGAGGCACCAGGGATGTCGGCAAGTTGAAAGAAGTTCACAAAACTCTGCTCCAGCTGCCCATACACTACTGATGTTGTACAGTATAGTACCGATGATCATCTCTACTGCGCACTCATCAATAAATGTAATGTCACCCGTCCCCTTACCTCCCGATGTGGATGTGCCCAGTCAGCACTAACCCTTTTATATTTGATGTATTTAATACTTAATACAATAATATATAATGAATATTATAAAATGTATGCTATCTAATATGATATAAAAAATACAATCTATGAGATTTATTTCAATACCAGGTATCAGTAGACACCTCCCTGCCCAACTCTCGATGCTGACGCTAAAGCAGCAAGACAACACCTTAATATTCTTTTTGATTTGATCTCATAAAACACACAAAAAAATGCATAATAGTTTAAAATACAAAATAATGGTACAAAGTCTATTATATCATTATAAAGTGTTAGTTATTATTTGTGTGTTCTATTTGTAAATATCAAAACTATTAGTAAACATTATTATAATCTATGATAATACCTTTTGTATCACTTTTTATTCTATAATAAATTGCACGATGTTATTTTAGATTTGTCACAAGTGTAAAAGTTATTGGGATGCTTTGTGATTTTGGATGTCACTGTGCAGAGCCAAACTATAGACCAATGACAAGTAGTATTGGAATGACTGCAAACGCGAATATAATGGAAGTTGCCTGTGGAGGGGACATTAAAGTTGAGTTGTATTATATCATTCAGCCTGGTTAGGAAAAACAAGGCATCTGGGTGTACAGTGATTTCCACCTTTTGGTTCTTGGATTTCAGCAGACCAGGATTGTGCTGCATATAGTCAGTGGAAGCACGCTCCATCCATCCCTCCCTCTCCCATTCATCCCCTCCTTCCACCTCTCTTCTATCTCATCCTTCTTTCATCTCCCTCCAATCCCCACTGCCTACAGACAAAAGAAATCACAGCCGGGCTCAGGGTCTTCGATGCACTCAGCAGCTTCTTGCTGCTGTGCCCTGGGAAAAAAAGGGTCTTTCTTCCTTTACCCTAGCAAGAGGGAGCCGGGAAGCAAGCAAGAAAGGCTCAGGGAGGGAGGGGAAGAACAAGGGATAGGAGGGAAGAAATATAAAGCGAGACAGATGGGCAGAGGTGATAGGCAGATGTGGCTTAGTGTGTGTAACTGTGCATCTTGATGCTGTGCTTGTAGGTGCAGCGAGGAGTTAAAGGGAGAGATTGTGGACATGCACAGGTACTGAGGGAATTTCTGCAGTGAAGGGTTACACCGGCTGTCAGGTAGGAGGGATACGTGTGTCAATGTGTTTGTGCCTGCAGTGAAGGATTGTGGCATTGTATTTTCAGCGTACGGTTGGGTACTTGCAAGGAATGATGAAGGGTTTACACCGGTTGACATAAAAGCCAAAATTAAGTGTTGTTTTTATGTGATATAGATGATGGATGGTGGGATGAGAATTGACTGCACATCTGCAAAGTAGCGGGGCACGCGTGTATACATGGGCTGCTCAGGGATCTGTCCACACTCTTTTAACCCTTGCCCATTGCAGATTGTGCCTGTAGTTGTAGCTAGAGTAAACGGACGTGCATACTGTATGTGAGGTCATCGATAGTTAACCGTGTTGGTGTGAAGATACTGTAGATTTCTCTGTGCCTGCAGCTGAGAGACATAGGAAGTGTTGGAAGACTAAAGATGGCTCCTGCCGGTGCTTTCTGGGTGCTGCTAGCCGGTTTCCTGTTCATATCAAGAAGTGGCGGAGAGGAGGATTCATCCAGAGAGCTTGAGTGTAAAATGAAGAGCATCACGGTCTCAGCTCTCCCCTTCCTCCGAGAGAACGACCTCAGCATCATGCACAGTCCATCTGCCTCTGAGCCCAAGCTTCTCTTCTCCGTCCGGAATGACTTCCCTGGGGAGATCGCAGTAGCGGATGATTTGGAGAATACAGAACTGCCGTACTTTGTGTTGGGTGAGTGCAACCTGCATCTTAGCACACGATACACTCCTAAAAAATCCCTCACGTGAACCTGTGTTGTCTATTGCAGAGGGTCATTCATCATAAACATCCACTGCAGGTGCTGAGCAACACAAGGGCCTGCAGGATGCATATAATGAATGGAGAGATTACACTGTAAAAGTCATCCCCAATGCAGAACTGTACTGTTTATCGCTATGTAATGACGTGCGCCTATGTCACCTCTGCTGCGAGCCTGCTCCATGCCTCTACTGTCACCTCACAACTGCTAAAACAAATTAGAAATTGCCCGTGATGTCTTTGTACATGAGCAGTCCGGCACTTTGGAGATGAAAGACTCATCCCTTTCCTAAGACTTGAGCTCTATCAGATTTGGCCACGGGCATGCTTGTTAAATTGGGAGTATTGATGTAAGAACTTGGTCCAGCGGTCAGAGACGGAAAAAAATGTCTACTTGAGATAACACATTTTTTCATTCCAAAAAAATCTGTCCTTTTTTTTGGGAACCACAGATGACAGGATGGATGCTACATGGCAGATCTTGCTATCAGTGAAGTGAGCACTGGCTAAATGATATGTGTCCTACATAGCAACTAATGCATTTTTTTAATCTGTAAGGATCAATTAGTGACTTAGGTCACTTTGAACATGGGCCAAATTTCTCATTCATTCATGACGAGATGGCTCAGAAGTGCACTCGCTGTCGTTTGGGACATAACTTTTTGGACAGAGATGCATTTGTCAGAGATGTGTTTTCCTTACGCTCTAAGTGGTTCAGGTGGGTGACTTCTAAAAGGGTCATAAAGTTATGAGATCATTACTCTAGATTGAAAACTAACATTTTATTGCTTAAACTTCTGAAGATGGTTTCATCAGCCTATTCCCAATCAAGTTTTGCTCCTGTATAAAGCTGTTTTGGAGAAAAATAGTTATGGGAAAGATGGATGTTGGTTGCCATTAAGGCCTTAGGCAGCTCTACACAACCTTTCAGTTGTACAGAGCAGTAATATTAGTCTCATAAAATATATGGTGTCCTAGTCCTACTATGTCTTTGGTCAACAGCTATTAATTCCAGTCTCTTACACAATTGCCAATTCGGCCTAGTTGAGCAGACAAATTTTCTTAATCTATATACAGTCAGGTAGGTCGCTGGTCAAAATCTCAAACATGGATTATCTCCCTAAGGCCGGAGTCACATGAGCGATGAATATGGACTTGTGCTATGCGATAAAACTTTGCATAGCACTCGGACCAGTATTCATCTATGGGGCAGCTCACATCATCGTTTTTTATCTCTGCCGTTTACAATGTGCAGGTGAAATTGCCGCATGCTGCAATTGTCACCGACACTCGGCCGAGTCTCGGCTCACTTGCACCCATATAAGCCTATGGGTGCGAGTGAGACAACGCACATCTCTCGGATATCATGTGAGTGATGTGCGATAGATGCTGACACCGGCAATGGAGGAGATGGAGAAATTCATTTCTCCGCCTCCTCCGCAGCTGTGTGCCGATCCTCTCTGTGCAAGAAGCTCGGAGCACAGACACATGATGCTCAGCCCCCGCTCGCAGCAGAGCAGGAGCCGAGGGTCATTAGCATATCGCATCCGATGCTCTCGCATAGTATGCCATACGCTCATCTGACCCCGGCCTTAAGCTGAATTCAGACATTCAAGTATGGACTGTTATTTCCAGGACTGGTCAGTAGTCTTCTGTTCCAAACTCAACAGTCTTATAGGCTTGGTCCGGAATCATGGTCCATACTCGGACCAAGGAACATGGACAAATTTACCTAAAGGTGAGAGAATTAAAATATCTTTCGCTGAATTAGTAGACAGCTTTACCCACTGAATGATATTCCATGTGGGATCTGAAATATTATCGATACCAAAACTCTAACAAGAACTTCTGAAAACAATTGGACAAAGTTTAACTTGGGTATTCTAAGCATATCCCATATCCATACTATATCGATGAAAAAAGCTGGAAATAAGATGGGGTCCCCATTGCAAAATCTGTAATGCCATCCATTTTCCGACCCCCTTAATCACTAGTCTCACCAGCTATATACAGGGAAGAGCAGATGGTTTACAGTTTTGGAGACATTTTCATCTATTTTGCATTGTGCTGAACAATTGAAAGTAGCATCTGGCCCTCATACGGATTTTGTTTTTTACTTAATGACATGTTCACTTAATGATTGTGGGCCCCAATGTAGATCTCCAAAAGGGTCCCCAACTATCATGGGTCTTTAAAAGTTATGGTTTTCTTATTTTTGGCCTTCACCCTCTCACCCCCATGTTCCATAGCCTTGGAGTGGCAACAGTGACTGCACTTACTGCGCGCCCCTGGTTTTATTTCACTGGAAACATAAAGTTTCTGTTAAACATGTAACAAAAGGCCTATAATCTTAATCATAAACTTATTAAAACCTTTTTTTATTCATTAATTGGTATATTGAAAAATGGAATTAAAAAGTTGACATGAGCTTTAAAGGGGCTGAGTACGAGTAAAATAAATGAAAATCCTCTTAAAAATGTTATAGACTACCAAACCAAACATTACTCACCTGGCAAAACCATGTCTGCTCCAGTGCAACGATCCTTCGAGGTCTTGTCCTATAGTGATGATGTGCCGTGCATGTGACCACTGCAGTCAATCACTGGCCTCAGTGGTCCCATGCCATACTCTTCAGTAGGTTTGAGCGAAACGGATCGGACAAATTCAAAAGTCGCCGACTTTCGGCAAAGTCGGGTTTCATGAAAGCCGACCCGATCCTAGTGTGGGATCGGCCATGCGGTCGACAATCTTCACGCCAAAGTCGCGTTTCGTATGACGCGCTTAGCGCCATTTTTTCAGCCAATGAAGGAGCCTGGGCAGAGTGATGACATAGGTTCTAGGGGCGTGGACGCCTATCGCCATCTTATCGCTTGTGTGCTGTAGTAGCGATTTGCAATGTATAACACCAGCTTTTCGGTGCAGGGACGGAGGAGAGAGAGAGAGAATTTTTACCATTGACTTGCATTGGGTTTCGTGTTTCGGTCGAACCCCGACTTTTCGCAATAATCGTCCGATTTCACTCGACTCGACTTTTGAGAAAGTCGGGTTTCGCGAAACCCGACTCGATCTTAAAAAAGTAAAAGTCGCTCAACCCTACTCTTCAGCATTACCACTGAGATCAGTAAATGGCTCCAACAATAATGTGCATGTACAGTATGTCTTTTCCTTTATTAGAATATATTTTATGCTCTCTTTGGAAAGTTTAAAAGTTGATGTTTTGGCTTTAGCTTGAACATAAAGTTTATGCTACATTTTACGACAAAATGTGTCATATGTTGGAATTCTTGTCAACCAAAACTGTCCCATATTTATACTTTTGAGATGTTGGGTGAACATTGTATTACAGAGTTGATCAGCTGTAACACCCCCAGATGTTTAAGATTATTTATTTTGTATACTGATCTGGTATGCTATATCTAATGCTGAGATGATCATGTTTTTTCTTGGTCCCTTCAAGAAAATGGTTGAGATATAAAATATGTAGCATTTACTCAATCTAAGACATAAAGGCGTAGGTTGATGTATATGGGCTTCAATGCAAAATATGTAACTGACCTTCCGTCCATTTGTATTATTGGTGTCTACTTTGTGCTGAAGACGTCTTTGGGTCCTCTTAGGCACCTGAGTATGGATGACACTTTAGTGTCCAACAAGTCAATAGTCTACTTTTATCACTAATCGCCTTCAAAAAGTAATGAAGGCAGGGTCTTTGTCTTTGGACTGAGGTCTTCAGTTCCATATCTTGGAGGATGGGGTTGGTGCACCAATGTGCTAAGTACCAGGCAGGGGTGCTGAGAAGGACAGTAAATGGAATCCTATCTTTGGTTAGGGCATTTAGGTGTTCAGGACTAAAGTAATAACTCAATATGTGTTTTTGATGTAAGTGACCTTCCACCCATTTGTATTACTGATGTCTACTTTGTGCAGAAGACATCTTTGGATCCTCTTAAGCACCTGGGTATGGGTGACACTTTAGTGTCCAACCAGTCAGTTGTCTACTTTTGACACTAATAGCCTTCAATAAAGTAGTGAAGGGTCTTTGTCTTTGGTCTGATGTCTTCAGTTCCATATCTTGGAAGATGGGGTTGGTGCACCAATGTGCTGGGCACCAGGCAAGGGTGGTGAGAAGGACATTAAATGGAATCCTATCTTTAGTTAGGGTATTTAGAAGTAGGACTAAAGAAATAAACTCAATATGTGTTTTGGATGAAGGAAAACTATGATTCTGGTCTTTTAGTGGCAACAATCACATTTAGATAATTTCTATAATTTCTAAGGGTGCCTTCTGTTAAGACAACATAGTTTAGGAGCCTGAAAATTGTTCCTTGATTTTTATACACTCAAGTCACACATAAAGAAGGTCGCAATCTTCATTATAAGTATGGATTTTTCTGACATGAGAAGTTTACAAAACTTTTTTTTTATACAAATTGAAAGAAAATGACCCATTTGTGAGAACAACCTGAAAATAGGACACAAAACATAAAATTATTTGAAACTTTCAGATTTATTTGACTTTGAATCTGGAACATAAATCGGGCATCAAAGTTGATTGGAATCGTGAGAATATTTGTATGCAATTCCTATTAAACCAACTAACGAATGGTAAAGCTGATAAATTTTCAACCCTAAAAATTATGTAAACTGACTAAATGTGGACTAATGGGCATTTTTGTCCTGAATGCATAGGTTAGTGATGTCATCAGACTTGTATTTTAGGTAACTGAGACTGATACGTTTTCAGGAGAGTGTCAAGTAATTCGTGAGATTTTAAATCGCACAATTGGTTTATCGACCTACATAATACAGGAAAAATGAAATAAGTGGATGCTGTTATTGGATGGAAGGTAACATTTGACATGGACATCTGCATTAAAGAGTTGTCTAAATCAGGGGTCCCCAACTCCAGTCCTCAAGGCCCACCAACATGTCATGTTTTCAGGATTTCCTTAGTCTTGCCCAGGTAATAATTGCATCACCTGTGCAATGCAAAGGAAATCCTGAAAACATGACCTGTTGGTGGGCCTTGAGGACTGGAATTGGGGACCCCTGGTCTAAATGACCATCTTAAAGTGAACCAGTTATGTCGGATAATGCTATTATTATTATTATTATATAGAGGGTTAATCTGCAGGTCAATGGCATTAAAAAGCTGTTCGGCCACCGTACTGAAAGTTTTGCACCTGGAAGAAAAAAAGAACTTGATTCCTCCTAGCAGCTGACAACTTTCAGCCATAAGATATTCCCTTTCATCTACAGTCACCGCTCACAGCACTGTGAGCATCAGTCTTCAGCACGTCCGGGCACTTTAGCTGACAGTCGGCTCTCCATGCCATCAGTGCATTACCGTCTGTCAGTTAAAATGTTGAGAAGTGTTTTTACAGCCACTACTCACAGCGATGTGAGCAGAGAATATAGCCATACAAGCCTTTATGACTGATATCCAGAGGCCGCAGAGGAAATAAAGATCATTTTCTCCCAGGAGCCGCATTTTCAGTATGGCAGCCAGACAGCTTTGTAAGGCTTAACATGAAAATTAACCCCATATCTGCTGATTTAACGCATTATTCAAAGTGACAGGTTCCCTTTAATCAATACACTAACTAAATACAAACTTTTTTTTAAAGAACCAACAATAAAATGAATAGTCTAGCCAAGAATTTAGGCTTACTAGAAAATATAATTCACCTATCCACTCACTTTAAGAGGAAGAAAGCAAAAAATAAGAGAAATGATACATGCATGATCACTAGGGAATCCCTGCTGACCATCAGAACAGGGGTCCAAGATCTCATGTCTGAATAGAGCGATGGTCACACATATGCACCACCACTCTATTCAGCATCTGTGGAACTGTTGGTCAGAAGCTTTACATGGCTTTCTTCAGTATTTCCAGGCTTTGCATGGGTAAGGGCAACCCGCTAAACTACTGCATTATCGGCTACATAAGTTTGCCATCATTTAAGGACCTTTGTTAAGGGGCAAAATCTCTTCCTGGTATGGCGACATTTATTTCTCAAATTTACCTAACCCAGTAACGATGGTTTCCATCCCAGTACAAATCTGACAAACAAAAGAGATCCACTTTGAGATTTAGGTGTAGAAAAATGCTGCAAAGTATGAACGCTTTCAATAATAGAAGTGTTATTACCGTAGTTACTAGCAAACTAGCAAACTCACAAAGGAAATAGTGTACGAGTCCGAAGTATCAGATAAGAATCAGATATCTTTATTAGAAACAATAAAACAATGGACAAAGACAGCGAGGTAGGGGACGTAAACAGAACCTCATGACACCCTGGGTGGGTTTGAGGTGGCATGGTCCCCTGCACTTCTGTGGTATGTACACTGCTACTATTGCTATTTGCATTTGTCTTTGGGTATTTTTGACTGTTATCATATAGTACTGTATTATTGTCCGTTTATACCCTGTGACAATGTTGAACAAATAACTTATGTGTGCCTGCCACAAACACCCCATATTCTATGTGGGGTGTGTGTGATATTGTTATCTAGGGACCACTCTCCACCTCCTAGGTGTCATGAGGTTCTGTTTACGTCCCCTACCTCGCTGTCTTTGTCCATTGTTTTATTGTTTCTAATAAAGATATCTGATTCTTATCTGATACTTTGGACTCGTACACTATTTCCTTTGTGAGTTTGCTTGTTAGCATTAGTGTGTCCTACACACCTTCCATATAGTGGCCGTTTATACTATACTATTATGCTAGTATGAAGATATATGTATGTACCAGCCGCGTGTGTGTACCTTGTTTGGCATGTTTACTAGCAAACTGCAAAGTGTATGAACATAAGAGAGATCTAAATCAAATCAGTATTTGGAGTGACCAGTAGTGATGAGGGAATATACTCGTGACTCGAGATTTCTTGAGCACGCTTGGGGGTCCTCTGAGTATATTTCAGTGCTCGGAAATTTAGTTTTTATTGATGAAGCTGAATGATTTACATCTATTAGCCAGCATAAGTACATGTGGGGATTGCCTGGTTGCTAGGGAATCCCCACATGTAATCAAGCTCGCTGACAGATGTAAATCATTCAGCTGCGGTGAGGAAAACTAAATCTCCGAGCACTAAAAAATACTCGGAGGACACCTGAGCGTGCTCGGGAAATCTCGAGTAACGTGTATATTTTCTCATCACTAGTGACCAGACTTTTCTTTCAATGCATTATTTTTCTACCTAAACTTGCACAAAGTTTTTGAAGGAAATTGACGTGGAAGCTGTTCCAAACATCTTGGAGAACTAACCACAGATCTTCTGTGTATCTTCAGTAGGAACTTTGGTATCTTCATGTAATCTAAGGGATCAGGGCTCTATAGGCGGCATATTATCACTCCATGTTCTTAAGGTACCTTCACACTGAGCGACGCTGCAGCGATACCGACAACAATGTCGATCGCTGCAGCGTCGCTGTTTGGTCGCTGGAGAGCTGTCACACAGACAGCTCTCCAGCGACCAACGATCCCGAGGTCCCCGGTAACCAAGGTAAACATCGGGTTACTAAGCGCAGGGCCGCGCTTAGTAACCCGATGTTTACCCTGGTTACCAGCGTAAACGTTAAAAAAACAAACACTACATACTTACCTTCAGCTGTCTGTCCTCCGGCGCTCTGCTTTCCTCTGCAATGTCAGCACCGGTCAGGCATAAAGCAGAGCGGTGACGTCACCGCTGTGCTTTCCGGCTGGCCGGCGCTGACACAGGATGCAGGAGGAGTGCAGAGAAGCACAGCGCCGGGGACAGACAGTGGTAGGTAAGTATGTAGTGTTTGTTTTTTTAACGTTTACGCTGGTAACCAGGGTAAACATCGGGTTACTAAGCGCGGCCCTGCGCTTAGTAACCCGATGTTTACCCTGGTTACCAGTGAAGACATCGCTGGATCGGCGTCACACACGCCGATCCAGCGATGTCAGTGGGAGGTCCAGCGACGAAATAAAATTCTGGACTTTCCTCAACGACCAACGATCTCCCAGCAGGGGCCTCATCGTTGATCGCTGTCACACATAACAATTTCCTTAACGATATCGTTGCTACGTCACAAAAAGCAACGATATCGTTAACGATATCGTTATGTGTGATGGTACCTTTACTTAAGGTGACGATAGTTCAAAATGACATTAATTGGGTATATGTTTGGGGTCGTTGTCCGGCTGCAGAATAAAATTGAAGCTAATCTGATGCCATCTTGATGGTATTGCCAGATGGATAAGTTTCTGTCTGTATTTTTCAGCATTGAGAACTAAATTACTCTTGACCAAATTCCTAACTCTATTTGCAGAAATGCAGCCCTAAACTTGCTTCACTGTTGCCTACAGACACTCATTATTGTACCGCACTCCAGTCCATCTGCAAACAAACTATCCTCTGTTACAGCCAAATATTTAAAGTTTTGACTCATCAGTCAAGATCACCTGCTGCCATTTTTCTGTACCCCAACTCCTATGTTTTTGTGCATATTTAAGTCGCTTGACTTTGCTTCCAGGTCAATTATACGGTTTATGGCTGCCGTTCTTCCATGAACAGCTCTTCTGGCCAGACTTCTCTGAACAGTAGATGAGTATAGCTGGGTCTCATTGGTTGCTACCAGTTCTTGGCTGATGGGTCCTCAACATTGATTATTTTGTGGTGTCCTTGATGTTGAGAAATTTCAACTTTAACCATGCAACCAGTCATTAATGGGGTTATCCATTTTAAAACTACAAGTTTGCAGTAAATCTATGTGACTGCAGATTTGTGAATCCTCCCAGCGTAAGCACTGTGCACTGTGAGGATTCTTCAGTGCTGAAACTGGGAGAGGAGGGACATGATCGCAAGCATACAATTTGCATACCTGTGATCACTAGCCCATTACACCATATCTGGCCTTATTCAATGCAAGTTTATTGTGAAAGGTTGGATACAGTCTAGTCGAAATGTGGCCAGAAGTATGCAAACCGCATACTTGAGGTCACATGACCACTTGCTGCCGGCACCAAGCGAATCCTGACAATGCGAAGGATTCACAAGTCTGCAATTACATAGAGTTTATGCCCTTTCAACCTCTTTAAGAACAATCTTAGTGTAAATAAGAACAAGAAGTTCTGGAAGTTATGATATAGCCCTGATCATCCAGTTTGTGTGGGATTGCTTGAAGAGACATAAGTATTTGTGCAAGCCTACACCCACAGAAGATCTATGGCTAGGCCTTCAAGATGTTTGGAACAACCTCCCTGTTGCGGTCCTTCAAAAACTGTGTACAAGTGTGCTGAAGAATTGATGTTTTGATGCTGTTTTAAAGGCACAAGGTGGTAACACTAAATATAGTTTTGATTTAGATCTATTTTACTCTTTCATGTGGAATCTTGTTAATTGCTAAAAATGCACTATGAACTTGAGATAAACGCATCTTTGAATTTCACATTTGCCGTATTCGATGAATTGTCCCCAAAGCTTTTATTTATAACAAATATATTCACATTGCACTGAAAAAAATTGTAATTGCTCAGAAAATACATGTAGGAGATAGGATCGAGAGAGGACCCCACCTAAACAGAAGAGCTTACACACTACAGGAGGAAGAGAGAGGACTCCATTGACTGTAAGAGCTTACACCCTACAGGAGAGAGAGGGCCCCGCTGACCATAAGAGCTTACACCCTACAGGAGAGAGAGGATCCCACTGACCATAAGAGCTTACACCCTACAGGAGAGAGAGGACCCCACTGACCATAAGAGCTTACACTCTACAGAAGGGGGTTAGAGAAAGAGGACCCCATTGACCATAACAGCTTACATACTACTAGATTAGAGAGAGATATACCCAGTGACTCTGGAGATAGAAAATGACTCTGCCATGCAAACTGTGCTCCACTGGGAACCTCTGATCTGTGATGACCCTGGTACTGACCACCACTGTATAAGGTACGATAATCCGCTAGATGTCATAACTGCAGGCCATTATGGGGAAGCCCAGGTGACAATGCAAAATCGAATTAGCCCACTCTTTCATGTTTGTGCAGTGTGGGGAATGGTGCGGGCAAGTGTTTTTATTTTTTTGAGAACAGTGAATCAACTCTCAAAGTGTTCAAATTCACATGAAGCTGCAAATTAATTTGACTCAAACTTGATCCTCAATCCGCTTACCTCTACAATTAAAACTTCTATTTTTTCAGGCATTTTCACTTTGCAGATTTTTTTTGACACCTACCTAAAACTTTGCACAATGCTGTAGATTAAAGATCTGGTTGTGGAACCCCTTATCTACAAGATTATAAAGGCTACCACACATAATAACAATTGCCACAACCTGCAGATTTGGGCAAGACTGGCTGACCTGACCAACTAATGGGTTCAATTTCAACCCTTGATTGAACCTTTTGTTTTCCTGGGAGGTAAGATATCATCAATGGAGTCTAAAGTGGAGTACTGGTTTCTCTCACAGCATAACATATGCATTCTTGGTCAAACCAGGTGTGTAGGCCTGTTAACTGGAACAGGTGTTGACCAAAGCGAGTGATGGCCAACAGTTTTCCACAGAGCATTGACCCTTTAGGCATAATCCATGTTCAAACCATGAGATAAAATAAAGACTGGGATGACAAGTTTTAGGGTGAAGTAACTTATCATATTCCAGACTTTATCAGTCTATACTCTCCATTGCAGTTCTGGAGAAACTGCATTATGCCGAAAGCAAACCTAGCTTCTTACAGGTCAAAGGCGGTATGTATCAAGTTCAGCCGGATGCTTTGCTCTCTGCATTTAGCAGACATTTATGAAACAGAAGCTTTGCTTTCATACATGTTGCAGCCTACAGGTATGCTTGACCTACATTTTAAGCATGGTAAATCATTGAATGTCTATGTAAATTAGCTTTTTCTACTAACGGAAGATAAAAGCATTTGAAGAAAGCATGCAAGAGTACGTTAAGGAGACTTCTATAAGACTTAGAGGGCCGAAATAGCTTCTGCTCAGAATATTAAGTAATGAATTGACATTATATTTCCCTTCCTTCATAAATTATTCAAAATAATGTGTCTAGTTATATATATATATAGCCGCTTCATTTTATGTTTACATTTTTTTTCTATATGACATTTGCTTAGCTTTTTGTAATTAAAAATAAATACATAAGCTCCTCATATAGAAAAAAAATCCAAACAATTAAAACATGTCACATAAATGAAAAATGAGGATTAGATTACGTGCACAGTCATAGCTCAAGGCACCAAGTTATATAATTAGGAATACTGTATAATGTATTTGTAGTAGAATGTAAAGGAGAGCTTTGGTTATAAATGGCAAATTGTGCATTTCCTTTTCTTTGTTATGCTGCCGTCTTTAATACATTGACTCTAGAGATAAGCCTTTAAAAATTTGCAGAGTTTGATTTATGTCCACTGGAGAATTCTCTATTGCAAAGCTGAGTTCGCTGCATGTAAGTCAATGGAGGCTGAAATGATTGATTATGGATCCATATTGTTGCCTACTTTTTCATTTACGTCTCTTCTCCGCTTTTTTTAATTGACTTTTTCAGGATCACATGTGCACAAAAAGACGGATATAGAATATAATACAGGTATTTGGATGCCTTCTACATACACAAGTAGTGGCTCTTTCCATTGTACAATGTATGCTTTCGAAAGCCATCAAGTCCAATGTTTATGGTGGTCCAGGACAATTGATTGTCGGGGTAGTTAAAAATCCAGAATGTACAGTTTTGACGGTCGATCCTTTTGTTCTAGAAAATAAGCCGCCACCAGACATATCTGATGGTGGCCCTCTCAAAAAGAACACAGGAGTGCTTGGCCGAATGAGCACCCTTGTGTAGGGGAGAGAGGGCACGGATAGCTGCAGGCCAGACGATCAGTGGAACCATTGTTCAGCCAGCAATCATCTAATGTGGCTTTATAGTTCCTTAAAGGTACCGTCACACTCAGCGACGCTGCAGCGATATAGACAACGAGCCGATCGCTGGAGTGTCGCTGTTTAGGTCGCTGTAGAGACGTCAAACACAACAACTCCAGAACGATGCAGGAGCGATCCAGTGACGTAACGGCGACTCACTTTTCGTTCTCGCTGGTTGTTCGCTCCATGTAAAACATTGCTGACATCGTTGCTTTTGATGTCAAACATGACGGCACACGCCGACCTGGCGACGAAATAAAGTTCTGGACTTCTAGCTCCGACCAGCGATGGCACAGCGGGATCCAGATCGCTGCTGCGTGTCAAACACAACGAGATCGCTATCCAGGACGCTGCAACGTCACGGATCATTGTCGTTCTCATTGCAAAGTTGCTGAGTGTGATGGTACCTTTAGGGTTTGCTTATCTGGAGATATGTGGGATGATCAGATTTGACGAAGCAAACAATTATGATACTCTTACAGCCACTCATTCGGTTCTTAACACCTTAACTTTTTGATTTCCCTGATCCACAATTTTTCCTTTGGTCCTTGTCACTCTGGGCCAAAATTTTTGGTCAACCAGGCCTCTGACATCACTGCATGCTGTGCTGTCACCAACATGTCTCCCCAGAGGTACCGACTAGTCCTGGAGCAACGCACGTCGTAACATGGTGCGGTGTCGTCAAAGGCTTGAGAGAGCCTCTATGTCTATATTACATGTATGACTACAGTATTGGGAACATACGCCATAAGTTGACTATTATATCATATTTCTTATTTATTGCAGAGTTTACAGGTTGTTACCTTATATACATGAGGTGTCTGATAGCACTTGTACAAAAATAGACAAAAAACGGGATAGAAATACAACTTTGTAAAAGTGTGAGAGACTCTCCTGGCAGCACAATTATTTCCACAGGGCTTCGGCTTAACAGACCGAGTGAAATTCTTAGTCTTTATCTATATCGGGATCCATCCTAATGAAGAGCACAGTTTATAGGCAGCTTCACTTCAGGCTCTGTCATGGCGTATATACACCACTAACAGGCAGATCATACTGTGTCGTGATGTATACCATTCTCTATTCCTGACAATCAATCTGGGGCTTAGTTTGCCACCTACAATCCAGCTCTAAATAAAGGCAGAAAAAAACAAACAACATTATTGAACTGTTTCTTGTATTACTATACTGTATACTCTCTTCTGGTCCCGCAGGTACTCCAGATTTAAGTACATCATAGTGGGATGAAGGAGGTTTGTTATATAAATTGGCGTCCTCCAGAGGTTTTCTGTTGGCCGTCTTCTGGGCCAATAAATCATAAAAAGAATGTAGGCCACTTTTCTGTTTTGTAGTTATCTAACCAAACAATCTTTGCCTTCACTTTATTTATCCGCACGAAACCCCGAAAATGCTAAACCATAGGGTAATATGTGTCTTAAAGAAAATGAAGTATTTTTCCCTGAAAATTATTGCAATTACACGTTTTGTTATACTTGTTTGTTATACTTGTTTATTTCCTTTGTGTGTATTGGAGCACCATAATAAAAAAAAACAAAGAAAAAAGGGCACAATAGACATCTTTCCACACAAAGCCCCAAAAATTGCTATAACCTATCCAAAATTGTGGGTAATCAACTTTCTTCCAAGCAAGGCTTGTTCAAACTCACCTATGACAAGTAACAGGTGTGGACAATATGAAAAGCATACATGCACTTGTATATACACAGTTAAAACCAGAAGTTTACATACACTATATAAACAGACACATACGTATGTTTTTCTCAATACCTGACATTATATCAGAATAAGCGTTTCCCGTTTTAGGTCAATTAGGATTATCATAATTATTAATATTTGTCAAATGCCAGAATAATGAGAGACAGAGAATGTTTAAAGCTTTTTTATTACTTATAGCAAAGTCAAAAGATTAAATACACTAAGATTACTATGCCTTTAAACAATTCTGGACTGCCCATATGATGATTTCATGTGTTTGAAAGCTTCTAACAGGTTTTTTAGCAACATCTGAGTTAATTAGAGACACAACTGTGAATATATTTTAATGCACACCTGAAACACACTGTTTCTTTGAGTAGCATCATGGGAAAGTCTAAAGAAATCAGCCAAGATCTCAGGAAGAAGATTGTGTACTTGCACAAGTATGGCTCATCTTTGGGTACAATTTCAAGACACCTGAAGGTGCCTCATTCATCTGTATAAACAATTATATGCAAGTACCAACAAGATGGGAATGTTCAGCCTTCATACTGATCAGGAAGGAGACGAGTTCTGTGTCCCAGAGATGAAAGCGCTTTGGTCCAACATGTGCATATCAACCCAAGGACAAAAGCAAAAGACTTTGCGAAAATGATGTCGGAAGCTGGTAAGATTGTGTCAATATCGACAGTGAAACGAGTACTCTATCAACATAGGCAGAAAGGCCACTCTGCCAGGAAGAAGTCATTTCTCCAAGTTAAATATAAAAAAGACAGATTAATGTTTGGAAACGCACACAGGAACTGTAGAGGATTGTACTCACTCAGCTGCTTGAAGTAGGCAGAGGAAGCGGTATTGCTGAAATGTCCAGGTAAGTTTATTTAACCCCTTAATCCCATAAGACGTACTATCCCATCCAGGTGACCTGGGACTTAATTCCCAGTGACGGGATAGTACGTCATATGCGATCGGCCGCGCTCACGGGGGGAGCGCGGCCGATCGCGGCCGGGTGTCAGCTGCCTATCGCAGCTGACATCCGGCACTATGTGCCAGGAGCGGTCACGGACCGCTCACGGCACATTAACCCCCGGCACACCGCGATCAAAGATGATCGCGACGTGCCGGCGGTGCAGGGAAGCATCGCGCAGGGAGGGGGCTCCCTGCGTGCTTCCCTGAGACGATCAGTACACGGTGATGTACTCACCGTGTACTGAGCGTCTTCTCCCTGCAGTCCCCGGATCCAAAATGGCCGCCGGGCTGCATCCGGTCCTGCAGGGAGCACTTCCGGGGCAGGATCAGGCTGCAGCTGCAGCTCTAATCCTGCCCGGCTGTATGTCAGATCACCGATCTGATAGAGTGCCGTGCACACTGTCAGATCGGTGATCTGTGATGTCCCCCCCTGGGACAAAGTGAAAAAGTAGAAAAAAAAATTCCACACATGTAAAAAAAAAAAAAAAAAAAATTCCTAAATAAAGAAGAAAAAAAAAAAATATTATTCCCATAAATACATTTCATTATCTAAAAAAAAAACAAAAAAACAATAAAAGTACACATATTTAGTATCGCCGCGTCCGTAACGACCCGACCTATAAAACTGGCCCACTAGTTAACCCCTTCAGTGAACACCGTAAGAAAAAAAAAAAAAACGAGCCAAAAAAACAGCACTTTATTATCATAACGCTGAACAAAAAGTGGAATAACACGCGATCAAAAAGACAGATATAAATAACCATGATACCGCTGAAAGCGTCATCTTGTCCCACAAAAAATGAGCCACCATATAGCATCATAACCAAAAAAATAAAAAAGTTATAGTCCTCAGAATAAAGTGATGCCAAAATAATTATTTTTTCTATAAAATAGCTTTTATCGTATAAAAGCGCCAAAACATAAAAAAAATGATATAAATGAGGTATCGCTGTAATCGTACTGACCCGAAGAATAAAACTGCTTTATCAATTTTACCAAACGCGGAACGGTATAAACGCCTCCCCCAAAAGAAATTCATGAATAGCTGGTTTTTGGTCATTCTGCCTCACAAAAAATCGGAATAAAAAGCGATCAAAAACTGTCACGTGTCCGAAAATGTAACCAATAAAAACGTCAACTCGTCCCGCAAAAAACAAGACCTCACATGACTCTGTGGACCAAAATATGGAAAAATTATAGGTCTCAAAATGTGGAGACGCAAAAGCGTCTTTTAGTGTGTGACAGCTGCCAATCATAAAAATCCGATATAAAAAACGCTATAAAAGTAAATCAAACCCCCCTTCATCACCCCCTTAGTTAGGCTAGGTTCACATTGCGTTAATGGGTTAACGCTAACGGACAGCGTTGCACGGTGAAAATGTCACAATTAACGCCGTGCAACGGGTCCGTTAGCGCACCCATTGACAGCAATGTGATTTTCGGGTGTAGCGCATCGCTAGAGCGTGCCATTTTTAACTCGCGCTAGCAAGGTGCCGTTCTTTTGTGGCGCGCCTCGGATGCTGCTTGCAGCGTCCGCGGCGCGCCCGAGGTCCGATCCCCGATCTTCCAGAGCGGGGACGTTAACGCGACCACTAAACACGACACCTAAAAAGACATTGCGTTAGCGCAATCCGCTAGCGCTAAACGGATTTCCCTAACGCAATGTGAACCTAGCCTTAGGGAAAAATAATAAAATTTAAAAAAATTTATTTATTTCCATTTTCCCATTCGGGTTAGGGCTAGGGTTAGGGCTAGGGTTAGGGTTAGGGTTTGGATTACATTTACGGTTGGGATTAGGGTTGGGATTAGAATTAGGGGTGTGTCAGGGTTAGGTGTGTGGTTAGGGTTACAGTTGGGATTAGGGTTAGGGGTGTGTCTGGGTTAGAGGTGTGGTTAGGGTTACAGTTGGGATTAGGGTTAGGGGTGCGTTTGGATTAGGGTTTCATTTATAATTGGGGGGTTTCCTCTGTTTAGGCACATCAGGGGCTCTCCAAACGCGACATGGCGTCCGATCTCAATTCCAGCCAATTCTGCATTGAAAAAGTAAAACAGTGCTCCTTCACTTCCGAGCTCTCCCGTGCGCCCAAACAGGGGTTTACCCCAACATATGGGGTATCATCGTACTCGAGACAAATTGGACAACAACTTTTTGGGTCCAAGTTCTCTTGTTATCCTTGGGAAAATAAAAATTTGGGGGGCTAAAAATCATTTTTGTGGGAAAAAAAAGGATTTTTTATTTTCACGGCTCTGCGTTGTAAACTGTAGTGAAACACTTGGGGGTTCAAAGTTTTCACAACACATCTAGATAAGTTCCGTGGGAGGTCGAGTTTCCAATATGAGGTCACTTGTGGGGGGTTTGTACTGTTTGGGTACATCAGGGGCTCTGCAAATGCAACGTGACGCCTGCAGACCAATCCATCTAAGTCTGCATTCCAAATGACGCTCCTTCCCTTCCGAGCTCTGCCATGCGCCCAAACAGTGGTTCCCCCCCACATATGGGGTATCAGCGTACTCAGGACAAATTGGACAACAACTTTTGGGGTCCAATTTATTCTGTTACCCTTGTAAAAATACAAAGCTGGGGGCTAAAAAATCATTTTTGTGAAAAAAAAAAGAATTTTTATTTTCATGGCTCTGCGTTATAAACTGTAGTGAAACACTTAGGGGTTCAAAGTTCTCACAACACATCTAGATAAGTTCCTTGGGAGGTCTAGTTTCTAATATGGGGTCACTTGTGGGGGGTTTGTACTGTTTGGGTACATCAGGCGCTCTGCAAATGCAACGTGACTCCTGCAGACCAATCCATCTAAGTCTGCATTCCAAATGGTGCTCCTTCCCTTCCGAGCTCTGCCATGCGCCCAAACAGTGGTTCCCCCCCACATATTGGGTATCAGCGTACTCAGGACAAATTGGACAACAACTTTTGGGGTCCAATTTATTCTGTTACCCTTGTGAAAATACAAAACTGGGGGTTAAAAAATAATTTTTGCGAAAAAAAAAAAAATTATTTTAACGGCTCTGCGTTATAAACTGTAGTGAAACACTTGGAGGTTCAAAGCTCTCAAAACACATCTAGATAAGTTCCTTAGGGGGTCTAGTTTCCAAAATGGTGTCACTTGTGGGGGGTTTTAATGTTTAGGCACATCAGGGGCTCTCCAAACCAACATGGCATCCCATCTTAATTCCAGTCAATTTTGCATTGAAAAGTCAAATGGCGCTCCTTCCCTTCCGAGCTCTGCTATGCGCCCAAAAAGTGGTTTACCCCCACATATGGGGTATCGTCGCACTCAGGACAAATTGGACAACAATTTTTGAGGTCCAATTTCTTCTCTTACTCTTGGAAAAATAAAAAATTGGGGGCGAAAAGATCATTTTTGTGAAAAAATATGATTTTTTATTTTTACGGCTCTGCATTATAAACTTCTGTGAAGCAATTGGTGGGTCAAAGTGGTCACCACACATCTAGATAAGTTCCTTAGGGTGTCTACTTTCCAAAATGGTGTCACTTGTGGGGGGTTTCAATGTTTAGGCACATGAGGGGCTCTCCAAACGCAACATGGCGTCCCATCTCAATTCCTGTCAATTTTGCATTGAAAAGTCAAATGGCGCTCCTTTCCTTCCGAGCTCTGCCATGCACCCAAACAGTGGTTTACCCCCACATATGGGGTATCAGCATACTCAGTACAGATTGTACAACAATGTTTGGCATCCATTTTATCCTGTTACCCTTGGTAAAATAAAACAAATTGGAGCTGAAATAAATTTTGTGTGAAAAAAAGTAAAATATTCATTTTTATTTAAACATTCCAAAAATTCCTGTGTAACCCCTGAAGGGTTAATAAACTTCTTGAATGTGGTTTTGAGCACCTTGAGGGGTGCAGTTTTTAGAATGGTGTCACACTTGGGTATTTTCTATCATATAGACCCCTCAAAATGACTTCAAATGAGATGTGGTCCCTAAAAAAAAATGGTGTTGTAAAAATGAGAAATTGCTGGTCAACTTTTAACCCTTATAACTCCCTAACAAAAAAAAATTTTGGTTCCAAAATTGTGCTGATGTAAAGTAGACATGTGGGAAATGTTAATTATTAAGTATTTTGCGTGACATATCTCTGTGATTTAAGGGCATAAAAATTTAAAGTTGGAAAATTGCGAAATTTTCTAAATTTTCGCCAAATTTCCGTTTTTTTCACAAATAAATGCAAGTTATATCGAATAAATGTTACCACTAAAATGAAGTACAATATGTCACGAGAAAACAATGTCAGAATCGCCAAGATCCGTTGAAGCGTTCCAGAGTTATAACCTCATAAAGGGACAGTGGTCAGAATTGTAAAAATTGGCCCGGTCATTAACGTGCAAACCACCCTCAGGGTTTAAGGGGTTAAAGTTCATAAACTGTTCTGGATGGCAAAACAAAAACAGAGCCTTTTATGGCACAAAGTGAAAACAGAAAGTAAAACGTCCATATAACACACGCAGCGGGTCCGCCCGTTCAAGATAGCATCCGGTTCTTTAAGCCTTAGCACAGACCAACACAATGGAGATCCACACATCTCCAGCTCCAGACATTGAATGAAACGCTCGGCCTCCATTTTATCTGCCAAACCACGCCATTGGGGTTGGGATATGTGAGCAGTCATTTCCACCCCTTATGACTGTTCGTAAAACCCAGTCCTGGAATGGCCCAAATATCACACTCAGCACTATATGTGCTGCAGCATGCTTCCGAGCTCACATCACTGCAGCCATGATGACACATATCTCCCCTCAATGACTCTGCCGGCGGCCATCTTACAGAACATAGACCTTAATTTTTGGAGACATGTCCTGTGATCAGATGAAGTAATTAGGAAAACACGGCACTTCTGGAATTCTGGTGATGCACAAGTAGGATAACCAAATAAGTCAGCTGTGATGTAGCATTACTTGGCGCTCGTACATGTGTTCAAGAACTTATTTATTAAGTGAAGAAATTCAAGAAAAATGTGACGTTTTCGTCAATACCTGACTTTCATCAGTCATCTGGATAGAGGAGATCTGTGTGGCAGCGCGCTGTGTGAGAGTCAGCAGTGTCGACTGCTAAGACAGGAAGCACTCTGTGATCAGATGTAACTAAAATTTTACTTTTGGGGCATAATGCAGGAGGGACTGGTGCACTTCACAAAATAGATGGCATCATGAGAAAAGAAGATTATTTGACAATACTGAAGCAACATCTTAAGACATCTGTCAGAAAGTTAAAGCTTGGGTGGAAATGGGTCTTCTGAATGCACAATGACCCGAAGCATCCATCCAAAATAGTAGCAAAGTGGCTTAAGGATAACAAAGTCAATGTTTTGGAGTGGCCATCACAAAGCCCTGATCTCAATCCTATTGAAAATTTACGGGCAAAGCTGAAAAGGCCGCTGCGAGCAAGGTGACCTAAAAACCTGGATCAGTAATACCATTTTGTCAGTAGGAATGGGCCCAAATTCCGACCTACTATTGTGAGAAGCTTGTAGAAGGATATCCCAAACATTTCACCCAAGTCATTCAGTTTAAGGGCAATGGTACCAAACACTAATGAAATGCATGTAAACTTTAGACTTTGCAATAAGTAATAAAAATGCCTTAAAGCATTCTCTCTCTCTCTCTCTCATTATTCTGGCATTTGGAAAATATTAATAATTATGGTAATCCTAATTTATGTAAAATGGGAAAGGTTTATCATGATTTCATGTTAGATATTGAGAAAAACATGCAGATGTGTCTTTTTATATAGTGTATGGAAACTTCTGCTTTCAAATGTACATAGCCTTTCACAAATCTTAGCATTATAAACTGCACATTCCGGCACAAATTTTTTTGATGAGAAAAATACAGAGCATCAATGAACATAATATCATACAATGTTTATTCCATAAATAGTTCATAATCTGACGTGAAATTCAATAGCAATTAACATTATATAGTAACAAAAACAGAATAAATGCCTAAAAAATGCTGAAGAGAACCCCCATCACCAAACCCACAAGTAATGCTCCCCCAATGGGAAGCATACAAAAGCCCCCCCAATGATCACATGTAATAGAGCGCAGTATGCAAGAAAAGGGCCACAATGGGCCTAGCCTAAAATAAGCACCAGCCTACCAAACAAATGTCCATGGATAGGACTCCATAATATCACCACTAAGTACGGTGGTTGGTATAGGTGCAGGACTTACCAATAACGGGGGCGAGGTGGAGAGACAGCTGGGAGGTGGACCCCGACGCACGTTTCGTGGCAGCACGGTACCGCTTCCTCAAGGGGATAACCACTTTGTGGCGAAAAGGACCTTAAAATAGCCCCTGACCCTGGTCACATGGTACTCGGCGGCCAATCACGGTGGCACTGTCACTGTCATGGTAAGCAGCATTCCGGCACAAAGTTGCAAGAATGTAGAAGAAAACTTTACTCATCATTTTTTTCTCTCCACTTGTGGACATACAGAGTGAAGCAATTTCTGGCGCCAAGTTTCTTATTGTTCGACTGGGCGTTTAATTTCTTTCAGCTCTCAGAGTGCTCGTACTTTCATCCCAACAATAGCGGTGTTCAATCATAAAAAGGCAGCGTGCTAGGGATCAAAAAGTAGCACCCATTGTTTTAATTGAAATGGAACACCCATAGAGAAGGACATTACTGTGCCAGAGCTGTCACATTAGACTTTACCTGTCTTGTGTGACCATCCGTAGCAGAGATGCCATTCTCAGCTACTCTGATGTTGCACCTTAGGCCATGGTCACACATTCACTATTTGGTCAGTATTTTACATCAGTATTTGTAACCAAAACCAGGAGTGGGTGAAAAATACAGAAGTGGTGCATATGTTTCTATTATACTTTTCCTCCAATTGTTCCACTCCTGATTTTGGCTACAAATACTGAGGTAAAATACTGACCAAATACTGAACGTGTGCACGTGGCCTTCTCTGATGCTTTTGGCCTCATCCTTTCCTGACACCCTAAGGTCTCCTTCACACATCCATATAAAACACATACATGAAAAATCGGTTCCAGTGTCATCATTGTTGTCATTCGTGTGTGATCCATGTGTCTATATTTACCATTAGTATTTTTCACATGAAGTAAGAAATAAAATAAAGATTCTCTTATACACAGATGATGACACATGGTTGTCATGTGTGTGTTGTACTTTTTCACTAAGCTATAGCCATTTATTGACCCTTATCATCCGTGCTGCAGAAAAAAATGGTCATGTCTCTGTGTGTTTTGCACGGACAACACAGTTCATGAAAATTAAGAAATACATGCAGCCGCACACTCCGGTCCCGAGTTTCGGTGGCAGTGCCGGGTATTGCTGGCAGAGCCTCGCGTGAGTTTCTCGTATCACACTCTCAAGTGTGACCCCGGCCTAATAATAAAAGATAAAGGCAGGGAAAGGAGTCTAGAGGTAGAAGGTCTGAGCGTATAGGTTATTACTACAGATAGGGAGGTGCAGGATCTGCAGAGTCAGCGTGACTGTGAACTTTTTGATTTGAGATGTAGTGTAGAAACTGCTCCTTAATAGGAGCATTATTTTTAGACTTCGCATACTGCAAAACTCCTCTGTCGTAATTTTATAATAGCATTAAAGAGCTGATAAAGGGATTCAATACATTCCTAGGAGACCTCAGAGTGTTAGACACTTATTTTCCAGGCATTCAAAGTAAGGATTTGCAGTATTAAAATTTTCTGCAACTTTATTAAGTTTTTTTTTTTGAAAATTTGGCAAAGCAGCGAAATTCTAATTACAAAAGATTTGCTCATCTCTACAAATCACCTAGGGCCCAATTCATTAACACTTTCACATCAGAATTATGATGTAAAAGCTTTGAAATGATTCAATATTTAGACGAAACTCAAAGTTATGGCAAGTGGCAACATTTTGTGGCTTTTGGTGTTTTAGTTTCTCCCAGCTCATTTGAAATGGGTGGAGCTGGGGTAGGATGGGGCGGGAGACATGTTGCTGTAGTGTTCCAGTTGTCAGAAATCTCCCTCCAGTCACTGACAGGAGTGAGGTATCGCACGCCACTTGTTAGATGCTCCTGATTCACGAAGATGTGTGCCCCTCTTCATGAATGAGGAGCATCAGATTCCAGAATGCCTCCTCATCAAAACCAGTGGGACCAATGCCAGCCTTGGTGAATTAGGCCCCTAATTATTACTCTCCCATAATTGTAAGCTGTGAAGAGTAAAGGTACCGTCACACTAAACGATATTGCAGCATCCTGGCTAGCGATATCGTTCAGTTTGACAGGCAGCAGCGATCAGAATCCTGCTGTGATGTCGTTGGTCGCTGCAGAAAGTCCAGCACTTTATTTCGTCGCTAGACTTCCTGCTGACATCGCTGAATCGGCGTGTGTGACGCCGATTCAGCGATGTCTTCGCTGGTAACCAGGGTAAACATCGGGTTACTAAGCGCAGGGCCGCGCTTAGTAACCCGATGTTTACCCTGGTTACCATCCTAAAAGTAAAAAAAACAAACACTACATACTTACCTTCAGCTGTCTGTCCCTCGGCGCTGTGCTTTCCTGCACTCACTGTGAGCACAGCGGCCGGAAAGCAGAGCAGTGACGTCACCGCTCTGCTTTCCGGCCGCTGTGCTCACAGCCAGTACAGAGAAGCAGAGCGCCGAGGACAGACAGCGGAAGGTAAGTATGAAGCGTTTGTTTTTTTTACTTTTAGGATGGTAACCAGGGTAAACATCGGGTTACTAAGCGCGACCCTGCGCTTAGTAACCCGATGTTTACCCTGGTTACCGGCATCATTGGTCGCTGGAGAGCGGTCTGTGTGACAGCTCTCCAGCGACCAAACAGCGACGCTGCAGCGATCCGGATCGTTGTCGGTATCGCTGCAGCGTCGCTTAGTGTGACGGTACCTTAATAGCTCATACCCTTATGTGTAATCTAATTGATAACATGAAACTACTTTTAAGATTACAGTGGGCTCCACCTGAAGAATTGGACCTCCGTAGAGCTAGAACTAATGACATGTCTGCCCCTGAGGAAAACCCTTTTAGACTCTACCTTCTTCAGACCTCAATACTTGCAAAATTTTAGGAGGTCTAAAGACGATGTATTACACGGAGCAGCCTGTAAACAAATAATGGAAGGGGATCAGGGTTCCAAGGAGAGCACCGAAGGACCACATGAAACCCCAGTTGGCCATTTGCTTACCAGTGATCTACAGTTTCTTAAGGCTGAGAGACCATAAAACGCAACCGACATTTATATTCCAACTTTATATTTCTAGACAGGTTAGAAAACAATACCAAGCATCTAAATACGTTCCATTCTCAGCACAAACCTCTTGTTCTTCTTAACCAGGGTTTAAAATTGCTCCTCCATGTATTTTTTGGATTTTTTTTGAATGGATCAACTGTACTAATGATTTTTTTATTATAGTAATTCCAAGTACTTATCTTATTGTGATAAGAAGTTCAAGCTGTGCTCCTAATCCTAAATCATCTCAGAGTATCTTCAGCCTATGTGTAGTCAACGGTTTATTTTCTCAGCATGCTGTTCATCAGTTCTGGAGTGTTCTGGTGTTGCATGCTGATCATCCAAAAAATGTTCAAAAATATGTGACAGTAATCCTGTAGTCTCTTAGTCGATAAATCATATTTCCAACTTTCATGAAATGCCAGGGAGGCTCCGAGAATGGTGGGCCTTGTACTTCCAGAAGACTTGCCATGTCTTCCGAACCTTAACTTTAAACGCTTCACCACCTTGCTATTTTCCACTTTTGCCCTTTCGTTTTTTAGCTACCCTTCTTACCAGAGCCATAACATTTTTTTTATTTTTCCATCAATATGGCCATGTGATGAATATCTTCTTGTGGTCCGAGTTGAACTTTTTAACGACACCCTTGATTTTACTATATATTGTGCTCGAAAGTAGGAAACAAAATTAAAGCGCGGTGAAATTTCAAAAAAGTGCAATTTCACAATAGTTTTGGGGTTTTTTATTTATCATATTCACTAAATACTAAAACTGACCTTCCATTATGATTCTCCAGACCATTACGATTTCACTGATACCGAACATATACTGTATAAGTTGTTTTTTATTTAAGCGGTGAAAAAAAATCCAAAGTTTGAAAGAAAAAAAAGGTCACCATTTTCCGAGACACTCTGCCTCTCTGTGGATTATGCTTGACAACAGGTAGAGGACAGCACATTAGATGGAAAAAAACAACCATTGCTCGGCTCTTTTAAACAATTTTTGTAGGGGTCAGATATGATTTTGAAGATTTATTTTATTCGTTGCCCATATAAAATAGACTGTACGGAGAGTGTGAATTTTTACATTAGGCTCTATATATTGAACATTATGTATATGTGTCACTATTTGAAGGTTTTTTTCTATTTCCCAAATTGTACTAAAACATTAGCAATCAATCAGATCTTTGATCAATTCCGATAAGATAAAAGTCAGACATGCGTCTGTATATTTTGCTGTATCGTAAAGAAGAAGTCCTCTATGGCCTTGTGACCTTCAAAATTCTAGGCACAATGAAATCAAACGCCGAATGTCTAAAGTTGAACTATCTGATTTGTTTTTTATAAGTTTGATATCTTTTGGATTTTACTGGATTTTTGTAGGTTCTCATGTATTGCGGTATAACAAAAGACCAAACAAGCTCCTCTTTATTGAGTCTCTAAGATATGAATCAATCCTGTTTGCTACGACGAATTTCCAAAGTGACGATAAGTCAATTGAACATTTTCTAGTACAAAAATCCAGTTTTATACGAGAAAGCGAACAAACATATACTGCATTTTACAGGCATCTACAAGGGAAAAACATCTAAAAGAAACAAATTATGTTTCTACCTCTGTCATGGAGTCACAGGTTCAGTTTAATATATATTGTTTCCTGGCATTCTCTTGTCAAACTTGACATAAATGTAATTTCTTAACAGTGGATTCATTTAGATTTACTCATAGAATAAGAATCTGTGCAAACACACTAGTCTGTGGCTACTGACAAGTTCGACCAAACTTTAGTCCAAAGTTCGGTTTGGGTACCAGAACTCTATCCGAACTTCATCTCGAACCCCATAGAAGCCAATGGGGACCCAAACTATGGTGCTGTAAAATGGTCATAATAAGGGCTAGGGGGCTGCCAAAGGAAGCAGAGTACCCCCCAGAGAGTTTCTTTCTCTCTCGGATCTCCGAACACTAACACGGACTTCCATGAGAAGTCATCCCCCTCTTCAATTACTGGCCCAGCAGCTACGCTTCTCCTCCCAGCTAGGGATTTTGCCGTGATGTAGAATTGTAGTTCTTATGATGACTCATGCCGGGAAAAGAGACTTCCTGCTTCTACATAGAGCTTAGAAGAATTCAGCTACTCTGTTTTTAGTCACGTGATGTCATAGACCTAATGGAAAAGAGAAGAATTATCTGTGTAGAAAGGCAAAATGAGCAATTGTAAGTACACAGTGCCATATAATATGATTGCAATATAAAGAGGATCAAAATTTTGACCAGACTGCTTCTTTAAGCGTTGGTTTTCTGCTGCACAGTATTTGCATGGAGAATAGATCCATGTGATTGATTATTTTGTAATGGTTTTATTCCAGCTGACTCTTTGATTTCACAACTATTATGTCAGACCTTTATTGGAATCCAATGTAACCATGTATCACCAATTTCCTATCCTTAATATCACCCAGATTAGTTTCATTGACATATATAGCTGGAGGTCTTCATTTAACCCTGCTACTATAGCGACGAGGAGAAGATGTTATTTTAATTTATCAAATCCTGGGTAATGTCACTAGGTTCACGTTTGGCTTGTTTCCTATAGAAGACATTTGAATGAAGAAGTAGGAGTATTATTACTCAGCTTTCTTTATCGGTAGTGACTTTTAGAAGCCAACGCTTTTATCGCATCTAGCTTTGCATTTTAGCTTGTAGTCACTATTTTGGTTTTTAATGCTCGCAATCTTAATTTTTATCGATTTGTTACTCACCTATTAAAAATGATGTTTTCTTTGTAGAAGTTCCTTTCCAGTCTTCAGACGTCCTTTCTTTCTCCTGACATTTATGCAGGTACATTAGATCTTGAGTGTTCTTTAATGAGGCACTTACTCCACTAATGTGCTCTATTATCTTCGTTGCCTCTTAGCGCCTCCCCCCAATAATATAAAAAATGGTTTCGGATCATATCTTATAGATCTCGGCATGGATATACTTTTTCTTAGTATTCTGAGAACAATTTAGGTCGCGTCAAGACAAAACACAAAACGTAGCCAAGTCAATGTCAAACTAAACAACTCTATATAGAACATGAATATATAAAGATCATTTCCTTCAACCGGGTATCTGATAATCCTGAAAATGTCAGAATATAGAAATCATTTCCAGTCCAGAACTGAAATATAAAAGTGGGTTGTGGCAAATATAGAAACATAAGATTAAGAACTTCCTTTGTTGAAAAACAAAGTTATAACAGAATGTTAACATGGTATTTTTGTCTTCCGAAAAGATAGGGCTCGCTCACACTAGTGCATAAAAAAATCGTTCCCGTTCTCGACCAGAAAAGTGGTAGGATTTTTTTCCTCATATGTCATCTTTGAAAAACAAAGTTATAACAAAGTGTTGACATGGTATTTTTGTCTTCCGAAAAGATATCCACCTTTAGGGCTCGCTCACACTAGTGCATAAAAAAATTGTTCCTGTTCTCGACCAGAAAAGTGGTAGGATTTTTTTCCTCATTTGTCATCTTTGAAAAGCAAAGTTATAACAGAGTGTTGACTTGGTATTTTGGTCTTCCAAAAATGTATTCACCTTTAGGGCTCGCTCACACTAGTACATAATATAAAACTGGTAACTGGTCCTATTCTCGACCAGACAAGTGGTAGGATATTTTACTCACTTGTCAACCCTGTGTTGTACAATCCATTTTTTATTCACATCAGCTATTAATCATTGACAGAAGCATTTACAGTCTCCTATGCTACAGTATTGCAATGTATCCATAAAAAAAACTTTATTTTTTATTTGACTAAAAAGATATTCACCTTTTAGGGCTCATTCACACTAGTGCATAAAAAAAATATTTCCCATTCTCGACCAGAAAAGTGGGCGGATTTTTTTCCTCACTTGTCATCTTTGAAAAACAAAGTTATAACAGAGTGTTAACATGGTATTTTGGTCTTCCAAAAAGATATCCACCTTTAGTGCTCGCTCACACTAGTGCATTAAAAAAAATCGGTCCCATTCTCGACCAGACAAGTGATAGGATTTTTTTCCTCACTTGTCATCTTTGAAAAACAAAAGGTATAACAGAGTGTTAACATGGTATTTTGGTCTTCCAAAAATATATTCACCTTTAGGGCTCGCTCACACTAGTGCATGAAAAAAAATCGGTCCCATTCTCGACCAGCCAAGTGGTAGGATTTTTTTCCGCACTTGTTATCTCTATGTTGTACAATCCAATGTTTTTTCACATCAGCTATTAATCATTGACAGAAGCATTTACAGTTTCCTATGCTACAGCATTGCAATATATCCATAAAAAACTTTCTTTTTTATTCATTTAAAGTCTCAATCATGGATAATTGAGACGATAATGCTCCAAAAACATATTTTTTTTCCAACTTTTGATTGATATTCATCTATTTAAAGGGGCTGAGCTGTCCACCTTTGGGGGCCTTTTTAAGCTTAAAAAAACATATTTTTAAATTTTGCACCCTTTTGCTTTTTCAACTTTGATATGGTCTGTGGTCATAGATCAGCTGTGAGAAAAACAGAAAAAAAGACAGGTAAAAGAGTTGCAAACTCTTCCGCTCACTGACAGATTTTCCGTTAATTCGTTCCGTAGTAAGCAACAGACTGTTCGATGCCATGGCCGTAGGATGCAAACGGTGCAAAATTTTTAATCAAAAAAATCATTTTCATCCTCAAATACGTGCAATTGTTCGTGAAGGTGGACGATACTTTTAAAATGAATTATTTGTGTTACACAAGAAGCTGTCATTAAAAATCCAACCGCTACAGTTTGGGATATTTTACCGTATTGCGCAAAATGAACAAATAAAGCGCCGCTAATCTATCGAAACGGCTTATTCGGCTTTAAGGAAAACAATATGAAAGCTTCATGCAGCTTTACATTAGATTTTGCCAACAAACACCAGATTATAGGAGCAGAACCAATGATTAACAGAACATTGCTCAGACTTACGGAAATGCGTGTTCTATATTTTTTGCTAGAATTTCCCATTCCTAAATATTCTAACCCAGACTTTGCTCATGTTTAAAGCTTAGCTGATTGCTTCTGATTTGTTCTGGGAAGTGATTTGTTAGATTGAGTGAAATATGCTGAAATCTCTATATCATTTGGGTTGAACATCTGGTGGCAATAATTACTATATATGTGTGTGTTGTAATAACCTGTGTGGCTTGATGGAGCAAATCATGTCATTACGACCCACTATGTCGCAAACCAGGCATTGTGAGTTATAGCTGAAGGAGCAGGATTTAGGAACACAAGTCGGCTCCTGCGCATGTGATGATCTAAATCAGTCACTTGTTGTGAAGATGAACAGTGAGGACGGTATTTTTTGGAGATATAGTACAAGCCCTTTGGGCCTGACTTAAGGTACTGTCACACTAGACGATATCGCTAGCGATCCGTGACGTTGCAGCGTCCTCGCTAGCGATATCGTCCAGTGTGACAGGCAGCAGCGATCAGGCCCCTGCTGGGAGATCGCTGGTCGGGGAAGAAAGTCCAGAACTTTATTTCGTCGCTGGACTCCCCGTAGACATCGCTGAATCGGCGTGTGTGACACCGATTCAGCGATGTCTTCACTGGTAACCAGGGTAAACATCGGGTAACTAAGCGCAGGGCCGCGCTTAGTAACCCGATGTTTACCCTGGTTACCAGCGTAAAAAAACAAACAGTACATACTTACATTCAGCTGTCTGTCCCTTGCCGTCTGGTTCCTGCACTGACTGCTGGCTGTAAAGTGAAAGCAGAGCACAGCCACAGCGGTGAGTCACCGCTGTGTGACTCACCGCTGTGCTGTGCTTTCACTTTCACTTTACGGCCAGCAGTCAGTGCAGGAACCAGACGGCAAGGGACAGACAGCTGAATGTAAGTATGTACTGTTTGTTTTTTTACGCTGGTAACCAGGGTAAACATCGGGTTACTAAGCGCGGCCCTGCGCTTAGTTACCCGATGTTTACCCTGGTTACCGGGGACCTCGGGATCGTTGGTCGCTGGAGAGCTGTCTGTGTGACAGCTCTCCAGCGACCAAACAGTGATGCTGCAGCGATCCGGATCGTTGTCGGTATCGCTGCAGCGTCGCTAAGTGTGACGGTACCTTTAAAGTGGACTCGTCATCTATCTTTTTCTGCTTGTCAGATATGCCACCGATCCAGCAGATTGTTACACCCCTTAAAGAGGTTATCCGGGAATAGAAAATAAATAACCAAAGGAAATATTGTCATGATATGTACTTTTGCCCTGTATTTGAATAATATGCCATTTGATGTATGTAACTGTTCTCTGGTTTCTATTAGCTGTAATTTATGTATTTTCTTGTGCTGGGAGATCACCTGTAACAATGTCTCCTTCCCCCAATACTTGCAGCCCTAAAGGCCCCTTCACATTAAGCGACGCTGCAGCGATACCGACAACGATCCGGATCGCTGCAGCGTCGCTGTTTGGTCGCTGGAGAGCTGTCACACAGACAGCTCTCCAGCGACCAACGATGCCGGTAACCAGGGTAAACATCGGGTAACTAAGCGCAGGGCCGCGCTTAGTAACCCGATGTTTACCCTGGATACCATGCTAAAAGTTAAAAAAAAACAAACACTAGATACTTACCTACTGCTGTCTGTCCTCCAGCGCTGCGCTCTGCTTCTCTGCTCTCCTCCTGTACTGTCTGTGAGCCGGAAAGCAGAGCGGTGACGTCACCGCTCTGCTTTCCGGCTCACAGACAGTACAGGAGGAGTGCAGAGCACAGCGCTGGAGGACAGACAGCGTTAGGTAAGTATGTAGTGTTTGTTTTTTTTAACTTTTAGCATGGTATCCAGGGTAAACATCGGGTTACTAAGCGCGGCCCTGCGCTTAGTTACCCGATGTTTACCATGGTTACCAGTGAAGACATCGCTGGATCGGTGTCACACACGCCGATCCAGCGATGTCTCCATGGAGTCCAGCGACGAAATAAAGTTCTGGACTTTATTCAGCGACCAACGATCTCCCAGCAGGGGCCTGATCGTTGGTCGCTGTCACACAGAACGATTTCATTAACGATATCGTTGCTACGTCACAAATAGCAACGATATCGTTAACAATATCGTTATGTGTGAAGGTACCTTAAGCTCTAATGTAATTAAGCTTTGTCAACATCACTAGTGGAGGAATAGCCATTCTTCCTCACAGCAGGTGGCTAGTCAAATGTACATATTACATAGACTGCCTGGAGCCCACCAGTCTAGAATCTTCTGGTGGACCCAACCATTGAATAGAAGGTGTAACCCCTACCCCTTCATGGGCGGATCCCAGGAGCTCAGACAATCCATTCTTATTTTGAGATCAGATGTGAGTTGATCCTTGAAGGAGAAGGAGTGGGGATTCTTAGCTGAGGCAAGACCCCATGTCCATCTGGGACTGCGGAAGCGAACGGGGCGAGACTTGAGCTGAGGACATATCTCGTCATTCGTGAGATTGTTTTGGGATCCCTTGGACTAATTGTGGACTATTGCTTTGTTACCTGGCACAAGGATTATCGGGAGGTGCCCCCGAACCTGTTCCGTTGGACTAATTGTGGACTCTGTAGATCTACCTGCATGTGTTGTTCCAGCGTTCTTGATAATAAATCTGTGGAATCATCCCTTGGCCTGTTGTCCCTTCTTGCTCTGCCGTACACCCCGTCACAAATATCATTATGAATAATATTTGGAATTGAGAGTCCTCTGTGATCGATACCTTCTAATGGCGAACTGAAAAGATGGTAACAAATTGAAAGCTGTTGAGACTATGCAGGTCCCTTCATCAGGCATAGTCTGGTGTCTGTGCCTGATGAAGGGACCTGTGTAGTCTCGAAAGCTTGCAATTTGTTGCCATCTTTTCAGTTAGCCATTAAAAGGTATCAATCACTGAGGACTCTCAATTCCAAATATTATTCTATCTACTGGCTAACACGGCATAAAGATATATATCTTTCCTGTATCATTATGAATAAATTCATAAATACTTTTAATTAGCAAATGACAGAATTTTTTTTTTCTAGGGAGGTAATTGCCTTGTAAAACAGACAGAAACCTGCCCTAAAATGTTCGGAAAGAATATTAGAATGGTAGATTGGCCCAATTTTTTTTTTCATTGATCCATTGACACATCAGTTGTAAAACGGATGAGTGTTTCCGGTTCGTAAGGCTCAGAACGCGTCCTATTCTTGTCCATTGTGCAGATCAGACTTGACCATTTAACTCTATGGAGAAGAAACACAGAAGACAGACATTGTACTTCAGAGTTCCATCCATTTTTAACTGATCTGTTGTTAAATGGAATCTGTCTGCAGATTTTTGCTACATAATCTGAGAGCAACATGATGTAGGGGCAGAGACTCCGTTTCCAGCAATGTGTCATTTACTGGGTTGAGTTTTGCTGTTTTAATAAAATGAGTGTTTTATCAGCAGGAGATTATCACTACAGGACAAGCTGCCCTCATGCTTCCTAGTCCAACCACAATCCCAGCACTGATTAGCAGCTTTCTGTCAATATACAGCATACACAGAAAGCAGCCAATCAGTGGTGTGGGCAACCCCGCCCACACCACTGATTGGCTGCTTTCTGTGTAAATTGTATATTGACAGAAAGATACTTGGCTCAGTATTTTGAGCACTGCTAGATTTACAGCACTGCTAGATTTACTGCTATATCCAGTAAAGTAAGAGATACATCGCTGGAATCAGAATCTCAGCCCCTACATCTTGATGCTGTCAGATAACATAGCTAAAACTTCCTGACAAATAACTTTTATGAATCAATTAATGAAAACAAGTTCAGAGTCTAACTGATTCAGTGAAAAAATGGATGAACTGGAAATGGAAGTGACTAAGATGATACTCAAAAAAAGATAGTTCTGTTGCTCTTGTATGATAACACATGGATGTATGAATGTTGCCTTAAAGGGATGTTCCTTTCGTCAAGATCCTATCCCAGTACGTAGTATTGTGTTATAATAATAACAATAGCAAATATTTTCTAATTAGAAATATAGTATAGTTCTCCTGATTAGCTATGTTGCTTACCCCATGTGAAGGGCACTGCAGTAGTTTAGGTATCCATTGCTGCAACCACTCGTATAGTGACAGTTAGTTGTTAGTGGTTAGAACCATGGATACCTGTAATGTACTGCACATGGGGTAAGCAACATAGCTAATCAGAAGAACTATACTACACTTCTAATTGGAGGCATCTGCTAATATTATTATGATTACACCTACTACATATTTGGATAGGATCTTGGAGATGGGAATACACCTTTAAGGATCAGTCAATCTACTTTTATCCGCATTGTAAACTTTGATATCATCAATTAAACCACACCTGTTATTATCAGTAATCATGTATGTCAGCCTATGAAAATTCGGTGTAGGAGGTTTTAGGAACCAGACATGTTTAGGATAAACATCGATCGGTAGTTTCCAGACAACTTAAATATGGTTGACCGAGGCTGCTATATTTATCAGCCTTGTTTGTGTTCGCGTTATTTTATTAATGTCTCCACTGCAACTGTATAAAACTGCGAAAAGTGGAAATGGAGCCGGAGTGGCGGTGTTTTTTATTTGTTAGCGGCGTATTTTCCCATCAGGCCTTTATAATCCAGGTGATTACACTGGGATTTTGAACTATCTGTAGTTGACATGAATAATCCATCCTGCTTACTGAAGGGAGAAAGCTTTTGCTCATCCTTTTAACATTACAATGGGCTGGACACATAGAAATAAGAAGTGTTTTATGGTAATGTGCTTAGGGCAGACACTTGTGGGATTTAGCAAGTTTACTGTATAATACAAGTATTCTAGTGCTCGGCACCTAATTGTCTGAGACAGGCTTCAGCAGTTTTGACTTAAGTTTCTTTTTATAATTCCGCCTAAATTCTCTTTTACTTTTATGGTTTATTTTGTTTTGCTGGTAATTTGGAGAACGACTGCGTTAGATTGCTTTGCAAGCCTCTCCAAATCGTACCTTTCTTTGCCCATTGCCCCCATTTCATACTACGGGCAATACATTTCTATGGCAGTAAAAATGTTGCACTCGGTTTTATACCAATTTATTTTGTATTTTTGACAATTTTTGGCAGTTTGTTCCACCATGAGGCGTGACTTAGATGTAAAGGAGAGTGGACTAGATGGAAAAAATGTGACATAAAGTTCAAAAAGGATGGGAGATTTTACTAAATTAAATTCTCACCGCACAATCAGTAACAATCGATAACAATCCCGAAAAGAAGGAAGAATTGGAAGCATTTAAATAAACGAGGATGGATGAACACAGAACACAAACACTTGTTAAAAAGGAAAAAAGAAATGTATATTAAATGGAAAGATGGAGGCATATCTAAAGAAGAATGTAATGCTGTTTAGAGGGAATTCAGGGCAAGAGTTAGAAAAGCTAAAGCCAGTAATGAAGGGAGGCTTGCAAGGGAGATGAAAAGCAGTAAAAAAATGTTTTGGAGGTATGTCAAAAGCAAAAGAAGTCAAGTATGCTATAGGATTTTTACAGGATGAAAATGATGAAGTGGTAAAAAATTATGTTGCGAAGGCCAAACTTTTAAATTATTTTGCATCTGTATTCTCTAAGAAAGCAATTGTAACATCAACTGATCTTCACTGTGCCATCGAAGGAATAAAAGAATCCACACTATCTATGAACAGAGAAATGAGGGAACATGTAGCTAATTTTCATGAATTAAAATCTCCTTGTCCAGATTCATTACATCCTAGGGTACTGAAAGAATTAGCGGAATTTGCAGCACCAGTAGCCACAATCTTTGAAAAGTCAGCTGTCTCTATCTTCAAAAAAGGAAGAAGATGAAGCAATGACATTACAGGCCAGTGAGCCTTACTTCTATATGTAAGTACTTGGATAAGAATACAGTAATTAACCTGAGCTAGCATGGGTTTGTAGCAAACAAATCATGCAAGACTGATCTGATTTCCTTCTAAGATGGAATCACTGACTGGGTTGATCAGGGAAATGCAGTAGATATAGTATATCTCAACTGCAGCAAAGTATTTGATAAAGTAACTCATACTATCCTTTTTTTTTTTAAATGACAAAGTATGGGATTGACAAGGCTACGCTTAGGTGGATTCATAACTGACTCATTGGCCGTACTGAAAGAGTAGTAATAAATGGTTGCACATTCAATTAGTAGAGTGTTTAAAGTGGGGTACCACCACAACCATCTGGTCACAGACAGGCTTAACAGTATCTGGTACCTGCTCACGTGTATTTTGAAAGTCAGGGAGAAAATGAGCAAGTACTAATGATTCTATTGTGTGGTCACTTCTGGGACACCTATATTTTGGCATAATAGAGGAGTTCTGTAGCACAAAAAGGAATAATTAGGGGAACTGACAACACACTAGTGCTGCTATATTCATTGTAGTTTATTTTAGAAGGAAAACACTGTTTCAGCATCTCTGTTTAAAACAAGTTATCATCTATCCATAGAAAAGGTGATAACTTACTGATCAGTGGGTGCCTGAACACGGGACCTGCACTGATTGGCAGAATGTGCACTTTTACCCCTGTAAGAAAATGAAGCTGCGGGTAGGATGCTAGTCCGCTGTTCCATTCATTCTCTGCCAGAAAAAGCCAAGTGCAGCTCTTGGCAGTCCATAGGGAAAAAATGGATCATCGGTTGGGCATGCACACAGCCCATTCATTCTAATGGGGATAGTAGTGCCAGTTATGCTGATTGGTGCGAGTCCCTATGGATGTCCCCCACCACTCAAATAATGATCACCTATCATGTGGATATGTGCTAACTAGATTTCATCAGACAACCCTTTTAATACAATGGAGAAAGCTAAATGCTTGGTCTTGTCCTTTCTGGATTGTTTATGGGGAGAACGGGACCTTAATTTTCTTGATAGGTGGGTATCACATAACGACAGGGGACTATGGGCACCTACCCAATCCCTCGAACTAGGGGCACCCTAGGCTATCCCCGTTCCTCAGATTACCCCAGATGGTGGAGATGACAGGGTCTCGTAGGTTGATATGCTCCTTTATTTCTCTTATCTGTTCCCTTCCCCACCTAGAGAGGTATGAGGTCGAAGTACATAGGCAAACACTAACCAGACAAATAGAGTAAACAAACAGGAATAAAAGAAAGCTGCAATCAAACAAATTCACTCACAAAACAACAGAGTGGGAAACAAGGGAGGAGTAGGAAGGAAGAAACCGAATGGGAGAGGATAAGGTTAAACATGCAAATCAACTCCACAAAGCAATCTCCTGACAAACTCTCCAACTGCCTACTCCAAATACTGACCTCTCTCCTTCAGCTCCAAACCAGGTAATTCCAACTATCACTGGCAAGATCAGAAGCAAGGTGGAGGATGGTTATACCTGTTGGAAGTAACAAACTCAAAACAGCTAATACAACCCAAGACAGAGAACTCCAGGAGTCCAACTAAGCAGTTTAACCCTTGCAGCACCAGAGCAAAGAAATCCAGAACTACTAATAGGACATTGAAGCTGTTATAACTACTACAGGTGTATGAGTCCCTGGATGCTGTGATCATCTGACCCCACTCTGTCGTGGTATCTCCGTGACAGTGAGAGTCCTTAAAATGGAAGCAGCACATATCAGATAGTTACGGCATATACTTTCAATGTGCACTCAGAAAGTGATTCTCACTAACATCCAAGTGTTATTGCGGCTCTCAGACCAAATTAGAAAAAAGTGTCAGAGATGCACAAACTTTATCAGCCGTTATACTAATTACAATGATACCTTGGCTGATGAAATCTGTCTTGTGGTTGTTGTGAAATCTTTATTTTCAGTTTTGAGTTAATGATATGCTCGTGGTCCGGGGCAGCCTGTGTTATTCACCAGTATGGCTTCTGACAGGTCACTGGTCCCTAACTGACCTGCCCTCTAGTTTACATAATGAATATTATATATGTCTTCAGAAGAAAAAAAGCCCTTCTGCAAGCAGGGGCCGACAAAGGCATCTTGCTAGAGAAAAAAAAAATTGTCTCTACTAAGATGGCACCGCCGGTGCCTGCGCAATAGCAGCTATCAGCGATCTGCACCATTACGAGAATCTCATTAACTCAAAACTGAAAATAAAGATTAAACAATAACCACAAGATCGATTTCATCACCCAGTTATCATTTTAATCAGTATAACAACGCCGACCTGACACTGTCTCTAGGTTACTGAGCACAACCCGTAATCTACTATGAGGACTTGCTACAATTTCTGAACGCACGCATCATTGATCCTGAAGACTTGTGCAACACCTTAAATATCACGTTGGAATAGGTCATTTTTTACTATACATTTCGATTATGTTTTTGCTTTTTAAGTTTACCTAAAAATAAATGCCCATGATTTACTAGGAGACCTCAGTCCATATCCCTTTAAAGAGATTAGTGCTTGAGCGCAAGTAAATCAATCACGGGAGCAGTCATATTGATGGATCTCTCTGCTCCTTGTGGGCAAACTTGTAGTTTCTTGGAGAACCTCTTTTCAATTCTTAGGCTTACTATGCACTAAATGCCTTTGAGTTGGGTTACTACAAAAAATATTCCCTACACACCTTATATTATTTCACCCAGAACATCAGGTAATCAAGTTATATCTATTATTAACAAGGAAAAATGTTGTTAACTTCCCTGTTTCCGTATCGAAATACCCCCCTAATATCCAGAACCCAGGGAATGTGCCCCTCCAGCCAATCTAATAAGTAGCCCCGCCTCTGTATTAAATCATCATATTAGTGTAACGTAAACCTCCAATTTTTTCACCTCTATTATATTTGTAAGGTTTATTTCACCCCAGGACATGTTTCTCTCTCCCTTCACTGAATGTTTGGTGAAGCTTATGTAAGACTTGGTGCTTTTACCTTGCAGCCAATCTGATACATCAGAGCTGCAGGGAAGAGCTCCGCTGGGTAAGGACAAGGCTTCAACTATTTGAGCCAATGATGAGATAAGAAATTAACTACAAGGAACCTGACAGTCTGACTATAGAATACAACTAATCTGGAGTCATCGGTCATAAGGTACCTTCACACTGAACAACTTAACAACGATATCGCTAGCGATCCGTGACGTTGCAGTGTCCTGGCTAGCGATATCGTTGTGTTTGACACGCAGCAGCGATCTGGATCCTGCTGTGACATCGTTGGTCGGAGCAGAAAGGCCAGAACTTTATTATCGGCGTGTGTGATGCAGATTCAACAATGTCTTCACTGGTAACCAGGGTAAACATCGGGTTACTAAGTGCAGGGCCGCGCTTAGTAACCCGATGTTTACCCTGGTTACCATTGTAAATGTAAAAAAAACAAACACTACATACGTACATTCCGGTGTCTGTCCCCTCGCCGTCAGCTTCCTGCACTGACTGTGAGCGCCGGCCGTAAAGCACAGCGGTGACATCATCACTCTGCTTTACGGCCGGCCGGCGCTGACACAGTGCGGGAAGCTGAGGCCGGGGGACGCGACAGACACCGGAATGTAAGTATGTACTGTTTGTTTTTTTTCCATTTACAATGGTAACCCGATGTTTACCCTGGTTACCCGGGGACTTCGGCATCGTTAGTCGCTGGAGAGCTGTCTGTGTGACAGCTCTCCAGCGACCACACAGCGACGAAACAGTGACGCTGCAGCGATCGGCATCGTTGCTTAGATCGCTGCAGCATCGCTTAATGTGACGGTACCTATAGATTTGCCCTAGTGTTTTGGAGAAAAAAGTATTCATAGAGCTTACACTAAAGCAGTAGAAAAATAGAAGATAAGCAGTACCAAAAATTAGAATCTTCTATTACACTTTTACTTTTCCAATTTTACTTTTAATTAACCAGTACATGAATGCATTATCCATCCTAAATTCATAGGTCCCTGATTAAAGGGGTTATCCGGGACTTTTGTATTTTTTTCTTATGGGGCTAAGAACCAGCAGGCAGGTAGTTGCCGGACAGAGCTGATCTCTACCTGCTCTGAGCAGTCATGGACCATTCCTGCCATTGATTCTATGGCTTCCGATAACCTCACGTTGAAAGAGCAGCTTCTTCTCTTCTGCTCTGCTCTGTTGATTGGGTGCCACTGTCAATGTCATGCTGATTTACAGCCGGTTCCCCGCAGTTAAGTGGAAGGGAACCGGCTGTAAATCAGAATGCCATTAGCAGTGACACACCACCAATAGAGCACACTGGAAGAGAATACACCAATCTCTATGTCATGTCAACTGAAACAGTAGAATTGCCGGCAGGAGCGGTCCTTAACTCCTCTGACCTGGCAGACATCATGCAGGTAGGTTTCAACTGTCTAAAGACCAATATAGCACAATGAAGGAGCAATGATCATATAATAAAATCAAAAAGTTTTAATAGTATTCAACAACAATATACCACAATTTATAAATATGGATCATATACATAAAAGAGACTACGTACTAGAAAACAAAATAAGGACTCACAGATATATATAACACTCCCACCATGATAGCATCCGCCGCCATAATAAGCATATCTCTACAGCAGAAAGTAGATATCACTCCCATAAAGTACATATAAAGGATCTTACTACACTCCCGATATTATCAAAAGAAGATATTAACAAGACAGGAGTATTCAATAGCTTTAGCACAAAATAGGTGAATATAATGTCCGGTATAATACATATAGCACTACACCTATGAGTACTAGCAAAACAATAGTCTACAAATGTGCCCAGCTTATACTCTACCTGTAGACATGGTGGGGGTGATCTCTGTGCTCCAAAAACAACCTCAACTGTCTGCTTGTAAGTTCTTAGCTCCATAAGAAAAAAAAAGTCCCGGCTAACTACCTTGAGGATTAAACACCTATTAGTGACAGCAGCTGAATAGCAGATACGGTTAGGTCCAGAAATATTTGGACAGTGACCAAGTCTTGGTGAGTTCAGCTCTGCATACTGCTATATTGTATTTAAAATGAAACTGAGATGCAATTGAAGTGGAGACTTTCAGGTTTAATTAAAGGGGTTGAACAAAAACATCTTGTGAAACGTTTAGGAATTGCAACGATTTTCCTACAACGCCTCCTCATTTCAGGGGCTTAAAAGTAATTGGACAAAATAACTTTACTATAATTAAAATGTTAATTTTTAATACTTTGTAGAGAATTCTTTGCAGGCAAGTCTGGAAGCCATGGATGTCCCCAAACGCTAGGTTTCCTACTTTGTGATGCTTTGCTAGGCCTTTACTGCAGCTGACTTTAGTTGTTGCTTGTTTGTGGGTCTTTCTGCCTTAAGCATGTGAAATGCTGCTCAATGGGGATGAGATCTGGTGATTGCCATTGCAGAATATTTAACTTCTTAGCCTTAAAGAAAAACTCCTGGGCTGCTTTCGCAGTATGTTTTAGGTTATTGTCCATCTGAACTGTGAAGTGCCATCCGATCAACATTGCTGCATTTGGTTGAATCTGAGAAGAAAATATAGCCATGTACACTTCAGATATGACAGTTTGTTCTCATAAAGTTTTATGGAGACCTTGCAGCACTCTTTCTGTGTCTGTCTCTAGCTCCTCCATGGAATGTCTGTGTCTGCCTCTAGCTCCTGCCTAGAATGTTTGTGTCTGCCTCTAGCTCCTCCCTGGAATGTCTCTCTCTGCCTCTAGCTCCTGCCTAGAATGTCTGTGTGCCTCTAGCTCCTGCCTAGAATGTCTGTGTCTGCCTCTAGCTCCTCCCTAGAATGCCTGTGTCTGCCTCTAGCTCCTCCCTAGAATGCCTGTGTCTGCCTCTAGCTCCTCCCTAGAATGCCTGTGTCTGCCTCTAGCTCCTCCCTGGAATGTCTGTGTCTGCCTCTAGCTCCTGCCTAGAATGTTTGTGTCTGTCTATAGCTCCTCCCTGGAATGTCTCTCTCTGCCTCTAGCTCCTGCCTAGAATGTCTGTGTGCCTCTAGCTCCTGCCTAGAATGTCTGTGTCTGCCTCTAGCTCCTCCCTAGAATGCCTGTGTCTGCCTCTAGCTCCTCCCTAGAATGCCTGTGTCTGCCTCTAGCTCCTCCCTAGAATGCCTGTGTCTGCCTCTAGCTCCTCCCTGGAATGTCTGTGTCTGCCTCTAGCTCCTGCCTAGAATGTTTGTGTCTGTCTATAGCTCCTCCCTGGAATGTCTCTCTCTGCCTCTAGCTCCTGCCTAGAATGTCTGTCTGCCTCTAGCTCCTCCCTGGAATGTCTCTCTCTACCTCTAGCTCCTGCCTAGAATGTCTGTGTCTGCCTCTAGCTCCTGCCTAGAATGTCTGTGTCTGCCTCTAGCTCCTCCCTAGAATGCCTGTGTCTGCCTCTAGCTCCTCCCTGGAATGTCTGTGTGCCTCTAGCTCCTCCCTAGAATGTCTGTGTGCCTCTTGCTCCTGCCTGGAATGTCTGTGCCTGCCTCTTGCTCCTCCCTAGAATGTCTCTGCCTCTAGCTCCTCCCTAGAATGTCCGTGTCTGCCTCTAGCTCCTCCCTAGAATGTCTGTCTGCCTCTAGCTCCTCCCTGGAATATCTGTCTGCCTCTAGCTCCTCCCTAGAATGTCCGTGTCTGCCTCTAGCTCCTCTCTAGAATGTCTGTGTGCCTCTCGCTCCTCCCTAGAATCTGTGCCTGCCTTTAGCTCCTCTCTAGAATGCCTGTCTGCCTGTAGCTCCTCCCTAGAATGTCTGTCTGCCTCTAGCTCCTCTCTAGAATGTCTGTGTGCCTCTCGCTCCTCCCTAGAATGTCTGTGTGTTCCTCTAGCTCCTCCCTAGAATGTCTGTGTCAGCCTCTAGCTCCTCCCTAGAATGTCCGTGTCTGCCTCTAGCTCCTCTCTAGAATGTCTGTGTGCCTCTCGCTCCTCCCTAGAATCTGTGCCTGCCTCTAGCTCCTCTCTAGAATGTCTGTCTGCCTGTAGCTCCTCCCTAGAATGTCTGTCTGCCTCTAGCTCCTCCCTAGAATGTCTCTGTCTCTAGCTCCTCTCTAGAATGTCTGTGTCTGCCTCTATCTCCTCCCTGGAAAATCTGTCTGCCTCTAGCTCCTCCCTAGAATGCCTGTGTCGGTCTCTAGCTCCTCCCTAGAATGTCTGTGTCTACCTGTAGCTCCTCCCTAGAATGTATGTGTCTCCCTCTAGCTCCTCCCCCTCCATAGAATCTTGTAAGCACCAACTGTCATCTCTATCTTAATGGGAAAATGTATCTTCACTGAATTCAGATTGCACCCATGAATTGACAGTGAAAGAAGCAAATTTCTCTGATAAGATACATTACAAAATTATTCATTTTCATATGTACTATTTAGTTGTGAATTAAAAATTAAAATTAAGGTTACTTTTTTAATTTTCTTAGGTGCTAATTAGAGAAGCTGAATAGAATTGCTCAGATTTAGTTATATAAAGCTAGATGTGTCTATGGCGGACTTCAGTGGACCACGATAGATAATGGACTTTAGAATACCCGCATACGCTTTGGCGAAATATAGCAAATTAATTTTCACCTCTTTGCAGTTATGTTATTGTGAGTAATCATTGGGGTATATGTTCACATTTATACCGATTCCCCTAATGTATCGCAGGCGGCATGTTAATTTAGTTGAGGTCCACTTTGCCGACCTCATTGCTGGTTTAGTAATTCGGTTTATGTATTATTTATGGCCATGTTTCTTTTTTTCATCATTTCATCAGCAGATACTTGAATTCATTCATCACCTGGTCAGTAATGACTTTTATATTCCCTGGAGATGTATAGCTTTATGTCTACAATTTGGACTCTTCGTATCCGATTGCGCCGAGTCTCCGCACTGACGCGATTCGGGTCCTGATACTTTACGTAAAATAGACACTTGAATCCAGATCTCAATTAATTACGGTATGTAAATGAACTGTACAACAATTACAATCTGCTGCACATAATTTCTCAGTACTGTATTCAATAGGGCTTAATTTTTCGAAATAATCTTTCTGTAACCAGGAATAGTCATTCATTTGACATGTTCTGTACTTTAAGCGCAGAGAGCTCAACCCTTGTTTTCTGACATTCAGGGGGTATAAAAGCTCTAAATTGAATTGGTCTTGATGACCTTGTGTCTTTACATAATCCATAGTTGTCCCCCACGTCCCCGAAACACAACACATTACCAAGAGGCTATGCCTCATTTATCACAACTAGTGCAATGTGAATAGTGACTCCGGGCTGCTACATGTTCCATTCATGTAAATCTGCCTCCACAGGTAGATGAGTCTGGGAACAAATTGGCTGTGACTGAGCATCTCTGTGTTTTTATCTGCAGATTATGTTTGCCATTTTACGTTGCCGGTTTGTCTTATATTGTAGATTGCATTGCACAATGAGAAAGTAATTTGCGATATTCAGAGTCCATCCTGCTGGAACGTGCAAATGAAGGTCACTTGATACAGCGCAGGATGCATGGAGAGCACTGGTCATGGCATATTTAGTCCCAGCAGCACTTCAATATCCACAGGACGGGATGTAATAATGTACAGTAGGGGGTTTGCCTTCCCTTATATAATCTACTCTCCGTTCTTTCCACTTTGCATGCATTTATGGCAGATTTAGCTTCCTAGGAGTATTAAAACGTTGATGTCTAGTAGGGGAGAAAATGCCTGGAATCATGGACTACAGCTCATTCATTTTCTAAAAAAAAATGGCAGTTTTGGTGACATGAGTGCCCGCTCACACTACCGTATATTTTCTCATTGCCAATCATTCTAATGACTCTCAGATCAAACTCTGTAAGAGTTTTATCTGAGTGTGATCCGATTCTGTCGCACGAGAGAATCCAAACACAGGTGTGGAGAAGATGGATAACCTAATTTCTCCTTCTTCCCCATTGACTCTGTGTGAGTCCATCGGACTGTACTGGCTGACACCCGAGTGCAGTCCAACGTTTTACACACATCTACAGAATTGGCCAATTTGGGACAGTTGGAATTTATGCCACTGTAAGTCTATTCAGTGGCCAATGTTACAATTTCTTAACATACTTTATAATTCCAAAGGTAGACTGAAATGTGATGTCAACATAAAGATATTAAAGGGTGCTTCATGATTAGTTATTGGAAATACAGGAGACGCATGTAGCTTTTTTTGGACAAGGGTCCTCTCCAGCTTGTGTTTGCTTTTTTGGAGCTCATAATGATTTTTGGAGCTCAGTATGAGTCACACTCTAATGATGGTGAATTACTGCTAAAATATTATTATACCTAGATTTTTTTCATATGAGATACAGTCTAAGTAAAAAAAAAACTCCAGGCATAATTTAAATATTTATATAAATGTTAATAATGTTGTTAAATCTTAAAATGCAACAGAAAGAACGAGGGGTTGGAAAGAACGGATGCAGAATGACTTCTCAAAATGGACAACAGACGTTTGATAGTGCGTGGAACCGTTGGAACAACGGTATTATTGACAAGCATTTGGAGGAGGGGTGTCCTAATTGGGCCCAATTTATATTACTTTCCATTACCGTGAAGTTGAGAACAATCTATCAGTTAATTTGTGTGAAAGAGTAGAGTTGGATAATTACTATAGTCAAGGCAACCAATTAATGACTACAAATAGGTGTTTGAGTTAATACCTAAAAACCAAGAAGCGCCGGTGTCTGGGACTACAGTAGGTTGATTTGTTATTGCTCGTGGCGGAGCAGCTGCAGAAGTGAAGATAGTTCCATTTCTCACCTTTCTATTAGAAGCAAACAAGGCTAAAATCTGTCTGAGGCTCCAACTTAACACGTAGGAGATATTTTATTAAATTGATTATGTCAAGCCCAAGAAGCAAAGTCAGTTCCAGTCTTAGAAAGTTGTCTGCATCTGTATCTAGGTAAGGACGGGAATTAATCTGGCTGCCTGTGTAGACTTTAATGTTGCCTTTTTCTTAAAGGGCTAGATTAACCAGCTTGGGATTTGTAAGAATATTCATATATTGGGCTGAGAGAGTTTGGCACCAATATTTGGAATGTGGACTGAGTGGTGAACATGAATACTGAGGGATTGTACATTAGCATGGACCTGGTCATTAATGGGGAGCGAAACTGACCATCTATGGACAGTAGAGGAAATCTGAAATTAGTGGCTGTATGGGAACGATGAACCGGCTAAGGACAATGATCACTTTCCACTATCTGGGCATATTTGCATATGAAATGTGGCAGAATTAATAAGGGTGGCATGTGTAGAATTTCCAAGTAATTTCGGTTACAAATCTGCATGAAAATCTGCATGTAGAGACCTCAAATATATTAGATAATTGTTGTACAAATCCGCCAATGTCAGTAGGACAGGACAGTAATCTGACATCTATGGAGACCTCTCGCATCTTCCCGGCAGACGATGTCAGAGGAGAGAAGGATTGGAGATAAGGAGGAGATAAGTCATTGCCAAAGGCAGTTTTGGACTAGGGTGACAAGTGCCCACCAATAATCAACTCCAGGGCCCCCACTTTTCAACTACACCCAAATGTGACATTATCCTCAATCACAAATTTATATAACAATGAACTGGGTAGATTGTTAGATGAATAAGATGCCGCCTCTGTCTGTACATAGTGATTCACGTATAGAGTGCCAAGTACTGCTCATATAAGAGGGTGCTGGCCCACTCTTGCATAGAGGCCCACCGGAGGATTCTCCTGTTCCCCTGTGGGCCAGTCCAAGCCTAGCCAAAGGTACGTGGCAGCAGTTTTCTCTTAACTTTTCAATGAAAACACAGGAAATAACTTATCGGCAAAGAAACTCTTTAAATGGACTAAATATCCATATGAAAAAATTCACACGATGCACTAGTCCCTTCCGTATTTTGTATGAGACTCGCCTATGGGCACCAAAAAAAACTGGATCCCATATGGATCATCCATCTAGCATTCGATTCCTATGGTTGCATTCAATTATTTCCATAGGAAGTTGAATTTAGTCTTGTAAATTTTATTAGCTTCTGATGTAAAAAAAAAAACAGATCCTATATGGATGGCAAAAAATGGATTTAAAGGGAACCTGTCACCTGAATTTGGCGGGACTGGTTTTGGGTCATATGGGCGGAGTTTTCGGGTGTTTGATTCACCCTTTCCTTACCCGCTGGCTGGATGCTGGCTGCAATATTGGATTGAAGTTCATTCTGTCCTCCGTAGTACACGCCTGCACAAGGCAAGATTGCTTTGTGCAGGCATGTACTATGGAGGACAGAGAATGAACTTCAATCCAATATTGCAGCCAGCATGCAGCCAGCGGGTAAGGAAAGGGTGAATCAAACACCCGAAAACTCCGCCCATATGACCCAAAACCAGTCCCGCCAAATTCAGGTGACAGAGTCCCTTTAAGGATTGCATGCAAATGGCATGTGGACGGCAATACAAATGAAAAATCATTTGTTTTGTTCTTTGGATGAAAATTGGATGTTTTTTATACACTTGTGTGAACTTAACCTCACAAAGTAAATATATAGAAAAAGATACCCGCGTCATATCAGTAAAATACCAGGACACCAGGTAGAACAGACCATGCCTGCACCAATGCCAGTTTCGCATTAGCTTCTTCAGGAGAGATGCTATAGAATTTTTCTGTTTGGAAATTGGCCTGTGACACAGAGTTATAAATGTGCAGCATGTCAATTTCTTTTACAGATTTTTCTCCATTTCAATACCGAGGGTTGAAATCCGCAAAATCTCCATGGTACACTCAAATCCAGAGGTTTCAAGATTTCTTACAGCAGTACCTATGTATAATTGAAAGTAAAAAGTCCCATGGAAACAAAGCAGTGCAGAACATGTGCAAGAGGTCAGCCATTATATTTTATTTACAGGTGACACGCACTTAGACAAGAAAAGACAGGCACAGTGTTTGGTACATGGACACAAGTTCATACCTTGAATGCTGCTTATTGATTGATCTGAGGCTAAGAACACAATCCTAAGGAAGGATGACAGGACTCTCATACCATAATTCAAAGAAAATGTACATTTTTACCAGGAAACTAGGTATTGCGCAGTCTTCATAACGCTGTTTGGACAAAAGTATAAGGTGACAGGAGATGGCAGAGGGTAGATGTAGCTGTAGGACAGAGAGTGACAGTAGTGATGAAAAGGAAGAGTCAGAGGGGGAAAATAAAATGATCAGGAGAATGGAAAGTGACGGTGCTATGTCAAGGAAGAGTGACATTCAGCATGGATGAAAACGGGCCGAGGGAGTGGAAGACGAACATGGATAAATCGAGAGTGGAAATTGCCATCAGGCACAGAGAGAAGATGAAGGGGAAATATGTGCATGTTTTATTCATTTATGCATGCGTTTAGGAACATAGAAAACACTGGATGTCATGGTTTAATTCATGACCATATTAAATATATTCTTGAGAAAAAAATATTCATATGAGGCGTTCCAGCCCTTGGAGCTATAGTGACTGCTTTAGGGAGGTGGCGAGCTACAAATAACTCACAACAATGATGTCAAGAGTTGATGATCAGTAGTTATGATTGCAGCCCAAGGTAGGGAATGGTAAACTACCCATTAGGGTTGAGCGAAACGGGTCGAACATTTTCAAAAGTCGCCGACTTTTGGCTAAGTCGGGGTTTCATGAAACCCGATCCGACCCCTGTGCGGGGTCGGCCATGCGGTACGCGACTTTCGCGCCAAAGTCGCGTTTCAATGACGCGAAAAGCGCCATTTCTCAGCCAATGAAGGTAAACGCAGAGTGTGGGCAGCGTGATGACATAGGTCCTGGTCCCCACCATCTTAGAGAAGGGCATTGCAGTGATTGGCTTGCTGTCTGCGACGTCACAGGGGCTATAAAGAGGCGTTCCCGCCGACCGCCATCTTACTGCTGCTGATCTGAGCTTAGGGAGAGGTTGCTGCCGCTTTGTCAGAAGCAGGGATAGCGTTAGGCAGGGTCCATTAACCACAAAACCGCTTGTGCTGCAGCGATTTGCACTGTCCAACACCACCCTCGGTGTGCAGGGACAGTGGAAGTTTTTTTTTTTTTTTTTTTCCCCTCAGCGCTGTAGCTCATTGGGCTGCCCTAGAAGGCTCCCTGATAGCTGCATTGCTGTGTGTACGCCGCTGTGCAAACCAACTGCTTTTTTCAAAGCACAAATCCTCTTGTTCCTTCCTTTCTGCACAGCTATCTTGTTTGTTTGTCCACACTTTTTATTTCATTTGTGCATCAGTCCACTCCTTATTGCTGCCTGCCATACCTGGCTGAGATTACTGCAGGCAGGGAGATAGTAATTGTAGGACATTCCCTGTTTTTTTTTTTTTTTTTTTTTTTGGTGGGAGATTAAGATTGGCAATTTGGCATTTCTGCTAGAGTGCCATCCCTGTGTGTGCCATCTCTCTCACATAGTGGGCCATAGAAAGCCTTTTCATTTTTCTGTATTTTTTTTTGTGGGGTGTATAAATTCTCCCTGATAAAAATACAGTGGGAGATTAATATTGGCCTTTGGGCTTGTGTGCCAGTCCTGAGTGTGCCATCTCTCTCACAAATAGTGGGCCATAGAAAGCCTATTTTATTTTTTTTTGGGTTTTATAAATTCTCCCTGAAAAAAAGGGAGATTAATATTGGCCTCTGGGCTTGTGTGCCAGTCCTGAGCGTGCCATCTGTGCCAGCCCTGAGCGTGCCATCTCTCTCACAAATAGTGGGCCATAGAAAGCCTATTTATTTTTTTTTTTGGTTTTATAAATTCTCCCTGAAAAAAAGGGAGATTAATATTGGCCTCTGGGCTTGTGTGCCAGTCCTGAGCGTGCCATCTGTGCCAGCCCTGAGCGTGCCATCTCTCTCACAAATAGTGGGCCATAGAAAGCCTATTTAATTTTTTTTTTGTTTTATAAATTTTCCCTGAAAAAAGGGAGATTAATATTGGCCTCTGGGCTTGTGTGCCAGTTGTGAGCGTGCCATCTGTGCCAGTCCTGAGCGTGCCATCTCTCTCACAAATAGTGGGCCATAGAAAGCCTATTTAATTTTTTTTTTGGTTTTATAAATTTTCCCTGAAAAAAGGGAGATTAATATTGGCCTCTGGGCTTGTGTGCCAGTTGTGAGCGTGCCATCTGTGCCAGTCCTGAGCGTGCCATCTCTCTCACAAATAGTGGGCCATAGAAAGCCTATTTAAATATTTTTTTGGTTTTATAAATTCTCCCAGAAAAAAAGGGAGATTAATATTGGCCTCTGGGCTTCTGTGCCAGTCCTGAGTGTGCCATCTGTGCCAGTCCTGAGCGTCCCATCTCTCTCACAAATAGTGGGCCATAGAAAGCCTATTTTTTTTTTTTTTTGGGTTTTAGAAATTCTCCCTGGAAAAAAAAAGGGAGATTAATATTGCCCTTTGGGCTTGTGTGCCAGTACTAAGCGTTCCATCTCTCTCTCTCTCTCAGTCAGTGGGCCATAGAACGCCTATTTTTGGTTTTATTTGTTTTCTAAATTCTCCCTGAAAAAATCATTTTATTTTATTTGGTTTCTAAATTCTTCCTGATAAAATCATATTTTTTTTATTATTTTTTTTTCTAAAGTCTCCCTGAAAAAAAAAAAAAAAAACAGTGGGAGATTAATATTGGCCTTTCTGCTTGTGTGCCAGTCTTGACTCCTGGGTGCGTCATCTCTCAGTCAGTGGGCCATAGAACGCCTATTTTTGGTTTTATTTGTTTTCTAAATTCTCCCTGAAAAAATCATTTTATTTTATTTGGTTTCTAAATTCTTCCTGATAAAATCATATTTTTTTAATTTTTTTTTTTTCTAAAGTCTCCCTGAAAAAAAAAAAAAAAAACAACCAAAAAAAACAGTGGGAGATTAATATTGGCCTTTCTGCTTGTGTGCCAGTCTTGACTCCTGGGTGTGCCATCTATCTCTCTCTCTCTCTCTCTCTCTCTCTCTCTCTCTCCAATTGTGGTCCATAGAAAGCCTATATTTTTTTTCCTTGATTTGGGTTCTAAAATCTACCAGAGAAAATAACTACATCAATCATTGGTAGAAAAATATTGGCCTCTGGGTTTGTGTGCCACTCCTGACTCCTGTGTGCGTCATCTCTCAGTCAGTGGGCCATAGAACGCCTATTTTTGTTATTATTTGTTTTATAAATTCTCCCTGAAAAAATCATTTTATTTTATTTGGTTTCTAAATTCTTCCTGATAAAATCATATTTTTTTTATTATTTTTTTTTCTAAAGTCTCCCTGAAAAAAAAAAAAAAAAAAACAAACAAAAAAAACAGTGGGAGATTAATATTGGCCTTTCTGCTTGTGTGCCAGTCTTGACTCCTGGGTGTGCCATCTCTCTCTCTCTCTCTCTCTCTCTCTCTCCAATTGTGGTCCATAGAAAGCCTATATTTTTTTTCCTTGATTTGGGTTCCAAAATCTACCAGAGAAAATAACTACATCAATCATTGGTAGAAAAATATTGGCCTCTGGGCTTGTGTGCCACTCCTGACTCCTGTGTGCGTCATCTCTCAGTCAGTGGACCATAGAACGCCTATTTTTGTTTTTATTTGTTTTATAAATTCTCCCTGGAAAAATCATTTTATTTTATTTGGTTTCTAAATTCTTCCTGATAAAATCATATTTTTTTTATTATTTTTTTTTCTAAAGTCTCCCTGAAAAAAAAAAAAAAAAAACAAACAAAAAAAACAGTGGGAGATTAATATTGGCCTTTCTGCTTGTGTGCCAGTCTTGACTCCTGGGTGTGCCATCTCTCTCTCTCTCTCTCTCTCTCTCCAATTGTGGTCCATAGAAAGCCTATATTTTTTTTCCTTGATTTGGGTTCCAAAATCTACCAGAGAAAATAACTACATCAATCATTGGTAGAAAAATATTGGCCTCTGGGCTTGTGTGCCACTCCTGACTCCTGTGTGCGTCATCTCTCAGTCAGTGGGCCATAGAACGCCTATTTTTGTTTTTATTTGTTTTATAAATTCTCCCTGGAAAAATCATTTTATTTTATTTGGTTTCTAAATTCTTCCTGATAAAATCATATTTTTTTTATTATTTTTTTTTCTAAAGTCTCCCTGAAAAAAAAAAAAAACAAAAAAAAAAAACAAAACCCCCCAAAAAATGGGAGATTAATATTGGCCTTTCTGCTTGTGTGCCAGTCTTGACTCCTGGGTGTGCCATCTCTCTCTCTCTCTCTCTCTCTCTCCAATTGTGGTCCATAGAAAGCCTACATTTTTTTTCCTTGATTTGGGTTCCAAAATCTACCAGAGAAAATAACTCCATCAATCATTGGTAGAAAAATATTGGCCTCTGGGCTTGTGTGCCACTCCTGATTCCTGTGTGCGTCATCTCTCACTCAGTGGCCCATAGAAAGCATATAGTTTGTTACATTTGTTTTCTAAATTCTCCCTGCAAAAATCTCTTTTTTTTTTGGGGGGGGGTTTCTAAAGTGTTCCTGAAAAAAATAAAAATAAAAAAAAAATAATAGTGTGACATTAATATTAACATTTGTGCTTCAGTGACAGTCCTGCGTGTGGGGCATCTCTCTAATTTGCAGCCACCAAAAAAAGAGTGTGTAACATTGGGCCTGATTTTCGCTGTGGTCTCACCAACCTGTAAAGGGGTAGCTAAATCATACTGAAGTTATAGCTCACCGTGTAAGTTGTGTGACTGCAACAAATAACGTTAGTTTGGTTACGTTTTTAAAACAATGAGGAAGTCTAGTGGAAGAGGTCGTGGCCGGGGGCGTTCATTGTCAGCTGGTAATGAGGGTAGTGGTAGTGGTGGAGCATCAGGTGGTCGTGGGGAAAAAAATATTGCACCTAAGTCTGGAGCTGTGGAGCCAGGTTCGTCGTCCGGCTACACAAGGCCTCGAACGCTCCCTTTTCTGGGATTAGGAAAACCGCTTTTAAAGCCGGAGCAGCAAGAGCAAGTTTTGGCTTATCTTGCTGACTCAGCCTCTAGCTCTTTTGCCTCATCTCGTGAAACTGGTAAAAGTAAAAGCAGCGCGTCGTTAGTGGATGTTCACGGTCAGGGACAAGTCACTTCCTTGTCCTCTTCAGCAAAAACAACAACAGAGAAGAATGCAGCAGGCGACACAACGGGTTACTCCATGGAGCTCTTTACACATACCGTCCCTGGCTTAGAAAGTGAAGCAGTTAACAGTCCATGCCCATTACAAATTGAATCTGACATGGAGTGCACTGACGCACAGCCACAGCCAGACTACTATGCTGGTCCTTTGACTCAGACCACAACATTGCCCTCGCAGGGTGCTGATCAAGAATCAGACCCTGATGAGACTATGTTGCCCCATCACGAACGCTATACCACCGAACGACACGGTGACACAGACGAAGTTGCGCAGGAGGTACAAGAAGAGTTATTAGATGACCCAGTTCTTGACCCCGATTGGCAGCCATTGGGGGAACAGGGTGCAGGCGGCAGCAGTTCTGAAGCAGAGGAGGAGGAGGGGCCGCAGCAGGCATCAACATCGCCACAGGTTCCATCTGCCGGGCCCGTATCTTGCCCAAAACGCGTGGCAAAGCCAAAACCTGGTGGAGGACAGCGTGGCCATCCGGTTAAAGCTCAGTCTGCAATGCCTGAAAAGGTATCCGATGCTAGAAAGAGTGCAGTCTGGCATTTTTTTAAACAACATCCAATTGATCAGCGCAAAGTCATCTGTCAAAAATGTTCTACTTCCTTAAGCAGAGGTCAGAATCTGAAAAGTCTCAATACTAGTTGCATGCATAGACATTTAACCACCATGCATTTGAAAGCTTGGACTAACTACCAAACGTCCCTTAAGGTTGTTGCACCCTCGGCCAATGAAGCTAGTCATCAACGCAACATCCCTTCCGGCAGTGTAGGACCACCATTTAGCGCACCACCTGCTGTATCTGTGCAGGTATCTTTGCCAGGCCAAAGCAGTCAGGGTCAGGGAATCACCAGTTTCGTAGTAGGAAACACTGCATCTAGGGCACCGGCGGCAACAATACCATCTCCCACCGTCTCTCAGTCTGCCATGTCCACCGGCACCCCCGCTAGTTCCACGATCTCCAGCTCTCCAGTCCAGCTCACCCTACATGAGACTATGGTTAGAAAAAGGAAATACTTAGCCTCGCATCCGCGTACACAGGGTTTGAACGCCCACATAGCTAGACTAATCTCGTTAGAGATGATGCCCTACCGGTTAGTTGAAAGCGAAGCTTTCAAAGACCTGATGGACTACGCTGTACCACGCTACGAGCTACCCAGTCGACACTTTTTTTCCAGAAAAGCCATCCCAGCCCTCCACCAGCATGTTAAAGAGCGCATCGTCCATGCACTCAGGCAATCTGTGAGCACAAAGGTGCACCTGACAACAGATGCATGGACCAGTAGGCATGGCCAGGGACGTTACGTGTCCATCACGGCACACTGGGTAAATGTGGTGGATTCAGGGTCCACAGGGGACAGCAAGTTTGGGACAGTTCTGCCTAGCCCACGGTCTAGTAAACAGTTGTCTGTAGCCGTTCGCACCCCCTCCTCCTCCTCCTCCTCCTCGTCCTCCTGCAGAAGCAAGAGCTCGTCCACAGACCGCAGTCGCACAAACACTCCATCCGCACCTTCCACTGTTGCACACCAGGTCTCCCATTATGGGGCAGCTACTGGCATACGTCAGCAGGCTGTATTGGCTATGAAGTGTTTGGGCGACAATAGACACACCGCGGAAGTTCTGTCCGAGTTCTTGCAGCAAGAAACGCAGTCGTGGCTGGGCACTGTAGATCTTGAGGCAGGCAAGGTAGTGAGTGATAACGGAAGGAATTTCATGGCTGCCATCTCCCTTTCCCAACTGAAACACATTCCTTGCCTGGCTCACACCTTAAACCTGGTGGTGCAGTGCTTCCTGAAAAGTTATCCGGGGTTATCCGACCTGCTCCTCAAAGTGCATGGACTTTGCGCACATATCCGCCGTTCGCCTGTACACTCCAGCCGTATGCAGACCTATCAGCGTTCTTTGAACCTTCCCCAGCATCGCCTAATCATAGACGTTGCAACAAGGTGGAACTCAACACTGCACATGCTTCAGAGACTGTGCGAACAGAGGCGGGCTGTTATGTTTTTGTGGGAGGATACACATACACGGGCAGGCAGTAGGATGGCAGACATGGAGTTGTCAGGTGTGCAGTGGTCGAAGATTCAAGACATGTGTCAAGTCCTTCAGTGTTTTGAGGAATGCACACGGCTGGTTAGTGCAGACAACGCCATAATAAGCATGAGCATCCCCCTAATGCGTCTGCTGATGCAAAGTTTGACGCACATAAAGGATCAGGCGTCTGCACCAGAGGAAGAGGAAAGCCTTGATGACAGTCAGCGATTGTCTGGTCAGGGCAGTGTACATGACGAGGTACCGGGCGAAGAGGAGGTGGAGGATGAGGAGGATGATGGGGATGAGTATATTTTTAATGAGGAAGCTTTCCCGGGGGCACGGGAAATTGGTGGCGTGGCAAGGCCGGGTTCTGGTTTTTTGAGGGACACAAGTGACGTAGATTTGCCTGCAACTGCCCCTCAACCAAGCACAACCGCAGATTTGACAACGGGAACTTTGGCCCACATGGCGGATTATGCCTTGCGTATCCTCAAAAGGGACACACGCATTACAAAAATGATGAACGATGACGATTACTGGTTGGCCTGCCTCATTGATCCTCGCTATAAAGGCAAATTGCAAAATATTATGCCACATGAGAACTTGGAACTAATATTAGCAACAAAACAATCAACTCTTGTTGACCGTTTGCTTCTGGCATTCCCTGCACACAGCGCCCGTGATCGTTCTCACACGAGCTCCAGGGGCCAGCAGACCAGAGGTGTTAGAGGGGCAGAAATCAGAAGTGGCGTTGGCCAGAGGGGTTTTCTGACCAGGTTGTGGAGTGATTTTTCTATGACCGCAGACAGGACAGGTACTGCAGCATCAATTCAAAGTGACAGGAGACAACATTTGTCCAGTATGGTTACAAACTATTTTTCATCCCTTATCGACGTTCTCCCTCAACCGTCATTCCCATTTGATTACTGGGCATCCAAATTAGACACCTGGCCAGAATTGGCAGAATATGCATTGCAGGAGCTTGCTTGCCCGGCAGCTAGTGTCCTATCAGAAAGAGTATTCAGTGCTGCAGGTTCAATACTAACAGAAAAAAGGACTCGTCTGGCTACCCAAAATGTAGATGATCTAACCTTCATTAAAATGAACCACAACTGGATTTCAAAATCTTTTGCCCCACCCTGCCCGGCTGACACCTAGCTTTCCTATGAAAAGGTCTTGCCTGTGGACTATTCTGAATGACTTTTCCAATCTCGTAATTTTCTTCACCTGATTGTCCAGCATACGACATGTTTCCACCTCACGAAATGGCCAAACTCCCCACACGGGGCCGTGCTATCGCCACTTTGCGCTTGGACCCTTGAGAGTGCTGTTTGTCTGAAGAGGTGGGTGTGGCCGCTTTTGGTCGACGGCACTGCCACTGGGTCCCTCATAGTACAATAAAGTGTCTCTGGCGGTGGTGGTGCGCACCCAACGTCAGACACACCGTTGTAATATGAGGGGCCCTGTGCCTGTACCGCCGGCCACAAGACAGTTCCCCCCCCCAGCTCAAACAGTGCTCTACCACTAGCAAAATTATCTCTCACAGCTTCACCAATGTGTAGTCTAGGCGCTGACATCCTTCAATGCCTGGCACTGACAATACCATTGTTTTGACATTTTTGTTATGTTAGGCCTTCGAAGCCTGTCTGCGGTCCCTTCTTTCTACAACTACTACACTGACCAGGCCACTGCTGGCCGTGTTACCCTGGAACCAATTTAAAAGTGCCTACAGTCAGCCCAATTTTGTTATGTTAGGCCTTCGAAGACTGTCTGCCGTCACTCCTTCCACTAGACTTCCACTGACCATACACTGCTGCCCATGTACCCCTGGAACCAATTTAAAGTGCCTACAGCCAGCCCAATTTTGTTATGTTAGGCCTTCGAAGCCTGTCTGCGGTCACTCCTTCCACTAGACTTCCACTGACCAGACCACTGCTGCCCGTGTACCCCTGCAACCAATTTAAAAGTGCCTACAGCCAGCCCAAGTTTGTTATGTTAGGCCTTGGAAGCCTGTCTGCGGTCACTCCTTCCACTAGACTTCCACTGACCAGACCACTGCTGCCCGTGTACCCCTGGAACCAATTTAAAAGTGCCTACAGCCAGCCCAAGTTTGTTATGTTAGGCCTTGGAAGCCTGTCTGCGGTCACTCCTTCCACTAGACTTCCACTGACCAGACCACTGCTGCCCGTGTACCCCTGGAACCAATTTAAAAGTGCCTACAGCCAGCCCAAGTTTGTTATGTTAGGCCTTCGAAGCCTGTCTGCGGTCACTCCTTCCACTAGACTTCCACAGACCAGACCACTGCTGCCCGTGTACCCCTGGAACCAATTTAAAAGTGCCTACAGCCAGCCCAAGTTTGTTATGTTAGGCCTTGGAAGCCTGTCTGCGGTCACTCCTTCCACTAGACTTCCACTGACCAGACCACTGCTGCCCGTGTACCCCTGGAACCAATTTAAAAGTGCCTACAGCCAGCCCAAGTTTGTTATGTTAGGCCTTCGAAGCCTGTCTGCGGTCACTCCTTCCACTAGACTTCCACAGACCAGACCACTGCTGCCCGTGTACCCCTGGAACCAATTTAAAAGTGCCTACAGCCAGCCCAAGTTTGTTATGTTAGGCCTTGGAAGCCTGTCTGCGGTCACTCCTTCCACTAGACTTCCACTGACCAGACCACTGCTGCCCGTGTACCCCTGGAACCAATTTAAAAGTGCCTACAGCCAGCCCAAGTTTGTTATGTTAGGCCTTCGAAGCCTGTCTGCGGTCACTCCTTCCACTAGACTTCCACTGACCAGACCACTGCTGCCCGTGTACCCCTGCAACCAATTTAAAAGTGCCTACAGCCAGCCCAAGTTTGTTATGTTAGGCCTTGGAAGCCTGTCTGCGGTCACTCCTTCCACTAGACTTCCACTGACCAGACCACTGCTGCCCGTGTACCCCTGGAACCAATTTAAAAGTGCCTACAGCCAGCCCAAGTTTGTTATGTTAGGCCTTGGAAGCCTGTCTGCGGTCACTCCTTCCACTAGACTTCCACTGACCAGACCACTGCTGCCCGTGTACCCCTGGAACCAATTTAAAAGTGCCTACAGCCAGCCCAAGTTTGTTATGTTAGGCCTTCGAAGCCTGTCTGCGGTCACTCCTTCCACTAGACTTCCACAGACCAGACCACTGCTGCCCGTGTACCCCTGGAACCAATTTAAAAGTGCCTACAGCCAGCCCAAGTTTGTTATGTTAGGCCTTGGAAGCCTGTCTGCGGTCACTCCTTCCACTAGACTTCCACTGACCAGACCACTGCTGCCCGTGTACCCCTGGAACCAATTTAAAAGTGCCTACAGCCAGCCCAAGTTTGTTATGTTAGGCCTTCGAAGCCTGTCTGCGGTCACTCCTTAAGCTAGACTTCCACAGACCAGACCACTGCTGCCCGTGTACCCCTGGAACCAATTTAAAAGTGCCTACAGCCAGCCCAAGTTTGTTATGTTAGGCCTTGGAAGCCTGTCTGCGGTCACTCCTTCCACTAGACTTCCACTGACCAGACCACTGCTGCCCGTGTACCCCTGGAACCAATTTAAAAGTGCCTACAGCCAGCCCAAGTTTGTTATGTTAGGCCTTCGAAGCCTGTCTGCGGTCACTCCTTCCACTAGACTTCCACAGACCAGACCACTGCTGCCCGTGTACCCCTGGAACCAATTTAAAAGTGCCTACAGCCAGCCCAAGTTTGTTATGTTAGGCCTTGGAAGCCTGTCTGCGGTCACTCCTTCCACTAGACTTCCACTGACCAGACCACTGCTGCCCGTGTACCCCTGGAACCAATTTAAAAGTGCCTACAGCCAGCCCAAGTTTGTTATGTTAGGCCTTCGAAGCCTGTCTGCGGTCACTCCTTCCACTAGACTTCCACAGACCAGACCACTGCTGCCCGTGTACCCCTGGAACCAATTTAAAAGTGCCTACAGCCAGCCCAAGTTTGTTATGTTAGGCCTTGGAAGCCTGTCTGCGGTCACTCCTTCCACTAGACTTCCACTGACCAGACCACTGCTGCCCGTGTACCCCTGGAACCAATTTAAAAGTGCCTACAGCCAGCCCAAGTTTGTTATGTTAGGCCTTCGAAGCCTGTCTGCGGTCACTCCTTCCACTAGACTTCCACAGACCAGACCACTGCTGCCCGTGTACCCCTGGAACCAATTTAAAAGTGCCTACAGCCAGCCCAAGTTTGTTATGTTAGGCCTTGGAAGCCTGTCTGCGGTCACTCCTTCCACTAGACTTCCACTGACCAGACCACTGCTGCCCGTGTACCCCTGGAACCAATTTAAAAGTGCCTACAGCCAGCCCAAGTTTGTTATGTTAGGCCTTCGAAGCCTGTCTGCGGTCACTCCTTCCACTAGACTTCCACTGACCATACACTGCTGCCCATGTACCCCTGGAACAAATTTAAAAGTGCCTACAGCCAGCCCAAGTTTGTTATGTTAGGCCTTCGAAGCCTGTCTGCGTCCCGTTCTTTCAACTACAACTACACTGACCAGGCCACTGATGGCCGTGTTCCCCTGGAACCAATTTTAACTTGCCTACAGCCAGCCCAATGTTAGGCCTTTGATGCCTGTCTGCCGTCACTCCTTCCACTAGGCCTCCACTGACCTGTCTATTGCTGCCCGTGTACCCCTTGAACCAACATCATTAAATATAAAAAAAATTAATTTGATTATAAAAAATAAGATCGTGTTGAGATCTCAAATGCAGACATTTTAACAATCAAAACAAACACACAACAAATATCTGGAACTGTACTACAAAGGTCCAACAGCTACAATTTCTTTCTCCTGCAAGAAGTTAACTGAAAGTTTTTTGGAGTTGTTAACACAGATATGGCATCCACCGAGTGTTGTCCTGTCGCGTCTCCTTTAAATTATTTCCAATAAGATGTTAAACTATTAATTTAATAAAATCAATAATTAAAAAAATAATTGAGTAAGTCAAAAGCACATTGCAAATAAACATTAATTACAAATCAAGAAGCATGGCGCTTCCGAGGGTGAGTAGATACCGAATAAGAATATAATCACCCTCGGACGCGCAATGCTTATTTACAACAGCCTTCCATCCTAAGAATCAGCCCTTCCGTGGTGTAGAGAGAGGTTGTGTTACACTCCAAGGTGTTCCCCAGGTTGCCTTTCCTGAGCTTCGATCTTCCGGCTCTCGTTTAGTAGCTGTTGGAAACTACGCTGCATTAGGCCTACTAATTGTGTATGGGTGAAACAGTGGCGCATCTGCGGTCCCTCCTTCCACTAGGCCTCCACTGACCTGTCTACTGCGGCCCGTGTACCCCTTGAACCAACCTAATAAAATATTTAAAAAATTAATTTGATTATAAAAAATAAGATCGTGTTGAGATCTCAAATGCAGACATTTTAACAATCAAAACAAACACACAACAAATATCTGGAACTGTACTACAAAGGTCCAACAGCTACAATTTCTTTCTCCTGCAAGAAGTTAACTGAAAGTTTTTTGGAGTTGTTAACACAGATATGGCATCCACCGAGTGTTGTCCTGTCGCGTCTCCTTTAAATTATTTCCAATAAGATGTTAAACTATTAATTTAATAAAATCAATAATTAAAAAAATAATTGAGTAAGTCAAAAGCACATTGCAAATAAACATTAATTACAAATCAAGAAGCATGGCGCGTCCGAGGGTGAGTAGATACCGAATAAGAATATAATCACCCTCGGACGCGCAATGCTTATTTACAACAGCCTTCCTTCCTAAGAATCAGCCCTTCCGTGGTGTAGAGAGAGGTTGTGTTACACTCCAAGGTGTTCCCCAGGTTGCCTTTCCTGAGCTTCGATCTTCCGGCTCTCGTTTAGTAGCTGTTGGAAACTACGCTGCATTAGGCCTACTAATTGTGTATGGGTGAAACAGTGGCGCATCTGCGGTCCCTCCTTCCACTAGGCCTCCACTGACCTGTCTACTGCGGCCCGTGTACCCCTTGAACCAACCTAATAAAATATTTAAAAAATTAATTTGATTATAAAAAATAAGATCGTGTTGAGATCTCAAATGCAGACATTTTAACAATCAAAACAAACACACAACAAATATCTGGAACTGTACTACAAAGGTCCAACAGCTACAATTTCTTTCTCCTGCAAGAAGTTAACTGAAAGTTTTTTGGAGTTGTTAACACAGATATGGCATCCACCGAGTGTTGTCCTGTCGCGTCTCCTTTAAATTATTTCCAATAAGATGTTAAACTATTAATTTAATAAAATCAATAATTAAAAAAATAATTGAGTAAGTCAAAAGCACATTGCAAATAAACATTAATTACAAATCAAGAAGCATGGCGCGTCCGAGGGTGAGTAGATACCGAATAAGAATATAATCACCCTCGGACGCGCAATGCTTATTTACAACAGCCTTCCTTCCTAAGAATCAGCCCTTCCGTGGTGTAGAGAGAGGTTGTGTTACACTCCAAGGTGTTCCCCAGGTTGCCTTTCCTGAGCTTCGATCTTCCGGCTCTCGTTTAGTAGCTGTTGGAAACTACGCTGCATTAGGCCTACTAATTGTGTATGGGTGAAACAGTGGCGCATCTGCGGTCCCTCCTTCCACTAGGCCTCCACTGACCTGTCTACTGCGGCCCGTGTACCCCTTGAACCAACCTAATAAAATATTTAAAAAATTAATTTGATTATAAAAAATAAGATCGTGTTGAGATCTCAAATGCAGACATTTTAACAATCAAAACAAACACACAACAAATATCTGGAACTGTACTACAAAGGTCCAACAGCTACAATTTCTTTCTCCTGCAAGAAGTTAACTGAAAGTTTTTTGGAGTTGTTAACACAGATATGGCATCCACCGAGTGTTGTCCTGTCGCGTCTCCTTTAAATTATTTCCAATAAGATGTTAAACTATTAATTTAATAAAATCAATAATTAAAAAAATAATTGAGTAAGTCAAAAGCACATTGCAAATAAACATTAATTACAAATCAAGAAGCATGGCGCGTCCGAGGGTGAGTAGATACCGAATAAGAATATAATCACCCTCGGACGCGCAATCCTTATTTACAACAGCCTTCCTTCCTAAGAATCAGCCCTTTCGTGGTGTAGAGAGAGGTTGTGTTACACTCCAAGGTGTTCCCCGGGTTGCCTTTCATGAGCTTCGATCTTCCGGCTCTCGTTTAGTAGTTGGTGGAAACTACGCTGCATTAGGCCTACAAATTTGGTATGGGGTGTAGAGACAGGTTGTGTTACACTCCAAGGTTTTCACCAGGTTGCCTTTCCTGAGCTTCGATCTTCATGCTCTCGTTTAGTAGGTGTCGGAAAGTAGGCTGCATTAGGCCTACAAATTGGGTATGGGGTGGAGAGAGATGGTGTGTTACACTCCAAGGTGTTCCCCAGGTTTCCTTGCCATTGCTTCGGTCTTCCGACTCTCGTTTAGTAGTTGTAGAAAAGTACACAGCATTAGGCCTACAAAATGGGTATGGGGTGGAGAGAGATGGTGTGTTACACTCCAAGGTGTTCCCCAGGTTGCCTTTCCTGAGCTTCTATGTTCAGGCTCTCATTAAATTGTGGTTAAATGGAACAACTGCATTTGGCGTACTAGTTGGTTTGGGGCCTACTATCGGTGTCTGCCACTCCTTGCTGTTCTCCTGGTTTCCTGTCCTGAAATACCATTTTCAGCCTCTCGTTAAGTAGTTGTTAATGTTAGACTGCATTTGGCCTACTAGTTGGTTTGGGGCCTACTATCGGTGTCTGCCACTCCTTGCTGTTCTCCTCCACTGAACAAAGCTGTGCCGCCTGTTTACTACGGTTGCCAATTTTGAACTGCATTTCGACTACTTACTGATTTGGCCCTACTCTCTGTGTCAGCCTCTCATTCCAGTTGTCCTCCACTGCAATGCCCCCTGGTTATTCCTGTGTTACCAATTTTGAACTGCATTTAGCCCACTTTCTTCTTTGGGCCTATATCTGTGTTTCCACTTCATCGTGCCCATTGCCCAGCCAGTGATAGATGAGTCTGCTGGTACATTGACCCATAACGCAACATTCCCCGTGCACGCTACACAACAACATTGTGACCCTGCTGAAAGTCAGGTTGCTCTTCCCGCATACCATACCACCTTACACGGGGACAAAGAGGAAGGTGCAGATGAAAGTGCAGGTTCCTTCATCAGGTGGGGGGAGGAATACTAGTTGGCGACGTCACTGGCACAGGGCCTCTCATAGTACGCAAAAGTGTTGCTGCCGGTGGGAGGCGCCCCCGCCGTGCAAACACACCGCTGTACTTTGAGGGGCCCTGTGCCAGTGCCAATGCCAACGAGTGGGCCCCCCCTGCTTGCTCAGGTTCACAGCACTTGCAAAGTTGAAATACTTACCTCTCCCTGCTCCACTGCCGTGACGTGGTCCAGATTTCCTGGGCCCACTAATTACTTGAACCAGCCCTACCCCCCACAACTTTAGCCAAATGACCCCCAATTTCAAATGCCTTCCAATTATTATAAGGTAAATTACGCTTGACAAGCTTCATTAAGAAGAATGGATGGTTTTGACATTAAAATGGGCACTCTAGGTGTTTTCCTGGCCCCCACTCACTGCCGACTATGCTGCCCCATTGACTTGCATTGGGTTTCGTGTTTCGGTCGATCCCGACTTTACGTCATAATCGGCCGATTTCACTCGACCCGACTTTGGACATAGTCGGGTTTCGCAAAACCCGGCTCGACTCTAAAAAGGTCAAGGTCGCTCAACTCTACTACCCATCAAAACCAGTCATAACTTCACTTTACCTTTCAATCTTTGAAGAAACTCATAAATAAGTGTCACACATACCTGAAGAAAGCTTTGATGTGTAAATCCAAGCATTCTTTGGTGGATACAGTAGGAGTTGGAGTTTCATTATTTCTGTGTTGGTAGATGAGACCAGGATTAGTGTTTTCTGGATGCCATACTGTAGAAAAAGAAGGTGGCAGTCAATAAGGAACATTTGTCGACTCTATAGTGGCCGTATCCTAGTATGTGCAGTGCTCAACCAATATTCTGTTGACATATGCAACTGAGCAGTTGCGGCTGCTGATGATGCCAGAAACAGAAGTTCGGCATGGGGTGCTGGGTGTCGGACATTCATGACCTATCCTAACAATAGGCCATCAATATTAAAGTTTTGAGCAACCACATTGATGCTACAGTGAGCTGGCACCACAACTGATCACTGAGGTTGCCGGTCATCGCATCCCAATGGATCAGCCATTAATGTCCCAAGGATAGGCTATCAATGATAAAATCCAGGACAATCCCTTTAAACTTAACCAGAACAGCAAGGTTCCATTCAACATGTAGAGAACTGCAGATCAGTTCCGGCTTATTTAAGAGATTGAACCTTGAGTGTATACTGTACTTACTGCGAGTGTGACTGGTTTGCATATTACAAAGTAGAAATTGTTGGTGGTAAGGTGAATTTTGGAAAAGGATAGACTAGATCCGGACAGTCATTAGGGCAACCATATTCAAGTGATTAGTGAATTCAACAACCAGGTGGAGTATGCTGAGGTTAAGAGTGTGAAATTGGGAGATGCTTCCTTTAGATCGCTAAATGTAGGTTTAGGTAAGATCCAGCAGTCATCTCGGTGTCCAACCTAATCAAAAACTGTGAACAATGATGCAATTCTTTTGTTAGTCAAAAGGAAGTGAGGAAATAACAATTCTTCTTGTTTGTACTAAAATGTCTTCAAAATGTCACCGTGGTGCATCTAAAATAGAAAAAAACAAGTAACTTTTCACAATTAGTCTTTATTAAAAATATAAAACATTTCTATTGTTTTCATAAGGATAGTTCCTATAAAACATATATCTGCCCCTACTTTTACTAAATGTATCCTAGCAAAAAGTAGGGGACAGACGGAAAAGATGAGGGAATGGAGTAGGACCCATGAAAGTTTCGACTGAAGACTCAGACTGATTGGTGATATCTGATTTCACTGCTCTTCAGAACTTATATTTTATGTACAATTTATTGATGATTTTCAACCAGTCATCAATTATTTGAAAACATTGGCCATGATTCATCAAAGCTTTTCTGGTAGAAATCTGGAGTAAAAGGTTTTCGAAAGGAGCTAAATGTTTGCGCAACGTGAGGTTGCTCAATTTTGCAACTTTAGACATGAAAGTAGTAAAACTTTTGAGCTGCCTCATGTTGCATGAAAAAAATTGTGACTTTTGAAAGCCTTTTACACCAAATTTGCCCAGCTCCGACAAAGTGGGCAGAGCTGGGACAGGATGGGCGTATGGCAGGACGTGGAAACACCTGCTAGTCAAATTCATGATAAGTGGTAGAAATCCTTGCTCGACAAATCTTAGCCCAGTCTCTGACAGAGGTGCACGCAGCTTCACGCCTCTCCTGATTTGTTAAGAGATGTGCACCTCACACTTCACCCTGCCTCTTCAGGGTTTGCTGTGTTTCCTTTAAAAGTGCGGCTGTATTTTCTGTTTGTTTGCTTGCATGAGTTTTCGGTGAATTTTTAAGGTATTATTGTGAATATTATTTACATTTTCTATATGGAAATTGTGTAAATTCCTTTGTTTTCAGTTTTCTTCATTATATTGACCGATCATTTTATACAATAGATGTAAGATTCTGCTTCTGGGGCACTAGTAAAATCATTGCTGTTAGCATATAAATGTGACTTGTGTGTATAAAAAATAACAGCATTTAACACAGTACTAAATAAAAATGAGCTCAATATGCAGTGAATTATGCACTAGATTTACTCATATTTTATGCAAGGGTAAATTAAAAGCTGTATGTCAGTGCGGATTAAAAACTAAGTCATATTGTAATGATAACTAAGGAGAAAAGTCCATTTTCTAAAAAAAAGTTGACATCTTAGAATATTCAGCAGAACATAAGACACTTTTAGATGATAGAATCCCATAGACAGATACAATTATACGGATCTCTCCATCTAATGGGATGGTAGTTGATCAACAATCAGCTATTACAGACTAGATTACAAGCTAAACAATATAGATAAATTGGATAAAACATGTTTTGTTGGCTTTTTTCAGGACAGTAATATTTATCATCTATTCTTAAGACTGTCCATTAATATCAGATTGGCAGAGTTCTATCTCCTTGTACCCATTTCGACCAGCTGTTCCGCTCAGTTGAGGGCCTTTTCCCCTTCACAGCCCCTTATATTTGATTGTATCTTCACAGCGCCTTACATTTGGCGTATCTTCACGACGCCTTATATTTGGTGGTATCTTAACAGCGCCTTACATTTGGGGGTATCTTCACGGCGCCTTACATTTGGTGCTATCTTCACGGCGCCTTACAATTGGTGGTATCTTCACAGCACCTTATATTTGATGGTATCTTGACAGCACCTTACATTTGGTGTATCTTCACGACGCCTTATATTTGGTGGTATCTTAACGGCCCCTTACATTTGGTGTATCTTCACGACGCCTTATATTTGATGGTATCTTCACAGCGCCTTACATTTGGTGCTATCTTCACGACGCCTTATATTTGATGGTATCTTCACAGCGCCTTACATTTGGTGCTATCTTCACGGCGCCTTTTATTTGATGGTATCTTCACAGTGCCTTATATTTGGTGTATCTTCATGATGCCTTATATTTGATGGTATCTTCACAGGGCCTTACATTTGGTGGTATCTTCACGGCGCCTTACATTTGGTGGTATCTTCACGACGCTTTATATTTGATGGTATCTTCACAGTGCCTTACATTTGGTGTATCGTCACAATGCCTTACATTTGGTGGTATCTTCACGGCGCCTTACATTTGGTGGTATCTTCACGACGCTTTATATTTGATGGTATCTTCACAGTGCCTTACATTTGGTGTATCGTCACAATGCCTTACATTTGGTGGTATCTTCACGGCGCCTTACATTTGGTGGCATTGCAGCTCACTGTAGTTCATTCCCCATTAACTGAGTGATACTGAATTGCCATAAGAAGGTGGGAAAGGAACAAGGTTGTGTCCAAGACAGATGGGGTGGAGTGCGGTTGAGTATTAGGATGAGTGGAAAATTCTTCAATACATGGACTTTTTACTAATATGATAAGTAGAGATGAGCAAATAAATTCGAGTAAAATTGACTTCCACTAAAATTTTTAGAAAATTTGTATTGCTAAAATGTGCATTTTTTAGTAAATTGCTTCAACATGAAAATAACAAAACAGCCATGAACAAGTTTTAAAAAGTAAAATAATACTTATACTCACTGATACTTTTACTCACCTTATTGCACACCTCTCTTATCCCTCTGCTCTTCACTGCCACCCATCAGGTTCATTTTGCATCTTCTGGTTTTCACCACTAGGACAGTTCTAAGCATATACAGTACATTGTAACGTCAAGACATCTTGACCTTTTGTGCGCTTACATTGAGACTACCCAGTTCTCATCAGTTCTGGAAGTCCCAGCTCAGTGTGAGAGGACCAGGGATTCCAGCAGAAATGGTGGGGAACAGAAGACGTGACAAGGACTATAATGGTCAGGAGCAGAGAAGTCCTCAGGAGCAGAAAAGTAAGGTGAACTCAAGGATTTGTTCTATTTTTTACTTATTACATTTCTTATGTTCTGGGGTCTTGAGAGACCCCAGAATATAATAAGAAACCTTACATTTGTAAGAATTGAATTCCCTGGTAAAGTCCATGGGAACAGGAGAATGTAAATCTAGCCTGACCTGCTCATCTCTAGTGATAACCTGTTAAGGTGAGAACCTGGTCTTCAGGCGCAGTCAGATGGCTGTACAATTCTGAACAAGATTGGAATGCAGTACACAGACTGGCTGACAGCTCTCCCGACCAGAGCGTGACAGCTACATATATTTCTATGTAGCTGTCAAGCTCGTATTGGGAGAGCTGCCAGCCAGTCCGTACAGTGTGTTCACATCTCACTTCGATTTATACGGCCGTCTGACTGCGCCTTAGTCTATCATGTCATAAGTTGAATTTTAAGCATAGTCCACTCCCAAAGGATTTGTTTATTTTACATTGTCACCAGTAATTGTCAGTAATCTTTAGCAAAACATGACTTAAGGTACCGTCACACTAAGCGACGCTGCAGCGATACCGACAACGATCCGGATCGCTGCAGCGTCGCTGTTTGGTCGCTGGAGAGCTGTCACACAGACAGCTCTCCAGCAACCAACGATCCAGAGGTCCCCGGTAACCAGGGTAAACATCGGGTTACTAAGCGCAGGGCCGCGCTTAGTAACCCCATGTTTACCCTGGTTATCATCCTAAAAAGTAAAAAAACAAACGCTACATACTTACCTACCGCTGTCTGTCCTCGGCGCTCTGCTTCTCTGGTCTGGCTGTGAGCGCCGGGCAGCTGGAAAGCAGAGCGGTGACGTCACCGCTCTGCTTTCCGGCCACTGTGCTCACAGCCAGACCAGAGAAACAGAGCGCCGAGGACAGACAGCGGAATGTAAGTATGTAGCGGTTGTTTTTTTTACTTTAACGATGGTAACCAGGGTAAACATCGGGTTACTAAGCGCGGCCCTGCGCTTAGTTACCCGATGTTTACCCTGGTTACCAGCGAAGACATCGCTGAATCGGTGTCACACACGCCGATTCAGCGATGTCTGCGGGGAGTCCAGCGACCAAATAAACTTCTGGACTTTCTTCCCCGACCAGCGACAGCACAGCAGGGGCCTGATCGCTGCTGCCTGTCACACTGGACGATATCGCTAGCGAGGACGCTGCAACGTCACGGATCGCTAGCGATATCGTCTAGTGTGACGGTACCTTTAGTGTTCAATTTACCTGTAGCGCCACCACATTTGTTCATTGACCATAATCATCCTTCATTTAAAGTCAGCGCCACTCTTGTCCATAGGTTGTAATGGGTATTGCAGTTCCATTAAAGAGAATGAAGCTGACCTGTAATACTATATAGATCCTGTAAACCGGTGTTGTATTAATTAAAGAAAATACATTTTTTATACTAAACAACCTCTTTAAGGCTTCTTTCCACCAATGAGGTTACTAAAAAAAATCTTTAAAAGAGCTTAATGAAAACTCAGTATGTCATTACACATAGCCAACGGTTTTGCAAGGCACTTCCAATCTGCATGACAACTGATCGAACAAGACCCGTTAACCCATTAAGCAGTAGGGTATGTAACGGGCGTAGTATTCACCAGTGATGTATGTACTTCGTAGCCACAGTTGCACAGTCTTGGCTATCGCTTTAGACTATTAAACAGATGCCTCCGCCGTGTGTAGGTGAGCTTCGCATTTTAATCAAGAACCTCAAGTCAACCCAGTCTCACGAGAGACACTAGAAAGGGGTTTAGTCATTAAAGACTGACTTTTGAGTTTGTTTTCTTAAAAACCTATCATAAGCGAGAAGCATTGTCTCCCGTGTCTCCCCTATTGAATCCTACATCATTTGAACTGCTAAGTACATATTATGATTTGCGTCTCGTACTTCTGGCAGACCGATCTTCCTTTTAAGTTTTGCACTTTGTTTTGCATTTAGCTGACGCCAGCAAAAATCTATAAAAGTGAAACCTACATGCCTTTTTTTATCCGTCAAGATGAAAAATAAAATCAAATTTGATGGTAGAAAAAATTGCAGTAGGCGGCCCACCAAAGACTAATATTTAATGTCTACCCTTCAATTCTGCTTCCGTAATTCACGTTCTGCCGACTAGTTACAATCTTGTCACCTAAGAAACAGATCTGACCATGTAGAGAGAAAACCCTATTATTTATCTCATTACTATTCTTGTTCCATTTCTACATATATCAGTTCGAGATCCCATCTGTGGTAATTGATTTGACTGAAAACAAAACAAATTTATTCTTGATTAACCTTAGGCACTTTGTAAATTGCGTCCTTTCAGATTTGTGCTGCAACACTTCAGACGTAACTGTTTCTATATTATTGAAGACTCAACTTTTTTTTTGTAACAGGGAAATTCTCTTTTGGATTAAAAAAATGAACATATTTGCTGGTTTTGCTAGGGAGTCAACAAGATGGATGTAATAAACAGCTGTACTAATGCTCCAAAAAGCAATTTGTACCACCAGGCCCCCAATGCAAATTCTCGAACTGGGCTCCAACCTATCAAGTGATTTGTATAATACAAGATCCTATTTATACAATGTTTGTGACCCCTCAAGCACCAGAAACTAGTTGATAATATTAGTGCATGCCCTCATCATCTCCCGCCTCGACTACTGTCATATCCTCTTCTGTGGCCTTCCTGGTACCACTCACACACCTCTCGAGTCCGTCATTAATTCTTTTTCCAGACTAATCCACTTCTCTTCTTCCTTCTCCTCCACTTCTTCCCTCTGCAGATCCCTTCATTGGCTCCCAATTCCCTAACATATCATGTTAAAACTACTAGCATTGATCATCCTGGAGACTATATTACTCAATAAAAAAATTTTGTCCATGGCCATTTTTTTTTTAACCATTATTAACAAAAAATATTTTTTTCCCATAGGATAGGAGATAAATTGCTGATTTCTGGAGGTCTGATGACTGGAGTCACCAGCAATCGCGTGATCAGAACTCTGGAACCTTGAAACTGGGACTCTGCAGCCAAATCCTGAACTAAGCGGAAGTGCGCATGCTCGGTCTCCGCACAGCTTACTGTCTATGGGATGGCTATTAATGGCAGTTCCGCAGACAAGGAATGAAGGGAAGGTTGAACATGTGCACCTCCATTCCATTCATATCCAATGGACAGGGGATAACTTAATTTTTTAAAAAAAATTTTAACACCTATTCATTCATTGTAGCTGCCAAAAGACACACATCTTGCTGTCCTTTATATACACCTTTTATACAGACTAATGAAGGTTTGATTCACCTGAAACACCTTGGGTAATCTGTTTTCTCATTTTGACCTTTTTTAATTCTATAAATTAAATTTTCCTTAGTCCCAAAGTCTGAGGCCTCTCTCCTAGTCAAATCAGATATCCTGCTCTGATTCTGAACACCCAGAAACACATTTTTGCAAATGGAGTGTCTGGTTTAAATTATTATAAGTCACAAGGCAAGGGTCGTTAAAGTTGATATTGACTATTAAGGATTGCTACTTCCAATAGTTGGCGCTAAAATCCTTGTCCTCTTCCTTTGTTAAGAGTCTATTAGCACGTAAAAGTAATCTATTAACTCTAGTTTCAAAAGCATTTTCTTCTTACCTATCTAAGACTTTTGCACAATACTGTGATGTTTCAAATACATTTTTGACATAGGGATATATGAGAACTAAACATGGGCTGTGTCTGATATTCCCCTATGCAATTCAGTCGGGCTGTATACAAGTCAATTGGGCTGTACTGCTTTATTAGCCACAGCTCATATTCTAAATTAGTGACATTTTTGTGAATTAAAAAGATTTTGAATTATTTGAATTTATTTTTATTTTTTCTACGATTCCCATGTTGAAGCTATCCATCAGCTCCAGCTGCGACAGCTCATCTACAGCAATTTGTAACTTTTCTTAGAAACCGCTTCTATACAGGCAACTTTCTATTTTAGTCTAGTGGTTCTTTTAATGCAGGAGGATGAGTTTTTGAACATAATTTCCAGCACGAAAACAAACATGTATTGAATGTGACTATAGGTACAAACAGAAATGAAAACGACTCAAGAGATGAAATTCACAGCAGGGTTTCGGCTTCTTAAATCAGTTTCGCCATCGTTTTGTACTAGCAAAGCTTCCAGGCTGGCAAAGGCTGATTACAAGAATGTTGAAGACCTTTTTATTCCACTAATCAGAACATTTGAAATAAAGAGTAGAAGAGGGTATCAGTTCTAAACAATTATCTACATAAAGTTTTGGTGGCTCGTGAATACGGCATACCCATCTGGGCTCTAATTACTATTTCTCACAGAGCCATTTTTGGTGAAGCGTGAAATTTAAATTAAAGTATGTTTTCAAACAAGCCAAGAAAGTTTATACGAAGCAGGATAACAGAAGTTGGCTGGCAAGCAAATTTAAACAAATGCATTGTCCAACTCTTATAACAGCAGGCATCTGGTACAAAGCCACCACAATTGAGCCTTGAGGGATTATTCAGATTTTTAGGGTTTTTATGGATGAGAAAAAATGGACTGCTTCTTTATGCTGGATTCCATTTTCATCCATTTTTGCCTTTTTGTGTCCATTCCTACTACCCAAGTGACATATGTTATTAACATAGGCGAAATTTTTTTTTCCAAACTTCTAGCAGTGGATGACACATGGATGGCACCCCGGTGTGCTCTGTTTTTACATTAATCCATTAATTTGCTTTGGAGAGTATGATTTGCAACTCAGATCAAAAATGGATACATCACCATTTTTTTTCTTCGGACTCCCGGGGGGGCAATTCATTAACATTGATGTAACACATACCAGTCCTAATGGGGTTGCCTGGCCTTAGGCTGCAGAGAAAAATATGCCTGCTTTTTTTTAAAGAAAGCACCACACCTGTCCATGGGTAACATCTGGTATTGTAAACTAGCTGTGTTGAAAGGGTTGTTAATGTGCCCATGGTTCGGTAATAAATAAAAAAAAACCCTTAAGGTACCTTCACACTGAGCAACTTTTAAACGATAACGATAGCGATCCGTGATGTTGCAGCGTCCTGGATAGCGATCTCGTTGTGTTTGACACGCAGCAGCGATCAGGATCCTGCTGTGACATCGCTGGTCGGAGCTAGAAGGCCAGAACTTTATTTCGTCGCTGGATCACCCGCTGTCATCGCTGGATCGGCGTGTGTGACGCCGATCCAGCGATGTGTTCACTTGTAACCAGGGTAAACATCGGGTTACTAAGCGCAGGGCTGCGCTTAGTAACCCGATATTTACCCTGGTTACCATTGTAAATGTAAAAAAAAAAAACACTACATACTTACATTCTGGTGTCTGTCACGTCCCCCACCGTCAGCTTCCCGCACTGACTGTGAGCGCCGGCTGTAAAGCACAGCGGTGATGTCACCGCTGTGCTCTGCTTTACGGCCGGCCCTCACAGTCAGTGCGGGAAGCTGACGGCGTGGGACGTGACAGACATCGGAATGTGAGTATGTAGTGGTTTTTTTTTTTTACATCTACAATGGTAAACAGGGTAAGTATCGGGTTACTAAGCGCGGCCCTGCGCTTAGTAACCCAATGTTTACCCTCGTTACCCGGGGACTTCGGCATCGTTGGTCGCTGGAGAGCTGTCTGTGTGACAGCTCTCCAGCGACCACACAACGACTTACCAACGATCACGGCCAGGTCCTATCGCTGGTCGTGATCGTTGGTAAATCGTTTAGTCTAACGGTACCTTTATACTCACCTTCCACAGTGCTGCTCCACCACATTCAGTACTCGGGGCATCACATAACAGCCAAAGCCAATTAGTGGCTTCACATGTTGATTATTGGATTGAAGGGGTGGTGTGGTTTCCTGTTCAGAGGAAATGTGAAGGCTGCAGCTACTCAGATTCCCATGTCACAAATTGGCTGTAGCTATCATGTTCATGTCAAGAAACCAGCATGGAATCTATGCCAAGCATAGCGTTTCTGGTGCAGTGCACAGAGGCACACACCACTTACAAAATTCATTAAGTGTTGTGCACCTGTTAACGATTTTGGTGACTTCTATTTCAACAAGCCTGGTGTAGCGCGATTGTACTCTACACCAGTCTTGGTGAATCGGCCCTACTGTATTTATAGCATCCTTATCTTCACCTGCCGAGGTTTGACACCTTCTGCCTCCCATGTTTTTAACCCTCTCCTGATATGTAAGAAAGATTATACATTTGTATATATATTATTGTGATGTCATTTATGGACACAAAGTCGATTTTCTCTCTTATTAGTATCACACCAAACTCTGTTCTTGAAGGGGAGTGGTGGGATTTGTGCATACTCTTGTGCAGAGGTCCACCACAGAGATTGACACATTTCCCTGTGGGCCAGTCTCAAACTAGTGAGGGGTAATGTTAACAGGAGGCTTCTCAGACACATTGAGCTTTGTAAACCACTGAGAGTCTGGGAGGTCTTCTATTTTCTCCAGAGCCACAGGACATCATACAAGTGAGTCTTATGCAGGTAAACACGGGACTCAGGGTTTTGTCATAGTGATCAGTAGATGCTTCCATACCTTCACTATCTATTTTGTGGACAGGTGATACAGATAATTGGTAGACATGCCTTTTTAGTTGTGTAAGCAGGCTTGGCATGGCTCAGACAACACCTAAGTCTGCATATTAATAACATTTGGAAAGCTAAATTTAGGTAGAGAACTGCTGAGAGCTTGCGGGATCATCAATGCAAATTAGGCCCACGGTATAAAATATGAGTTCTTGCATAGGACAAGTTTCTTCATAGATGACTTGAGGAGAACTTCCCTAGTGGGAACGCAGGGGTTTTTTATGCACCATTCTCTTTGACTTAGAGTTACTATGGCAACCAGCAATCTATAATAAGGCGTTACAAGCTTTCCCACCCATGAATATCATAAGCCCTTTTCCTTCTCCACTTTGCTGTCCTCTTTCAGTCTCTGACTCTCCAGTGTTTGATTCTCAACATATTTCTTTACTTACAAAAAAATTCCTGGGAGATTATGTTGGTGACACACTTTGCATCTCGGAGACGTAATTACAGCTGAAAACTTGGAAGCATTAGGCCGACAGTTATGCCAATTTATACTTAAAGCGGCAGACATTCTGGCGTGAAAATGCTGCCTATGTAAACACTTCTGAACTAATCCGCGGCTCTGTTTTATCAGCAACAATAAGATTAACACATAAAATACCTGTAATAAGCAGCCAATTACCACCGGCAACAAACCATCTCTCCGTATACTTAGTACTAGATTTTCCATGCTTCATGGATTCGTAGGATCCTTCATACGTGTGCATGGGATTTTACTCGTCTTGGGACATGATGTCCTACTGACAGTAAGACCATGAAATATTTAGCCATTAAGCACTAGGAGAAGGCACGTACTTGTAAAATCTGGCTTTTGTAGATAATCCTTATAAATAGCCCCACCAGAGTGAACAAAAATCTCAAAAAGTTAAAAAACATTTCTCGACTAGTCTTCATTTACAGCAGCGTATCAGCCAGCTGTGCACACTTAAGGCATCCAGGATATATTTCTACTAGAGATGAGGCGATAAGACAAACTTCCATTGGCGGTGAAGTTATTGTACGCAAATTTAATGCCCTTTTATTATGCTTTGCTGCTCTCTAGACCTCAGAGCAGAAAAAAAGTAAGATGTAAAAATAAATAAAAAATTCTTGTACTCACTGCCCCGCTCACTCTCTGCTCCCCGTGCTCCTCACTGTAACCCATCCGGTCCTTGCAACATCTTCAGATTGTCTCCACCAACGCTGAAATTCCCAGGCCTCTCACACTGGGATGGGATTTGCAGCCTTGATGGAGCCCAGGTGGGTCTGATACATAAAGGCTTAGACAAAAAGACCACATGACCTTTCACATGGTTGCGACTAGGGTTGAGCGAAACGGGTCGTTCATTTTCAAAAGTCGCCGACTTTTGGCAAAGTCGGGTTTCATGAAACCCGATCCGACCCCTGTGCGGGGTCGGCCATGCGGTACGCGACTTTCGCGCCAAAGTCGCGTTTCAATGACGCGAAAAGCGCCATTTCTCAGCCAATGAAGGTAAACGCAGAGTGTGGGCAGCGTGATGACATAGGTCCTGGTCCCCACCATCTTAGAGAAGGGCATTGCAGTGATTGGCTTGCTGTCTGCGGCGTCACAGGGGCTATAAAGGGGAGTTCCCGCCGACCGCCATGTTACTGCTGCTGATCTGAGCTTAGGGAGAGGTTGCTGCCGCTTCGTCAGAAGCAGGGATAGCGTTAGGCAGGGTCCATTAACCACCAAACCGCTTGTGCTGTAGCGATTTCCACTGCCCAACACCACCTTCGGTGTGCAGGGACAGTGGAAGCTACATTTTTTTTTTCCCCCTCAGCGCTGTAGCTCATTGGGCTGCCCTAGAAGGCTCCCTGATAGCTGCATTGCTGTGTGTACGCCGCTGTGCAAACCAACTGCTTTTTTCAAAGCACAAATCCTCTTGTTCCTTCCTTTCTGCACAGCTATCTTTTTGGTTTGTACACACTTTTTATTTAATTTGTGCATCAGTCCACTCCTTATTGCTGCCTGCCATACCTGGCTGAGATTACTGCAGGGAGATAGTAATTGAAGGACACTCCCTGTTTTTTTTTTTTTTTTGTGGGAGATTAAGATTGACATTTCTGCTAGCGTGCCATCCCTGTCTGTGTCATCTCTCACTCAGTGGGCCATAGAAAGCCTATTTATTTTTTTGCTTGATTTGGGTTATAAAATCTACCTGAAAAAATCACTACATCAATCAGTGGGAGAAAAATATTGGCCTCAGGGCTTGTGTGCCACTCTTGACTCCTGTGTGCATCATCTCTCACTCAGTGGGCCATAGAAAGCCTATTTATTTTTTTGCTTGATTTTGGTTCTAAAATCTACCTGAAAAAATCACTACATCAATCAGTGGGAGAAAAATATTGGCCTCAGGGCTTGTGTGCCACTCCTGACTCCTGTGTGCATCATCACTCACTCAGTGGGCCATAGAAAGCCCTTTTTTTTTTTTTTTGCTTTATTTGGGTTCTAAATTCTACCTGAAAAAATCAATAAATCAATCAGTGGGAGATTAATATTGGCCTTTAGGCTTGTGTGCCAGTCCTAAGCGTGCCATCTCTCTCTCTCAGATAGTGGGCCATAGAAAGCCTATTTATTTTTATTTTTTTTATTGGGTTTATAAATTTTCCCTGGAAAAAAAAAAAAAGTGGGAGATTAATATTGGCCTCTGGGCTTGTGTGCCAGTCCTGAGCGTGCCATCTCTCTCACAAATAGTGGGCCATAGAAAGCCTATTTATTTATTTTTTTTTGGTTTTATAAATTCTCCCTTAAAAAAAAAGGGAGATTAATATTGGCCTTTGGGCTTGTGTGCCAGTCCTAAGCGTGCCATCTCTCTCTGTCTCTCAGATAGTGGGCCATAGAAAGCCTATTCATTATTTTTTTTATTGGGTTTATAAATTTTCCCTGGAACAAAAAAAAAAAAGTGGGAGATAAATATTGGCCTCTGGGCTTGTGTGCCACTCCTGACTCCGGTGTGCGTCATCTCTCACTCAGTGGGCCATAGAAAGCCTTTTTTTGTTTTATTTGTTTTCTAAATTCTCCCTGAAAAAATCATTTTATTTTCTTTGGTTTCTAAATTCTTCCTGAAAAAATCATTTTATTCTATTTTTTTTTTCCTAAAGTCTCCCTGAAAAAAAAACAAAAAAAAAAACAAATCAGTGGGAGATTAATATTGCCCTTTCTGCTTGTGTGCCAGTCTTGACTCCTGGGTGTGCCATCTCTCTCTCTCCAATTGTGGGCCATAGAAAGCCTATTATTTTTTTAGCTTGATTTGGGTTCCAAAATCTACCTGAAAAAATCACTACATCAATCAGTGGGAGATAAATATTGGCCTCTGGGCTTGTGTGCCACTCCTGACTCCTGTGTGCGTCATCTCTCACTCAGTGGGCCATAGAAAGCCTTTTTTTGTTTTATTTGTTTTCTAAATTCTCCCTGAAAAAATCATTTTATTTTATTTGGTTTCTAAATTCTTCCTGAAAAAATCATTTTATTCTATTTTTTTTTCCCTAAAGTCTCCCTGAAAAAACAAAAACAAAAAACAAATCAGTGGGAGATTAATATTGCCCTTTCTGCTTGTGTGCCAGTCTTGATTCCTGGGTGTGCCATCTCTCTCTCTCTCTCCAATTGTGGGCCATAGAAAGCCTATTATTTTTTTTAGCTTGATTTGGGTTCCAAAATCTACCTGAAAAAATCACTACATCAATCAGTGGGAGATAAATATAGGCCTCTGGGCTCGTGTGCCACTCCTGACTCCTGTGTGCGTCATCTCTCACTCAGTGGGCCATAGAAAGCCTTTTTTTGTTTTATTTGTTTTCTAAATTCTCCCTGAAAAAATCATTTTATTTTCTTTGGTTTCTAAATTCTTCCTGAAAAAATCATTTTATTCTATTTTTTTTTTCCTAAAGTCTCCCTGAAAAAAAAAAAAAAAAAAAACAAATCAGTGGGAGATTAATATTGCTCTTTCTGCTTGTGTGCCAGTCTTGACTCCTGGGTGTGCCATCTCTCTCTCTCTCTCCAATTGTGGGCCATAGAAAGCCTATTATTTTTTAGCTTGATTTGGGTTCCAAAATCTACCTGAAAAAATCACTACATCAATCAGTGGGAGAAAAATATTGGCCTCTGGGCTTGTGTGCCACTCCTGACTCCTGTGTGCGTCATCTCTCACTCAGTGGGCCATAGAAAGCCTTTTTTTGTTTTATTTGTTTTCTAAATTCTCCCTGAAAAAATCATTTTATTTTATTTGGTTTCTAAATTCTTCCTGAAAAAATCATTTTATTCTATTTTTTTTTTTCCTAAAGTCTCCCTGAAAAAAAAAAAAAAAAACAAATCAGTGGGAGATTAATATTGCCCTTTCTGCTTGTGTGCCAGTCTTGACTCCTGGGTGTGCCATCTCTCTCTCTCTCTCCAATTGTGGGCCATAGAAAGCCTATTATTTTTTTTAGCTTGATTTGGGTTCCAAAATCTACCTGAAAAAATCACTACATCAATCAGTGGGAGATAAATATTGGCCTCTGGGCTTGTGTGCCACTCCTGACTCCTGTGTGCGTCATCTCTCACTCAGTGGGCCATAGAAAGCCTTTTTTTGTTTTATTTGTTTTCTAAATTCTCCCTGAAAAAATCATTTTATTTTATTTGGTTTCTAAATTCTTCCTGAAAAAATCATTTTATTCTATTATTTTTTTTTCCTAAAGTCTCCCTTAAAAAAAAAAAAAAATCAAATCAGTGGGAGATTAATATTTACATTTGTGCTTCAGTGACAGTCCTGCGTGTGTGGCATCTCTCTCATTTGTTGCCACCAACAACAGAGTGTGTAACATTGTGCCTGATTTTCGTTGTGGTCTCACTCACCTGTAAAGGGGTAGCTAAATCATACTGAAGTTATAGCTCACCGTGCAATTTGTGTGACAGCAACAAATACCGTTAGTTTGTTTACGTTTTTAAAACAATGAGGAAGTATGGTGGAAGAGGTCGTGGCCGGGGGCGTTCATTGTCAGCTGGTAATGAGGGTAGTGGTAGTGGTGGAGCATCAGCTGGTCGTGGGAAAAAAAATATTGCACCTAAGTCTGGAGCTGTGGAGCCAGGTTCGTCGTCTGGCTACACAAGGCCTCGAACGCTCCCTTTTCTGGGAGTAGGAAAACCGCTTTTAAAGCCGGAGCAGCAAGAGCAAGTTTTGGCTTATCTTGCTGACTCAGCCTCTAGCTCTTTTGCCTCCTCTCGTGAAACTGGTAAATGTCAAAGCAGCGCGTCGTTAGTGGATGTTCACGGTCAGGGACAAGTCGCTTCCTTGTCCTCTTCAGCAAAAACAACAACAGAGAAGAATGCAGCAGGCGACACAACGGGTTACTCCATGGAGCTCTTTACACATACCGTCCCTGGCTTAGAAAGTGAAGCAGTTAACAGTCCATGCCCATTACAAGTTGAATCTGACATGGAGTGCACTGATGCACAGCCACAGCCAGACTACTATGCTGGTCCTTTGACTCAGACCACAACATTGCCCTCGCAGGGTGCTGATCAAGAATCAGACCCTGATGAGACTATGTTGCCCCATCACGAACGCTATACCACCGACCGACACGGTGACACAGACGAAGTTGCACACGAGCTACAAGAAGAGGTAATAGATGACCCAGTTCTTGACCACGATTGGCAGCCATTGGGGGAACAGGGTGCAGGCGGCAGCAGTTCTGAAGCGGAGGAGGAGGGGCCGCAGCAGGCATCAACATCGCAACAGGTTCCATCTGCCGGGCCCGTATCTTGCCCAAAACGCGTGGCAAAGCCAAAACCTGTTGGAGGACAGCGTGGCCATCCGGTTAAAGCTCAGTCTGCAATGCCTGAAAAGGTATCCGATGCTAGAAAGAGTGCAGTCTGGCATTTTTTTAAACAACATCCAATTGATCAGCGCAAAGTCATCTGTCAAAAATGTTCAACTACCTTAAGCAGAGGACAGAATCTGAAAAGTCTCAATACAAGTTGCATGCATAGACATTTAACCACCATGCATTTGCAAGCCTGGACTAACTACCAAACATCCCTTAAGGTTGTAGCACCCTCGGCCAATGAAGCTAGTCATCAACGCAACATCCCTTCCGGCAGTGTAGGGCCACCATTTTCCGCACCACCTGCAGTATCTGTGCAGGTTTCTTTGCCAGGCCAAAGCAGTCAGGGTCAGGGAATCACCAGTTTCGTAGTAGGAAACACTGCATCTAGGGCACCGGTGGCAACAATACCATCTCCCACCGTCTCTCAGTCTGCCATGTCCACCGGCACCCCCGCTAGTTCCACGATCTCCAGCTCTCCAGTCCAGCTCACCCTACATGAGACTATGGTTAGAAAAAGGAAGTACTTAGCCTCGCATCCGCGTACACAGGGTTTGAACGCACACATAGCTAGACTAATCTCGTTAGAGATGATGCCCTACCGGTTAGTTGAAAGCGAAGCTTTCAAAGCCCTGATGGACTACGCTGTACCACGCTACGAGCTACCCAGTCGACACTTTTTTTCCAGAAAAGCCATCCCAGCCCTCCACCAGCATGTTAAAGAGCGCATCGTCCATGCACTCAGGCAATCTGTGAGCACAAAGGTGCACCTGACAACAGATGCATGGACCAGTAGGCATGGCCAGGGACGTTACGTGTCCATCACGGCACACTGGGTAAATGTGGTGGATGCAGGGTCCACAGGGGACAGCAAGTTTGGGACAGTTCTGCCTAGCCCACGGTCTAGGAAACAATTGGCTGTAGCCGTTCGCACCCCCTCCTCCTCCTCTTCGTCCTCCTGCAGAAGCGAGAGCTCGTCCACAGACCGCAGTCGCACAACCACTCCATCCGCAGCTGCCACTGTTGCACACCAGGTCTCCCATTATGGGGCACCTACTGGCAAACGTCAGCAGGCTGTATTGGCTATGAAGTGTTTGGACGACAACAGACACACCGCGGAAGTTCTGTCCGAGTTCTTGCAGAAAGAAACGCAGTCGTGGCTGGGCACTGTAGATCTTGAGGCAGGCAAGGTAGTGAGTGATAACGGAAGGAATTTCATGGCTGCCATCTCCCTTTCCCAACTGAAACACATTCCTTGCCTGGCTCACACCTTAAACCTGGTGGTGCAGTGCTTCCTGAAAAGTTATCCGGGGTTATCCGACCTGCTCCTCAAAGTGCGTGGACTTTGCTCACATATCCGCCGTTCACCCGTACACTCCAGCCGTATGCAGACCTATCAGCGTTCTTTGAACCTTCCCCAGCATCGCCTAATCATAGACGTTGCAACAAGGTGGAACTCAACACTGCACATGCTTCAGAGACTGTGTGAACAGAGGCGGGCTGTTATGTTTTTGTGGGAGGATACACATACACGGGCAGGCAGTAGGATGGCAGACATGGAGTTGTCAGGTGTGCAGTGGTCGAAGATTCAAGACATGTGTCAAGTCCTTCAGTGTTTTGAGGAATGCACACGGCTGGTTAGTGCAGACAACGCCATAATAAGCATGAGCATCCCCCTAATGCGTCTGCTGATGCAAAGTTTGACGCACATAAAGGATCAGGCGTCTGCAGCTGAGGAAGAGGAAAGCCTTGATGACAGTCAGCCATTGTCTGGCCAGGGCAGTGTACAGGACGAGGTAGCGGGCGAAGAGGAGGAGGAGGACGAGGAGGATGATGGGGATGATTATATTTTTAATGAGGAAGCTTTTCCGGGGCCACTGGAAATTGGTGGCGCGGCAAGGCCGGGTTCTGGTTTTTTGAGGGACACAAGTGACGTGGATTTGCCTGAAACTGCCCCTCAACCAAGCACAACCGCAGATTTGAGAACTGGAACTTTGGCCCACATGGCGGATTATGCCTTACGTATCCTCAAAAGGGACACACGCATAACTAAAATGATGAATGATGACGATTACTGGTTGGCCTGCCTCCTTGATCCTCGCTATAAAGGCAAATTGCAAAATATAATGCCACATGAGAACTTGGAACTAATATTAGCAACCAAACAATCAACTCTTGTTGACCATTTGCTTCTGGCATTCCCTGCGCACAGCGACCGTGATCGTTCTCACACGAGCTGCAGGGGCCAGCAGACCAGAGGAGTTAGAGGGGCAGAAATCAGAAGTGGCGTTGGCCAGAGGGGTTTTCTGACCAGGTTGTGGAGTGATTTTGCTATGACCGCAGACAGGACAGGTACTGCAGCATCAATTCAAAGTGACAGGAGACAACATTTGTCCAGTATGGTTACAAACTATTTTTCATCCCTTATCGATGTTCTCCCTCAACCGTCATTCCCATTTGATTACTGGGCATCAAAATTAGACACCTGGCCAGAATTGGCAGAATATGCATTGCAGGAGCTTGCTTGCCCGGCAGCTAGTGTCCTATCAGAAAGAGTATTCAGTGCTGCAGGTTCAATACTAACAGAAAAAAGGACTCGTCTGGCTACCCAAAATGTAGATGATCTAACCTTCATTAAAATGAACCACAACTGGATTTTGAAATCTTTTGCCCCACCTTGCCCGGCTGACACCTAGCTTTCCTATGAAAAGGTCTTGCCTGTGGACTATTCTGAATGCCTTTTCCAATCTCGTAATTTTCTGCACCTGATTGTCCAGCATACGACATGTTTACACCTCACTAAATGGCCAAACTCCCCACACGGGGCCGTGGTATCGACACTTGGCGACAGCACCCGTGAGAGTGCAGTTTGTCTGAAGAGGTGGGTGAGCCCGCTTTTGGTCGACGGCACTGCCACTGGGTCCCTCCTAGTACAATAAAGTGTCTCTGGCGGTGGTGGTGCGCACCCAACGTCAGACACACCGTTGTAATATGAGGGGCCCTGGGCCTGTACCGCCGGCCACAAGACAGTTTCCCCCCACCCCAGCTCAAACAGTGCTCTACCACTTGCAAAATTATCTCACAGCTCCACCAATGTATAGTCTATGCGCTGACATCCTTCAATGCCTGCCACTGACAATACCATTGTATTGACATTTTTGTTATGTTAGGCCTTCGATGCCTGTCTGTGGTCACTCCTTCCACTAGGCCTCCACTGACCACACCACTGCTGCCCGTGTACCCCTGTAACCAATTTAAAATTGCCTACAGCCATGTGTTATTATTTTAGGCCTTCGATGCCTGTCTGCGGTGACTCCTTCCACTAGGCCTCCACTGACCACACCACTGCTGCCCGTGTACCCCTGTAACCAATTTAAAATTGCCTACAGCCATGTGTTATTATTTTAGGCCTTCGATGCCTGTCTGCGGTGACTCCTTCCACTAGGCCTCCACTGACCACACCACTGCTGCCCGTGTACCCCTGGAACCAATTTAAAATTGCCTACAGCCATGTGTTATTATTTTAGGCCTTCGATGCCTGTCTGCGGTGACTCCTTCCACTAGGCCTCCACTGACCACACCACTGCTGCCCGTGTACCCCTGGAACCAATTTAAAATTGCCTACAGCCATGTGTTATTATTTTAGGCCTTCGATGCCTGTCTGCGGTCACTCCTTCCACTAGGCCTCCACTGACCACACCACTGCTGCCCGTGTACCCCTGGAACCAATTTAAAATTGCCTACAGCCATGTGTTATTATTTTAGGCCTTCGATGCCTGTCTGCGGTCACTCCTTCCACTAGGCCTCCACTGACCACACCACTGCTGCCCGTGTACCCCTGGAACCAATTTAAAATTGCCTACAGCCAGCCCAATTTTTTTATTTTAGGCCTTCGATGCCTGTCTGCGGTCCATTCTTTCTACTACTACTACACTGACCAGGGCACTGCTGCCCGTGTACCCCTGGAACCAATTTAAAATTGCCTACAGCCATGTGTTATTATTTTAGGCCTTCGATGCCTGTCTGTGGTCACTCCTTCCACTAGGCCTCCACTGACCACACCACTGCTGCCCGTGTACCCCTGGAACCAATTTAAAATTGCCTACAGCCATGTGTTATTATTTTAGGCCTTCGATGCCTGTCTGCGGTCACTCCTTCCACTAGGCCTCCACTGACCACACCACTGCTGCCCGTGTACCCCTGGAACCAACATCAGAAAATATAATAATAAGTATTTTGCTTATAAAAAAGAAAATACTGGAGAGATATCAAATGCAGACATTTTAACATTAAAAACAAACACATACAACAAAAAGCTGGTACAGTACTAAAATTGGCCACCAGCTACAATAACTTTCTCCTGCAAGTAGTTAACTGAAAGGTTTTTTCAATTTTAAACACAGATATGGCATCCACCGAGTGTTGTCCTGTCGCGTCTTCTTTATATTATTGCCAAGAAGATGCAAAACAATGAAAATAATAAAATCATTATTTACCAAAAAAATAGAGTAAGTCAAAACCACATTGCAAATAAACATTCATTACAAATAAAGAAGCAGGGCGCGTCCGAGGGTGAGTATATACCTAATAAGAATATAATCACCCTCGGACGCGCCCTGCTTCTTTCCGACAGCCTTCCTTCCTAAGAATCAGCCCTTCCGTGGTGTAGAGAGAGGGTTTGTTACACTCCAAGGTGTTCCCCAGGTTGCCTTTCCTGAGCTTCGATCTTCCGGCTCTCGTTTAGTAGTTGTTGGAAACTACGCTGCATTGGGCCTACAAATTGGGTATGGGGTGTAGAGAGATGGTGTGTTCCACTCCAAGGTGTTCCCCAGGTTGCCTTTCCTGAGCTTCGATCTTCCGGCTCTCGTTTAGTAGTTGTTGGAAACTATGCTGCATTAGGCCTACAAATTGGGTATGGGGTGTAGAGAGATGGTGTGTTCCACTGTAGAGAGATGGTGTGTTCCACTCCAAGGTGTTCCCCAGGTTTCCTCGCCAATGCTTCGATCATCATGCTCTCGTTTAGTAGTTGTTGGAAACTACGCTGCATTAGGCCTACAAATTGGGTATGGGGTGTAGAGAGATGGTGTGTTCCACTCCAAGGTGTTCCCCAGGTTTCCTCTCCATTGCTTCGATCTTCATGCTCTCGTTTAGTAGTTGTTGGAAACTACGCTGCATTAGGCCTACAAATTGGGTATGGGGTGTAGAGAGATGGTGTGTTCCACTCCAAGGTGTTCCCCAGGTTTCCTCTCCATTGCTTCGATCTTCCGGCTCTCGTTTAGTAGTTGTTGGAAACTACGCTGCATTAGGCCTACAAATTGGGTATGGGGTGTAGAGAGATGGTGTGTTACACTCCAAGGTGTTCCCCAGGTTTCCTCTCCATTGCTTCGATCTTCCGGCTCTCGTTTAGTAGTTGTTGGAAACTACGCTGCATTAGGCCTACAAATTGGGTATGGGGTGTAGAGAGATGGTGTGTTCCACTCCAAGGTGTTCCCCAGGTTGCCTTTCCTGAGCTTCGATCTTCCGGCTCTCGTTTAGTAGTTGTTGGAAACTACGCTGCATTAGGCCTACAAATTGGGTATGGGGTGTAGAGAGATGGTGTGTTCCACTGTAGAGAGATGGTGTGTTCCACTCCAAGGTGTTCCCCAGGTTTCCTCGCCAATGCTTCGATCATCATGCTCTCGTTTAGTAGTTGTTGGAAACTACGCTGCATTAGGCCTACAAATTGGGTATGGGGTGTAGAGAGATGGTGTGTTCCACTCCAAGGTGTTCCCCAGGTTTCCTCGCCAATGCTTCAATCATCATGCTCTCGTTTAGTAGTTGTTGGAAACTACGCTGCATTAGACCTACAAATTGGGTATGGGGTGTAGAGAGATGGTGTGTTCCACTCCAAGGTGTTCTCCAGGTTGCCTTTCCTGAACTTCTATCTTCAGGCTCTCATTAAATTGTGGTTAAACGGAACAACTGCATTTGGCGTACTAGTTGGTTTGGGGCCTACTATCGGTGTCTGCCGCTCCTTGCTGTTCTCCTGGTTTCCTGTCCTGAAATTCCGTTTTCAGGCGCTCGTTAAGTAGTTGTTAATGTTAGACTGCATTTGGCCTACTAGTTGGGTTGGGGCCTACTATCGGTGTCTGCCACTCCTTGCTGTTCTCCTCCACTGAACAAAGCTGTGCCGCCTGTTTATAATAATAATAATAATAATAATTTTTATTTATATAGCGCCAACATATTCCGCAGCGCTTTACAAATTATAGAGGGGACTTGTACATACAATAGACATTACAGCATAACAGAAATACAGTTCAAAACAGATACCAAGAGGAGTGAGGGCCCTGCTCGTAAGCTTACAAACTATGAGGAAAAGGGGAGACACGAGAGGTGGATGGTAACAATTGCTATAGTTATTCGGACCAGCCATAGTGTAAGGCTTGGGTGTTCATGTAAAGCTGCATGAACCAGTTAATTAATTTTTTTTTTTTTTTTTAATATAGGCCACACAGGGATCGTTAGGTTAATGCATTGAGGCGGTAGGCCAGTCTGAACAAATGAGTTTTTAGGGCACGCTTAAAACTGTGGGGATTGGGGATTAATCGTATTATCCTAGGTAGTGCATTCCAAAGAATCGGCGCAGCACGTGTAAAGTCTTGGAGACGGGAGTGGGAGGTTCTGATTATTGAGGATGCTAACCTGAGGTCATCAGCGGAGCAGAGGGCACGGGTAGGGTGGTAGACTGAGACCAGAGAGGAGATGTAGGGTGGTGCTGAGCCATGGAGTGCTTTGTGGATGAGGGTAGTAGTTTTGTACTGGATTCTTGAGTGGATGGGTAACCAGTGTAATGACTGGCACAAGGTAGAGGCATCGGTGTAACGGTTGGTGAGGAATATGATCCTGGCAGCAGCATTCAGGACAGATTGGAGCGGGGAGAGTTTGGTAAGAGGGAGGCCGATTAGTAGAGAGTTACAATAGTCCAGACGAGAATGAATAAGTGAAACAGTAAGAGTTTTTGCAGAGTCGAAAGTAAGAAAAGGGCGAATTCTAGAAATGTTTTTGAGATGCAGGTAAGAAGAGCGAGCCAGTGATCGGATGTGGGGGGTGAATGAAAGGTCAGAATCAAGGATGACCCCAAGGCAGCGGGCATGTTGCTTTGGAGTAATGGTGGAACCGCAAACGGAGATGGCAATGTCAGGCAAAGGTAGGTTAGTAGAGGGAGAAAACACGAGGAGTTCAGTTTTTGACAGGTTTAGTTTCAGATAGAGGGAGGACATGATGCTAGAGACAGCGGTAAGACAATCACTGGTGTTTTCTAATAAGGCAGGCGTGAGATCAGGAGAAGAAGTGTATAGTTGGGTGTCGTCAGCATAGAGATGGTACTGGAAGCCAAATCTACTGATTGTTTGTCCAATAGGGGCAGTATACAAAGAGAAGAGGAGGGGGCCTAGGACTGATCCTTGAGGAACCCCAACAGTAAGGGGAAGGTGAGAGGAGGAGGAACCAGCGAAACATACAGTGAAGGATCGGTCAGAGAGATAGGAGGAGAACCAGGAGAGAACGGTGTCCTTGAGGCCGATGGAGCGGAGCATAGTGAGGAGGAGCTGATGATCCACAGTATCAAATGCTGCAGAGAGATCCAAGAGGATTAGCATGGAGTAGTGACCATTAGATTTAGCTGTTAGTAGGTCATTAGAGACTTTAGTGAGGGCAGTTTCAGTAGAGTGTAAAGAGCGGAAACCAGATTGAAGAGGGTCGAGAAGAGAGTTATCTGAGAGATAGCGGGTAAGACGGGAGTGGACCAGGCGTTCGAGGAGTTTAGAGATGAAGGGAAGATTAGAGACAGGTCTATAATTAGCGGCACAGTTTTGGTCGAGGGATGGTTTTTTAAGTAATGGATGTATGATGGCATGCTTAAATGAGGAGGGAAAAATACCGGAAGTGAGGGAAAGGTTGAATATTTTAGTTAGGTGAGAGGTGACAGCCGGGGAAAGGGACTGGAGGAAATGTGACGGAATGGGGTCACTGGTGCAAGTGGTCGGGCGAGAAGATGCAAGGAGCCTGCTTACTTCTTCTTCTGTAACTGGTTCAAAGTCAGAGAGTGAACTAGATGCAGTGGGGGAGGGAGGACAGTGCATGGTATGAAGAGATTGGGAGATGATTTCCTGTCGAATATGGTCAATTTTTTCTTTGAAGTAATTGGCCAGATTGTCAGCACGGAGATCCGTGGTTGGGGCCTGCGCTCTTGGGTTGAGTAGGGACTGGAACGTGTCAAAGAGACGTTTAGGGTTATTGGACAGGGAGGTGATGAGGGTGTTGAAGTAGGTTTGTTTGGAGAGGTGAAGGGCAGAATTGTATGTCTTTAGCATGAACTTATAATGGATGAAATCTTCGGGTAGATTAGATTTTCTCCACAGACGTTCTGCGCACCTGGAGCACCGCTGCAGGAAACGTGTTTGCAGCGTGTGCCACGGTTGTTGCCGTCTGTGCCGAGTTGTTTTATGTATAGGAGGAGCAGCTTCATCCAGGGCACTTTGCAGGGTTTCATTGTAATGCTTCAGAGCAGAATCAGGACATGAGATGGAGGAGATTGGGGCCAATGAGGACTGCAAGTTCTTCATAAGTTCCTGGGTGTTAATGGCCTGTATGTTTCTATAAGTGTGGAAAGTGGGGGTGACCTGAGCGGGATGGCAGTTCTTGATAGAGAATGAAAGAAGGTGGTGGTCAGAGAGTGGGAGAGGGGAGTTTGTGAAATCATCCACTGAGCAAAGCCGGGAGAAGACCAAGTCAAGGGAGGAATGTAATTGTTTACTACTGTTGCCAATTTTGAACTGCATTTCGACTACTTACTGATTTGGGCCTACTCTCTGTGTCAGCCTCTCATTCCAGTTGTCCTCCACTGCAATGCCCCCTGATTAGTCCTGTGTTACCAATTTTGAACTGCATTTAGCCCACTTTATTCTTTGGGCCTATATCTGTGTTTCCTCCTCATCCTGCCCATTGCCCAGCCAGTGATAGATGAGTCTGCTGGTACATTGACCCATAACGCAACATTTCCCGTGCACGCTACACTGCAAGATTGTGACCCTGCTGAAAGTCAGGTCCCCCTTCCCGCATACCATACCACCTTACACGGGGACAAACAGGAAGGTGCAGATGAAAGTGCAGGTTCCTTCATCAGGTGGGGGGAGGAATACTAGTTGGCGACGTCACTGGCACAGGGCCTCTCATGGTACGCAAAAGTGTTGCTGCCGGTGGGAGGCACCCCCGCCGTGCAAACACACCGCTGTACTTTGAGGGGCCCTGTGCCAGTGCCAATGCCAACGAGTGGGCCCCCCCTGCTTGCTCAGGTTCACAGCACTTGCAAAGTTGAAATACTTACCTCTCCCTGCTCCACTGCCGTGACGTGGTCCAGATTTCCTGGGCCCACTAATTACTTGAACCAGCCCTACCCACCACAACTTTAGCCAAATGACCCCCAATTTCAAATGCCTTCCAATTATTATAAGGTAAATTACGCTTGACAAGCTTCATTAAGAAGAATGGATGGTTTTGACATTAAAATGGGCACTCTAGGTGTTTTCCTGGCCCCCACTCACTGCCGACTATGCTGCCCCATTGACTTGCATTGGGTTTCGTGTTTCGGTCGATCCCGACTTTACGTCATAATCGGCCGATTTCACTCGACCCGACTTTTGAGATAGTCGGGTTTCGCGAAACCCGGCTCGACTCTAAAAAGGTCAAGGTCGCTCAACTCTAGTTGCGACAAACTCTCCCAACTCCTCATCAAAGTTGGAAGTACCGGCCCAGAGTAAGGAACCCAAGGATTTCAGAGTGAGCGCAGGCAATCTGAAGATGCAGCAAGAATTGGAAAGGTGGCGTGGAGGAGCCTGAGATGTGAGTATAAGAATTATTTTTTTTTACATTTTGATGGCCTCTTACGGTTCCCATTGATTACTCCTAAGGAGGAGATGCCGGTTCTCATTGGATACTCATATCTAACCTGATCTGTCCCCTCCCATAATTTTGGTGTCATCTGACCACAGCACCTTCCTCCATACATTTGGGGAGTCTCCCCCATTTTTGTGCATAAGTAAAGACTTTTTTTTCTGTCCACTCTTCCATAAAGGCCACCTCTATAAATTGTATGGCTTGTTGTGGTCATATGGGCAGATTCTCCAGTCTCTGTTTGGGAACTTGCCAGCTCCTTTAGGGTTAACTTTAGTCTGTGTGCTGCTTCTCTGATTAATGCCCTCCTTGTCTGGGTAGAGAGTTTTGGGGGGGCGGCCTTCGCTTGGCAGGTTTGTTGCACTACCATATTCTTTCCATCATCAGAGAATGGGATAATTTTTTATACTCCAACCCTGACTTGTACTTCTCAACAACCTTGTCCCTCACTTGTTTTGAGATCTCCTTCATGGTTGGTGGTGCCTCTATGACCTTTCAGAAAAGGTAAAGTGTATATACTGATGTGAAGGGCAGAGCCAGGGCCATAGTAGTGGCTGAGTATATCTGGTTAAGCGCACCCTGGCCTCCCGTCATAGATAATGTCCCTTTGCTTGCATACCTTCTGCTGCACCCTCTGCACCGTCAGGATCCCTTCGGGGCTGCAGAAGTTTGGGTGCTGGTATTATTGAGCACAAAGAGACAGAGTCCAGTTCAAACTGTAAACGAAAAACTGTACTTGGTTTCAATTGCAGCACATCCACATCAGTTACAGCACCAACACAGAGTATGGCATCATTCACATCTTTTACTTTCCCTGTGTCTTCACTTATTCCTTCCAGGGTTTCCCTGGGTCGTACTGAACCATTCAGTACTACAGCATCCTCCCTGTCCAGCATGACTGCTCTTAGGAGTTCCCTCATCTGTTTTACACAAGACAGAAGGGCTTCAGCCCATGTAGATATCTGCCACATTTTCAAAGCGACCTTCATCTTTATCCTGCTGCAATTCTTTACTGAAACTTTCTGGCCCACTGGCACTGGATGGCTGTGCACCCTTCATAAAATGCTGTGTGGCTGCTGCACTGTCCCAGGCTCTTAAGCCCTTCGGGACACCTGAGGATCTCTGGCCCCTCTGAGCTGTCTCAGCTCTCAATCTTCACTGAACTGTAATGAGGAAGTCCCCCTATCTTATCCCACGGTAACCCCTCCTATGAGCTAACTGTACACTAAGGTGCCCCATCTAGTGCCCCAATTAAGGTACTACACTTTCCCTATAACAACGTAATTCACATTGTATAGCAGCACATAAAATGGCATATTAAATACGGCAACATAGCACACATGAACATATCAGCAATTACAGTTGTATAAAACATCCACATGTTATAATGTGAACCGAATCGGTTCTTAAAGGGGTAAGGGCGAACACTAGTCCTTAGAGCCCCTTACACTGACAGTACATGTGATTCTAAGATGGCACACTTCCTTTCACTAAGAGTGTGGCTTATGAAGGTAATAGTGTTAGGAGTCGAGTTCCCGCCGCAGCACAGGGGGAATCTCGAACCATGTCTGCTGTGGTCTCCCATTCTGCATCAGCCGCGGTGGAGCCTGCTCAGTAGAGATGTCGGTCCCAGTGTCTCGCTCAGTCTGATATTGTACAAAGGGATACTGCTGCCTTTCCAGGCTCTGCTATTGTACCCTTTACTGGTTTGCGGCAAGCAGGCTTTTCTGGGACTAAGTCCTGCTTTGCACACACTGAGCATGCCCATGGGAGGACCTCTCATTGGAGGTCGGGGGTCACACGCTCAGGCCCTGTAGCAGCTCCCATTGGTCCTCCAGGAAGGTCCTGTAGAGCTGCAACTATATAACATCCACAGGTCCACACGGCCATGCGCTAGTGTCAATTTATGTATGAGCACAGCGCCAGTGTGGTCGTGTTTGTATGCAGTCAGGGACCCGGCTGAAATAAGCCCCTAGAATGCTGGCACCTCCGGTGAGGAGATTCATGTGTGTGTATTCAGGGACTCGGCTGAAATAAGCCCCTAGAATGCTGGCACCTCCGGCGAGGAGATTCGTGTATGTGTATTCAGGGACCCGGCTGAAATAAGCCCCTAGAATGCTGGCACCTCCGGCGAGGAGTTTCATGTGAGTGGATTCAGGGCTGGCGAATAGCCATTAGAATTCCGGCTCCACCGGAGAGGAGCTGCATGTTTGCATTTGACTGCATGACCACTATCTACTCTACTAAGTAGCTGTGTTCCTCTGTGAGCTAAACAGGGCACAGCGTTCTCTTTGCTAACAGACTCTGCGAAGTAACAGAGTTTGTTTATACAACTATATTGTACCGCCATATCTAGCAGCAGGATCTTTCCAGCACGATGGATCCCGGGTTGCGAATGCACCTACTACTTCTAATAAATATATATTCGGTGCGTTCCGCCAACCCTAACAAATAGCTTGCACCAAAAATTTATACGGATTTCATAACAAAAGGGGTGAATACATGTGTACATGACAAATTTTAGCTATTGGATCTCAAAAATACAATTTATGCTTATATTTTACATGCATCACTTTGCATTACAAGAATATTTAAACACAAGTTGCATATATATATTATATATATTTATATACAGTTAGGGCCAGAAATATTTGGACAGTGACACAAGTTTTGTTATTTTAGCTGTTTACAAAAACATGTTCAGAAATACAATTATATATATAATATGGGCTGAAAGTGCACACTCCCAGCTGCAATATGATAGTTTCCACATCCAAATCGGAGAAAGGGTTTAGGAATCATAGCTCTGTAATGCATAGCGTCCTCTTTTTCAAGGGACCAAAAGTAATTGGACAATGGACTCTAAGGGCTGCAATTAACTCTGAAGGCGTCTCCCTCGTTAACCTGTAATCAATGAAGTAGTTAAAAGGTCAGGGGTGGATTCCAGGTGTGTGGTTTTGCATTTGGAAGCTGTTGCTGTGAGCAGACAACATGCGGTCAAAGGAACTCTCAATTGAGGTGAAGCAGAACATCCTGAGGCTGAAAAAAAAGAAAAAATCCATCAGAGAGATAGCAGACATGCTTGGAGTAGCAAAATCAACAGTTGGGTACATTCTGAGAAAAAAGGAATTGACTGGTGAGCTTGGGAACTCAAAAAGGCCTGGGCGTCCACGGATGACAACAGTGGTGGATGATCGCCGCATACTTAATTTGGTGAAGAAGAACCCGTTCACAACATCAACTGAAGTCCAGAACACTCTCAGTGAAGTAGGTGTATCTGTCTCTAAGTCAACAGTAAAGAGAAGACTCCATGACAGTAAATACAAAGGGTTCACATCTAGATGCAAAACATTCATCAATACCAAAAATAGACAGGCCAGAGTTAAATTTGCAGAAAAACACCTCAAGAAGCCAGCTCAGTTCTGGAAAAGTATTCTATGGACAGATGAGACAAAGATCAACCTGTACCAGAATGATGGGAAGAAAAAAGTTTGGAGAAGAAAGGGAACGGCACATGATCCAAGGCACACCACATCCTCTGTAAAACATGGTGGAGGCAACGTGATGGCATGGGCATGCATGGCTTTCAATGGCACTGGGTCACTTGTGTTTATTGATGACATAAGAGCAGACAAGAGTAGCCGGATGAATTCGGAAGTGTACCGGGATATACTTTCAGCCCAGATTCAGCCAAATGCTGCAAAGTTGATTGGACGGCGCTTCATAGTACAGATGGACAATGACCCCAAGCATACAGCCAAAGCTACCCAGGAGTTTATGAGTGCCAAAAAGTGGAACATTCTGCAATGGCCAAGTCAATCTCCAGATCTAAACCCAATTGAGCATGCATTTCAGTTGCTCAAATCCAGACTTAAGACGGAAAGACCCACAAACAAGCAAGACCTGAAGGCTGCGGCTGTAAAGGCCTGGCAAAGCATTAAGAAGGAGGAAACCCAGCGTTTGGTGATGTCCATGGGTTCCAGACTTAAGGCAGTGATTGCCTCCAAAGGATTTGCAACAAAATATTGAAAATAAAAATATTTTGTTTGGGTTATGTTTATTTGTCCAATTACTTTTGACCTCCTAAAATGTGGAGTGTTTGTAAAGAAATGTGTACAATTCCTACATTTTCTATCAGATATTTTTGTTCAACCCTTCAAATTAAACGTTACAATCTGCACTTGAATTCTGTTGTAGAGGTTTCATTTCAAATCCAATGTGGTGGCATGCAGAGCCCAACTCGCGAAAATTGTGTCACTGTCCAAATATTTCTGGCCCTAACTGTATACAGTATATATATATATATGCACACACCCTATTTTTTTAATTATAAGACGCACTTTTATCCTCCAAAAATGTGGAGGAAAATGGGGGGTGCGTATTATATTCTGGATGTACCAGCTCAGCAGTAGGTCACAGGATGCTGGAGCCGGTGGCTGCAGCTAAATCCTGTGCCCGCTGCTGAAGAGAAATGAATATTTACTGCATTCCACGCCCATGGGCATGGAGGGCAATGAATATTCATTTCTCTTTAATAGCGTCTTGGTATGATTGGCCCCCAACCCTGGTCCAGGTATGCATGGCCCCATCCTTATGATTTGCCCACACATCAATACTGGTATGCATGGCCCCATTAGAAAACATTAAGAAAACTAACCATTACACTTACCTCCCGGCGCTCCCTCGCAGCATCTTGTTCCGAATCCAGCAGCTGCTTTATGCTTGTAAGCTGCGTAGTAGCAGCTCTCAGAGATGGAAGGGTTTTTTTTTTCAGTATGTACAGATATTCATAATGTAAACTAGGGGGCAGGTCAGTGAGGGATCAGTGACCTGTCAATAGTCTGCATTATGAAAACTTAATCAGAGCACCACATGAAGACCCCCCACAGGCCGCCCTGGAGCACGGGCATATCAGTAACTAAAAACTGAAAATAAAAATGAAAGAACAACCATAAGACGAATTTCATCACCAGGTATCATTATAATCAGTATAATGGCGCCGACCTGACAATGTCTGTAGGTTACTGTGCCCAATCCTGCTGACAGGTTCCCTTTAAGCCACTAAATTTGCATATATTGAAATAGATCAGTCATAGACTCCAATGCTAAAAAAGTACTTTTTATACATATGTATGTGTATTGCCTTGTATATCAGCCTGACGATGGCCAAGATGACACTCTTGTGATCAGTATATGTTGAGTGAAGTCCTTTGGATAGTTTTACCATGTATCCTAGCAGCTATTTCCATCATATACGGTATGCCGAACATAGGACTAAAACATGATGTCGACAGGTCCTAACTGGCCAATAATGCATCTACAGCTAAGATGTCAGTCAAGTAGTCCTGAGTGTAGACACAGCTTTGGTTTGTTTCTACTACTTTGATATTGAGTGTTAAAAACCTGTGCAGGATTCTACTTTCTAGAACTTTGTTAGCAAATAAAATGGCAATGAATACGTATAAGAATCATGAAAAGAAAGTGATCGGGTCATTTTGCTAGAGGCTACATCTCTTTTATTAGGTCCCTGTTTTGTAGTCCTGTTTGTTCCAGTGTAATCGAATGTTAGGTCTGGACAAGGGGTGCAAAAAAAATGTATTGCTTTTTCAAAATATATTGCTTTTTCAATCCATTTGCAGAGTCATTAACGATATGATTTTTTTTCTGCTGTTGAATTACTACGTAATGCATATAGGATAAGGACTGGTTAACCATTTAAATAGTCGACATCCGAGGCGACTAAGATGACTCAACCACTCTTTAGAACCCAACAAAATGTCCAGCCGCCATTGAAGTCAGAATACATTTTGTCTTGAATCCATAGGCTTTTTTCTACATTCAACCACTGTGCCGTAGACCTAAGTATGTATATACAGGACAAAGGCTTAGATTGTTTTTGCCTTTTGTTAATATGAGCAGGGATCGTACACAGGAAATAATTTCACACGTATGAAGCAATATTGCATCATTGTGGGAATTAATCTCCCTCGTCCGGATTTCCCTTCCTGCAGTGTTAACATTCTGCATATATTGCTGCATTTTCACGTCTTATCATTAGCACTTACCATTATTTATCTCCCGTGATACTGACTGTAAGCTTTGTCGGCTGAGGTAAATCAAAGGATCTTTTAATCATCTTCCATGTGCTCCATTATTCTAATGTTATTTAGTCTACATCTTATATATACAGGAGATTGAAAAAGGCATGACGGCACTTAGCGTATTATGGATTTATTAAAGGAATGGACCTAAATAGTATATATTGCTGCCTTTATACACATTAAAAGGTTATAGACATTAGATACAGTAAATCTCACATCCAGCAATTTACTCATGTGACTCATCCATTAGCATGCACATTTAGCTCAGGCAAACATGCACAATAAGCCCTATGGAGGTCAGAGCGGTTTGTTACTGCCAGACAACGCCGCAGCCGCTGATGTCAGGAAAATCAAATCTGTCAGATCAGCATCCCACCAAAAATTTACACCGCAGGATACAAGTTGAGTTATATGATTAACTATCATGTGACCCAGTAACATCAATCTAATAATCGGGGACTCTGCTATCACATATACTTAGGATCAATATGAGATCTGTGATTGATCGGTAACTTTTTGAAGATGTCGTGGCTCACCATTATTTGAACAGCTCCGTACAGTTGTTGTCGTGGCCGGGAGTATTATTTCATCTCTCTTATAAATAAGAATGGCTTACAGTTCCAATCTCAGGCAATGCACAATGAAAGGAGCTATACATAACCCTATAAAAGGGCTTTTCCAAAAATATTAAGTTATCCTCCAACTAGGGTTGAGTGAAACGGGTCGAACATTTTCAAAAGTCGCCGACTTTTGACAAAGTCGGGTTTCATGAAACCCGATCCGACCCCTGTGGGGGGTCGGCCATGCGGTACGCGACTTTCGCGCCAAAGTCGCGTTTCAATGATGCGAAAAGCGCCATTTCTCAGCCAATGAAGGTAAACGCAGAGTGTGGGCAGCGTGATGACATAGGTCCTGGTCCCCACCATCTTAGAGAAGGGCATTGCAGTGATTGGCTTGCTGTCCGCGGCGTCACAGGGGCTATAAAGGGGCGTTCCCGCCGACCGCCATGTTACTGCTGCTGATCTGAGCTTAGGGAGAGGTTGCTGCCGCTTCGTCAGAAGCAGGGATAGCGTTGGGCAGGGTCCATTAACCACCAAACCGCTTGTGTTGTAGCGATTTCCACTGCCCAACACCACCTTCGGTGTGCAGGGACAGTGGAAGCTACTTTTTTTTTTTTTTTTTCCCTCAGCGCTGTAGCTCAGTGGGCTGCCCTAGAAGGCTCCCTGATAGCTGCATTGCTGTGTGTACGCCGCTGTGCAAACCAACTGCTTTTTTCAAAGCACAAATCCTCTTGTTCCTTCCTTTCTGCACAGCTATCTTGTTTGTTTGTCCACACTTTTTATTTAATTTGTGCATCAGTCCACTCCTTATTGCTGCCTGCCATACCTGGCTGAGATTACTGCAGGGAGATAGTAATTGAAGGACAGTTCCTTTTTTTTTGTGTGGGAGATTAAGATTGGCATTTCTGCTAGAGTGCCATCCCTGTCTGTGTCATCTCTCACTCAGTGGGCCATAGAAAGCATATTTATTTTTTTGCTTGATTTGGGTTCTAAAATCTACCTGAAAAAATCACTACATCAATCAGTGGGAGAAAAATATTGGCCTCAGGGCTTGTGTGCCACTCCTTACTCCTGTGTGTGCCATCTCTCAGTGGGCCATAGAAAGCCTATTTATTTTTTTGCTTGATTTGGGTTCCAAAATCTACCTGAAAAAATCAATAAATCAATCAGTGGGAGATTAATATTGGCCTTTTGGCTTGTGTGCCAGTCCTAAGCGTGCCATCTCTCTCTCTCAGATAGTGGGCCATAGAAAGCCTATTTATTATTTTTTTTATTGGGTTTATAAATTTTCCCTGGAAAAAAAAAAAAAAAGTGGGAGATTAATATTGGTCTCTGGGCTTGTGTGCCAGTCCTGAGCGTGCCATCTCTCTCACAAATAGTGGGCCATAGAAAGCCTATTTATTTTTTTGGTTGATTTGGGTTCTAAATTCTACCTGAAAAAATCAATAAATCAATCAGTGGGAGATAAATATTGGCCTCTGGGCTTGTGTGCCACTCCTGACTCCTGTGTGCGTCCTCTCTCACTCAGTGGGCCCTAGAAAGCCTATTTTTTGTTTTATTTGTTTTCTAAATTCTCCCTGAAAAAATCATTTTATTTTATTTGGTTTCTAAATTATTCCTGAAAAAAATCATTTTTTTTGTATTTTTTTTTCTAAAGTCTCCCTGAAAAAAACAAACAAAAACAAATCAGTGGGAGATTAATATTGCCCTTTCTGCTTGTGTGCCAGTCTTGACTCCTGGGTGTGCCATCTCTCTCTCTCCAATTGTGGGCCATAGAAAGCCTATTAATTTTTTTGCTTGATTTGGGTTCCAAAATCTACCTGAAAAAATCACTTAATCAATCAGTGGGAGATAAATATTGGCCTCTGGGCTTGTGTGCCACTCCTGACTCCTGTGTGCGTCCTCTCTCACTCAGTGGGCCCTAGAAAGCCTATTTTTTGTTTTATTTGTTTTCTAAATTCTCCCTGAAAAAATCATTTTATTTTATTTGGTTTCTAAATTATTACTGAAAAAAATCATTTTTTTTGTATTTTTTTTTTCTAAAGTCTCCCTGAAAAAAAAAAAAAAATCAAATCAGTGGGAGATTAATATTGCCTTTTCTGCTTGTGTGCCAGTCTTGACTCCTGGGTGTGCCATCTCTCTCTCTCCAATTGTGGGCCATAGAAAGCCTATTAATTTTTTTGCTTGATTTGGGTTCCAAAATCTACCTGAAAAAATCACTAAATCAATCAGTGGGAGATAAATATTGGCCTCTGGGCTTGTGTGCCACTCCTGACTCCTGTGTGCGTCCTCTCTCACTCAGTGGGCCCTACAAAGCCTATTTTTTTTTTATTTGTTTTCTAAATTCTCCCTGAAACAATCATTTTATTTTATTTTGTTTCTAAATTCTTCCTGAAAAATTCATTTTTTTGTATTTTTTTTTCTAAAGTCTCCCTGAAAAAAAAAAAATAAATCAAATCAGTGGGAGATTAATATTGCCCTTTCTGCTTGTGTGCCAGTCTTGACTCCTGGGTGTGCCATCTCTCTCTCTCCAATTGTGGGCCATAGAAAGCCTATTAATTTTTTTGCTTGATTTGGGTTCCAAAATCTACCTGAAAAAATCACTAAATCAATCAGTGGGAGATAAATATTGGCCTCTGGGCTTGTGTGCCACTCCTGACTCCTGTGTGCGTCCTCTCTCACTCACTGGGCCCTAGAAAGGCTATTTTATGTTTTATTTGTTTTCTAAATTCTCCCTGAAAAAATCATTTCATGTTATTTGGTTTATAAATTCTTCCTTAAAAAATCATTTTTTTTTTTTTTCTAAAGTCTCCTTTTTAAAAAAAAAAACACAAATCAGTGGGAGATTAATATTTACATTTGCGCTTCAGTGACAGTCCTGCGTGTGTGGCATCTCTCTCATTTGTTGCCACCAACAACAGAGTGTGTAACATTGTGCCTGATTTTCGTTGTGGTCTCACCCACCTGTAAAGGGGTAGCTAAATCATACTGAAGTTATAGCTCACCGTGTAAGTTGTGTGACTGCAACAAATACCGTTAGTTTGGTAACGTTTTTAAAACAATGAGGAAGTCTGGTGGAAGAGGTCGTTGCCGGGGGCGTTCATTGTCAGCTGGTAATGAGGGTAGTGGTAGTGGTGGAGCATCAGGTGGTCGTGGGAAAAAAAATATTGCACCTAAGTCTGGAGCTGTGGAGCCAGGTTCGTCGTCTGGCTACACAAGGCCTCGAACGCTCCCTTTTCTGGGAGTAGGAAAACCGCTTTTAAAGCCGGAGCAGCAAGAGCAAGTTTTGGCTTATCTTGCTGACTCAGCCTCTAGCTCTTTTGCCTCCTCTCGTGAAACTGGTAAATGTCAAAGCAGCGCGTCGTTAGTGGATGTTCACGGTCAGGGACAAGTCGCTTCCTTGTCCTCTTCAGCAAAAACAACAACAGAGAAGAATGCAGCAGGCGACACAACGGGTTACTCCATGGAGCTCTTTACACATACGGTCCCTGGCTTAGAAAGTGAAGCAGTTAACAGTCCATGCCCATTACAAGTTGAATCTGACATGGAGTGCACTGATGCACAGCCACAGCCAGACTACTATGCTGGTCCTTTGACTCAGACCACAACATTGCCCTCGCAGGGTGCTGATCAAGAATCAGACCCTGATGAGACTATGTTGCCCCATCACGAACGCTATACCACCGACCGACACGGTGACACAGACGAAGTTGCACACGAGCTACAAGAAGAGGTAATAGATGACCCAGTTCTTGACCACGATTGGCAGCCATTGGGGGAACAGGGTGCAGGCGGCAGCAGTTCTGAAGCGGAGGAGGAGGGGCCGCAGCAGGCATCAACATCGCAACAGGTTCCATCTGCCGGGCCCGTATCTTGCCCAAAACGCGTGGCAAAGCCAAAACCTGTTGGAGGACAGCGTGGCCATCCGGTTAAAGCTCAGTCTGCAATGCCTGAAAAGGTAAAGCCTCGCATCCACGTACACAGGGTTTGAACGCCCACATAGCTAGACTAATCTCGTTAGAGATGATGCCCTACCGGTTAGTTCAAAGCGAAGCTTTCAAAGCCCTGATGGACTACGCTGTACCACGCTACGAGCTACCCAGTCGACACTTTTTTTCCAGAAAAGCCATCCCAGCCCTCCACCAGCATGTTAAAGAGCGCATCGTCCATGCACTCAGGCAATCTGTGAGCACAAAGGTGCACCTGACAACAGATGCATGGACCAGTAGGCATGGCCAGGGACGTTACGTGTCCATCACGGCACACTGGGTAAATGTGGTGGATGCAGGGTCCACAGGGGACAGCAAGTTTGGGACAGTTCTGCCTAGCCCACGGTCTAGGAAACAGTTGGCTGTAGCCATTCGCACCCCCTCCTCCTCCTCCTCGTCCTCCTGCAGAAGCGAGACCTCGTCCACAGACCGCAGTCGCACAACCACTCCATCCGCAGCTGCCACTGTTGCACACCAGGTCTCCCATTATGGGGCAGCTACTGGCAAACGTCAGCAGGCTGTATTGGCTATGAAGTGTTTGGGCGACAACAGACACACCGCTGAAGTTCTGTCCGAGTTCTTGCAGAAAGAAACGCAGTCGTGGCTGGGCACTGTAGATCTTGAGGCAGGCAAGGTAGTGAGTGATAACGGAAGGAATTTCATGGCTGCCATCTCCATTTCCCAACTGAAACACATTCCTTGCCTGGCTCACACCTTAAACCTGGTGGTGCAGTGCTTCCTGAAAAGTTATCCGGGGTTATCCGACCTGCTCCTCAAAGTGCGTGGACTTTGCTCACATATCCGCCGTTCGCCCGTACACTCCAGCCGTATGCAGACCTATCAGCGTTCTTTGAACCTTCCCCAGCATCGCCTAATCATAGACGTTGCAACAAGGTGGAACTCAACACTGCACATGCTTCAGAGACTGTGTGAACAGAGGCGGGCTGTTATGTTTTTGTGGGAGGATACACATACACGGGCAGGCAGTAGGATGGCAGACATGGAGTTGTCAGGTGTGCAGTGGTCGAAGATTCAAGACATGTGTCAAGTCCTTCAGTGTTTTGAGGAATGCACACGGCTGGTTAGTGCAGACAACGCCATAATAAGCATGAGCATCCCCATAATGCGTCTGCTGATGCAAAGTTTGACGCACATAAAGGATCAGGCGTCTGCAGCTGAGGAAGAGGAAAGCCTTGATGACAGTCAGCCATTGTCTGGCCAGGGCAGTGTACAGGACGAGGTAGCGGGCGAAGAGGAGGAGGAGGACGAGGAGGATGATGGGGATGATTATATTTTTAATGAGGAAGCTTTTCCGGGGCCAGTGGAAATTGTTGGCGCGGCAAGGCCGGGTTCTGGTTTTTGGAGGGACACAAGTGACGTGGATTTGCCTGAAACTGCCCCTCAACCAAGCACAACCACAGATTTGAGAACTGGAACTTTGGCCCACATGGCGGATTATGCCTTACGTATCCTCAAAAGGGACACACGCATAACAAAAATGATGAACGATGACGATTACTGGTTGGCCTGCCTCCTTGATCCTCGCTATAAAGGCAAATTGCAAAATATAATGCCACATGAGAACTTGGAACTAATATTAGCAACCAAACAATCAACTCTTGTTGACTGTTTGCTACTGGCATTCCCTGCACACAGCGCCCGTGATCGTTCTAACACGAGCTGCAGGGGCCAGCAGACCAGAGGTGTTAGAGGGGCAGAAATCAGAAGTGTCGTTGGCCAGAGGGGTTTTCTGACCAGGTTGTGGAGTGATTTTGCTATGACCGCAGACAGGACAGGTACTGCAGCATCAATTCAAAGTGACAGGAGACAACATTTGTCCAGTATGGTTACTAACTATTTTTCATCCCTTATCGACGTTCTCCCTCAACCGTCATTCCCATTTGATTACTGGGCATCAAAATTAGACACCTGGCCAGAATTGGCAGAATATGCATTGCAGGAGCTTGCTTGCCCAGCAGCTAGTGTCCTATCAGAAAGAGTATTCAGTGCTGCAGGTTCAATACTAACAGAAAAAGGACTCGTCTGGCTACCCAAAATGTAGATGATCTAACCTTCATTAAAATGAACCACAACTGGATTTCGAAATCTTTTGCCCCACCTTGCCCGGCTGACACCTAGCTTTCCTATGTAAAGGTCTTGCCTGTGGACTATTCTGAACGACTTTTCCAATCTCGTAATTTGCAGCACCTGATTGTCCAGCATCCGACATGTTAACACCTCCCTAAATGGCCAAAGTCCCCACACGGGGCCGTGGTATCGCCACTTGGCGCCAGCACCCGTGAGAGTACTGTTTGTCTGAAGAGGTGGGTGTGCCCACTTTTGGTCGACGGCACTGCCACTAGGTCCCTCATAGTACAATAAAGTGTCTGGCGGTGGTGGTGCGCACCCAACGTCAGACACACCGTTGTAATATGAGGGGCCCTGGGCCTGTACCGCCGACCACAAGACAGTCCCCCCCCAGGTCAAACAGTGCTCTACCACTTGCAAAATTTTCTCTCACAGCTCCACCAATGTTTAGTCTATGCGCTGACATCCTTCAATGCCTGGCACTGTCAATACCATTGTATTGACATTTTTCTTATGTTAGGCCTTCGAAGCCTGTCTGCGGTCACTCCTTCCACTAGGCCTCCACTGACCTGTCTACTGCTGCCCGGGTTCCCCTGGAACCAATTTTAAATTGCCTACAGCCAGCCCAATTTATTATGTTAGGGCTTCGAAGCCTGTCTGCGGTCCCTCCTTCCACTAGGCCTCCACTGACCTGTCTACTGCTGCCCGGGTTCCCCTGGAACCAATTTTAAATTGCCTACAGCCAGCCCAATTTACTATGTTAGGGCTTCGAAGCCTGTCTGCGGTCCCTCCTTCCACTAGGCCTCCACTGACCTGTCTACTGCTGCCCGGGTTCCCCTGGAACCAATTTTAAATTGCCTACAGCCAGCCCAATTTATTATGTTAGGGCTTCGAAGCCTGTCTGCGGTCCCTCCTTCCACTAGGCCTCCACTGACCTGTCTACTGCTGCCTGGGTTCCCCTGGAACCAATTTTAAATTGCCGCTTCGAAGCCTGTCTGCGGTCCCTCCTTCCACTAGGCCTCCACTGACCTGTCTACTGCTGCCCGGGTTCCCCTGGAACCAATTTTAAATTGCCTACAGCCAGCCCAATTTATTATGTTAGGGCTTCGAAGCCTGTCTGCGGTCCCTCCTTCCACTAGGCCTCCACTGACCTGTCTACTGCCGCCCGTGTTCCCCTGGAACCAATTGTAAATTGCCTACAGCCAGGCCAATTTATTACGGGGCGGCACGGTGGCGTAGTGGTTAGCACAGCAGCCTTGCAGCGCTGGAGTCCTGGGTTCAAACCCCACCAAGGACAACATCTGCAAAGAGTTTGTATGTTCTCTCCGTGTTTGCGTGGGTTTCCTCCGGGCACTCCGGTTTCCTCCCACATTCCAAAGACATACTGATAGGGAATTTAGATTGTGAGCCCCATCTGGGACAGTGATGATAATGTGTGCTAAATGTAAAGCGCTGCGGAATATGTTAGCGCTATATAAAAATAAAGATTATTATTATTATTATTATGTTAGGGCTTCGAAGCCTGTTTGCGGTCCCTCCTTCCACTAGGCCTCCACTGACCTGTCTACTGCTGCCCGGGTTCCCCTGGAACCAATTTTAAATTGCCTACAGCCAGCCCAGTTTATTATGTTAGGGCTTCGAAGCCTGTCTGCGGTCCCTCCTTCCACTAGGCCTCCACTGACCTGTCTACTGCCGCCCGTGTTCCCCTGGAACCAATTGTAAATTGCCTACAGCCAGGCCAATTTATTATGTTAGGGCTTCGAAGCCTGTCTGCGGTCCCTCCTTCCACTAGGCCTCCACTGACCTGTCTACTGCTGCCCGTGTTCCCCTGGAACCAATTGTAAATTGCCTACATCCCAATTTTTGTTATGTTAGGCCTTCGAAGCCTGTCTGCGGCCCGTTTTTCCACTACTACTACACTGACCAGGCCACTGCTGCCCGTGTTCCCCTGGAACCAATTTTAAATTGCCTACAGCCAGCCCAATTTATTATGTTAGGGCTTCGAAGCCTGTCTGCGGTCCCTCCTTCCACTAGGCCTCCACTGACCTGTCTACTGCTGCCCGGGTTCCCCTGGAACCAATTTTAAATTGCCTACAGCCAGCCCAATTTATTATGTTAGGGCTTCAAAGCCTGTCTGCGGTCCCTCCTTCCACTAGGCCTCCACTGACCTGTCTACTGCCGCCCGTGTTCCCCTGGAACCAATTGTAAATTGCCTACAGCCAGCCCAAATTATTATGTTAGGGCTTCGAAGCCTGTCTGCGGTCCCTCCTTCCACTAGGCCTCCACTGACCTGTCTACTGCTGCCCGTGTTCCCCTGGAACCAATTGTAAATTGCCTACATCCCAATTTTTGTTATGTTAGGCCTTCGAAGCCTGTCTGCGGCCCGTTTTTCCACTACTACTACACTGACCAGGCCACTGCTGCCCGTGTTCCCCTGGAACCAATTTTAAATTGCCTACAGCCAGCCCAATTTATTATGTTAGGGCTTCGAAGCCTGTCTGCGGTCCCTCCTTCCACTAGGCCTCCACTGACCTGTCTAGTGCCGCCCGTGTTCCCCTGGAACCAATTGTAAATTGCCTACAGCCAGGCCAATTTATTATGTTAGGGCTTCGAAGCCTGTCTGCGGTCCCTCCTTCCACTAGGCCTCCACTGACCTGTCTACTGCTGCCCGTGTTCCCCTGGAACCAATTGTAAATTGCCTACATCCCAATTTTTGTTATGTTAGGCCTTCGAAGCCTGTCTGCGGCCCGTTTTTCCACTACTACTACACTGACCAGGCCACTGCTGCCCGTGTTCCCCTGGAACCAATTTTAAATTGCCTACAGCCAGCCCAATTTATTATGTTAGTGCTTCGAAGCCTGTCTGCGGTCCCTCCTTCCACTAGGCCTCCACTGACCTGTCTACTGCTGCCCGGGTTCCCCTGGAACAAATTTTAAATTGCCTACAGCCAGCCCAATTTATTATGTTAGGGCTTCGAAGCCTGTCTGCGGTCCCTCCTTCCACTAGGCCTCCACTGACCTGTCTACTGCCGCCCGTGTTCCCCTGGAACCAATTGTAAATTGCCTACAGCCAGGCCAATTTATTATGTTAGGGCTTCGAAGCCTGTCTGCGGTCCCTCCTTCCACTAGGCCTCCACTGACCTGTCTACTGCTGCCCGTGTTCCCCTGGAACCAATTGTAAGTTGCCTACATCCCAATTTTTGTTATGTTAGGCCTTCGAAGCCTGTCTGCGGCCCGTTTTTCCACTACTACTACACTGACCAGGCCACTGCTGCCCGTGTTCCCCTGGAACCAATTTTAAATTGCCTACAGTCAGCCCAATTTATTATGTTAGGGCTTCGAAGCCTGTCTGCGGTCCCTCCTTCCACTAGGCCTCCACTGACCTGTCTACTGCCGCCCGTGTTCCCCTGGAACCAATTGTAAATTGCCTACAGCCAGGCCAATTTATTATGTTAGGGCTTCGAAGCCTGTCTGCGGTCCCTCCTTCCACTAGGCCTCCACTGACCTGTCTACTGCTGCCCGGGTTCCCCTGGAACCAATTTTAAATTGCCTACAGCCAGCCCAATTTATTATGTTAGGGCTTCGAAGCCTGTCTGCGGTCCCTCCTTCCACTAGGCCTCCACTGACCTGTCTACTGCCGCCCGTGTTCCCCTGGAACCAATTGTAAATTGCCTACAGCCAGGCCAATTTATTATGTTAGGGCTTCGAAGCCTGTCTGCGGTCCCTCCTTCCACTAGGCCTCCACTGACCTGTCTACTGCTGCCCGTGTTCCCCTGGAACCAATTGTAAATTGCCTACATCCCAATTTTTGTTATGTTAGGCCTTCGAAGCCTGTCTGCGGCCCGTTTTTCCACTACTACTACACTGACCAGGCCACTGCTGCCCGTGTTCCCCTGGAACCAATTTTAAATTGCCTACAGCCAGCCCAATTTATTATGTTAGGGCTTCGAAGCCTGTCTGCGGTCTCTCCTTCCACTAGGCCTCCACTGACCTGTCTACTGCTGCCCGGGTTCCCCTGGAACCAATTTTAAATTGCCTACAGCCAGCCCAATTTATTATGTTAGGGCTTCGAAGCCTGTCTGCGGTCCCTCCTTCCACTAGGCCTCCACTGACCTGTCTACTGCTGCCCGGGTTCCCCTGGAACCAATTTTAAATTGCCTACAGCCAGCCCAATTTATTATGTTAGGGCTTTGAAGCCTGTCTGCGGTCCCTCCTTCCACTAGGCCTCCACTGACCTGTCTACTGCTGCCCGGGTTCCCCTGGAACCAATTTTAAATTGCCTACAGCCAGCCCAATTTATTATGTTAGGGCTTCGAAGCCTGTCTGCGGTCCCTCCTTCCACTAGGCCTCCACTGACCTGTCTACTGCTGCCCGGGTTCCCCTGGAACCAATTTTAAATTGCCTACAGCCAGCCCAATTTATTATGTTAGGGCTTCGAAGCCTGTCTGCGGTCCCTCCTTCCACTAGGCCTCCACTGACCTGTCTACTGCTGCCCGTGTACCCCTTGAACCAACATCAGAAAATATAAAAATAAGTATTTTGCTTATAAAAAAGAAAATACTGGAGAGATATCAAATGCAGACATTTTAACATTAAAAACAAACACATACAACAAAAATCTGGTACAGTACTAAAAATGGCCACCAGCTACAATAACTTTCTCCTGCAAGCAGTTAACTGAAAGTTTTTTTCAATTTAAAACACAGATATGGCATCCACCGAGTGTTGTCCTGTCGCATCTTCTTTATATTATTGCCAAGAAGATGCAAGACAATGAAAATAATAAAATCATTATTTACAAAAAAAATAGAGTAAGTCAAAACCACATTGCAAATAAACATTCATTACAAATAAAGAAGCAGGGCGCGTCCGAGGGTGAGTATATACCTAATAAGAATATAATCACCCTCGGACGCGCCCTGCTTCTTTCCGACAGCCTTCCTTCCTAAGAATCAGCCCTTCCGTGGTGTAGAGAGAGGGTGTGTTACACTCCAAGGTGTTCCCCAGGTTGCCTTTCCTGAGCTTCGATCTTCATGCTCTCGTTTAGTAGTTGTCGGAAAGTAGGCTGCATTAGGCCTACAAAATGGGTATGGGGTGGAGAGAGATGGTGTGTTACACTCCAAGGTGTTCTCCAGGTTTCCTCGCCATTGCTTCGATCTTCCGACTCTCGTTTAGTAGTTGTAGAAAACTACACTGCATTAGGCCTACAAAATGGGTATCGGGTGGAGAGAGATGGTGTGTTACACTCCAAGGTGTTCCCCAGGTTGCCTTGCCATTGCTTCGGTCTTCTGACTCTCGTTTAGTAGTTGTAGAAAACTACACTGCATTAGGCCTACAAAATGGGTATGGGGTGGAGAGAGATGGTGTGTTACACTCCAAGGTGTTCCCCAGGTTGCCTTGCCATTGCTTCGGTCTTCCGACTCTCGTTTAGTAGTTGTAGAAAACTACACAGCATTAGGCCTACAAAATGGGTATGGGGTGGAGAGAGATGGTGTGTTACACTCCAAGGTGTTCTCCAGGTTTCCTCGCCATTGCTTCGATCTTCCGACTCTCGTTTAGTAGTTGTAGAAAACTACACTGCATTAGGCCTACAAAATGGGTATCGGGTGGAGAGAGATGGTGTGTTACACTCCAAGGTGTTCCCCAGGTTGCCTTGCCATTGCTTCGGTCTTCCGACTCTCGTTTAGTAGTTGTAGAAAACTACACAGCATTAGGCCTACAAAATGGGTATGGGGTGGAGAGAGATGGTGTGTTACACTCCAAGGTGTTCTCCAGGTTTCCTCGCCATTGCTTCGATCTTCCGACTCTCGTTTAGTAGTTGTAGAAAACTACACTGCATTAGGCCTACAAAATGGGTATCGGGTGGAGAGAGATGGTGTGTTACACTCCAAGGTGTTCCCCAGGTTGCCTTGCCATTGCTTCGGTCTTCCAACTCTCGTTTAGTAGTTGTAGAAAACTACACTGCATTAGGCCTACAAAATGGGTATCGGGTGGAGAGAGATGGTGTGTTACACTCAAAGGTGTTCTCCAGGTTTCCTCGCCATTGCTTCGATCTTCCGACTCTCGTTTAGTAGTTGTAGAAAACTACACTGCATTAGGCCTACAAAATGGGTATCGGGTGGAGAGAGATGGTGTGTTACAATCCAAGGTGTTCCCCAGGTTGCCTTGCCATTGCTTCGGTCTTCCGACTCTCGTTTAGTAGTTGTAGAAAACTACACAGCATTAGGCCTACAAAATGGGTATGGGGTGGAGAGAGATGGTGTGTTCCACTCCAAGGTGTTCTCCAGGTTGCCTTTCCTGAGCTTCTATCTTCAGGCTCTCGTTAAATTGTGGTTAAATGGAACAACTGCATTTGGCGTACTAGTTGGTTTGGGGCCTACTAACAGTGTCTGCCGCTCCTTGCTGTTCTCCTGGTTTCCTGTCCTGAAATTCCATTTTCAGGCGCTCGTTAAGTAGTTGTTAATGTTAGACTGCATTTGGCCTACTAGTTGGGTTGGGGCCTACTATCGGTGTCTGCCACTCCTTGCTGTTCTCCTCCACTGAACAAAGCTGTGCCGCCTGTTTACTACGGTTGCCAATTTTGAACTGCATTTCGACTACTTACTGATTTGGGCCTACTCTCTGTGTCAGCCTCTCATTCCAGTTGTCCTCCACTGCAATGCCCCCTGGTTATTCCTGTGTTACCAATTTTGAACTGCATTTAGCCCACTTTATTATTTGGGCCTATATCTGTGTTTCCTCCTCATCCTGCCCATTGCCCAGCCAGTGATAGATGAGTCTGCTGGTACATTGACCCATAACGCAACATTCCCCGTGCACGCTACACAACAACATTGTGACCCTGCTGAAAGTCAGGTTGCTCTTCCCGCATACCATACCACCTTACACGGGGACAAAGAGGAAGGTGCAGATGAAAGTGCAGGTTCCTTCATCAGGTGGGGGGAGGAATACTAGTTGGCGACGTCACTGGCACAGGGCCTCTCATAGTACGCAAAAGTGTTGCTGCCGGTGGGAGGCGCCCCCGCCGTGCAAACACACCGCTGTACTTTGAGGGGCCCTGTGCCAGTGCCAATGCCAACGAGTGGGCCCCCCCTGCTTGCTCAGGTTCACAGCACTTGCAAAGTTGAAATACTTACCTCTCCCTGCTCCACTGCCGTGACGTGGTCCAGATTTCCTGGGCCCACTAATTACTTGAACCAGCCCTACCCACCACAACTTTAGCCAAATGACCCCCAATTTCAAATGCCTTCCAATTATTATAAGGTAAATTACGCTTGACAAGCTTCATTAAGAAGAATGGATGGTTTTGACATTAAAATGGGCACTCTAGGTGTTTTCCTGGCCCCCACTCACTGCCGACTATGCTGCCCCATTGACTTGCATTGGGTTTCGTGTTTCGGTCGATCCCGACTTTACGTCATAATCGGCCGATTTCACTCGACCCGACTTTTGAGATAGTCGGGTTTCGCGAAACCCGGCTCGACTCTAAAAAGGTCAAGGTCGCTCAACTCTACCTCCAACCATCACTCCATATGATAGCGGATAACTTATGGATCACTTATAGTTCAACCGCTGAGACCTCCAGTGATCCCAAGATTGGGGCTCAGGATCCCGAAAGCCTGGCTGTTTGGCTCATTAAGTGAGGTGGATCCTCAAATCCCAAAGTCCAGGTGGGCACATGGGCCACAGGCATCAGGGCAACAGACAGTTGAGGCACCCAAGATAAAGGTAACAGAGGTCCTTGAGACTGCAAACAGGTAGCAGAGCTAATGGATGCCGCAGGCAGACAGGAGACCGGAAAGCAGGTAGCAGAGGTCCTCGAGACTGCATACAGGTAGCAGTGGTAATGGGTGCCGCAGGCAGACAAGAGATTGGGAAGCAGGTAGCAGAGGTACTGGAAGTTGCAGGTAGACAGGAGACCGGGAAGCAGGTAGGAGAGGTACTGGAAGCTGCAGGCAGACAGGAGACCGGGAAGCAGGTAGCAGAAGTACTGGAAGCTGCAGGCAGACAGGATTCTGGAGCATTAAAAATCGTAGTACTAACACCCAGGTGTGTGTCTTGGTGGCCGTATATAGGCTAAGGTAGATAATCACATGGGAGAACACTGAGGTAATTGCAAAACCAGACGTGGAGCACAAGACAGTTTAGTGGATCCAAGTGAAGGGAGAAAAGCTGGGACTCAGGACAGAACTGTAACAATGGCTTTGCAAAACCACATTTTGGATGTGGCAGACGTGCGAATAAACAATCAGCAGTCTATTTATTGTCACTGTTGATGAAAGCTAAGTACAGCAATCAGCTATTGTCAGTCCGATCAACAATGAATAAAGTGAAAATCAAGCATACCCACCTTCCCTCTATTCATAGTGGAGTTATACAGAACCAATCTCCTGAGTTCAAGTGTCCCGATCACAAGATCACTAGTGGTGCCAGCAGTTGGACCCCCAGTGATCAGTAAGTTAGGGGTCAACTTAATCGTTTGGAGATAACCATTTAATCAGAGATGAATAGTTGAACATGTGAATTTGATCCGCACTACTGACCTATGTTAAAGTTCTGTAAAACTGCTTTAAGAAAAATGTCATGTCTACAAAACAAAGGATATGAAAAATCTTTAGCGTTTGTACTGATATCCTCTTTGTTAAAATGTGGTTTCCAGTATTGATCTGAAAAATGATATTATTTGTATACATATCCTTGTCCATAGAGATGAGATGCTCTACAGATATCTAATTACTGTATGTATTCAATGCATTTGGCCGAGATGTGTGCAAATAAACAATTCTGTGTTCAGCAGTTGCAGATCAATGAGCAGAGACCATAAAGGATTTAAAAGCTTTTCTCACAAGAGATACTTATCAAATTTTATTTCATTCACGTCTAAAAATTGGGAGCCCTACTAATTGGGAAAGCTAGTAATGGTGGAGAGTTACAAGCTCGTGTGATTTTTCCAATCCGAAAACCAATCACAAAAGTCCAAACCAATCGGAAAGAATTACATCTCTGTTAGCTATGTACTGTAGAAACTGAACTGGCAAGTGGGCGCAATCGGATGATAAAATTCTCAGGACGTGGGGAACGAGGTCATGTCTTTCCTGAAATGATGATCAAGCCCTCATTTCTAAAGACTGGTGGAGTGTCCTAAGCCTTCAAACCACTACAGATCAGAATTTTATTGCATACGTAAATGAACACAGAAGTCTGAAGGAAAAACAGTTAAAGAAGCCCTCTTCCTCCTCCTCCCATCAAAGTTTTTATTTTCTTAATATATTGCAATGATCATATTATATAGCACTGTGTACTTACAATTGCTCATTTTTCCTTTCTACTCAGCTAATTCTCCTCTTTTCTATTAGGCCTATGACATCACATGATTAAAAACTGACTACCTGAATGCTTCTAAGCTTTATGTAGAAACAGGAAGTCTCTTTTTCCTGCATGAGTCATGAGTCCCAGCAAATGTTGCTTGCAGGTGGAGGAAGAGGGAGCAGATGGGTCAGGAGATGAAGAGAGTAATGATTTATGCAGGAAAAAGAGACTTCCTGTTTCTACATAGAGCAGAGAAAAGATAAGAATTTAATGGGTAAAAAGGAAAAATGAGCAATTGTAAGTACACAGTGCTATATAATATGATCATTGCAATATATTAATCCCTTCACCCCGGGGCACTTTCCATTTTTCCATTTTCCTTTTTTGCTCCCCTTCTTCCCAGAGCCATAATTTTTTTTATTTTTCTGTCAATATGGCCCTGTGACAGCTTGATTTTTGGGGGACGAGTTGTACTTTTGAACAAGACCATTGATTTGACCCATATATTGTACTGGAAAATGGAAAATTATTCCAAGTGCGGTGAAATTGCAAAAAAAAAAAATGTTCAAAATTCGCAATAGTTTTTTAAAATTTTTTATCATGTTCACTAAATGCTAAAACTGACCTGCCATAACGGTTCTTTAGGTCATTACAAGTTTGAAGATATCAAACATGTCTAGGTCCTTTTCAGTAGAAATGATAATAATAATAATAATAATCTTTATTTTTATATAGCGCTAACATATTCCGCAGCGCTTTACAGTTTGCACACATTATCATCACTGTCCCCAATTGGGCTCACAATCTAGAATTCCTATCAGTATGTCTTTGGTCATGTCTATGATCATTTGCTATGAACGCCAGCCACGAGGCAACGCTCATAGAAGATCTGCAATGACAACCATGGGGTCTCCTGCACCCCCCAGTTTTCATGCCAACAGCAATCATGTAAAATGTGCGAAGATGGGCGAGGTTAGTGATGCGCTTCCTGCATGAGCATGTTAAATGCCGCTGTCAGAGATTGACTGCAGTATTTAACATGTTAACAGCAGCGGGTGGATCGCAATTCCACCTGCGGCTGTTAGGGGCAAATAACAGATGATCAAATCAGCTGCCATGTGATGGAAAATATGTGATCTCAGCGCCAGAGCTTGCATCAAAGGGAGATGCGTGACATATGAAATATATATATACGTCATATGTTGTGAAGGGGTTAAGATGATAAAAACTTTGACGAAAGTACTTCTTTAAAGCTGGGTTCACAAATGTTTTTGTAACTAAAACCATGTATTTCATGACTGTTTTAATGGCATTTTTCGAAGGGTTATTTTCTTATATCTTTGTGTAGCTAGCTAGATGTTCCTTTTAAATCCATAGTGTAATATAACATGAACTGCATACAGTGAGTTTTTGGATGTGACATTTTGTGTTTTTCTTTTTTCGAGTGCTCATTGGCTTTATTTCTAAACTCTTCTCTTGGGTATGACATTTTATGGCCATTCCTATAGGACTAGAAAACTGGATTGCGTAAAATAACCCAAAAGCCAAAAGGTTGTGTTCTCTTCTCACAATTAATTTTTGGTGAGTTTTTTATGCTCCTCATTTTCACTACGTCAAAAACGCAGCGTTTTACATTTCCAGCAAAGTGGATGGGATTTACAAAAATGTCATGCCCTCGATGTTTTTTTTTTACTTGGCATAAATGAACCTGTAATGAACCTGCAATTTCAAATCCATAGGTCAATTTCTCTTCCGGGTTCACAGAGTTTTATGTGCAAATTTTCACCATAGAATTGCATCAATTGTGAAAAATCCACAGGTGAAAAACTCACATGCATTTTTAGTGCATATCTGCTGTGGAAACTCACTAAAAACACGTAATCCGCACATTACTGTACCAATAAGGTTTTGTCAAAGCAAAATATCAGGAAGTATCAAAATAAAGCAGCTTTATTAAAACATGAAACACCAAAAAGTGTCAAAAACTGCAGTGTCAAAAACTTGATAAAACTGCATGAAAAAAAGGCATTGAAAAAATGTAGGTAGCCTAATAGGTGCAGAAATGCCAACTAAATTCTGCAACATCCAGAACGACCCAAGTATTTATCATGGGGATGTAGCCTTAAAGTCATTCTGTTAGCCAAGAGGTCACGTCAGGAGCAGAATCTAAAAACCAGATAGTCAAAATTCACACAACACGGAAGGGCTGCCATCTTGATGAGCTAACTAGAGTTAGGAAGGGTTGCCATGCAGGGCCAAAGCCAAGAGGTCACGTCAGGAACAGAATCTTAAAACCAGATAGTAAAAATTCACGCCAAGGTCAGTGAAGAGAAGGAGTTAAGGTACCTTCACACTGAGCAACTTTGCAACGAGAACGATAGCGATCCGTGATGTTGCAGCGTCCTGGATAGCGATCTCGTTGTGTTTGACACGCAGCAGCGATCAGGATCCTGCTGTGACATCACTGGTCGGAGCTAAAAGCCAGAACTTTATTTCGTCGCTGGATCACCCGCTGTCATCGCTGGATCGGCGTGTGTGACACCGATCCAGCAATGTGTTCACTTGTAACCAGGTTAAACATCGGGTTACTAAGTGCAGGGCCGCGCTTAGGAACCCGATATTTACCCTGGTTACCATTGTAAATGTAAAAAAAAAACCAAACACTACATACTCACATTCCGGTGTCTGTCACGTCCCTCACCTTCAGCTTCCCGCACTGACTGTGAGCGCCGGCCGTAAAGCACAGCGGTGACGTCACCGCTGTGCTCTGCTTTACGGCCGGCCCTTTAGAAAAACCCACAATCAAGGACAGCAGTCCAAGTCAGGTAGCAAAGTCAGGTAGCAAAACTAATTGACTGGCAGTGGAAGTTAGAGACTCAGGGGTTTAAATAGCAGGCAGCACCACCAAGGGCTCTCAGAGAGCAGCAATGAAAATCAGACAATTGATCCTATTGTTTCCTGATCTCATGGCACCAAAAGACCCACTAATAATACAGGACTGATGCCGTAAAGCATCACCAATAAAAAAGGCATGACTGAAGAAGAAACTAGCAAAGGTGTTACACCCGCTACCGGTTAGGACATTCGGTCTTGCCCTAGACCGTGAATGTCAGATATGTGAGACTGGAATTACAATGAGCTTCTTATAGATGTGCTTTATTAAAGGATTATAGTATGTTTGCTCTACGATTCCCATATGTTATACTAGTTCTGATTTTTATAGTTTTATAGAGCCTCTTTAAGGTGACACAGCTTTACAAAAATAAAAAAAAATTAAAAACCCTCGAACAGATGCTCATATGGTATACATTCATAAAAAGATGCTGCAGTTTTGTAGCACACAGTGACTGGATTATTCTCATATTTTCCTAAAGCCAAACCAGCTGGATCCATTCGTGTCATTCACCCCTCTCATTTCATTTTATGTTCCCATTTCATTTGCATATTTAAATCTATTGCATAATATGATGCATTCTCTCTCCTCTCTTCTGAGCATCCTCTCCATGCCGTGTTCTAGGTAAAACGTTTCCTGTTGAAAAGATAATTATGCTGCATAAATAAGTAAGACTTCAAGGGAATTTTCCACTGAAAGGAAAAATGCAACATTTTAAGGAGATGTATAGTTTACAATTGCGCTCGTTCTGCAGGTGTAAAGTGCACATATGCCGGAGTTCTGGCAGCTCTTATTTTCGGTGATTGTGTTTCGCAGCTCTGATTGTATTTTTAAGAGCTCGTTGGGTCTTGCCCAGGGGAGCTTCAATGAAGAGGTGGGTAATGTTCTCTCTTTTTTTTTCTGATAACCTACTTTTCCTGCTCTGTGAGTCACAGCCTGAAGGTGGTGCATAGCAGACTATCATAAGAATGAAGACTGTCGTCTGGCTACAGTGCAGGAGTACATGCATCAAACTGTCATCTAACGCTGGGTGTTATCACTAATTTTAAGTTTTGTTACACGGAAAGGTGCCACAACGTGTGATGTGTTTTTGCACAAAGAGAAATAGCATAAAACCTAATAGAATATTTACCATTATATATGGACAAGGGAAAAAAGAGGCGAACATGTAATATAGAAAGATAGACCGGGTTGTGCCTGCAGTGTGGCTCTTTCCCCATAAACCAATAGGTAGCGTGATTGTTAGGGTTAGAAGGTGAGTTGGACCCTCCAAGCCCAAGGATTGGGTGGGCACATAGGCCACAAGCTTCGGTGAAGAAGATGGGTGAGGCACGAGGTACATGGACAGCTTTGGAGCGGGAGACCACAGGTTGATAGGAGATGTCCAAAGAATCACAGACAGTGAGTCAGAATGCTGGAAACCTCAGGCTGGCAGGAGACATCAAGGAGACTACAGTTAAGCAGGAGCGAGGAAACCACAGACAGCAGAGCAAGTCGAGGTGTATCGAGCAACCAGAGTGTAGCAACACAGGTGTGTGTCTTGGTAGATTTTATATGTGCCCAGGCATAAGATCACGTGGGAGCACACCAGGCCATCTGCAAAGCCTGACGTGGAGCACCACAGAGTTTAGTAGAGCGGGGTGACGGAAGCAAAACACAAATCTGGGACAAGTGCATAACAGTGATCCTATAGTAAGCATAATATATCAGCATTAAAATTTAGGATATTCACAGGTGTCTCAAAAAGCAAAAACATCGGTTCTTACCTTTCCTCTTGGCTTGATTTATCCCAAGATGTGTGGTGTCTTGAGATAATCCATCCTGAAGAACAAAAAAAATACCGACATCATTTTCATATACTTTGCGAGAGTTGTTTATTTTATATGAGTCTATATGTGACCTCCCAGACATTGAGAATGATGTGTGTTTTAGTTTTCTAGTGGGTTTTGCAAGTGTGTTGAATATGTATAATGACACATTCCAAAATAAAATTCACCCAAGGGTAAAGGTCCTTTGAATGCCACACATTTTCCCATTGGAAATATCTTTCAAGGGATCCTGTTAGCAAGATCAATATTCCTGAGCCAGTCTCCCTGAGAATCTGCCTCTAGAGATTATTTTAAATGAAAGGGGATGTTACCAGTGTGACACATGTGGATCAGGAGAGCAGCCTGTCAGTAACTACATGTCCCACACTGGTAACGCCCCTTTCATTTAAAATAATCTCCAGAGGCAGATTCTCGGGAGATCTATGTTCCTCCCATAGATCTTAACAGCTTATTTACATATAAAGAAAATGTGGATTTCGCAGGAATAGATCATCAAATCTCAGATATCAAGGTGTAATTTTATTCAACTTTCTATCACGTACATGCTTATATAGATGGCTTAGTAGGGTTGATCCTACTGACAGATTCCCTTTAAGGCCTTATTCAGACATCTGAGTTTCCCATATGTGTTCAAACCTTGTTTTTCACTGAAAGAACATATATCCTTTTGAGTTCATGGGGCACAATGTCCATATTTTTTGGAAAAATTAGTGTCTGGAAATTGTTTTTTTTTTTAAATGGAGACTTGTCTATTTTTGATCCAAGTAACAGACCAAAATCACCAGATCAAATCGATGGGTTCAGTACCAAAAAAGGTAAGGCTAGGTTCACATGGCGTAAGGGCAGTCTGTTTAGCACATAGCGCTACGGACTGTACTAATGCAATGTTCCAAAAGGGATCGCGCTTGCCGATCCCGCTAGCGCAGTTCCCCAATCTGCGCTAGCGAGGAACGGACCGCGAATGCTGCAAGCAGCGTTCGCGGTCCGTCACTCAAATGACGGCACATCACTGGCACATCACTACAAGGAATGGCGGCGTTAACGGACTACGTTACACCGCGTTATGCCGCGTTATAACGTAGTCCGTTAAACGGGTTCACATAACGTAATGTGAACCTAGCCTTAGAACACTAATGTCATCAATGAATCATCTGAGGTTGTCCATTTTTTTAACATTTGATAACAATAAATTGAGTAGATTGTTAGATGAATAAGATGCTGCCTTTGTCTGTACATAGTGATTCAAATATATTGTGCCAAGTACTGCTCATATAAGAGGATGGTGGCCGACTCTGCACAGAGGCCCACCAGAGGATTCTCCAGTTCACCAGTGGCCAGTCCAAGCCTGGTTACATGGCAGCTTTCTCCATAAACTGAGTGTCAATTTATGTGGTGGATTTCTACAACAGATTTACAACTCGTCTGGTAAAATTGTTAGGAAATCCGCGGCAAAATCCACAACAAATTTGCCTGTGACTCATGATGGAATTGTTTATAAAATCCCTAAAATCCGTTATGTTATTATAAAATCTTTTTCTCAATGAAATAATACAATATATCTGTCTAAAAATTATGGCTTATTGCCTCCTGCAGAAAACAAGGCAAGTATCATTTTTTTTTCTTTTGCGCTAATTTTATCTTCTAGCTCTGAAAAACTAGAGCGTTGGGACACGGTTTGAGAAAAATTGCACTATCCAAGAAACGACTTCAACGTGACTCTTTTTTTCTTGCCAATAGATACTTTAAAAGTCTATCTTCACTTTGTAACCATGATTTTAACCTAAATATGTGTAATATCTCCATAATGCAAAAAAAAAAAGTACTAAAAAACATTACCTCTGCTCCAACTGCATTTAGCTTTCTGGTGAAAGGTTTCCCGATTCAAGTGTCGCGCTGCCATCCATGGTTGTCTGTAATCAGGAAGCCAATTAGCCAAGTACAGGATGTCATTTACAGCTGGCAGGAGATGGGGCAATGTAGGAATTTCGAAAGCCTTCTCCATGGAGTCAGGCAGTCAGATGGGCAATTTTACTAATTGCAGTATGTAATGCAATTGCTATATGAGCAATTTCGTATACAAATACTTTCGGGGAAAAAAAATGCATTTTTGAAGTTGTACTTACCATTTCTTATATTACCCCAAACAACCTTTTTTTTTTTTTGTTAATCAGCATTTACCTAATGTAGCCTGAAAGCTATTATATCAGTCAGAAAATAAATCACCTATCATTCTTTTTACCAAAGTCATTAAATCATTAAGAACATTTGCAAATTGATTCTCATTTCATTCCAATGCAGATGTTTTGCTAAAAATCCGCAGTGCTCAGAAAACTGTGTCGAGGAAAATGATTTTCCAGGTAGTTTGAAAATCGCCTGGTGCAAATCATCAGTGTTGAGCCATATAAATAGGAAAATGTGAGTTGTTTATGAGCAGCTCTTAGCTGCGGAATGTTCACATGTAATGCTGCCACTCGGTGCACGATCTGGGTACAACTGGAATGGCTGATAAGAGATTTCCAATTTCGTTTGCAGCCAATAACTGAACATTTAAAGGGAATATGTCAAGGGTTTTTGCTATGCAATCTGAAGACAGCATGGGGTAGGGGTTAAAACACAGATTTCAACAATGTGTCACTTATCAGGCTGTGTGCTCTTGTTTGTGTACAATAAAGGTTTTATCACCTGGTGATTATCATTGCCTGGACTACATGGCATGTACTTGCTGGACCGACCACGCCCCCTCCTGTGATAAGCAGCTCACTGTCAATAGACAATGTACATAGATAGACTGGTGTGGGCGGGGTTAGCTTTCTTAGCTCTGCTTCATGCTACATCTAAGAATTCTGATTGTGTCACAACTGCTGCACCCAATACACTAAGTTATACATGGATGGATTCAGAGTTTCTTTCCCTACATCATACTGCTTTCATATGTGGTAGCAAAAACCTGGTGACAGATTCACTTTAAGGTACCTTCACATGGCAGATTTTTCCTGTTGAAAAATTGCTGTATATTGGTTGTGATATACTCAAAAAAAGTGCCAATGTTACTACATTTCTCAATCATGATAAAGAATGTGTTCAATGCTTTGTAAGGGCTGTTACAATTAGGCTATGTGCACACGCTGCGGATTTTGCTGCGGATTAACAGCGGTTTTGATGTTGCAGTTTTCCATGCCTTTACAGTACCATGTAAACCTATGGAAAACAAAATCCGCAGTGCACATGCTGCAGAAAAAAATGCATGTCAATTCTTTGTGCGGATTCCGCAGTGGTTTACACAGCGGTTTACACCTGCTCCATGATAGGAATCTGCAGGCGTAAAACCGCAGGTGGAATGCACACAAAAACAGCAAAAAAAAGTGGTAAATTTGCGGTAATTCCGCAGTAAATCCACAGTGTGGATTTCCTGTGGATTTACCAAAATCAGTCCAGAAGAATCCGCAAGACTTTCCGCAACGTGTGCACGTAGCCTTAGGGCTCAGTCAGACACTGTCACAGGGTTACCGCGACAGAGAGGAGCCAGAAGACCACAGTGTTTGATTACTCCTATCCCTGCGCTGAAAAGAAGTACTTCACCTTCTTTTTAAACAGTGTAAATTTCTTTTGGCTGTACAGGGGTTAATCGCCAATGTTGGAAGTTCTAGGAGCTAGGGCTCTCAGCTAAGTTCAGTTAGCCATTCTTATTCCCTATGTAATCTGGGTCCTGACTGACACACATTGTCAGAGCTAGCTTATGTTGCATGACTGGGATGATAGTAGTTGGCGGTTATTAGACTAGGCATTTGGTGGGTTTATCAGTGACTGTTGCTTGGGTTAGTAAGTGTGATAATTTCCCTTTCCTTCTCCTACTTTAGTTTTTCCCCATCCTCCATTCCCTGGTGCATTTCTATGTTATACAGTTAGGGCCAGAAATATTTGGACAGTGAAACAAGTTTTGTTATTTTAGCTGTTTACAAAAACATGTTCAGAAATAAAATTATATATGTAATATGGGCTGAAAGTGCACACTCCCAGCTGCAATATGATAGTTTCCACATCCAAATCGGAGAAAGGGTTTAGGAATCATAGCTCTGTAATGCATAGCGTCCTCTTTTTCAAGGGACCAAAAGTAATTGGACAATGGACTCTAAGGGCTGCAATTAACTCTGAAGGCGTCTCCCTCGTTAACCTGTAATCAATGAAGTAGTTAAAAGGTCAGGGGTGGATTCCAGGTGTGTGGTTTTGCATTTGGAAGCTGTTGCTGTGAGCAGACAACATGCGGTCAAATGAACTCTCAATTGAGGTGAAGCAGAACATCCTGAGGCTGAAAAAAAAGAAAAAATCCATCAGAGAGATAGCAGACATGCTTGGAGTAGCAAAATCAACAGTTGGGTACATTCTGAGAAAAAAGGAATTGACTGGTGAGCTTGGGAACTCAAAAAGGCCTGGGCGTCCACGGATGACAACAGTGGTGGATGATCGCCACATACTTAATTTGGTGAAGACGAACCCGTTCACAACATCAACTGAAGTCCAGAACACTCTCAGTGAAGTAGGTGTATCTGTCTCTAAGTCAACAGTAAAGAGAAGACTCCATGACAGTAAATACAAAGGGTTCACATCTAGATGCAAACCATTCATCAATACCAAAAATAGACAGGCCAGAGTTAAATTTGCAGAAAAACACCTCAAGAAGCCAGCTCAGTTCTGGAAAAGTATTCTATGGACAGATGAGACAAAGATCAACCTGTACCAGAATGATGGGAAGAAAAAAGTTTGGAGAAGAAAGGGAATGGCACATGATCCAAGGCACACCACATCCTCTGTAAAACATGGTGGAGGCAACGTGATGGCATGGGCATGCATGGCTTTCAATGGCACTGGGTCACTTGTGTTTATTGATGACATAAGAGCAGACAAGAGTAGCCGGATGAATTCTGAAGTGTACCGGGATATACTTTCAGCCCAGATTCAGCCAAATGCTGCAAAGTTGATTGGACGGCGCTTCATAGTACAGATGGACAATGACCCCAAGCATACAGCCAAAGCTACCCAGGAGTTCACGAGTGCCAAAAAGTGGAACATTCTGCAATGGCCAAGTCAATCTCCAGATCTAAACCCAATTGAGCATGCATTTCAGTTGCTCAAATCCAGACTTAAGACGGAAAGACCCACAAACAAGCAAGACCTGAAGGCTGCGGCTGTAAAGGCCTGGCAAAGCATTAAGAAGGAGGAAACCCAGCGTTTGGTGATGTCCATGGGTTCCAGACTTAAGGCAGTGATTGCCTCCAAAGGATTTGCAACAAAATATTGAAAATAAAAATATTTTGTTTGGGTTATGTTTATTTGTCCAATTACTTTTGACCTCCTAAAATGTGGAGTGTTTGTAAAGAAATGTGTACAATTCCTACATTTTCTATCAGATATTTTTGTTCAACCCTTCAAATTAAATGTTACAATCTGCACTTGAATTCTGTTGTAGAGGTTTCATTTCAAATCCAATGTGGTGGCATGCAGAGCCCAACTCGCGAAATTTGTGTCACTGTCCAAATATTTCTGGCCCTAACTGTATGTGAGTGAATACTTGTATGCTTGGTATTTTACCTTTGCCCCTGTTCGTGTTGCCTTGTTCGTCTAATTGGTGTACTGTGGTGCACAGCTGCTCCCCTCTTCCCTGGGTGGGGGAAGAGAACAGATGGAGGGCGTATTCAGTAGATAAAGCAAAGTACATGGCCCCGGCATCTTCACCTTCAGAAGCAACCCCGGGAACAGGGCGAGCTAGGGCATCCCCTAGTTTTAGGGACAGGAAAGGAGCCCCTGGTCCCTGGTCACCTGACAAACGAGTTGTGACAGACAGTCGTCTAAATAGAACCGAGAACAGAACACAGTGCAAGGACTGACTGGTGTCTCTACAGGCCCGAGAGTGACAGCTGCATGGAAGTACGTTAAGCTGTAATGCTCAGGCTGGAGAGGCACCTGCCAGTCCATGCACTGCATTCTGACCTCAGTCTGATTTTTAGTGCCGTATTACTGCACCCTAACAGGGATATCAAATATTTCTGTTGTTTACCATTTTTATTATTTTTAGTAACTATATGGGAAAAAAGTTATTTAACTTTTGCTTTTCTGCATTTTTACCTAGCATATACAGATAGGTAGAAGCAAATCTCTGTGTACCAGAACAAAAATCCTGTAAAGAAGAATACTGTTTACATCTTTAGGTAGGGAAAATTCTCTTACACATATGAGTTCAGCCTGTGGCTCACTGTTAATGTTTCCGCCTTCTGTTCTACAGGTAATGTGCTTGAGTCCTGGGTAACATCAGCATAAAAAAACAACAAATAATTATGGTATTAATAATAATTTGAACTGCTGCAGGTTCACAAGTGGATTTTCCTTATTTAATGGGAATAAATTGCCTGCGGATACCCACTTTTGTTTAAGAGTACAATTCACACGGAAACCGCTTCAGTAAGTGAAATGTCTCTTACTGAAGATGTTTTATTATCAGCTGTGGGGAAAAATCCACGGTCATATAAAGGCCACTTGAATTTCTAATTACCGTAATTTCAATTGACAATGAGACCATTTTCTGGTTGTTGTTATATTGAGGAAGAAAGAAAGCACTCGAATGCCAGTGCTAAGATAACAAAATGTGAATGTTCATTAATGCACACCAAAAAGCTATACAGGATATTTTCACAAGAATCTACCCTACTAATTCCTATGGGAATGCAGGTAAAAAAAAAATACACTGATATCTTGATATGGGCAATCTGATGTCTTCCATATTTTTCTTAATATGTAAATGAAGTTGAAAGATCTCTGGGTGGGGCATAGATCTTCCCGAGAGTCTTGCTCTGTTACTTGTTTTTTAGCTTAGTGACACCTCTGTGTGTAAGTTACTTCCCCCATTGCATGTAATCTTATATGTGTACAGACTTCCACTGTCCTTGCTTCTGTGAAGTTATCTGCCCTTCCATGGGTGCTGGACTCAACGCCCTTCTGTGCAGGTGCCGCATTGTCCTATAGGAGGAGGTTGACAGTAGAGCACATAAAAGGGCAGAACACTTCTTTTTCTTTCAAGCTTGTCTTACCCAGGACTCAAACTCAGTACATGTGGCATGGAAGGCAGAAACATTAACAATGAGCCATAGTCTGCAGAGTAGTTCTGTAATGTTCCACTTCTATAACACTCTTTATGCCCTTGGAGGTATTGAGAGGTACAGTGGTACCGACAAAAGCCTATGGGTAGAGTAATATGTCTACAGACAACTCATAGGTTGTATGCAGGCTCGGACTGGCCAGCAGGGGAACAGGGGAATTCCCCGGTGGGCCCCTGTGCAGATCTAGGCCCCCAACTTTACTGTATGGGCAGTACTTGTCATAATTCACTTGATTCTCTATGTACAGGGAAAAACAGCATCTCATTCATTAACCAAACAACCCAGTTTATTATTATATGGAGATATAGGTAAATTTGTGAACCAGAGTAATGTAATATTTGTATGCAGGTGAAAAGTGAGCCCCAAAAGTCAATGTTACTGGTGAGCCCTTGACACCCCAGTCCGACACTGCTTGTATGGCTCTCCTTAATAAGACATTGTTCATGAACTCTCCTCTCTCCTTTGAAACGAACAAGTTAGAGGTTGTCTGATGGAGTATATATCCAAGACCCAAGGTGCAGACTATATATATATATATCCAGAGATTGGAGGCAGCACACCATTCAAGCGAAAAAAGCATCCATTCAATGGCCCTTCATGGCGACGTTTCCGTTCTGTATTGAGAACCTTCCTCAAGCCTTTGAACGGTGTGCTGCCTCCAACTTCTTGATACATTTTGAAGGTTTCGTGGATACCTGGGGGGCTTGGCACCCAAATAGCATATACTAGTGCTGCTCTTGCCTTTTCATATTTATACATATATAATACATATACACATGCACATTCTTGGACTGGCCCACAGGAGAACAGTGGAATCCTCCGGTGGGCCACCACCCTCTTATATGAGCAGTGCCTGGCACAATATAACAATATACATGAATCACTATGTACAGACAGAGGCGGCATCTTATTCATCTAACAATCTACCCAGTTCATTTTTATATAAATTTGTGATTGAGGATAATGTCACATTTGCATGTAGCTGAAAAGTGGTTACTGGTGGGCCCTTGGCACCTCAGTCTGACACTATATATATATATATATATATATATATATATAGTGTATATAGGTGAAGTATACAACAAGCGGGCATATTAGTAGCTGCTCAGCAAGTGAGACACCAGTATAGATATTTTGTGTACAATGGCTTAATAAATACATCACGGCTTTTGAGCTCCACCGCCAGTAAAAATTTGGTGCAACATATCACCACTTCTTTAGGTTAAACTTCATGCACTTTTTCTCTTTCTTCCTGAAAATTCAAATCTCAGAAAAGTTGGTGGGGTGAATGTATCAAAAAGAAAAACAATCGTAACCTGACATAGTCTCATCCCATAGACTTTTTATTGATCATATAGACTGCTCTACTGAAGCCCAAGCATACCATCAGCTGCTCAGAACCTTGATCTGGTGGCCCAGACCCTTACCAATCAGCACTACTAAACCAAAGCAAATAACATAGAAAAAAATTAAGTTTGGCTATCCTTTAATCGTTTACCAGAGGTTCCTCAACTTTCAACTTTTAACCAGAGCATGATTGTATTGATTGTTTTACCAGCTGACAGAAGAAGAAAAAAAAGTTAGTAAAAAATGCTCTTTAAACCCTTCTCCCTTCAATGGGATTTCTTCCCTAAAGAGACAATTGGTTGCAAAACACAACATGTGAACCAGAATTTAATGTTGAAAACGGAAGAAAGGGAATACTACTGTGCAACTGGTCAATACGAGGCTTTCATTTCTCCCCTCCAGGGACAGACTCTCTCTGAATGGAAGCATTTGGAGATTTCATTCTTAGCATTGAGTGCTCAGAGTAATCCTCCTCTTATTTACTGGGCATCAGATATTCTTTCTTTGTCTGTGCTATTTGTAAATAATGTATTCTTTAATTTAATTTACTGAGCCTATCCCTGAATTCTCTGAAGGAAATGTAAAGCCGTGTGTAGTATTCCCAATCTCTAAATTAATGGAGCATCACTAGGATATGCCATTGATTGATGATCGGGGAGAGTCTGACTTCTGGGACTTACAATGAGGGCTCGCTCACACCAGCGTTTACATCGGACAAGTGCTATGCGATGTTTTATCAGATACCACTTGGACCAATGGTAGTGTTAATACACAATTGTTTTTAGAATCTGCCAGTGAAAGAAATTGCAACGTGCTGCGATTTGCCACGCAAATTCAATGCCACTCAACCATTCAAGTCTATGGACATATGGCAATCTTCAGACTGGACTTGGATGTCATACAAGTGTAGTCCGATTTCTTTGGATTCACCGAATGGAGAATTTGTGTTCTCCATCTTCTCACCGTGTGCTACAGTTTTCTCATCCAAGAGAATCTGATCACACTATGCTGACACTTGAATCAATATCTGATCAGAGTTTTATCCAAATGTCATTTACATAATCGATTCAATTCTTTCGGAAGAGAGAATCTACGGCCGTGTGACCCTGATACTGAGAATAAAGGAGTTACAACACTCCATTAGTGACGCATCCTATTTACTGTAGGCCGACTGTGCAGTGAAAATTTAGAAGGGAGTATAATACTAAAATAGTACTATGATCTTATTATTATTATTATTATTATGATTTATTGTTATAGCGCCATTTATTCCATGGCGCTTTACATCTGAGATCTTATCAGGATCTATGGTGGTTTCAGAGATTGGACCTCCACCGCTCTTAAAGAAGCCCCCCATGAACCTAAATCTGTGCATATGTGCATGTAGCATAGTGTGAGTATAATAATATACGAACCGATCCTTATCTTCTCCGGTATCCAGTCCTCTTCTGAGTGACGCCACCACTCTTCAGATTCACCGGATCACACTGAGCTTTGCATGATCCAGATCTGGAAGTGGCTTTTACATTGTACATCTATAGAGCATTAGAACGAGACTCCATAGGCTTAAACTGTAAAAGAGACTTCCGGGTCAGGCAGCGCACGGTGTGACCCAATGAGTATGAATAGCGGTGACGTCACTCAGAAGAGGACTGGATGGTGGAGAAGACAGTGGTAGGTGAGTATATTAACGCGCTGACAGTAGAGTGCATACACATATACACAGGTTTAGTGAAAGAAAAAGGCTTCTTCAAAGAAATAGTCATCAAGATACCACTTTAATAAGATGGACATACTCTTTTAACACAACATGATGAGTTTTAGTTGCACAGGGTATAACTTGGCCTCATCAATTCCACCACCGCCAAGGAGACATGAACTTTCAATGGTTGTCCAACTGATAAGTGTCCCTATATCTTGTCCATGTGCTCCGCTAGGGATTATAAACCAGAGCTTTCTATCCTGTAGCGTTGATCTAATGGAATGGAAAGTAATCTTTATGAGCTAGTTGCCCTACATTTAGGGTTAACAACTTTAATACCAACTTCAATATCGCAATCAGAATAAATCCTTGGATCAGAGACTGATCTATCAAAAAAGAACAGGACTTGTTGTGTCTAGTACAAGTCCAAGAGTCATCTAAAATGGTTCATAGTTCAGAATTTTCGAGGTCCCACTATGTGTGTAATTCCACCGAAACGGTTCAACACTTGGAACTATTCCTGAATTTTTAGCGGATGCGTTGGATATGTAAAGTAATCGTTTTACTAATTTTATCTGAAACCAAAGCGTATAAACTTATATAGTGTTCGTGGCCATTTCTAGTTTATCGGCCCATTATTTGGAGCCAAGCAATTATTCATGGAAAATAATTCCAAGTTTCATATACGGTAAGTGGATATTGGCTAACATCGCTCCTAGTATAAAAACCACTGGCGGCCAAGCACCTGGTGTTTCATCTTAGCCCCGTAATAACCTATCCAATTTGGTCTTTTATGTTTGTCACCTTTTATTACCACTTGGTAACATTTCTTTACATATGTCCCAACCCGGGCGCCAAGAATGGTAGCAGCGAGAGCCCTACGGACGAGACACAACCATTCTGCCAAGTATTTGGAGGAAGGAGGTTGCATTTGTGGTCTTTAGGGGCCAAATACTTCTTGTAAAATCTTGGAAACTACGTGACATCAGCGAAACATCCCAGATACATTAGATCCACTGTATAAATATAAAAATAAATAAAGCGTGGCATTTTTATATGTTCTCGTCTACAAGCTGACACTCTCCTCCCACTATGGATTAGGAAGTTTATTATCTGGTTCTTTGTATTCTGCCCACCTCTCTCTGCCCATCCAGACAATTTAATTTTTCTTTACTGCCGAGACACACGCTCCCACTGTCTGTATAGTCACTTATTGTACTTTCCTTTTCTTTGCTCTGTCTGAGATTGTGAAGCATTGTTGGCTCTGTATAAATAAGGATATACACACAGGAAGGAAGGAGAAACCTGCAAGTGCTGCAAAGAATGCCTTGAATTGTGTCATTTTAATTCATTTCACGTCTGGAACTAACAATTCCCCTCTATTTCTATGATATTCGCAGTCTAAGGTGTGAAAACGGTTGGAAAAAAGTGGATACTGTTGCCATTTTACAGCTTGGTAGCGGAAAAGTGACGGCTATTGTATCAGCTGATTAATACATTCTCATTATGTTTCCTGATATACATGTTGTTTCTATTATGTAGCTATTTCTTTTGTGTACTAATCGGTTCTACGGGTAATGTGAGGCAGTGAGGGGGATCATATGCGAGGGTCGATATTGTCCCCCCAGGATGCGGATGGAGTCTTAAAGGGAATCTGTCATCCTATTTTTGGCCCATAAGCTGCGGCCACCACCATCAGTGGCTTATCAACAGCATTCTGTAATGCTGTAGATAAGCCCCCGATGTAACCTGAAAGATAAGAAAAACAAGCAAGATTATACTCACCCAGGGGCGGTCCCGGTGCGGTTCGGTCCGATTGGCTTCGCGGTCCGGGTCCAAGGCCTCCCATCTTCATGCGATGACATCCTCTTCTTTGCTTCCTGTCGTGGCTCCTGCGCAGGCGTACTTCGCTGCCATGTTGAGGGCAGCGTAAAGTACTGCAGTGCGTAGGTACTGAGCCTCTCTGACCTTTCCCGGCGCCTGATCATTGTAGTACTTTGCTCTGCCCCAGGAGCCGCGACAGGAAGCAAAAAAGAGGACGTCATCGCATGAAGATGGGAGGTGCCGGACCCGGACCGTGACGCCCATCTGACCGGACCGCACCAAGTCCGCCCCTATCCATTCCTGTCTGTCTTGGGGAAGATGGTCTCGAAGTGGGGCTTAAATATCCTAATCTGTGTGGGACAGTAAAATGGTCAAAAGTACGTTCTCCTATTCATAAGTGGTGTGCTCCCTCCAACCGTGAAAATATGTCAGCTCATAAATATCAAGGCCTAGTAAGTTGACACTGTATTACAAATTGCCTCTTCAGAGCAGAAGAGGACAAGAACTCTAGTGCCAACTAATGGAAGAAACAACCCTAAAAGTAAACATTGACCTTATAGCGAGCCTTGTCCCTGACTAAGGCTAGGTTCACATTGCGTTAGTGGCAGTCCACTAATGGAATCTGTTACATAGCGCCACTAACGCAATGTAACGGACCCGTTAGCGCACCCATTGACCGCAATGTATCTAACGCATCGCTAACGTAAGCCATTTTTGGCATGCGTTAGCGATGTCCCGTTATTTTCTGACGGACCTCGAACGCTGCTTGCAGCGTTTTTGGGTCCGTTCTCACTGGCGCAGATCGGGCATCTGCGCTAGCGGGATGGCTAAACGCAATCCCTTTCTGGACATTGCGTTAGCGCATTCTGTTAGCGTATGCGCTAAACGGATTGCACTAATGCAATGTGAACCTAGCCTTAGAATAAAAGCCAAACCAGATTCTCAATTTACTGACACGTGTTTAAGGGATGTAGCCCCTCCTCAATGCAGACCATGAAATCTGATTTGGCTGTAAGAGAGGCCTCTAAATGGGTTCTAAGGAGAGTGACATGATCGGCATGCCAGTTTAAGGAGACTTATTGGCTGCGCAATGCTTGGCAATGCTTTGCACTGAGGAGGGGCAACACCCTGAAGCGTGTGTCTTTTAGGATTGTTGCTTCCAATAGTTGGCACTAGAGTTCAAGGCCTCTTCCTCTCTGAAGAGATAGTTTGCACATTTAATTTCCCATGGCCTATAAGTCTCCTTACGTTGGCATGTCACTCTCCAAAGAGAAACATTGCCCCTTAGACACAGCATTGAGTATGCTACACTGCTAAGCTTGTAATGCAAAAGAAAACAGTGATTACATGACACGTAGGGTAAGAAGACTGGTAATTAAGATATAGCTGGAATCAGGAACACTGGCAACACTTTATTCTGCCCTCATATAGGGCAACATAAATCTGTTGAGTTTAGAGCTTCCTTTTAGATTTATTACTCTACCATATAGCACTAATGCTCTGGATAAGAATGACCGCACTTACTGGTATTTTTTTTTCTATTCTGTCCCATTTTATGATATAGCTAGAAGATATAGAAGGTATATTTAGTAAATAAAATATACGGTATCCTGTTTTACTTATTCCCTGCACATATCCACCGAGGTGAATTTCTATGTTAAATGATTAGAGTGACCTACTTTTGGCTCTGTCTCTCGAAACGTGGTTTTTTTTTTTCTTTCCTCTTTAAAGTCATTTTTTTTATATTATAAAAATTTCTGGGTATCTTGATACAGCTTTGACATAACATTTCCTCAGTACATAAAAATACTCAATGTCCTCTGGATAAAAAAATATGCAACAAAGCGCTTATAAATCTCTAATCCATCTCGTCTTGCTAATTCAAGCATGTCAAGAGTGAATTCTCCGAAATTACACTCTGAGAAAATTTCCATTTTAATACTTCCAGTGTTAAGAACCAGGAGGGACCTCGGAAAACACAATTGTCAATCTATACTTCACCGACAAGTGGATCACACTCCATAAAACTTCTAACAAACACAGGTTCATTGCTAATAGTTATTTTCTGACATTTAAAAAAATGCTGAAAAATTATGTAAAAAAAAGTATTGGAATTCTGCTGCAAAGGAAGCAATATGGATATCAGTAACGTAAAGTTGATTTGCAGAGCACTTCGACCATGGAAAAAAATGAAATGTGTGTGTTTGTGTATACATCAAGTATATATGCCCCCATTTTATTGCAATGTAATAGGAAATGATTGCAGGGGTTAGATACTTAGGACCCAGGCTCATCCTCAAAATAAAGCTAGAAGAGGCCTTGTAAACTCTCCTGAAATGTCTGTGTTAGACATCAAACTTAAGAGCTTCTTTTCTTAGAACTTTGAATTTTTCAGTTCCTCTGTTACTCCTCCTAGAAATACAATTAAATACTCTCAATTTACTCTTAATTTTCAGGGCTCTATAATTATTTCTCAAGGAATACATCTATTTACTAACACAGGCATAGCAGGAGAGCTGATAATTCCTCTTTAAGCAATCAGTATCCCCAGTGAAAATTTGACCACCATTATTCCACATGTGACTTCTGTTTTTTATTCTTATATCTTTTCTCAAATGAATTAAAGAAGCACTCCTCCTCCTCCTCCCATCAAAGTTTTTATCCTCTTAATATATTGCAATCATCATATTATATAGCACTGTGTACTTACAATTGCTCATTTTGCCTTTCTATCCAGCTAATACTTCTCTTTTCTATTAGGTCTATGACATCACGTGATTAAAAAAGTGACCAGCCGAATCATTCTAAGTTCTATATAGAAACAGAAGGTCAATTTTCCTGCATGAGTCATGGGTCACTGCAAAAGTTTCGGGCAGGGGGAGAAGGGAGACGCTGGGTCAGGAACTGAAGAGGGGAATGATAAATGCAAAGACTTCCTGTTTCTACATAAAGCAGAGAAAAGAGTAGAATTAACTGGGTAGAAAGGCAAAATGAGCAATTGTGAGACCACAGTGCTATATAAAATGATAATTGCAATATGTTAAGAGGATAAAAACTTTGATGTGAGTGCTTCTTTAAGTAGGCACAGATTGTACTGCTTCCTTGTCTCCCTCTATGCATGATATAGTCATAAATAGCATTGCCTCCCCGCTTCTCCCTGTAAATGATGTAGATACTGATCTTCCTTGTTTTTTCCATTCATTGATAAAGGCGCAGTCAATGCTGCCTCCCAATCTTCCTTTTAAATAATGTAGGCACAGATAGTGCTGGCTCCCTGTCTTTCCTTTAAATGATACAGGCACAGATAACACTCCCTTAACAAATGTCCTTTAAATAATATAGACCCAAATATTACTGTCTATATATCTTCCTTGCAAATCATGTAGGCAACTATAGTACTATCTCCTAGCCTTTTCTATAAATGACTTTGCCCCAGGAAGTGTTGCCATCTGTATTTCCTATAAGTGATATAGGCACAGATAGCACTGCCTCCTCGTTTCTTCTCTAAATAACATCGGCACAGATAGTACTGTGTCTCTATCTCTCTCTACTTTATAAATAATGTAGGCACATATAATACTGCCTCCCTGTCTTTATTGTAAATAATATAGGCACAGAAAACCCTCCCTTAATGTGTTTCCTTTAAATGACATAGGCCCAAATATTACTAGTAAATTATGTAGGCACAGATAGTACTGTCTCACAGTCTTTTGTACAAATGATGTATGCCCAGAAAATGTACACATATTAGTTGGCTGTTTTTTGACTTAGTATTTATTGTGAATATTACTATACGTGTATTTTGTATTTCTTTATCTTTATTTTGCATTTCTTAAAGTTTGCAATGCATTTGTAAGATTCCGTAAATTTTTGCCATAAATTTTCAGATCAGATTTTCGTTATGAAGTTACAAATTCCTTAGGAACTAAGGAGATTGAGTTGTTTTCTTAGAAGCTGCAATAGTTTCTCTTGGCGCAGTAGTTAATGGGCCTTGCCATGTTTTATATATATATAGGCTTGATCACATCTTAGGAATTCTTGGCGATATACAGATAGTACGGCGCACACACGGCGCTGGGTGCCGACTCTGCTCCATTTTCACAGCATGAAGACTGAATAACAGCTGTTTGCACCTCTGACTTTGAAAGGCTTGCTAAACTTTACTAGTTAAGATATCACTAATTATTTTTTCTCATTAATAGCTTGTTGCCATGGGGACAAAGTTATTATTGTTAATGTATTCGTTCTGTTAACGGTCCCCTAGACTTCAATTGAGTCTTACTGATTTTGGTCCTTGGAGGTTTTTTTGTATCTCAGATCAGTTAATTGTGTATATGGTAATTTACAGTAGAATTATTCCGACATCAGAACGTGGGGGAGATCGGAATATAATATAGATATCAAAAAGGCAGAGAACGGAAAGATTCCTGGACATGAGAACCTCTAAATGGAGCCGAGAGGTGGGAGTCATAGCTCCATTCGAAGAGTACATACAGCAGGTCATGGTCCATTAAAAAGTCATTAGATTTGCTTTATCACAATGAATGTATGACAAATTTTGGCTTGGGTTTTTTTTTCATTTATCTAGGTATGTTATTTACATTTACCGGCTAATAGACATCAAGGTTCCTCTTGGGACTTAGAAGAACATGTAGATGTTTCTTCTTAAAGGAATAGCTGCTCTCATCTCAAGAATAGGACATCACTTTAAGATTGGTGGCACTTGAATGTCCCATAATATTTAAAGGGTTGTCAGTTATTTTTTTTTTAAAGTAGCTTAAAAGGGTTGTCCATTGTCCGGTCAAGCCATATGTTTCCCACTTTTAAAATAGCAATGTTTATGCTTACCTCTGCTGCTGGCGCTATTCCAGTGGTGTCAGCACTGTCTCTCCCAGCCATCACGCAAACCCTGCAGCCAATCAGTGGTTGCTTCTCTTTCCCAGCATTTTGACAAATCTCTTACATTGGGAGGTAGTGAGCGCTGCTGCTCTCTCGCTTACTCTGGATGTATGAGTTACGTCCAAAGGGAAGACTTTGTCTCGAATTTCCTGAATGTTGTAGGCCTTCGGAAATTTGAATGATTAACATTTTGATTTGTGAGGGTCACGCACCAAAAATATGCCGGGTACCATTTTGCGCACTGCTGAAGATTCGGTGAGTGAGATAATGATTAGGGATGAGCAATGATGCTCGGAAATTTAGTTTTCATCGCATCAGATGAATGATTTACAGCTATTAGCCAGGCTGAGTACATGTGGGGGTTGCCTGGTTGCTAGGGAATCCCCACGTGTAATCAAACTGGCTAATAGGTGTAAATGATTCAGCTGCTGTGAAGAAAACTAAATCTCCGAGCAGTCATAAATATTTGGAGGTCACCTGAGGGTGCTCGGGAAAACCCGAGCAAAGAGTATACTTGCTCATCACTACTAATGATATCAAGCGGAAGCACTGGCTTCCCTATAATGCCCTACACCTACAATCATGGCCAAAAGTATTGACACCCCTGCAATTCTGTCAGATAATACTCATTTTCTTCCTAAAAATGATTGCAAACACAAATTCTTTGTTATTATTATCTTCATTTAATTTGTTTTAAATGAAAAAACACAAAAAGAATTGTCCTAAAGCCAAATTGGATATAATTCCACACCAAACATAAAAAAGTATTGGCACTGTTCGGAAAATCCTGTGATGCTTCTCTAATTTGTGTAACTAACAGCACCTGTAACTTACCTGTGGCACCTAACAGGTGTTGGCAATAACTAAAATCACACTTGCAGCCAGTTGACATGGATTAAAGTTGACTCAACCTCTGTCCTGTGTCCTGTGTACCACATTGAGCATGGAGAAAAGAAAGAAGACCAAAGAACTGTCTGAGGACTTGAGAAACCAAATTGTGAGGAAGCATGAGCAATCTCAAGGCTGCAAGTCCATCTCCAAAGACCTGAATGTTCCTGTGTCTACCGTGCGCAGTGTCATCAGGAAGTTTAAAGACAATGGCACTGTGGCTAACCTCCCTAGATGTGGGCGGAAAAGAAAAATTGACAAGAGATTTCAACGCAAGATTGTGCGGATGTTGGATAAAGACTCTCGACTAACATCCAAACAAGTTCAAGCTGCCCTGCAGTCCGAGGGTACATCAGTGTCAACCCGTACTATCCGTCGGCGTCTGAATGAAAAGGGAATGTATGGTAGGAGACCCAGGAAAACCCCACTTCTTACCCCGAGACATAAAAAAGCCAGGCTGGAGTTTGCCAAAGCTTACCTGAAAAATCCTAAAACATTTTGGAAGAATGTTCTCTGGTCAGATGAGACAAAAGTAGAGCTTTTTGGGCAAAGGCATCAACATAGAGTTTACAGGAGAGGCATTCAAAGAAAACAACACGATCCCTACAGTCAAACACGGCGGAGGTTCCCTGATGTTTTGTGGTTGCTTTGCTGCCTCTGGCACTGGACTGCTTGACCGTGTGCATGGCATTATGAAGTCTGAAGACTACCAACAAATTTTGCAGCATAATGTATCAGTGTGAGAAAGCTGGGTCTCCCTCCGAGGTCATGGGTCTTCCAGCATAACAATGACCCAAAACACACTTCAAAAAGCACTAGAAAATGGTTTGAGAGAAAGCACTGGAGACTTCTAAGGTGGCCAGCAATGAGTCCAGACCTGAATCCCATAGAACACCTGTGGAGACATCTAAAAATGGCAATTTGGAGAAGGCACCCTTCAAATATCAAGGACCTGGAGCAGTTTGCCAAAGAAGAATGGTCTAAAATTCCAGCAGAGCATTGTAAGAAACTCATTGATGGTTACCGAAAGTGGTTGGTCGCAGCTATTTTGGCTAAAGGTTGTGCAACCGAGTATTAGGCTGAGGGTGCTAATACTTTTGTCTGGCCCATTTTTGGAGTTTTGTTTGAAATGTTCAATGTTTTGCTTTTTGCTTCATTCTCTTTTGTGTTTTTTCATTTAAGACAAATTAAATGAAGATATTAATACCAAAGAATTTGTGTTTGCAATCATTTTCAGGAAGAAAATGAGTATTATCTGAATGAAAGGGGTGTCAATACTTTTGGCCATGACTGTATCAGATCACATTGCCTAGCAGAGGTGGTACTATGACGGCCAGTATAAAGGATGAGGGCTGGCCAAGAAACACCATTTTACACTTGCACAATCTAGAATTGCGAGGTCAGAACACACAGCTCATTTCGTATAGGGAGAGAAAAGACCTATCCTGATTGCGGTGTACTAGTGAAGTACTAAGACATTTAAAAATGGAAGTGTTATCATAGAATTATAGAATGTTAGAGTTGGAAGGGACCTCCAAGGTCATCCTGTCCAACGCCCTGCTCAATGCAGGATTTACTAAACCATCTCAGACAGATGTTTGCCCAGCCTCTGTTTGAAGACATCCATTGAAGGAGAACGCACCACCTCTCGTGTCAGCCTGTTACACTCATTGATCACCCTCACTTTTTGTTAGGCTCAGTCTGTGAAAAATAATCCAAAGAGTCAAGCTATAGGGAGGTGCCGGACCTGAAGAGTCAGTGTGACTGTGAATTAATCTGTCATTTACTACAATACGAACAGCACCTTAATAAGAGCATTTTATTTTCTGCCTACACACTGAAAACAAGATGGGAAGTTTGATACTGTGCCCTAACTTTTCTACTAAACCAAAATCCTGAAACCAAGGCTTGTGTGTGACAGAAAGTGTGCTTCCTGCATTGTGATTATAGGCAAGCCATATATTTAATTTTTTTCTAAGACAAAAGAGAAATCTCCATAATCCAGAAATGTATTCAAAACTGTCTATGTGATAAAAATATATTGTTTGCAAACTTTCTTGTAATATTAGACCACTACATGCCACCAGTTACCATCTGTTTTCCGCTAGCCATATAGATTGAAATCATTTGGACATTAGTAGTGCGGTAGCTGCATTGGGGGCTCAACAGGGATTCAACATGGTCCTAGGAGTACTGAACATGTATTTTCCCGGCTATCGGAGGCTTTGTAGTATTGAGATTCATGGTAAATATACAGTATTCTCTGCAAATCTAATTTTTGGCCAAAATTGGGCAAACTGGAGAATTCGAGTTTCAAATGATCCACTCATCTCTCCAAGGAGATACAATAAATCAGTGGCCACTGGTGAATGTTGAATCAAGAGTATATGGAAACTAAACCAACCTTATTGATCATATGTGATATCTGACAATACATATAAGCACTATGTCAAGGACAGCCTTGTTAGTAAATGGTGACTTATTTCTGATCCTGACCATTTCACTGTCCCCGAGGAGCATTACTCCATACAGTCACTTCTGCCATCACTTTAGGCCCTAAACAATTATATTTAACAATTAAAAATCAAGATATTAATGTTTATTATTTTCATCCCAAACTTTCCACTTTCCAATATGATATTACATGTTATACTTACTATTAACTCAGATATTTTCATAGCCAGGAGATTTTATTGATTTGTTTTAAGACTCGATGTAGCTGTTGCTGGTTGTTATAACATTTCAGGGTCATGAGGTTTGGACAGATCCTGATTATCCTTACTATAATTGTAGAAACAAGTCTTCGTACAGCCTCGGGTATAGGTTACTGCGTTAGGATCCCAGCCTTGGAGGTACACGTTGCCCTATTTCTTGCACATAATCACAATTTTTGTGTGGAAGATAATTTTCTCAATATTTTTCAGATTTTTTTTTATTGAAATCTTGTATTAATTTTAAAGTTTTAAGGTTGTTATAAAAATACATTTTTTATTAAAGGGAATCTGTCAACAGTTTTTGCTACCCCATCTGAGAGTAGCATGATATAGGGGCAGAGACCCTCATTACAGCGATGTATTGATTTCTTTGCTGGTTGTTGGAAGTGTTGATTAAAAAATGATTTCTCTGCTGCAGATCTAGCAGATCTCAGAATACTGAGCTCTGAATAACCCCACCCACGTCACTGATTGGCAGCTTTCTGTGTAGACTGTGCATTAACAGAACTCTACCAATCAGTGGGGGGCGGGGTTTCCGGAATCATTGTGTCACGCCGTTTATGACGATAAAGGGGCAGGACGGCATACTGAGACCCACACCTGTCCCTGACACTAAAAAGGGGCCCTGGCTTTCCCTTATCTCAGGGGTACCTATAGTGGTTAGGAGGCCTGAGCCGCCAGGGTATCCCTGTTTCCTGTGCAGGCCCTATCAGTGGCCCCCTCTCCCCATTAGGGAGGAGGACTGCACCAGTGTATAAATATGACAAGTAAACAGGCTATGCAGACAAGGTAAATAAAATCTCAAACTCACCAAATGCTCACACAGCCACAGAGGAAACAAAGAAAAGGGAAAAGGGGGGAAAAAACTAGGAAGGAAAACAGGTTTAACGTGCAACCAAAACAGCAGACTTCAATCTCTGTAAATAAACCTCCAAGCTCCAAACACCACGCTCCTTCCCACTCCAAGCCAGGCAGCAGAACTAATCACTGACAACAGTTGTAGTCAAAGCTGAGTCTATATAGGAGCGGAGATTACAAAAACCAAATTAGCTGAGAGACCAAGCTCTCAGCAACTTCAGCAACTAGGTTTAACTCCTGCCCTGCTGGCACAAGGCAGCCAGGTCAGAATTCAGGAGAAGCACTTCTATTCATCGTGTGTGAACGAGGCCCAGAGCGCTGCGGTTCTCTGGAACCTCTCTGTCGCGGGAGCCCCGTGACACATTGTCTCTGTTTCTACCTTTTGCTGCTCTCAGATTGTGTAGCAAAAAACAGATTTTCTTTAACTACATGATAGCTTGTACCCTTTGAAACCAAGCAGTTATAATAAGCTTACATGGTGATATGTTAATAACAGCAGTGACATCTGCAGGCAGTAGAAAGGTACAACACTCCATGAAAAATGTACAAGTGTGCATAACTTTGAGATCTTCCTCATGCTTGCCATGGTAGAATTTACCAGTTGCTATTGTGCATCTCTCTCTTTCTCTCATAGTCATATGTGTAATATTAATTTACATGACCACTACCATCTTAATAAACTTAATAAACTTAAGCTAATGGCAATACAATGGTTAAAATTACACAGAATATTATTTATCCAAAATTACATATTTTAACCACAAATTCACTCAAACTTCCTGTCCCTCTGTCGCTTGACAAGTTTAATCTGTCCCTAAAAGGGCAGTTTTTTTTATCTTTATGGTTCTGCTTTCCTGTCAAACTGCATACAGCAGGGTGGCTCAGTGATTATCACTGTATGATGGCTTAGTGGTTAGCACTATATGTTGGCTCAGTGGTTAGCACTGTATGGCGGCTCAGTGGTTAGCACTGTATGGTGGCTGGGTGGTTAGCACTGTATGGTGGCTCAGTGATTAGCACTGTATGGTGGGTCAATGGTTAGCACTGTATGGTGGCTCAGTGGTTAGCACTGTATGGTGGGTCAGTGGTTAGCACTGTATGGTGGCTCAGTGGTTAGCACTGTATGGTGGCTCAGTGGTTAGCACTGTATGGTGGCTCAGTGGTTAGCACTGTATGGTGGCTTAGTGGTTAGCGCTGTATGGTGGCTCAGTGGTTAGTGCTGTATGGTGGCTCAGTGGTTAGCACTGTACGGTGGCTCAGTGGTTAGCGCTGTATGGTGGCTCAGTGGTTAGCACTGTATGGTGGCTCAGTGGTTAGCACTGTATGGTGGCTCAGTGGTTAGCACTGTATGGTGGCTCAGTGGTTAGCACTGTATGGTGGCTCAGTGGTTAGCGCTGTATGGTGCTCAGTGGTTAGCACTGTATGGTGGCTCAGTGGTTAGCACTGTATGGTGGCTCAGTGGTTAGCACTGTATGGTGGCTCAGTGGTTAGCACTGTATGGTGGCTCAGTGGTTAGCACTGTGTGGTGGCTCAGTGGTTAGCACTGTATGGTGCTCAGTGGTTAGCACTGTATGGTGGCTCAGTGGTTAGCGCTGTATGGTGGCTCAGTGGTTAGCACTGTATGGTGGCTCAGTGGTTAGCACTGTATGGTGGCTCAGTGGTTAGCACTGTATGGTGCTCAGTGGTTAGCACTGTATGCTGGCTCAGTGGTTAGCACTGTATGGTGGCTCAGTGGTTAGCACTGTATGGTGGCTCAGTGGTTAGCACTGTATGGTGGCTCAGTGGTTAGCACTGTATGGTGGCTCAGTGGTTAGCACTGTATGGTGGCTCAGTGGTTAGCGCTGTATGGTGGCTCAGTGGTTAGCACTGTACGGTGGCTCAGTGGTTAGCATTATTGCTTTACAGCACTGAAGTCCTAGGTTAAAATCCCACCAAGGACAATATCTACAAAGAGTTTGTATATTCTCCCTGTATTTGCAGGGGTTTACTCCTACACTCCAAAGACATTCTTAAAGGGAATTTTGACTGTGAGCCCCAACGGGGACAGCGATGATAATGTCTGTAAATGCAGAATATGATGGTGCTATAGAAGCAAGCATGATAAATAATAATAACAGTGGCTTAAAAGGGAGGTGGGAATTCAGTATGGGGCAGGCAAGTCACTAGACAACGGTGGGAAATAAGGAAAAGGAGGCATTCTAGCACCGGTAGTGCTGGCAGAATACTAATGAAAATGAATGTCAAGTTAAAACAGTTGAGAATTGAGACAGTTTCTGGTATCTGCATAATAAGCAGTTTAAATATGTAGGAACTGTTAGCTGCAAGATCAAGTTTTTACCTTGGCTTTGGGTAGGGAGGTATATAAGGTATATCATTCAATGATGAACGAAGGAGTTATCTGAGCATGCTCGGGTGCTAACCGAGTGTCTTCGGCGTGTTTGAATAATATGTTCAAGTCCCTGCGGCTGCATATCTCATGGCTGTTAGACAGCTGCATCATGGCTGTTAGACAGCTGCATGTGTTGCAGCTGTCTAACAGCCATGAGATTTCTTATTTGTTAGACAATCCCTGGATGTGTTTCAGCTGTCGAACAGCCACAAGACATGCAGCCGCGGGGACTTGAATATATTATTCGAGCACTCTGAAGACACTCGGTTAGCACAGGAGCATGCTGAGATAACACTTTATCGGAGCAAATTCGCTCATCACTAATATCCATACATCAATTGACGTATCGAGAAAAGTGAGCATTATACCGAGGTTGAGTTGGATATATAGTCTCTTTTTCCATTAAGGGCTTTGGTATTTTTTCTACATCGTATTGTTATGAAAGGCATAATAAGAATGTAAAGCGAGTTTATATAATATGAATGCGGTCAAGAACAAGCCTTCGTTTAATTCCACAGATGCACTCACAGTCTGACCTACTGTACTGGATATAACAGCCAAAGGTTAATGTAAGCACTGGCCGTCCTTATTAGAGGTCATTCTGCTTTCGGAGCTTCATCATGCAACTTAAATTCATACTTTAATGGCATTTTAAGTTTTTGCTGTATTTTTTTTTTTCATTGAAGAACATAATATGGAACCTGTTTATCGAAGCAGATGAGAGATGGCGAGGAAACTTGGAACCAAGCTGACTCTGTCAATGGAATTAAATGTTACTTTTATTAAATCATCTTCAGTTAAGCCAGGGTTTTAGCGGATAAGGAGGGTAACAGATGCACAGAAAGACGATGTGCGCACTCAGATGTTATTGCCTAATGAAAAACATGAACCCTAGCGTCAACATGATGGACTAGGAGATGGAGACAGTGGCAAACAGAAAAGGTTAGGTGCAGCGCTGATGGAAAATAGACATTAGCAAATCTTGTTTGGATCACTTGAAATGTTAGCTGATAGACTGCAACATGTCTCGATAGAAATTCTTTTTTTTTCAGGTCTGATATTGGAAGCTAACTAACTGAAAGATCTACTCCCGTTTCGTAACATGCCCATGCATATCAGATGTAAGGTGGCAACCTGCTGATTTGCTTCTATGTATGGAACGTGGCCAAAAAGAAGTCGAAGAAAATAGGGATCAGGCATGTTGGTTTTCAATATGCTCGATCCTTTTTACCCTTAGAAATTTAAGTATATGCAGGACTATTTGTAGAAGTTTGGAGGAATAACTGTTCGATTAATTAACCTGCATCCAAAGTCTAACATACGCACCCGACAGGTTCAAGAAAATGCCTGGGGCACTCTGGAATCCTACAATTGCTCATTTTACCTTTCTACCCAGTTAATGTTTCTCTTTTCCATTAGGTCTATAGCATCCTGTGATTAAAAACTGACTAGCTGAATCCTTCTAAGCTCTATGTTGAAACAGGAAGTCTCTTTTCCCTGTATGAGTCATGAGTTGCTGCAAAAGTCCCTGGTAGGGGGGTAAAAGGAGCAGCTGGGTCAGAAGTTGAAGAGGGGGAAGACAAAAGAAGGGACAAGAGGCATCCTGTTTCTACATAGACCTTATAAGGATTCAGCTGGTCAGTTTTTAATCAAGTGATATCATAGACCAAATGGAAAAGAGAATTAACTCGGTAGAAAGGCAAAATGAGCAATTGTAACACAGTGCCATATAATATGATGACTGCAATATATTAAGTAAATAAAACTTTGATGGGAGTCCTCATTTAAGTCCTGTGTAACTTTTCTTGCAAAGGACACTATTGTGTTATCTCAGGTAATGATGCCATATACTATTCATTAGTTTTCAGCCTCTACTTATAATTTGTCTGTACTGTGTAAGATGGCCGTAGGACACATAGTAGATAGTAGATAAACCTGGAGAAATGATTGGAGATACATATGTGAGTAAAAGGGGTTAATCGGCCATGGCAGGTTGATTATGTGCATCTGAAGAGTTTGGAGAGACGGCTGATCATCATATCTTCACCCCTGGGTGTGGTTCACTTTGTAAAATAAGACCTGTTTGTGTCACACCATGTCTGTGTGTTTGGAGGTGCGCAGATCTCCTGGACTGAGTGCCTTTGCTAAAGGTCTTAGAAGCTGGACTCTAAGCCAGTTGGGCTAACCAGCATTATTGTATTGACTTGTCGCTTTATGTTTCAATTTCTGCCGGGCAAAGGCTGTATTTAAGTTTTACTGTGATGTGATTTATGAGGACTGAGATAAACCAGACAGACTTTAAATAGAAATGGTTCCTGTGATACCCCAGATAACTCCCAAGTGAGTAGTATTGTTACAACTGGACATTAAGCTCTTAATGTGCTGTATAGGAGGCAAACAGTCTAAGGGCAGTCTCACACGTCCAGATATTTCCGGTACCGGAAAAATCAGTACCGGAATTATCTGTGTCCGTGTGCCGGTGCGTTTCTGTGGCACATCAGTGTGGCACACGTACTTCACACGTGTGCCGCCCGTGTGCCCACTGGGTACCACACGCACCGTGCCGGAGACAGCACTAAAGTTTAGCGCTGTCCCCGGCATCGTGCTGAAGCCCCATTCATATCTTCCCTGCAGCAGCGTTTGCTGTAGAGAAGATATGAATATTAGTGTGTAAAATCAATATCGTGGGGCCGCTCATTTACAGTAATGAATATGCGGCTCCACCCCTTTGGGAGGTGGAGCCGCATATTCATGATTGTAATCGGCGGCCCCACATGATCGCTCATACAGTACCAGGTGCTGCCAGGACAGGACTCTGCGAGGGATCCGGAAGCTAGGTGAGTATTTTAATCACAGCGTGGGGAGCGCACAGGGGGTGGGAGGGAGTTGGGGACCTGGATATTGATTTTACACACTAATATTCATATCTTCTCTACAGCAAATGCTGCTGCAGGGAAGATATGAATGGGGCTTCAGCACCAGTGGGGGGGACAGCGCTTAATGTAGCACTGTCTCCTGCACGGCACACGGACTGCACAAGGACAACGTCCGTGTGCGGTACGTGTTTTACACAGACCCATTGACTTTAATGGGCCCGTGTAATCCGTGCGCTCCCACGAACACTGACATGTCTCCGTGTTTGGCACACGGAGACACGGTCCGCAAAAAATCAATGACATCTGAAAAGATGCATATATTTTAATGTGTCTACGTGTGTCAGTGGCTCCGGTACGTGAGGAAACTGTCACCTCACGTGCCAGAGCCACTGACATGTGAAACCGGCCTAAGGGCTTATTCACATGTTCGATCTTTGCGTGCGGGTGATATCTGTGGTTTTCACGAATAGCACTCGTTCATGTGCTATTTTATGGGGCTATGTCCATGATATTTCGCGAGCTGTTCTGACCACGGAAAATCACAGAGACATGTCCATTTTTTATCCAAGGGTTGGATCAAAACTGACAATGCAAGTTTATGGGTTCATGAAAAAATACAGAGTGCACTCAGATGACATTCAAATGCATTCCTATTTTCATGGACTGTCAGAATGGAGAAGGTAGGAAATATTTTTTTCTATTCTCCATGTATGAGATAAACTGATGACACTAGGACCAAACTCTGATCAAACTCCGATCAAAGTGTGATCCCAAAATTTCGGTACGTGAAAAAATGGGGACATGTGAATGAGCCATAAGAGTGAGCCTGCCAACAAATAAAATCAATAAGGTGGAGAAAATCAGCTTATGCTCTGATCAAACTCTGGCGAGTTGAGGCTCCGTTCTCAATTCCATGTAGGTCTCAACACTGGAGGCCATATCTATCAGACATTTATGGATCTTATAATTTTGCCTAATTATAATTATCGCCTGCTGTATCCTCACCCATCCCTTGTAGATTGTGAGCCTTCGCGGGCAGGGTCCTCTCTCCTCCTGTACCAGTTATGACTTGTATTGTTTAACATTATTGTACTTGTTTTTATTATGTATACCCCTCCTCACATGTAAAGCGCAATGGAATAAATGGCGCTATAACAATAAATAATAATAATAATAATTGTCTAAGATTGCGCAAACCCTTTAAGCTATTTTTTGGGAGGGTAGCAGAGGTTGAGGAAGATGTAAATACTCTTCCAAAGAGTAAAATATTACATTTTTCTACATGCAAAATAATATAATTTCTCATGTATACAACTCAGGAGCTCGGAAATGAAACAAGCAATGAGAATAAATTTATATCTCCCCAGTTTGGTCTGCAGCAATAAAAATCAAGACATCTTTGCATTATTATTTAAACATTTGGGAGATGGAACGAGGATGAGGAACCTGGCGCACTATATATTAAGAATTCATTGCAACTTTTATGATGCTATGTTTCTCTAAATTCATTCTAAGTCCCTAACAATGCTGAACAAGGACAAATATTCTATAATAGTCTCTTATCACGTATATAAATAGTTTCCGGAACGGTGGGATCAAACAATCGCAGGCGCCAAAAAGAAACCGATCTGTCTGGTTGACAAGTTAATGGTCCGTACCGTCTAATAATCATCAAAATCTGTTATAATAGGCTTAAACAAAGATAAAAATAAAGCTATCAGAACGATTTAGTAACGCAACAGGTTAGCAAACCACAAAGGGAAATGTGGGAAGCTGTCCAAACAGTCTAGATGATGCCATAATATCAGAGCCAACATTCGAGAGTTTTTTTTTTGTATATCCAGAACATCTTGTGCTTGAGGCACTTTTCTCTGTCACTTTTTTACGCTTTTCCTTGACACATGCTATGTAGTCAAAATTCACATGTCTTTAGACTGTGCTGACATTCAGCTAAGTGTCTCGCACTAGGAGACTCCTTATGTTCTCTATTGAAGAGAATTGTTTCCAAAGCTATGCAGATGGCTGATCTATGTTCACATACTGATGACTCCAAGATGATAATTTCATCTTCTCCTGAGGTCCCTAATCTATAAATAAGGGATCCATTATTTTTTCTACCTAATAAAGGCAGACAGACAGATAGAAAGATAGATAGATAGATAGATAGATAGATAGTCACAAAAAATGGAAGTAGCACTTCAAAACTGGTGCCAATTATAAGACTTTGACCCCTTTCCAACATTGGGCGTAATAGTACGCCTACGTCAGAATCCCTCCCTTTGATGTGGGCTCCGGCGCTGAGCCCACATCTTTCCCGGCACATGTCAGCTGTTTTGAAAAGCTGACATGTGCCTCAAACAGCTACAGATGGAATCATGATCCACCCACTGCTGTTAAATAGTTAACTGCTTCTGTCAATCAGTAAGTGTACCAGAAATCCCACCCATTGGTGACCCTGTCAAGGGATCACGGATCACCGATGGGTCGGCGCTCATAGCAAGTGAGCATTTCAAATTTCAATTTCAAATACATATTTCCCACTGCAACATGCAAATATATTTATATAATTTACACAATGTGATTTTCCGGATTTTATTTTTTATATTCTATTTCTCAATGTTAAAATTAACCTACCCTTAAAATTATAGACTGTTCATGTCTTTGTCAGTGGGCAAAATTTACAAAATCAGCAAGGGATCAAATACTTATTTCCCCCACTGTAGATAGAGTTCCATGAAAAATAGGCACTACTCCAATATTCCAGTAGCAAAAATGCAGCAGAGCTATTCGGGGGAATTATTACTGTGTTAGCAGGTGCAATATATGCCTTTATACAACCGATTTTACACCACTGCCAGGACATGACCATGGGACACAACTAAACTATTTTTAGAGAATGATATGCTCCTATATATTAGAATCCATAACTAGCTGTGCCCTATTAAACGCTGATAGCCAATGCAGACATTCAATAACAGATTTCTGGAGAAATGTCAGGGAATTTTAATTATGAACCCCCTACAAGCCAATTATTAAATTACACATGTAGAGTGAGTGATTGGTCACGCAACACACATACAGCATATTCCCGGCCGGTAGGATCCTCCATCATACTGCCAAGTATTGACTTTTCTGTTAATCCGCTTAGACTCTTCTTATTACAAATGCAGTTTCCAAGCCCGGTGTCATGAGTTTCTACTATACCTTTAAATAGACAACTAAGCGCTCGGGTAGAAAATCCATCAAACATCTAATAAATAAAGCACGTTTGATTCCATTGTGGCAAATTCACATCTAGTCGCTCAGTCTCGCTAGGGTGAGCTAGGCAAATTGAATTTTGCAAATTAATTTGATCAAATTTGCTCCATCAAGTGACTGAGCTAGTTGCTGTGAAATTTTTCAGAATTGGGGACATTCATGTCTTAAGAAAGGTTGTTGAAATGAATTTGCATCAAGAAAACTAATATGATTTGAGAAGAAAAAAAAAGTAATAAATGATGGTTTTTCACAGGTTTCTGTGCAGGAAGAAAGCGCTTTTTTTAATGCAAATTATTAATGGCTAGAAATAGACCTGGTGATTGTCAAAACTCGAAGCTCCTGGACCCTGATACACAATGTGTGCCTGTCGCCCCAATCTCCCTGTTGTAGCACGGCCTAGTAATGTTTCCTTCTTATACTGCCGCGAAGCATTCTGGTCTCGAAGGGCCAAAATGCAACTGCAACCATTGCATCCATTCCTGGTGATATTCCCTGCTAAGTAAAAAGTGTTTTATGTCACTGCTTTGCCTTATTACAAAAAACATAACTTTAATGGGATTGAAAGTGACCTTGTAACTGTTGCAAAAAACAAAATCTGACTTTGCGTTAACTTCACTTGCAATGTGCACCCTTAGGGCTTGTGCATATGGCCGTATTTTCTGTCCAAGTGCGATCCGACAAAACATTGGACCAATGTTATTCTATGGCGCCATGCATACTTTCGATTTTTTCACAGCATACACTAATTGCTTCCAATATTGGGATTGCACTCGGCCATATAAGTCAATGAGTCCATGGAAAATATCAGACTGCACTTGGATGACATTTGCGATCGGTCCCATTTCAATGGACTGACAGAATGAAGAAAAGCGAGACTTTTTTTCCCCATCTTCTCCAAATCTGAAACAATTGGATAACATTGTGATCACGCTCTGATTAAACGATCTGAGTGTGATTTGCCCGATTCTCTTGGATGAGAGAATCTACGACCCTTCTGGGGAAAAATGAATGTTAGATCAAATTAGACCCATTTTACAAAAACTTGCCTGCAAACAAATGTTTTTGGAATCTGTAATCATCCGAACCCAGATTACAAATTCTACTATTCTAGTAAATTCTTGAGGAAAGCAATGATTTATTTTGCTTAGATTAAAAATAAGGCTGAACTGAAAATAATCATGAGTATATGAGTATACTTGTCAACTTCCAAGGTTGGCCACTTGGGAGGAGACTGATAACATTTTCTCTATAGCCATGCTGTCTATTTCAAACAATGCCTGACACCTCTTTATTGCTCATCGCAAGCCTTTCCCTTTACCCTGAATATATATTTGGACACTAGAAATCCATTCAATGGATGCATTTTGGCATAATCCAAAACGTAAAATAAAGTTTTGGGAACCACTGGAACTAAGCTTCTGTAGCACCTTTTGAATTTGTAAAATCTTGCAAACTCTGGAGGTCTTCTTATTTTATGGAAACCTCATTGATGTTTCATAATAACTAAATTTGTTACAAACTTTTCAAAAATAATATTTTAGGATTCAATTTGCATGAATCCTGCAAAATGACAACCAGATGACTGCCATTTTGCTGAATTCTTTTTAGGAATGGAAAGTGGATAAATACCAAAAACCCTTTATGTTCACCATTTCTAACTTAGTAATGCACCACCTCCACTGTTTCGGTCTGTGCATCTTCCTGGTCTTACATTTTGCCATTTAAGTATTGAGGCGATCAGCGTCCTGTCATTGGCTTCACGCGATCATGTTGAGTGGAGATGAACATGATGAGCTGCAATGGCAGAAGTGGTAAAGGCACCAGAAGAACAGGTGAGATAGACAATGTAAGAACAGGTTAAAAAAAGGCGAGAATAAAATTGCTTTTACATTTTTTTAATCCCTTCTTTCCCTTTACGGCAATTGGTGCAGTTTTCTATTCAGACCGAATTTATTTGGACATAATCAAATGTGCCATCGAAATACAAACAAATGTGTCTGAATTGAAATTTATGAGATTCCTTAAAGCAGTAATCCAATATTTTGTTTACTGATGGAGTGATGCCAATAATTAAGTTCCCTGCACCTACTATTATACCTACCAGCCACCGTCTTCTTCTTTTATCAGCGCTGCTCCAGTCGTCTTGTGGAGGTTGTGACCTGCCCCATCGCTTCAGTGTTTGTTGGACAATCCGGGAGTCACAATTCAATGTAAGTCTATGAGAGCCAGAACGAGGCCAGAAAAAGGCTTTAGGCTTTACATGAGACCTTGTGACTGTTACCTCTAACGTCTGGTCAGTCAGAATTGCGATCACAAGATGGTGGATCTGGACTGGAGTGACTCTGAGAAGAGATGAAGACAGTGGCTGATAAGTGTAATACTAAGGTCAGGGATCTTACATTAGTAGAACCACTCCAGTGCTGAAATTAAAAAAGAAACGCTGGAGTTGTGCTTAGTTCTCTAATCTTTATCCTTTCACCAGACTATACAGGCTACATTGTTCAAAGCAGGTAACCGTGGACATCTATAGGTCAACATAGGTGCTGTATGCACAAAATGGTAGGATAATGTTTAGCAAGTCTGTAGGCAAAGTTGCTTCATTTTTTTTATTTATATGCCAAAACATCAAAACAATATAAAAATGCATTAAAAGTAAACATTCCGTTTTTGGGTAGTGCTTACAAATCGAAAGAGTCGATTTTCCAAAATATGTGTTTCTATGAGCTTCATTTACCCTGCGTACGTTGACATAGGAGTCTCTCATTTCATTAAATATTGTATCTGATTCCTACAACTAACTTGTTTTTTTCTGAGTGTAGAAAATGTACTCCATGGAAAATGCATTTGTCTAATGTTTACATTAAACTTGTAAATCCTGTTCAAATTGTTTGTCTTAAGAATAAAAAAAATCCAGAAATGTCCTTGACTACAATGTGTTTCCTGCCCTATAATCCCCCTATATTCTCATTTTCTCAGTTTGTGTATATACATGGAGGGAGGTTGACCATACCCTTCCCGGCATCCCGCGCCGGTTCAGTGAGATGAGAAGCACGGCCTCCACTATGAGCCGTTATTTTATATTCCAAACCCAGTCAGCATTACGATAAAGATTGTCGCCTTCTTCCAGCTTTCACGCGGAGGCATCAAAGTTGTTGACAAACTGGCAGGAAGCTGCTCTGAGTATTGACTCGCTCATTATCATGCCGTTGACCTGGATTTATATAGAACGTGTAAATATTTACCGGCTCGGAACCGGTAAAATAATGGTAAGCCGGATTGCCAACCACTTAGAAATAGAGGCTTTTTAAGTCATCCTATGAACCGCGTCTTCCGACAAGAACGCCACAATGTGTCACCTTCATGTGATTTAATACCGAAAGCAAGAAGGGAACATTTTTTTGGCACAAGCTCGGAACAGATGTGAAGATGCAGATGCCGGAATGGTTAATTCTGTAAATAAGCGTTAGGTGACACGGGATGAAATTGGAAGGAAATAATTACATTTTCCAACATGCTTCTCCCAGCTTTCAGGGAAAAGAGGCAGAACCAGCAGTGTTGTCTCGCTGGGATTTCTGCTGATCCACGCAGGTCTCCTTAACTACTTTTTGGGTAACCATGGTTACTGCATATTGCATCTCATTCTTCTGCTCCAGTGTGGCTTAGCCTGTCAGCTCAAGCTAAATTGGGAAAGCAGGATGGAAATAGACAGAGATGGTTTATTCCTACGGCTTTTCTGATTAACCTCTTTGCGGCAACACAATCGTAATGAGTCGGTAGGTCTTGTGACAGAAGAGCAGTTACTACTTTGTAAACAGTCGATTCCGGCGGTTATTTAACGTGTTTTGCAAAAAATAATGGTTTTGATGCGAGCGACAACAAACACGGCAGAAGAACTTGTTTTTGAATACTCTTGGTGACAGCGAGCAAGATCCACAGCTAAGCCCAAAAATATACCTAAAGTCAAACATATCACACAATTTTTTTTTAAACGGGCAGTCTGCTTTATATTAGTATCTAACCATAAACTGATCATTCCACTGAATGGATGGATCATCAGCAATTAGCATTTATTTGTTAAGAGGTTTGCAGCCGGTGTTTAAATTCTCTACAGCACCCCAACAGGTGAAAGGTAGTATTACATATTCCACCTCTAGAAAATACTTATTTTTAGTATTTTTTTGCTGTGCTAATAGAAAAAATATTTTTCTTAAGTGGCTAAGAATACTCTAATTTGGTATTTGGATATGTGTTTTCTAAACCATACTGCCCATTTAAATGGGTGGTACATTACTTTGCAGCGGTGATTTAATGGGACATGTAAAATATATAAAAAAACATTCTAAGCTAATGGAATTGTGCCACTGTTCCATACAGTGCACCACTATAGGAGATGAGAGAATACTCAATTGGTCTCTGGACCAGTGTCCTGCTAAATTATTCAGTGTCCACTGAACGAGAGCCAAGAGAACCGCCTCCTACCTGTCAGCATCCTCAGGCCCTCATTTGATTGAGGCAACACCATATGTGCCTCACAATGCAATGATGACATTGTATTAGACTGTCTAATCAAAAGAAGAGTTGCGGATGCCGGAAGGTTGGAGGCAGTTTGCAAGGCTTCCATTCAGAAGCCACCAAATACCGACCTGGCCACCGGACCATGGACTTGTCAACTGATTTTGTCATGCCTTGTATCTTTTTTATCTCTAGCATGCTGAGCCCATTAACCCATTTAACCATTAGAAACTTAGATATCCTCGGTTTAATTTTGCAGTTTCGAACTAACAGTGGCCCATCAAAGTACCATATGACACCAAAGTGGTCAAGGTATCGGCATAATATTGGACTTATACTGCAAAATACCCTTATATGGGATTCCCTGCTGCAAAAAAAGTTTTAATATTCTTTAAGAGAAAATCAATAAAATTTACAAATATACAGTGCTTAAATTAAAGGGACTCTGTCAACAAAATGACTGTTTAAATCAAGCATAGGCTTTTGGCACACCCTTGGTTTAGCCATGCATTTTGGTGCACTTTCCCACCTACTTCTTTTCCATCTACCTACACAATTCTCTTTCTTGATTGACAGCTCTGGCTTTACAGAAATGGACGGAAAACAATTAGGTTGGAAGGCTTGCTGCACCGAGCACCTATGCTTGGTTTGATCAGTCACTTTGTGCTGCCAGACTCCCTTTAAGAATTCAGTTCTGATCTCAGAAGCTGTCCTGGGACCTGGTAACTCCACTTTCAGGTTTGTTTTAAAACTAAAGGAAACATTTCTTCCTGCCAAAGCAAATTACCATACAATTCCCTGTCCTTTTAGGAAAATTTAATTCAGTCTTTCCATTGGTGTAGGATGGATCAATGGCAATGATAACAGTGCAGGCCACACCAATAAAAAGCAGGAGAGGCGTAATTCAGACTTATCACAATGGTCACAATTTGTCTTGACAATCTGTTTGTTTAGCTCTTTTGTCCTGATCCGCTACTTTCTTGGAATTCTGACCTCAGACTGTTTCCTGACTCACCCCTCTGTCTATGACATATCCTATTGGCTTTTGACCTTGGACTTCTTGACTGCTCAGCCTCATGGCTCGTCCTTGAGTAATGACTATGGATTAGAAATATATAATAACATTCATTATGAGAGGTTGAAGATCACTTTAATCCAGTCTAGAAAAGTGGGCACTGTCCAAAATACCCTGAAAACGAAGAAACTCAGTCTCTAGGAGAATTGTGTATGAATTTTATTAAATGGACCATACCATCTATGTGTTTTTAAAAGTAAAATTCCAATAAGCCTCATTTGTCATGATTGGAGGCAGTTACTAAAGTAGACAAGCATTTATTCTTGAGCTGTTAACATAATGAAGCGGATTTTGGTTTTCTACCTTCTCTGGGCATCGTTGGTCATAATAGCTATATTTGCCACAGTGATTATTTAGACAGTGCACAGTTTGAGCTAAGTATTAGATAGGGGCAGGTAACTGAATCCTTTCATTTCAGGTCACACTGAGAGTACAGAGCTGTCTGACAGCCGCTGTGCTCTTTAATTCAAGGGTATGTAGAGCACAGCGGCTTCTGGACCACACTCTGTGCTTAAAACTGTACGCATGGCAATGTCCTTTTTTGAAAACTGCCTGCGCAGTCATTCATGTTATCTTGTCCCGTGCATTCTTATTGTGATACGAAGGCAGAATTGTTTATAGATAGGACCCTAACGTATTTTTCTCCAAAAACCGGTGGTTTGAAGTCCTTTTACTCAGCTGACAGTTATTAATAGGCTTTAATATGGCTTATCGCCTTTAAGGTTACATCGGCACTGAATAAAGAACGGCCTGCTTGTTTCTATTGAATCCATTTACTTTTACATTTGGTTCACTGTATAATTTTTGGCTTTGATGCTGCATATTCTGGAACAATATATCCAATCCTATCTACCTTACCCAAAAATCTTGAAACTGATGCAAATAATGGGTAAGCTAATATTATCCAAGGCACTTGCTGTTCTACTACCCTGTAGACTGTAGCCACAGATCACAGTCATACCAGACAGCTCTCTTCAGTCAATTGATTACAATATAGCAGTTAGCTGTTCACCTCCTTCCTTACCTCTGCCTCTTAGCTCCTTACAAGCTGCTGTTATAAATCTTGCAAAATCAACAGCAACAACCATAGGGCAGCTTTCACACCATGTCTTTTAATCATATGATAGCTCTAAGCTGCTCAAGACACAACTTAAGAAGTATCCTTTAAAAGTCCTTTAGAAGTTTTAGGTAGACAGTAAATGGAGCAATCGTCTCACATTCTCACTAATACTTCATTCATACAAAGGATTTTGGACTCCCTTTCTCAGTGGTGGTCTCAGCAGCCGAACTTCCAGCAACCATTCATCATCTAATTGTGGATATATGATAAATGTTATTTATGAGACAACCACTTTAATGTTGGCCGAAAGTAACCATTCGTCAACACTGATTGGGAAGTTTGATAGCTTAATCTTCTTCCTTCATTCAGGACGCATTCAAGCTTTGCCAAACAGGGTATGGTTCTATGTGGATGGGGGAAAGCGGGTGATAGCAGTTTGTCAAACAGCTTCCTAAATTTTCTATAGAGGGAAGGGACCATGGACAAGGAACTAGAAAAACAAGGGCTCCTTTACTGACTTACTTGAATTGCATTTTATTGCCTGGTGGCCAAGAGAATGGCTGGAGAGACATCTGCCACTTTGTCCCATCTGATCCAAAAGTTGTGACCTATCCTAGTGGTACGCTATATTATTCTATAATTTGAATATCATATTTAAGTCTCATTTTAGGTTCGAACTTAAGCCAATATTATAGAAAGCTGATATGCTTTGGGGTCTGGATGAAACTTGCAAATATGAGAACATACAATGCCAATGCAAACGGTATCCCGATGGTCGAGTCCAAAACAGCAGTTTTACAAATCAACATTATTAACTAAGGCACTGCGCTGTTATACAGATTTTATCATGAAACTATTATAACTGTCAATTACTAAAACTTATACAACTATGAGCCAATCACATCAGTAGAAAAAAAAGAGATCAGTATATGCAGAAGGGTATCAAATGGGTAAAAGTGCAGCAGCAGGGATAAGGTACTTTACACAATTAGATTACAAAAAAGAAGAGTTGGCAGAGATCTGATATAATCATATTATCCAAGTCATTTCCTATAATAGTATTATAAGAAGGGCCACACATCATGTAATTCCAAATATCATATTAGCGCTGCTCTATAATAGATTCCATTTAACCACATGGTCTTTTAAGTGCTGTCTAATTGAGAATGTTTCATTTTGTGGAGAATGCCAAGCTGGTGTAAAGAGACTTATAGGCCATGCAATGCTCCTCTGGAAAATATACAAATAGCCTTTTCATAGAGGAAGCGTCAACTATTGGAATAGTAACAATATTCAAAGTCAATATCGACCCTCTAATGAGCCTTGTCTCATAACTTAGGATAAAAAGCCAAACCAAAAACTCCATTTGCAGACACCTGTTTTGTGGTGTTTGCCCCTCATGAGTGCAAAGCAGGAGATCTGATTTGTCTGGGTGAGAGGCCTGTCATCTTGCTGATGGGAGAAAAACATCCCGAAACATGTGTCTTGCAAAAAATATGTCTAGTTTGGTTTCTTATCTCAAGTCATGTGGCAAGGCTTGTTAAACGGTCACTATTGACTTTTAGAATTGCTCCATCTAATAGGTGGCACTAAAGTTCAAGTCCCCTTCCTCTCTGAAGAAATTATTAGCATTTTAAGTGCTGACTATGCTATCCTATGTGAAAGAAAGTTTACCATAATTATGAAAGTATTCCTATATAAATAATCAATTTGACACATGTATGCAGGGATAAAACATGGGCCCATTGCTTGCCAATATCCCATCATAGGGTGCCACCTTATGTATCTCTAGCAATTCCTACTAATTGTGAGTCATATGGAAAAAGGAGGACAAGGAGCATACACTGGGATATATATATAAAAAAGTGTCTTTATTAATCCAAATATAAACATTAAAATATCTTTCAGTAACATATTACATTACACAATCTTTTCCAATCCAATGCAGAAAAAAACATCCGCCCTTATCATCCCCAATAGAGAGTAATCAGTGGGAGAATGTCCATACAAAATATATACCAGGTAAGCCTCTATAAAAGAATGTGCTGTGTAGCATGGCCCCAGGTGCCCACATGGGAGAGAGACCATCAATTATCCTGGGCGCCGCAACATATTGTAAAAATATGCTTACCGGAAGATGGGTGAAGAGGGAGGAAGCCGGATAGGAACCCCGACGCGCGTTTCGCGGCACTGCCACGCCGCTTTATCAACTCACTAATTGTGAGTCATGTAGCCTATTATCTCAGTATCTTACAGGCAATCTAAGTTACAGTCACAGCCTTCATGAAAGGTAGTTGTAGACCCCCCAACCTATGTTCACACTGCCTTGCACAACCATTATCATTCCACAATTATCTGTCTCTCTATCTATGTGGGGTGTAACTATAGTATGTTCAGGGATTGCCTTTACTCCCAAGTCCTGGAACCTAACGAAACCCAAAAGGTCACTTTGGCCCATAAAAGAAGTCCAATACTATTAAAAACCCTTGATCTTTAAGTTACACCGCTGTTTTTATCTATCTATCAAAACGGGAAGCAGAAATCCAACCGATATAGCACAATTAAAAACTGGCCTTTTTTTGGCCCATGTGGCATCGTTTCGGTTGAAGACACTGCATCTTTCTCAAGATCTCCATTTTTTTTATTATTAAAAAGAATTGATATATTTAAAGAAATTAGACCCCATTCCCTTGATAGCAGCTGCTCATTCATTTTGTTTTTATCTATATATCTATCTGTCTATCCCATCTATTTTCATCAGGCGAGTCTTATGCTCCCGATGGCTCTCTGCCCGACTGTAATACATCAGGCTTTCTTTCCCCGCATGCTGCGGAGCTATAATCATTGAGCGTCTATATCATCTGTTGTCAATAACGTGAACAGTTGGGCGGCCATGGGACATTACATTAAGGAAAAATAATTCAATTTTGGTTATCATTATAAATGGTAAATTGCAAGATGTTGAAGTGCAGAATGGTCAGATGGAATAAATTGTTTCTCCCCATTCTTGTGTCACCATTAACATAAACCCGGTGGATCTGCTCTGTTTGCATGAAGTGGAGGTGTAAACAGCTTATTCTTACATCAAATAGTGTCCATAGCAACTGCAATTTGGAGATTACTACGTTATATGGAGATTTCTGCAGAAATGTTCCGTAGCCGAGTGGAGCACATGTGGTCACCATGAAATCAGAAGACTCATGATGGAAAATGTTCACATAGAACTGATGGGTCGCGGTGACATCTGGAGACGAAAGGTGCTGAGACGCTTTTACTTTTTTTAGAGCACAAATAAAATATTAGTTACAAAGTGGGTAGATGTTCTTTTTTTGTATTTAGAAAAAATATTACATTAAGAGAATTAAAAGAGTATTCCTATCTCCAGTATCCTATCGCAATATGTAGTAGGTGTAATAATAATAATATTCGCAAATACCTCCAATTAGAAATGTAGTAAAGTTCTTTTGACTCGCTATGTCACTTACCCCATATGCAGGGCATTAGAGTAGCTTAGGTATCTATGGTTACGACAACTAACAACAAAATCTCACTATATGAGTGGACGTAATCTTGGATAACCACGCTTCTGCAATGCCCTGCACATGAGGAAAGAGACATAGCCAATCAGAAGAACTATACTACATTTCTAATTGGAGGTGTCACGCCGTTAACGGCGATAAAGGGGCAGGACGGCGTACTGGGACCCGAACCTGTCCCTGCCACTATAAAGGGGGCCCTGGCTTTCCCTTATCTCAGGGGTACCTATAATGGTTAGGAGGCCTGAGCCGCCAGCGTATCCCTGTCTCCTGTGCACGCCCTATCAGTGGCCCCCTCTCCCCCCAAAGGAGGTGGACTGCTCCAGTGTATAAATACGACAATTAAACAGGGTATGCAGACAAGGTAACTAAAAGTCTCAAACTCACCAAATGCTCACACAACCACAGAGGAAACACAGAGAAGGGAAGAGAAGGAAAAAACTAGGAAGGAAAACAGGTTTAACATGCAACCAAAACAGCAGACACCAATCTCTGTAAATAAACCTCCAAGCTCCTAATACCACGCTCCTTCTCACTCCAAGCCAGGCAGCAGAACTGATCACTGACAACAGTTGTAGTCAAAGCTGAGTCTATATAGGAGCGGAGATTACCAAAACCAAATCAGCTGAGAGACATAGCTCTCAGTAACTTCAGTAACAAGGTTTAACTCCTGCCCTGCTGACACAAGACAGCCAGGTCAGAATTCAGGAGGAGAGCTTCTGTTCATCGTGTGTGAACGAGGCCCAGAGCGCTGCGGTTCTCTGGAACCTCTCTGTCGCGGTAGCCCCGTGACAGGAGGTATTTGCAAATATTATTTTTACATCTACTACATATTGGGATAGGATCTTGGAGATGGGAATTCCCCTTTTAAGATTTCTTTACAATTTGCACTGGTTTCCTTAGGAATGGGAGTACATTCGCACTTGTGGACTTTAGTCAGTAATTTGCCTCAATATTTATGAGCCAAAATAAGGAGTTGGTCCAAAACATAGAAGTGCAAATATTTATATTATAGTTTATTTCTGTATGTTTCTTCACATTTTTTTTTTAAGTGAAATAAGGCTTTAATCTGTATGGTTACACATGCAGCCATATGGTTCCTTAACGTGACCCTCAACCTCCAACTTGAATGTGTCTTTATATTTCCCATCTACAGTCACCATACCAATTCCCTCTGTTCCACTATCGCTGTCCCCCTCTATCATATTGACAGCTCGTTCTCCTATATTCCCATTTTCTGGCATAGGGATGTGGAGTACAGTAGAGAGTCTGAACTCTCATGCCTATTTTCTGCCAGTTGATGGACTCAGGACCATCATCATCTGGGATCGGTTGCCCAACACCAACGGAAAGGCAGGGGGGAGTGGCTGCGACTTTTCACACCATCCCCCATAACTCTGTGGAGGCTATTTTTTTAAGAGAACGGGCCAAATATATGACAAAAGGGGGCAATGGCAACAGAATGGAGGATACCAGGTACAGTGACTATACATGGAATATGTACAGTAACATATAGGTTCAGGAGTTGGAAGGTCACTTTAAGGACCCTATACGCATTAACTGAAATACGGAAAAACCTGTCAATCATCTGATGTGAACAGTGGCCCTCTGTTTTCAGCTAAGATAAGCGGTATCTGGCAGTGGCTCTCTCCTCTCTCCCTATTAAAAACATATGGACTCTCAGCCTATTATTAGGATCTAAGACGCAGTTCTCGGCAATGGGTACTATCCACTGAACGGAGCTGAGTAGCTTAACTTCCCTCAATCTTTAGATCTGGCCCCCGCTAGATTTTATAATAACTGATCATGGGGGGTGTGGGGTGCCAGACCACCTCCGATCAGATATTTTTGCCCTATCAAGAGGACAGGTCATTAATTTCTGGAAAACCCCTTTAAGGCAGGAGTGGGCTTTTAAACGTCTTTCCTCCCACCCAATATCTGCACAGAGTGTTTACACCAGCACGAAGGCGCATTATAGTCACCCCAAGAATCAATACCCCTGTATTAATCTTACAAACTGTAGATTAATGCAGCATACAACAATTTTTTTGAATGCTGTCGATGAATCTACAATTAGAAAACGTTAAGGGAAAAAAATAAAATAAAAATAAATGAAATAGTAACAATATGATAAAATGTAAAATTAAATGAAAATAAATGTAAAAAGTAGCAATAGGATAAAATGTTGGGTTCAATGTTTTTCCTTCTTTTAATTTCCACATTTTTAGTCTATTTTCTATATATTTTCATCACTGCGGACAGGGTTTTGGGATATCCAGATTATATTTTTTTCTATATCAAATTGGTGAAAAGACTTTTTTCTGCCATGAAAAGTTACAAAAAAGGTTAAAGAAAAAAATAAAGAGCATTCTTTTTAGCAAAATTCATGTGCCATGTGTAACATTTTGAAAAATATTGGTGCAAAAATGATCAACAAATGGTGCTAGACAAAAATAAGAAAAGTGACTTTAAAAAAAACAAAACAGATGAATCAGACTTCGTGCATGTTCTAATCTCCATGTTCCTCAATGCAATGCACAAAACTTTGGCGCATGTGACATTCGAGCCAACAGATACAACATTTATAAATCAGGCTTCACCATGTAAGAGCTCATGTGCCAATGACATGGTAAAGGCTATCAAGGCGCTCGAAGACAGTAATGCGTAAATATACATAAATTACCATAACTCTGCTGCACTGATGTGACTATGCTCCTTCTTTACAAAAAACACTGCCTCACCTTTTGTACAGAAAATCCGACAATAACGTTATAAATAAGTAATTATTTGCAAGTGTCATCATGGCCCCTGTCCGCTGCCTCCAGCTCAAAATAAATCGTTGTCCACTGTTATATTTATAATTTTATGTTGATGGCGTCCTCTATGGTCATAAAACATTTTTTCGTTCAATTTTCATTAGGTTTATTATTTCCTAATATCTGAGACAAATTGCTCTGAGATTTCAATATTCCCCTAATTTGTGGACTGAGAGATGTATTTTCCTCATTAGTTATTAGTTCCTCTGCACTAACAGTTCTGCATCGCTTCAGAAACAGACATCATTATATTTTTCTGGGGTGGCCTTAGACATTTGGTGTGCAATTTGGCACGGGGCGGGAGCTGTGGGCCAGGTGGTCGTCTGTTGCTCCACTGCACGTTAACTGAGAGTGGAGGACCTGGTTGGGAGTGTGGACTTGTGCTGTGAGGGCGGCGGGCGCTATGCCTGTGTAGGTCGAATGTAAACGATGTTGCTGGTTTGCCAGGACCAGATGTTGGACATTTCTTTTCATTTGAAAAAAACTTTTTACTGAATGAAAACTTGGTAGGGAACATATAAAAGAGGTAGTGGGTATACAATCTTATGAGTGTTTCCTTTACAAGCATTTTCCACACACAGATTCCTTCCTCTTCACTGTCTTGTAGTATATCTTTACTTTGCCTCTTTACTCTTGCTAGTAGCCCACTGTTTACACTGTTTCTCATCACTTATCAACAACCCTGATCGCTCTGACGGTCCTGCTAGCAATTTTCTTGTTCTTTGTCTTCTTCCATCTTAGGGAGTCAGCAAGGCCGATCCTAGCTTCAAGCTCTCTGCTGCTCTGAAACCCCACCCGGAACAGTCTATTTGTCTCACATACTTAGTACTGTCTAGGCCCGTTATCTTGTGAGCTGTAAACTCTAGGCCTTTCTGCTAAGTGTCCCATCTCCAAATGATTACTCTGTCTCTTAGTTACTTCTTCTCTGGATCTTGCTATCTATTCCTTTCGGTTTCCTCTTACTTGGGGATAACCCAGAATGCGGCACTTATCACGTTGGACCTCATGGTCTTTCACTATGCAATCCAGGCTCTATCTGACTTCCTAACAGGAATTTGTCACTTTCCCTACAACCAAGCCTCTCGCACTCTGGGCTAGTCCCAAACATTAACTCTCACTTTTCCTACTGTTAAACCAAACACACTACAAATATTAGTAACACATTTAATGTACCTCACAATTCACATTATACAGCACATTTCACATTACTCCTCATAACATTAAACTTGATTATTGAAGGGGAGACAAGGACAACATGTGCATCTTTTTAAATTTTTACATTTTTTGCGAGTTTTGCTTTTGTTTTTTTTTCCTGTGGGAACTCCACTACACCTGCAATTGGGGCAACTTTAAAGGTGTTGTCTCATCATAGAAAATCTTTTTCTGAAAGGAGATACGGCAGCAGTCGACTGAGTCCTTGATCTCCGCTCCATTTAGATTGAGTTCTTTAGAGCCTGATTCTCGGGATCAGTTGAGGTTCCAGCAGTCAGACCACAGCAATCGGGAAGTTACCCGCTATTCTTTCAATAGGGGGTGTCGCTCAAACGTTCAACTTACTAATATACTTTACATTTGATCTATGAAACAATCTTCAGTTAAAAACTTGTATCCTGGATCCGAGAGGCCTTTTTCATTTGTGTCTGTCTTGCCAAAACGGTATATGAAGGTGGATGGCTGACTGCTCACATCATTAGCTAAGCCAGTCCATTTCTCTGTCTGACTGTGACAGAGGACGCTGACTTAGCTAATGAAATAATTATTATTAAATTTCACTGAAAGCTCTTGGTCTAATATAGAAAAGTATCAGAATAATGATGACCCAAGACTGGAGCTTATGATTGACGATGGTGGCACATTTCCAATTCCAAGTATACTGCTAATTTAGGCTACGTTCACATTTGCGTTGTGCGGGGCTGCGTCGGCGACGCAACGCACAACGCAAACAAAAACGCATGCAAAACGCATTGTTTTGTGACGCATGTGTCCTTTTTTGCCATGATTTTGGACGCAAAAAAAATGCAACTTGCTGCATCCTCTGCGCCCTGATGCTTGCGCCTAAAAAGACGCATGCGTCACAAAACGCAAGACAACGCATGTCCATGCACCCCATGTTAAATATAGGGGCGCATGACACATGCGTCGCCACGGCTGCACCCGACGTAGCCCCGCAAAACGCTAATGTGAACGTACCCTTAAGCTCATTTAACCCCTCTGTGACCTTGGACGTACTATCCCGTCGAGGTGCCCTGGGCCTATCTGACCCTTGACGGGATAGTACGTCCTGCCCTTTAATGCGATACCGCGACTTAAGTCGCGGTGATCGCATTAAAATTCCGACGCCATCTCACCTGGGGGGAGATGGCCTCGGCATCCAGGGCATTGTCGCCGCCCACCCGCCTTCTCGATCGCTGTGATTGGCTGTTCAATTCTGAACAGCCAATCACAGCCATTCTCATTGTTTCAGCCAATCGGAGCGGCTGAAACAATGAGGTCACAGGCTAGGATCGAGTACCGATGTACTCGATCCTAGGTCCGGTGCCTGGCAACGCCAGGCACCGGCAAGAACACCCCGGATTGGCGCGATCGCCGATCGCATCGATCGCGCCAATCGCAGGGCACCGCGCGGTATTACCGCGCTGTGCCCTGCCGGAACCTGCGTGGATCGGTGCTCTAATAGCACCGATCCTAGGATAGGACACAGTGCAGGCCCAGCAGGGCCTGCAGGAGCCGATTGGCGCGATCGATGTCATCGTCGATCGCGCCAATCACAGGGCGCAGCGGCGATCACGCTGTGACCGCTCTGTGCCCTGCAGGTGACCTGGCTGTGACCTGCCTAGGATGGCGCGAACAGATCCGATCCTAGGCAGGTCACAGCCAGGTCACCAGGAAAGCTCTGATTGGTGGGATCGATGTTATGGTCGATCCCACCAATGACAGGTCACAGCAGCAGCATGACCGCTCTGTGACCTGTCTGTGTCACCTGCCTGACCTGTGTATGACCGCTCTGCAGGGTCCTCATTCTAGCTGAGGATTCCTACAGAGCGGTCATACTGCTGGATCTCCCTGCTGGATTTTGTGCCTGGATCTCCCTGCCGTGCTGGGTATTGTGGTGCCACAGCAGCCTGTAGCACCACAATCCCTGCTAAAGAAAGAAGATAACTAAACGTAAGTTTTATCCCTGATCCCTGCCCAATCCCCGTTCATCCACCCCAATCCCCGTTCATCCACCCCAATCCCCGTTCATCCACCCCAATCCCCCCTTCCCCCTCTTTTTACCCCCTCCACCCCCATTTGTGCCGCCTCCGTGCGCACATTTAGTAGCCGCCGAGCGTTGATTGGTGACGCAGTTCACCGATCAACGCTCGCGCTCGCTTTTTTTCCCTCGCCCCCGTTGCGCCAACTCCGTACACACATTCCGCAGCCGCCAAAGTTTGATAAGTGACGCAGTTCACTTATCAGAGTTTGTGCCTGCCGTTTTCCTTTTTTTTTTTTCACCCCCCTTTTGCGCCACCTGACTACAACCGTACGTTTTGATCACTGATCCCTGCCCAATCCCCACTTCCACCCCCATCTCCCTTCCCCCTCTTTTTACCCCCCTTTGCACCTCCTTCCGTGCGCCCATTTAACAGCCGCCGAACGTTGATTGGTGACGCAGTTCACCGATCAACGCTCGCGCTCGCTTTTTTTCCCTCACCCCCGTTGCGCCAACTCCGTACACACATTCCGCAGCCGCCAAAGTTTGATAAGTGACGCAGTTCACTTATCAGAGTTTGTGCCTGCCGTTTTCCTTTTTTTTTTTTCACCCCCCTTTTGCGCCACCTGACTACAACCGTACGTTTTGATCACTGATCCCTGCCCAATCCCCACTTCCACCCCCATCTCCCTTCCCCCTCTTTTTACCCCCCTTTGCACCTCCTTCCGTGCACCCATTTAACAGCCGCCGAACGTTGATTGGTGACGCAGTTCACCGATCAACGCTCGCGCTCGCTTTTTTTCCCTCACCCCCGTTGCGCCAACTCCGTACACACATTCCGCAGCCGCCAAAGTTTGATAAGTGACGCAGTTCACTTATCAGAGTTTGTGCCTGCCGTTTTCCTTTTTTTTTTTTTCACCCCCCTTTTGCGCCACCTGACTACAACCGTACGTTTTGATCACTGATCCCTGCCCAATCCCCACTTCCACCCCCATCTCCCTTCCCCCTCTTTTTACCCCCCTTTGCACCTCCTTCCGTGCGCCCATTTAACAGCCGCCGAGCGTTGATTGGTGACGCAGTTCACCGATCAACTCTCGCGCTCGCTTTTTTCCCTTCAGCCTTTTTGCGCAACCTCCGTACACACATCCCGCAGCCGCCAAACTTTGATAAGTGACGCAGTTCTCTTATCAGAGTTTGTGCCTGCCTTTTTTTTTTTTTACAGGTTTTTCTTCTCCTTTTAGCATTTTCTTTTCAGATAAGTTTGCACAAATCACTATCCCCCCACACATACACATACAGTTATCAATAAAGTGCACCCAATCACCATATTCACACAAAAATGTCCCGCTCGTCCCGTTCGTCCCAACAGCGCTATTCATTGGAGGAGGCATATGCTTTCCTTGCCTCCGACACTGATAGCGAGGGAGAGGATCCCACTTTTCTTCACTTTTCTGATTCTTCATCCTCTTCCTCCTCCTCCTCCTCTTCCTCCTCGGGTCCTGCGGAACCACCACGCAGATGCCCCAGGACAGAAGATGAGGCAGCCCCCACCACTCCTGAACCAGCGCTCCCCACTGCGGAACCCACATGGACCTCGCCCCCCGAAAATTACGAGCCACTGATTCCTGATTTTGTGGCAGAATCAGGAATCAAGTTTGACACCACGGGCCTCACAGAAACAGACTTTTTCAAAGTCTTTTTCTCTGAGGATTTTATTAACCTCATGGTGGAGCAAACTAATTTGTATGCTCGTCAATTTTTGGAGCAAAACCCCGGTACATCATTTTCCAACTGGTCTCCTGTAGACGCAGTTGAAATGATGCAGTTTTGGGGCCTGGTCCTCCACATGGGGATCGTGAAGAAGCCAGAAATGCGGCAATATTGGAGTGTAGATGTTTTATATAACACTCCAGTATTCCGAATGGCCATGGTTCGGAGACGTTTTGAGGCCATCCATAAATTCCTGCATTATTCCGATAATGCACAGTGTCCCGCACGAGATGACCCCAACTTTGACCGTCTGTTCAAAGTTTGGCCGGTCATTGAACACTTCAACAAAAAGTTTTCTGAAGTGTACGTGCCCAAAAGGGACATCTGCGTGGATGAGTCCTTGGTCCATTTTAAGGGGCGGCTCGGATTCCATCAATACCTGCCCAACAAAAGGGCCAGGTACGGAATCAAACTCTACAAGCTGTGTGAGAGTGCCTCAGGGTACATCCACAGGTTTAGAGTGTATGAAGGGAAGGACAGCAGGATTGAACCCCCTGAGTGTCCTCCTGTCCTGGGAGTGAGTGGGAAGATCGTGTGGGATTTGGTGCACCCACTGCTGGATAAAGGTTATCACCTCTATACTGATAACTTTTATACCAGCATCCCACTCTACAAATCCCTCTCTGCGCGAGGTACCGCAGCCTGCGGTACTGTGCGCAAAAATCAGAGAGGCCTCCCAAAGACGCTACTTCGGCAGATGCTCAGAAAAGGTGAGAGCAAGGCCCAATGTAGCGACCACCTGCTGGTGGTCAAGTACAAGGACAAGAGGGATGTCCTTCTCTTGACCACCATACATGGTGATGGCAGAGCCCTCAGCACTGTACGGGGTACCTCTACACAGGTCTGCAAACCGGACTGTGTACTGGGCTACAACAAAAGCATGGGGGGGGTTGATCTCTCTGATCAACTCCTCCAACCATACAGTGCTTTGAGAAAGGCCAAGGTGTGGTACAAAAAGTTGGCCGTCCACATCGTACAAATGGCAATGCTCAACGCTTTCCTGCTGTTACGATGTGCACGCCACACCGATACGTCGTACCTTCAGTTCCAGGAGGTAGTGGTTAAGGCCCTGATATTTGGTACTCCGGAAGGAGAGGGCCCCAGTACTTCCGGAACTGAAGGTGCTCATATCGTACCAGGCCAGCATTTTCCGGGGGTGGTCCTGCCAACCGGCAGAAAAGGTAAGCCGCAAAAAAGGTGCCGAGTGTGTTACAAAAGGGGAATACGCAAGGACACCATTTATCAATGCGACACCTGCCCCGAAAAACCTGGCCTGTGTATGAAGGATTGCTTCAGATTGTACCACACCTCCATGCACTACTAATTTACTTTACAAGAAAGCGTACATTAGTTCCAAAAAGGGGGCACATCTAGATAAGTTCCTTGGGGGGGGTCTAGGTTCCAAAATGATGTCACTTGTGGTTTTTTTTTACTGTTTAGGCACATCAGGGGCTCTGCAAACGGAACATGACGACCGCAGACAATTTCTGCATTCCAAAACGTCACAACTTCCCTTTCGAGCCCCAACGTGTGCCTAAACAGTTTTTTCCCACATATGGCATACCAGCGTAATCAGGACAATTTGGACAACAACTTTTGATGTCCAATTTCTCCTGTTACCTTTGGGAAAATTAAAAATTGGGGACTAAAATATAATTTTTGTGGGAAAAAATAGGATTTTTTATTTTCACGCCTGGGCATTATAAACTTTAGTGAAGCACGTGGGGGTTCAAATTTCTCACCAAACACCTAGATAAGTTCCTTAGGGGGTACAGTTTCCAAAATGGGGTCACTTGTGGGGGGTTTCTACTGTTTAGTCACATCAGGGGCTCTGCAAATGGAACATGATGCCAGCAGAACATTCCATCAAAGTCTGCATTCCAAAACGTCACTACTTCCCTTTCGAGCCCCAACGTGTGCCCAAACAGTAGTTCCTCCCCACATATGGGGTATCAGCGTACTCAGGACAAATTGGACAACAACTTTTGGGGTCCAATTTCTCCTGGTACCCTTGGGAAAATTAAAAATTGGGGACTAAAATATCATTTTTGTGGGAAAATATAGGATTTTTTATTTTCACACCTGGGCATTATAAACTTTAGTGAAGCACGTGGGGGTTCAAAATTCTCACCACACAACTAGATAAGTTCCTTAGGGGGTACAGTTTCCAAAATGGGGTCACTTGTGGGGGGTTTCTACTGTTTAGTCACATCAGGGGCTCTGCAAATGGAACATGATGCCAGCAGAACATTCCATCAAAGTCTGCATTCCAAAACGTCACTACTTCCCTTTCGAGCCCCAACGTGTGCCCAAACAGTAGTTCCTCCCCACATATGGGGTATCAGCGTACTCAGGACAAATTGGACAACAACTTTTGGGGTCCAATTTCTCCTGGTACCCTTGGGAAAATTAAAAATTGGGGACTAAAATATCATTTTTGTAGGAAAAAATAGGATTTTTTATTTTCACGCCTGGGCATTATATACTTTAGTGAAGCACGTGGGGGTTCAAAATTCTCACCACACAACTAGATAAGTTCCTTAGAGGGTCTAGTTTCCAAAATGGGGTCACTTGTGGGGGGTTTCCACTGTTTAGGCACATCATGGGCTCTCCAAACGCGACATGGCGTCCGATCTCAATTCCAGCCAAAGTTAGCTTGAAAAAGTCAAACGGCGCTCCTTTCCTTCTGAGCCCTGCCATGCGCCCAAACAGTGGTTCCCCCCAAATATGGGGTATCAGCGTACTCAGGACAAATTGGACAACAACTTTTGGGGTCCAATTTCTCCTTTTACCCTTGAGAAAATAAAAAATTGGGGACTAAACGATCATGTTTGTGGAAAAAAATAGGAATTTTTTTTTTCACGCCCGAGCGTTATAAACTTTCGTGAAGCACTTGGGGGATAAAAGTGCTCATGACACATCTAGATAAGTTCCTTAGGGGGTCTAGTTTCCAAAATGGGGTCACTTGTGGGGGGTTTCCACTGTTTAGGCACATCAGGGGGTCGCCAAACGCGACATGGCGTCCGATCTCAATTCCAGCCAAAGTTAGCTTGAAAAAGTCAAACGGCGCTCCTTTCCTTCTGAGCCCTGCCATGCGCCCAAACAGTGGTCCCCCCCCCACATATGGGGTATCAGCGTACTCAGGACAAATTGGACAACAACTTTTGGGGTCCAATTTCTCCTTTTACCCTTGAGAAAATAACAAATTGGGGACTAAACGATCATGTTTGTGGAAAAAATAGGAATTTTTTTTTTCACGCCCGGGCGTTATAAACTTTCGTGAAGCACTTGGGGGATAAAAGTGCTCATGACACATCTAGATAAGTTCCTTAGGGGGTCTAGTTTCCAAAATGGGGTCATTTGTGGGGGGTTTCCACTGTTTAGGCACATCAGGGGGTCGCCAAACGCGACATGGCGTCCGATCTCAATTCCAGCCAAATTTAGCTTGAAAAAGTCAAACGGCGCTCCTTTCCTTCTGAGCCCTGCCATGCGCCCAAACAGTGGTCCCCCCCACATATGGGGTATCAGCGTACTCAGGACAAATTGGACAACAACTTTTGGGGTCCAATTTCTCCTTTTACCCTTGAGAAAATAAAAAATTGGGGACTAAACGATCATGTTTGTGGAAAAAATAGGAATTTTTTTTTTCACGCCCGGGCGTTATAAACTTTCGTGAAGCACTTGGGGGATAAAAGTGCTCATGACACATCTAGATAAGTTCCTTAGGGGGTCTAGTTTCCAAAATGGGGTCATTTGTGGGGGGTTTCCACTGTTTAGGCACATCAGGGGGTCGCCAAACGCGACATGGCGTCCGATCTCAATTCCAGCCAAATTTAGCTTGAAAAAGTCAAACGGCGCTCCTTTCCTTCTGAGCCCTGCCATGCGCCCAAACAGTGGTCCCCCCCCCACATATGGGGTATCAGCGTACTCAGGACAAATTGGACAACAACTTTTGGGGTCCAATTTCTCCTTTTACCCTTGAGAAAATAACAAATTGGGGACTAAACGATCATGTTTGTGGAAAAAATAGGAATTTTTTTTTTCACGCCCGGGCGTTATAAACTTTCGTGAAGCACTTGGGGGATAAAAGTGCTCATGACACATCTAGATAAGTTCCTTAGGGGGTCTAGTTTCCAAAATGGGGTCATTTGTGGGGGGTTTCCACTGTTTAGGCACATCAGGGGGTCGCCAAACGCGACATGGCGTCCGATCTCAATTCCAGCCAAATTTAGCTTGAAAAAGTCAAACGGCGCTCCTTTCCTTCTGAGCCCTGCCATGCGCCCAAACAGTGGTCCCCCCCCACATATGGGGTATCAGCGTACTCAGGACAAATTGGACAACAACTTTTGGGGTCCAATTTCTCCTTTTACCCTTGAGAAAATAAAAAATTGGGGACTAAACGATCATGTTTGTGGAAAAAATAGGAATTTTTTTTTTCACGCCCGGGCGTTATAAACTTTCGTGAAGCACTTGGGGGATAAAAGTGCTCATGACACATCTAGATAAGTTCCTTAGGGGGTCTAGTTTCCAAAATGGGGTCATTTGTGGGGGGTTTCCACTGTTTAGGCACATCAGGGGGTCGCCAAACGCGACATGGCGTCCGATCTCAATTCCAGCCAAATTTAGCTTGAAAAAGTCAAACGGCGCTCCTTTCCTTCTGAGCCCTGCCATGCGCCCAAACAGTGGTCCCCCCCCACATATGGGGTATCAGCGTACTCAGGACAAATTGGACAACAACTTTTGGGGTCCAATTTCTCCTTTTACCCTTGAGAAAATAAAAAGTTGGGGACTAAACGATCATGTTTGTGGAAAAAATAGGAATTTTTTTTTTCACGCCCGGGCGTTATAAACTTTCGTGAATAACTTGGGGGATAAAAGTGCTCATGACACATCTAGATAAGTTCCTTAGGGGGTCTAGTTTCCAAAATGGGGTCATTTGTGGGGGGTTTCCACTGTTTAGGCACATCAGGGGGTCGCCAAACGCGACATGGCGTCCGATCTCAATTCCAGCCAAATTTAGCTTGAAAAAGTCAAACGGCGCTCCTTTCCTTCTGAGCCCTGCCATGCGCCCAAACAGTGGTCCCCCCCACATATGGGGTATCAGCGTACTCAGGACAAATTGGACAACAACTTTTGGGGTCCAATTTCTCCTTTTACCCTTGAGAAAATAAAAAATTGGGGACTAAACGATCATGTTTGTGGAAAAAATAGGATTTTTTTTTTTCACGCCCGGGCGTTATAAACTTTCGTGAAGCACTTGGGGGATAAAAGTGCTCATGACACATCTAGATAAGTTCCTTAGGGGGTCTAGTTTCCAAAATGGGGTCATTTGTGGGAGGTTTCCACTGCTTAGGCACATCAGGGGGTCGCCAAACGCGACATGGCGTCCGATCTCAATTCCAGCCAAATTTAGCTTGAAAAAGTCAAACGGCGCTCCTTTCCTTCTGAGCCCTGCCATGCGCCCAAACAGTGGTCCCCCCCACATATGGGGTATCAGCGTACTCAGGACAAATTGGACAACAACTTTTGGGGTCCAATTTCTCCTTTTACCCTTGAGAAAATAAAAAATTGGGGACTAAACGATCATGTTTGTGGAAAAAATAGGATTTTTTTTTTTCACGCCCGGGCGTTATAAACTTTCGTGAAGCACTTGGGGGATAAAAGTGCTCATGACACATCTAGATAAGTTCCTTAGGGGGTCTAGTTTCCAAAATAGGGTCACTTGTGGGGGGTTTCCACTGTTTAGGCACATCAGGGGGTCGCCAAGCGCGACATGGCGTCTGATCTCAATTCCAGCCAAATTTAGCTTGAAAAAGTCAAACGGCGCTCCTTTCCTTCTGAGCCCTGCCATGCGCCCAAAAAGTGGTTCCCCCTCACATGTGGGGTATCAGCGTACTCAGGATAAATTGGACAACAACTTTTGAGGTCCATTTTCTCTTTTTACCCTTGGGAAATTAAAAAGATTATTGCTGAAAGATCATTTTTGTGACTAAAAAGTAAAATGTTAATTTTTTCCTTCCATGTTGCTTCTGCTGCTGTGAATCACCTGAAGGGTTAATAAACTTCTTGAATGTGGTTTTGAGCACCTTGAGGGGTGCAGTTTTTAGAATGGTGTCGCTTTTGGGTATTTTCTGCCATATAGACCCTTCAAAATGACTTCAAATGTGAGGTGGTCCCTAAAAAAAATGGTTTTGTAAATTTGGTTGTAAAAATGAGAAATTGCTGGTCAAATTTTAACCCTTATAACTTCCTTGAAAAAAAAAGTTTGTTTCAAAAATTGTGCTGATGTAAAGTAGACATGTGGGAAATGTTATTTATTAACTATATTGTGTCACATAACTCTCTGGTTTAACAGAATAAAAATTCAAAATTGGAAAATTGTGAAATTTTCAAAATTTTCGCCAAATTTCCGTTTTTTTCACAAATAAACGCAAGTTATATCGAAGAAATTTTAGCACTATCATGAAGTACAATACGTTACAAGAAAACAATCTCAGAATCGCTAAGATCCGTTGAAGCGTTTCGGAGTTATAACCTCATAAAGGGACAGTGGTCAGAATTGTAAAAATTGGCCTGGTCATTAACGTGCAAACCACCCTTGGGGGTAAAGGGGTTAATAATCACCTTAGCGCAAATATTGTCTTTCACCCTTTGCAAAACTTTTTTTATTTCAAGACATTTCTAATCCCCAATCGAAGACAGAAACGCTGGACCATTATTCACCACCGGTACTGGCGCCGTAACAAACTTTCAGGGACCTTAGAGACTCTTTTGCTAATTCTGGAGGATGGTTATTTTAGGTAGAAGTAAAACAGTCATAGATATTAGATTGATTCTGATGATAATCAAACTTCACGCCCAATTGCTCTCAAAAGTGGGACCAGACAATCATGTGACCAACAGACAAATTCTTACTATTTGTAAGATTGAATGAATTGGTTTAATTATATTGAGGCCTCTACGACTTTTGACGTTGTCTCTCTTCGTAGTGTAGATCGTTGCAACGATTGATTGGACCTATCGGTGCCTTTTACCATATTGATCCTCAAAACTAAGAATTTTTGGAATTGAGGGAAAAATAAATTTCTGTTCCATGATCATACAGTATTACAGTATATACAGTGCTTCATAGTGATCCTTATATGATTATTCAGCTTCATCCTTGGCTTTCCCCAGAGGTCTTCTCAGCAGCTTAAACTTAAAACAGATACCCATTTTCTTGTAAATATATCACAATTTCTGGTTATGTGACAAGTGACAAGGTTGACAAGTTAGAAATATGGATGATATACGGCTGGGTTGTGGAAGCTATAATCTTGTGCTGGAATTGCAATACTTTAGGAACACTTTCTTGAGGTGCTTTGCTAGGTTCAGCATTTCAGCAGTCTGCTCTAAAAAGGCTGTCAAAGAAAGTTAACTATTTTCACTTTTTCCCGAAAAAGGAAATTTACTCTATATTCTGCTTAGCGGCAAGAGCGGCAATACCGTAAATATATACCGTATATATTTTTAATGTGGGCACCACATCAATAGGAAAGGAGTGCTCAATGCGTGGTAAAAAAAAAAATCCATGATGGTCCAAAAACAAGGAAAAAAGATGCTATGTAAAAAATTGGCACATCCCAATGAAATTATAGCCATCTTTATTTAATTGCCACATAAGAAATATACAGTTAATAGGATTATCACAGCATGAAACAATTATAAAGCCCATATATAACACGATGGCTCAGTGGTTAGAACTGTTACTTTGCAGCGCTGTGGTTACAAAAAGTAACAGCTGCAAGGAGTTTGCATGTTCTCCCTGTGTTTGCGTGAGTTTCCTCCTGGTTCTCCGGTCTCCTCCCACACTCCAAAGTCATACTGATAGGGAATTTAGATTGTGAGCCCCAATGGGGACAGAAGATATATGAAATATGATGGTGCTATATATGCGAGAAAGATAAACAACAGTGTGATAAAACCCATCGCTGTCAGACCGGTATACGGTACCGAGCCGGGAAATGCAAAGAGCATAACTAGTTCAACTATCAAGCCACAGGGTCTGGATCGGCATCATATGACCAGTACAATGATAACTTGTGCGTGTGAATAAATATATATATATATATATATATATGTAAAAATGAAAAAAAGGAAAACAGCACTACCAAATGAAAAAAAGTGGACTTTAATGCACAAACGGCGTGGCAACGTTTCGGATATAGTATCCTTTCTCAAGCCTTGAGAAAGGTTACTATATCCGAAACGTTGCCACGCCGTTTGGGCATTAAACTCCACTTTTTTTTATTTGGTAGTGCTGTTTTCCTTTTTTTCATTTTTATATTTTGAACCACCCTGAACAGTGGTTTGGGAAGCTTTGCACTTTTTTCAAGGTAGTATTTTGATGCTGTTCCGTTTTTTTCACTATATATATATATATATACACAGTAGATATATATATATATATATATAATTATATTATTATTGCTTTAGATGAAACTCAGACTGGGGTACAGGGGATTTTCCAAATTGGAAACCCCTTTGAAGATTTGACCAAAAGTGGTAAAAATGATTTTTTGGGGGGTCTGAGTCGGTTTGGAGAGCTTTGCTTATCCATCGTCGCATTCTCGAATGTTCTATATAGAACAAATGTGTTTGTGTTATTGAGGAAGGGGGCCTAAGCATAGTTATGCATCATATGATTTCTATTAATGTGAACATAGAGTTAAACATCTTCACTATTGCAAGGTTCACCCCATCTATACTCGATCATGTCAAAGACATCTGTTCTGCTTCCCTACTGCTTAGCTACGGAATCTGGCACTCCAATAATGTTACATTATAGCGAGATTAAAACGGATTTAATCAGTCAGCGATTTATCATTTTCACTGAAGAGTAGAGATAATGTCCTACCAGACCTTCATTTTCAATGACAGGAAATAAAGATCAGGTAGAAACACTCTATGCGTTGTCTACGTTGTCTCATTGAGTGCTCTATGTGGCAGTGCACACTGAGCTTGATTTATTGTATTGTATTTACATGCCGCTAGCACCGGTTTGTCGCACTTCATTATTGGAAACCACTGTCGGAAATGAGTGGCGGCTGCTGAATGGAACATTTTGACGAGTGGCAAAGGCGGAACCATTAGCCTCATCGTTTGTACAATAACTCACGTTACATTACTTCTGGAGCTCGTAATTACTCAGAGCATTGCGATGCTACTTCATGATTAAGGATTTAAAGCCAAGTTGTAAACTCTTCCAAATAATTTCTCTCTTAAAAAAATGGTGCCTCATTACACAGCCGTATTTGTCAATGGAAGTAATTATTATTGGTCATAGCATAAAATTTTGATTTTATTCTACCTTTTACAATTTCCCTAGGGCATGATTGTTGTTTTTCCCATCATTCCTTGGGAAAACTTAAAGTGGGAAGATCTATTGAAACATTAAGGATTTCAATGAACCAGTAGGTATCACGAATTGTGCAAGTTCTCCCACTTAAAAAGAAGAGAGAGGCCTGTAATTGACATCATAGGTAGAGCACAACTATGAGAGTCAAAATGAGAAAACAAATCCAGAAAATCACCTTGTCTGATTTGGCAAGATTTAGTTTGCAAATTATGGTGGAAAATAAATATTTGGTCATATTAACAAAAGTTCACGTCAATATTTTGTTATATATCGTTTGTTGGCAGTGACAGTGGTCAAAAGTCTTCTGTAAGTCTTCACAAGGTTGACACACAGTGTTGTTGGTATGTTGGCCCATTCCTCCATGCAGATCTCCTCTAGAGCAGTGATGTTTTTGGCTTTTCGCTTGGCAACACGGACTTTCAACTCCCTCCAAAGGTTTTCTATGGGGTTGAGATCTTGAGACTGGCTAGGCCACTCCAGGACCTTCATATTCTTCTTATGAAGCTACTCCTTTGTTGCCCTAGCGGTGTGTTTGGGATCATTTTCATGCTGAAAGACCCATCCACAGTTCATCTTCAATGCCCTTTCTGACGGAAGGAGGTTTGCACTCAAAATCTCACGATACACGGCCCGATTAATTCTTTCATGTACACGGATCAGTCATCCTGGTCCCTTTACAGAGCAACAGCCCCAAAGCATGATGTTGCCACCCCCATGCTTCACAATAGGTATGGTGTTCTTTGGATGCAACTCAGCATTCTGTCTCCTTCAAACACAACGAGTTTACTTTATACCAAACAGTACTATTTTGGTTTCATCAGACCATATGACATTCTTCCAATATGCTTCTGGATAATCCAAATGCTCTATAGCAAACTTCAGATGGGCCCAGACATATACTGGCTTAAGTAGAGGGACACGTCTGGCACTGCAGGAACCCTGGCGGCGTAGTGTGTTACTGATGATAGCTTTTGTTAAGGTGGTCCCAGCTCTATGCAGGTCATTCACTAGGTCCCACCGTGTGGTTCTTGGATTTTTGCTCACTGTTCTTGAGATCACTTTGACCCCACGGGGTGAGATCTTGTGTGGAGCCCCAGATCGAGGGAGATTATCAGTGGTCTTGTATGTCTTCTATTTTCTTAATATTGCTGCCACAGTTGATTTAATTACACCAAGCTGCTTGCCTATTGAAGATACTGTCTTGCCAACTTGGTGCAGGGCTACAATTTTGTTTCTGGTGTCCTTCAACAGCTCTTTGGTCTTCACCATAGTAGAGTTTGAAGTGTGACTGAGGCTGTGGACAGGTGTCTTTTATACTGATAACAAGTTTAAACAGGTGCCATTACTACAGGTAATGAGTGGAGGACAGAGGAGTCTCTTAAAGAGGAAGTTACAGGTCTGTGAGAGCCAGGAATCTTGCATGTTTTTAAGTGGCCAAATACTTATTTTCCACCATATTTTGGGTGACCACACATAGACAGATAATAAACTTCTCCTGACAGAGTATCACAAAGTTCTTTTTTTAAAATGTTAAGTAAAGTAGTCATCTCTTGTCACAAATCTGCAGATTGAGGAAAGAACAAATAAAAAGGAAAGACACATCTGTAGTACCAGTGTGTTAGGATATTTTTGGGGGAACAGTTTGCGGCAGGTGAAATTAACATTAAAGCTAACATTAAAAAGCAAGTCCTATGATCGACTTTTAAAAGGGCTCATTGCAATATTAAAAGAGGCTGTCCAAATAGGTATTCATAGATTACAATGGGCAGGATCCATACATTTTTCCTGTTTCCTTAATTTGGTGAGAAATGATTGGAAAAGCTTTCAATGCTTATGTTCTATCAATTCTCGGTCAAAAGATCAGAGAATTCTCAAGTGGAACCTTGACTTTATATATATATAAAAAAAGCTAAAACAGACAACAAATCATTCTGGGGATGATTTTAAAGCCAATCACCTGCCAGTAGCGTTTATTGCTTAGGGGTTGAGGTGCCAAGATGAGTGATGCAAGATGACCAGCTTTGAAAAAAAGAATGATCCTATGTTATATTTTATTCAAACCTCTCAATAGGGTTCCTCACTAGTGCAATAGCTCTTTCATACTGATCTATCACGGTTGCAGTCCATGATCGTTTCATAAACAACAGATGAGTATCAATGTTATTGTACCTATCAGAATCATTCAGGCAGGTACAAATTATTCATAGCTTCCCAAACAAGTTTCGCCTTAACAAGCTTCCTCAGGGGGCTGGGGCTATAATGAATTGCAAAATGGTATGTTGAGCACTTTGAAACCTTTGTTCCACCCTCAGTTGTCAGTAAAGGGACCAATTATGTTCATTCACCGGGCTGTTTCTGCTCGAAAGCCACTCACCAATATTGGGAATAATATAGAGAAAAGACACCGGCTGTGAATACGCTGGAAAAAAAATTATGGCAAAGCTGCCTGTAAAGCAGCACAAAGACGCACATATACCTTATTCTTTCTTTTTATTTGTGCCTTTTTTAAAGTATGTTTTTTTTGTATGTCTGGAATTTTTAAGCAAAGTTTGCAAAAATTTTAATAAATCATAACCTACAGAAAACTTGGTTAAACAGAAATGTTATTACAGGGGTTGACTTCACCGATGGGTGCCGATATTCATAAGCCATGATTAGCACAGGTTGATCATATCAACAAAAATGATTATGTCTCATAGATGATACATACAAAAATATAAATATGTGAACAATATCAGTAAATTGACAAATTAATATTCAGATACATAAAGAGATACTGAGAAATACTCTAAATGGAAATATGCATTGATATACTGTATACAGAAGTTCTTGTATAATATACTCATTATTGAACACAGAATTGAGTATATCTAGATTAATAGCTCCTTATTGATATTAAGGAAATAAGAATTAATATCCCATAAAGTTAATCTAACGAGACAGAGCTCCAAGTGTGTCACATATAGGGCAGACTTCATGCAACACATTAGTTATAAAGCATGATTCATATAGGGACAGGGTAAATCCCTGCAATACTAACAAGATCTAGCCAAAAATAAATAGTGGAGCAAGTCCTAATATCAAAGTGAACACACTGACCCTACAGAGCCCATAAATATAGAGGCAATCTCAAAGTGAAAGTCAAACAAGAAAACAACCCCGACGCGCGTTTCGGGAATGACTGCTTCCAATGGGTACTTAATAAAACATGCAACTTTTTATGTTAAAAGGTCATAAAATTTGATAACTGATAAGGACAAAAATAAAGAGGATTTGTAATTTTGCATGAAATTTAAAGAATTTGATGCAGAAAAAAGTCAAAGAATAACAAAAGAGAAAAAAAGAAAAGTGACTTAAAAAAACATTGAATGATGTATCTTACCCTTTATATATAGAACAAGATTTGGATAAAGGAACCTCAGTGTATTAGTCTCTATATCCAATGTGTGTATATGTGCGCAATGAATATACTGTATATATGAATATTCAGTTATCGTAATGGCATAGTGATGTATTGCATTTGCATATTTGCTTCTGACTTACATTGACTGTTGGTAAGTCTGTTACCTATCTTTATTACTTTTTCCTGTCTGTACTTACTTTACGGTTTGTTTTCTACTCTGTCACTGGGAAATGCAAAAGCAAAAACATTAACAAGCTGAGATTCATGGAGAGTATTATTATGTGTCCCTATTTAATGCATATGAATAAAGGAGCCCTGCTGTGAATGGGCTGCAGGTAGAATTGGTGCACATAATAGAAAGGATCCAGCTTTGGTAAAACAAAATGTATTTCTTTATTAGAGTCAATAAAATAGAGGCAATAGTTGAGACATCTTAGTAGAATAGTGGGGTATGGAATGTGCGAGGGAGAAAACTGGAATCATATCGAACACTTGGCATGTTCTTTAACTCAGTTTTGGTCACTGAGGGTGAGCTGAAAAATATATTTTCCCTTTTGGCTGCAGGTAGATTGACTCAGCAGCAGAGCTTGGGACTGACTACCATTTTCACACTATAAATTGTAGGTGCAAAAGCATTTGAAGAGATATCATTGTATTAAAAGAAGAGTTCCTCAAAGTCTCTTATAATGCACCCTTTTCAGACAAGTCGGAAGCCATACTGGTGAATAGCTAATCAGAGCACCACATAAAGCCCCACCCACAGTCCCGCCCACAGGCCCGCCCACAGCACGAGCATATCATTAACTCAAAATTGAAAATAAAGATTAAACAACAGCCACAGGGCGGATATCATCAACCAAGGTATTATTTGTTATCAGTATAAGGTTACTTTCACACTTGCGTCGCTATGCGTCGGGCCGACGTACAGACGCACGCTGTGAAATTTGTGCATGACGTGGGCAGCGGATGCAGTTTTTCAAGCATCCGATGCCCATTCTGAAGTACGGGGAGGAGGGGGCGGAGTTTCGGCCACACATGCGCGGTAGAAAATGGCGGACGCGACGGACGAAAAAATGTTCACTTGAACATTTTTTCGTGCCGATGGTCTGCCAAAACTCGACGGATCCATTGCACGACGGACGCGACGTGTGGCCATCCGTCGCGATCTGTCGCTAGTACAAGTCTATGGGCAAGAAACGCATCCTGCGAGCACATTTGCAGGATCCGTTTTTTGCCCAAAACAACAGATTGCGATGAATTAAAAGAAACGCTAGTGTGAAAGTAGCCGAACAGCGCCAACCTCACGCTGTCTGTAGGTTACTGAGCACAATCCTGCTGACAGGTTCACGTTAACACATACACTAATTTAGTTAAACTATACTAACACTAAAATTAATGCTCGGGTAAAATATAGTTTAAGTCAGAAAAAAAAGAAAAGTGTGTACATGAGATTTCTGAAATGTTATAGCTTTTGCTGGTACTGTAAAAAGCAGCTTTAAGTTTGCATAAAATAAAGCAGCAAAAAAATGCAAAATATGCAAATCTACAGCACCATCCCTTTATAAAACAATTGCTCAAATACACAATGCCCATCAAGATTAATGATCTATCCATTTAATATCCAAACATGTTGGTTCCTCTAGAGACATGACTTTTTGAGCTACACTCAACTCAGGCTAATAGAAAAGGCTTCTGAACGAAGAACCCCCCTCAATTATCGCTGAGTTTTCTAAGTGGCTGTTTGAAATAGGTTTCCAAAACCACCCATTTAAATTGAAGCTGTCACCTTGAAAATGCTGTTCAATCCACAGGCAGCATTTTGACGACGGATGCTGAGTCCATATTAAAGATTAGGAGGATTGGAACAGATCAATATATAGGTTTTCAGTAAAAGTTTCAGTGAAACTTGTAATTAATTTGTCTAAATGCTTAGGGGTCCAGTGGGCTGCCTTATTCATAATTGACACCCACTGGACTCCTAAGAATAAATAGAGTAGGGATTTAAATGAATAGAATGTAAATTATACTGAACCTGTTTCAGTCATCTTATTTATCAATCTGCTTAGCTCCTCTTAATTTTCTAGATGATGACTACATTTTTAATTTGTATGGATGGAGAATCCTGGAAGGCACTTCCATTTAGATGAAGGAAATTCCAAGAGGAATCAACAAAGCGTCATCATGGATAAAAAAAATAATTGATATAAAAAAAAACTGTTAAAAAGATTTTTTTGTTGGAGCTGTATTGTTATGGATTGACCTGGGTTGGAGTAGTGGCATTGCAACCACTAGGGGCAGCATCGGCAGGTAGCATAGTCAGGGATAGCCAAGGAGTTGGTACACAGGAGCAGCAATGTAGTTTAAAGGAGCAGCACGTAACGTAGTCAGTGATAGCCAAAGAATCAGTACACAGGAGCAGCAGTGTAGTTTAAAGAGGCAACATGCAGCATAGTCATGGATAGCCAAGGAGTTGATACATGGAAGAAGCAACATAATCTTAGAATGAACGAGCAGGTGAAAGGAAACTTGACTAGAGGCTAGTGGCTCAATAATCTTGCAAGGAAGAGACAGCAATGCCAGATTTAAATAGTGTGTTCAATCATTGTGGAGACAATCAGGAACTCAAGGTGGAGACAATCAGGAACAACACCGGAACTAGTATCCGCATTAGCTTCGGAACTGTCCAGGGAGATGAATAGCTCAGAAGAAGAGCTGCCGCCTGATGCACAAGACCTGCTAGGTTTGAGTCCTGACAGTTATTGAGAAAATACCAAAGCTACCAACCATAAAACATGGCAAACACAATACGTTTCAGCTAACATAGCCTTCATCAGGTGTATACACTTTTAATTTGACAAGTTCTTTTTAAGTATATACATTAGATGTCACATTTATAAACAGTTATGACGTGTAAGCAGATTTTCCAAGTATGTCATCATGATGATATACACATGAGATGTTCTACTATAGTAGCATAGATTCCCTGATGAAATTCATAGGTTCTTACCACTTTAACAAAATCCAGTCTGTTTCTGACAGGTGGGTGTATCGGCATCTGTTCTATAGAATTACAATTCACACTCTATGTTCCTGTTCAGGCAGAGTTTCTCCATCATCTTAGGAATTATAGTAATTATGTCCTTTTGTGTGCAACGGAGTTTATCTTAAAGATAAAATTGTTTACCGTCAACCAGGCAAGGCTCCTTTCATTTTTTACATACCGTCACTTTTGCTCGATAGTTGCAAAGCCGCCAGAGAAGTACAGAAGCTACAATTCTGAGAACAATAGTAAACCTACCATAACTATTTGTGTACTAATTATATATATCGTCTGCAGCTGCAGAACACTTGGAGCTCCTCTATTGGTGTAGGCAAAAAAGAGCAAGAAGGCTTCTATTCAAGAGCAATCATCTGTCAAAGAGCCAAATTATATTTATATATGGAAATCTGCTGGTAGAAATGATTTATATAATTAGCCCTAATGAGCATTTAATAGGGTTATGATTGTCTGAAGCAAGTATTATATTCACACACCACAATTCTTTTTTACTTATCTGAATAAATTAAATGCAAAAATTGAAAAATTTAAGTATCTTTTCTTGGAAATCTGCATTTGGCTGTTCCTTTGTTAACCCCCCCCCCCCCCCTACACACATAAGATCGTTGATCATTAAAGAGTTTTTCCCACCAAGTACATTTTATTTAATAGATCTTGGAACAATAATAAGTTCCACAATTGGATGTGTAAAAAAAAAATAATGTTCCTGTGCTGAGATAATCTTATAAGTGTGCTGCTGCTGTGTACTGTGTAATGGCCGTGCACCTAAACCCAGACTCATAGTGAAAGGTGGCCAAGGAATATATCCTGGCCCCTATATCTACAACTCCCAATACATCATATACAAAAAACAGGAGAACAACGGGAGCGTTTATAAAAAATTGTACAAAGTTTTATTAGAAAAATACAATAAAATTACACACTTAAAAAAACACCAAATAAAGACACCATAAGGTAACATCAATACCCGTAACCATGCTGGCACAAATTTCCCTAGCACAGGATTATATAATATGTTAATGAATAAATGAAGGATCTGTAACCTCCAAACACCCCCCAGAACTGAGTAGAAGCCTACAACTATAACCCATATATCACAGTCATGCCCAATCTGGCTTTATCCATGGGAGAGGGGTTAATATATGGAGTGTCCACAGAGAGGCATAAGTGAAAAGCCTAAAGGTACCTTCACACATAATGATATTGTTAACGATATCGTTGCTATTTGTGACGTAGCAACGATATCGTTAATGAAATCATTATGTGTGACAGCGACCAACGATCAGGCCCCTGCTGGGAGATCGTTGGTCTCTGAATAAAGTCAAGAACTTTATTTTGTCGCTGGACTCCTGCTGACATCGCTGGATCGGCGTGTGTGACACCGATCCAGCGATGTCTTCACTGGTAACCAGGGTAAACATCGGGTAACTAAGCGCAGGGCCGCGCTTAGTAACCCGATGTTTACCCTGGTTACCATGCTAAAAGTAAAAAAAAACAAACACTAGATACTTACCTACCACTGTCTGTCCTCCAGCGCTGTGCTCTGCACTCCTCCTGTACTGGCTGTGAGCCGGAAAGCAGAGCGGTGACGTCACCGCTCTGCTTTCCGGCTCACAGCCAGTACAGGAGGAGAGCAGAGAAGCAGAGCGCAGCGCTGGAGGACAGACAGCGGTAGGTAAGTATCTAGTGTTTTTTTTTTTATACTTTTAGCATGGTAACCAGGGTAAACATCGGGTTACTAAGCGCGGCCCTGCGCTTAGTTACCCGATATTTACCCTGGTTACCGGCATCGTTGGTCGCTGGAGAGCGGTCTGTGTGACAGCTCTCCAGCGACCAAACAGCGACGCTGCAGCGATCCGGATCGTTGTCGGTATCGCTGCAGCGTCGCTTAGTGTGAAGGGGCCTTAATGGCGTTAAAAAAAAACACCCCACCAGGACACAACCCATAAGAAGATCTTACGAAGGTACTGAGGAACCCCTGAATTGGGCAATACCCAATACCCACAGAGCATGTCTGTGTTCTCTATGAGACAGCCGCTTCCGGACTCTCTTATATCACCACAAACAAAAGGATTTTGCCAATTGGGAATCCAAAATGCCAGATACTTCTCACACCATCATCTGTCGGTGGAAGATTTGGCCTCCTTGGACATTATACCTCAAGCTGACCCAACTGATATTGGCAGATTCGGCCAACTTTAGTCTAACATATATGGGGGACTTTATTCCACATGATCATGTTGGCCTTACCATTCTCCGATGAATACAGGATGCACTACGCTGTCAGCACTCATGGCAAAGTTTCCGAATGTTCAGAGATATTCCAAACGAGTTAACGTCACACCCAGTTGTGAGTTCATTCTCACATCTCCAAGAGGACTGACAGGAATGACACAGATTTGTGAGAAAGATGCTTCAGAATTGTTAATTTATAAGAAATGTTGTTAGAAGGGCTGAGAGATGTATTTTAGGGTCCGTTCAGACGAGCGCATTAAACATGTGTGCTGACTGAGTATCCGAGAAAAAAGACAGATTGCATCACGTGCTAGTCTCATCTGTATTTTGGATGACATTCTTCATTTTAAATCTACAGGTGAAGAAAAACACTCTCATCCCTTACATTTTCTATGTCTACATTGCAATTATTAACATAGAAAACTGTATTTGGTCTTATACACTTTTTTTAAACATTAATGTAAAGAACAGATCCCTTACTGGTGTCATACGAATGTAAAAAATGGACTCACAAAAGAAATAAGGAAGATTATATGAAAGAAAATCGTGTAGTTGTTTTTGGTTGGGCTTTCATATACTCATCTGATCCCGATTTCGGGCGGCCTCATTCAGACATCTGTTTTTCACATACAGTGTTTTTCATGGACAGCTCTCGTACTCACAGTTTATGGGACCATTCACATGTCAGGGATTTTTCACGGACCGAGAGGTCCTTAGAAAATCGTGGTGACATGTCAAATTTTGATATAAGGGTCTTTGTCTAACATCACGTACAAAATTTTTTGACTGCTCCGAAGCATATAAAAGAAAAGCAGATAGTCAATGAATTAAAATATCCTGCTGTTTTCGAGTGTTTCGAACATGGTATTCGAGCACGCAGAAGACACTTGGTTAGCACACAAGCAGGCTCAGGTAACACCTTATCCGAGCACGTTCGCTCGTCATTACTAGTCCTAAACAGACAAATGTGTCTTCATGGTTACAGACTATACACAAACCTTGAGTTGCCCAATCCAGCATCCATATTCTCTGTCATCACGTCTCCTTTCCTCAGATCTGTTTCTTGGCTATCGAACTGTATCTCGGCAAGAAGTAATAGGCAGAAAATAAGTGTATGTGTATTAAATGAGATTTATGTGTTGTGTTTGGAATAGTATCAGGATCGACTGTTTTTATTCGGTTGACAGTTTTCCGGGGCTAAAATGAAGAATTTGCAAATTCCTATTTGCCTTATTATAGTGGTCTGAGTCATTTTGATAATGAGATAAAATTAGGAAATTGATCACTTTGCAGTTTTCATGCAAGATCGTGTAAGGCCGGGGTCACACTTGCGAGTGCAATGCGAGAAACTGGCACAAGTCTGTCCCCTCAATACCAGGCACTGCCACCGACACTCGGGATCGAAGCGTTCAGCAGCATAGAAATACGTGCCGCCGCATGCTCCGGTCCCGAGATTGGGACGAGAGACTCGTGCGAGTTTCTCTCATTGCGCTCGCAAGTGTGACCCCGGCCTAAGGGTAACTCTATGCTTTAACTTTTACGTGTTCTATATAGGATCTAAGAAGTATTGTTTCTCCTTGTGGAGAGTGTAGGGGTTTGTACTCTCTCAGTTGCTGTTGAGGTCGGCACAGGAAGCGGTTTTCATAAAAATGTTCAGTCAGGTTTAGTACAACTTCATAAACCCACATAAGCAAAAGCAAAACAAAAGATAACCTTCTCCGGCACAAGGTGAAAAACATACAAAAAATAAACAGTCCATTAGTTCTGTGAGTTCGCCTGCTCAGGTCAATGTCTTTAGCAAACACACTGGAGGCCTCCACACCTCCAGTCACTGACACTGAACGAGACACTTGGTCTCCTATTTCCAATAAGGTGGCACTAGAGTTCAAGTTCACTTCTTTTCTGAAGAGGCAATTTGTACACTTGTACTATAGGAAAAGGTCGGCATTCACATGACCCTGTCATGTCGGACACTATTCCCACTAGGGCGTCCGACAGACAGCGGTAATTCCACATTTGTCCACTATATACGCTCAGTGGTGCCGGCTAGATTTTATTTAGGTTATCCGGGGTTAATATAGCTGGTAATCTGGTTGGAGGCTCGGTCACGCCCGTGGCCTTTAAATAGTCATTCTGAACTTTGGGTGTCGCCGATTATAGCTTGTGTCTTGTGCCTGGTGATCTCGGTCTGGAGTGGTGGTCTAGGAGTTGAAGTATCGTATCTGGTGGTGTATTATCCTTTGTCATATTTCTCCTTCCTATATTTGTGTTTGTTTTGCCCTGTGCACATTATAGTATTTTCCTGTGTGTCTGTGGCGTGGTGCTTTTTTTTAGTTTTCCCTGTCTATGCTTTCTGTGGAGGTTTGTGTGTGGTCATATCACTGGGTGGTGGGTGGAGGTTTCAGCATAGGGCTGAAACAGGAGTCAGGGTCAGGCCTGGCGGCCCAGACAAGCACACCATCAGTGTAAATTCTGGGAGAGGGACAGACAGGATTTTCCCTAGTCTGAGGGATATCGCAGGGGCCCGGGTAATCAGCTGTAGTCTACCCATTACCCCCGTGACAGACCCCTGATAAGACATTGGTATGAAGACGATCATACTGAACGCAGGGATCCTGTGCTGCACAGCATGTTGTGTCTATCTTATAATGGCTATATTTCTTGGACATGATTACACTTTTCTATTTTAATTTCATCAGCATTAGTCCAGAATTCCATACATAAATGGGAATCTGAAAATGGTGGGGTTGTTTTTTCCCTTTTTTTCGCCTGTTTCATGCTGTCCATCAATGTGACTTCTAATTAAATCAGAGTCTTGCTTAACTTCCCAGCAAACAGCTCGGTGGTGATAGGGAACTATCCCCAGGGGGACTCAATCAGTTTTAGTCTGTCAAACCCAGCTGTCCATCAGGTACGAGAGGAAAGCAAATCTGTTGTTATTGTCCTTTTGTGCTGTTTTCGTCACTGTTTTATTTATATTTACACACACTTTATGTTGTTTTTTTTTCTTATATATTGTTATTGGAGTGTTTGGCCAGGTTCTCTACTTCAAAGAGTATTTTTATTAATAAGGTTTAGGGGTTTTTTTCTATTTAAAAAGTAACTAAACCTTCATTTACTTGGTGTAGATGTTGCACTTTCTCTGGTGCCTTTTATCTGCATGCTTTCTTACAGGTGTCTGCATCAAACTATGTAATAACAATCTTCTCTCATTTGTTTTTGCTGCATTTTTATGTGTTTTCTCATTTAGTTGATAGATTTTTGGTTCAAATTTTAAAGCAATGTTTTGATTCTGTACTTTTGTCCAAGTCGTGGAAAACCCCTGCTCAATTATTATATCCACACATGCACCAATTAGGCCATGTTCACACGTTGACTATTTGGTGAGTTTTTTACCTCAGTATTTATCAGCCAAAACCAGGAGTGGAAGACTCGAGGAAAGTATAATGGAAACACGTCACCACTTTTGCATTTATCACCCACTCCTGGTTTTGGCTTACAAATACTGAGGTAAAATACTGAACGTGTGATCATAAGGGTGTGTTTCCACGTTCAGGAAGCGCTGCGTGTTTGACGCTGCGTAGAGCCGCAGCGTCAAACACGCCGCGTCCAGATGTTACAGCATAGTGGAGGGGATTTCATGAAATACCGTCTCCACAATGCATTAAAAGACGCACGCGGCATAGCCGCGGAAACGGATATGCGGCGCGTCTTTTAACCCCTTCCCGACCCATGACGCCACGTAGGCGTCATGAAAGTCGGTGCCAATCCGACCCATGACGCCTATGTGGCGTCATGGAAAGATCGCGTCCCTGCAGATCGGGTGAAAGGGTTAACTCCCATTTCACCCGATCTGCAGGGACAGGGGGAGTGGTAGTTTAGCCCAGGGGGGGTGGCTTCACCCCCTCGTGGCTACGATCGCTCTGATTGGCTGTTGAAAGTGAAACTGCCAATCAGAGCGATTTGTAATATTTCACCTAAAAAAATGGTGAAATATTACAATCCAGCCATGGCCGATGCTGAAATATCATCGGCCATGGCTGGAAATACTAATGTGCCCCCACCCCACCGATCGCCCCCCCAGCCCTCCGATCTGGCCGGTACACTGCTCCGGCTCCCCTCCGTCCAGTGCTCCGCTCCCCCCCGTGCTCTTGTCCGCTCCCCCCGTGCTCCAATCACCCCCCCGTGCTCCAATCACCCCCCCTGCACTCCGATCCACCCCCCCGGTGCTCCGTTCCACCCCCCCGTGCTCCATTCCAGCCCCCCCGTGCTCCGTTCCACGCCCCCCGTGCTCCGTTCCACCCCTCCCGCGCTCCGATTCACCCCCCGTGCTCCGATCCCCCCCCATTGTCCCCCCCACCCCATCATACTTACCTATCCAGCCGGGGTCCCGTTCGTCTTCTCCCTGGGCGCCGCCATCTTCCAAAATGGCGGGTGCATGCGCAGTGCGCCCGCCAAATCTGCCGGCCGGCAGATTCGTTCCAAAGTGCATTTTGATCACTGAGATAGATTATATCTCAGTGATCAAAATAAAAAAAATAATAAATGACCCCCCCCCCTTTGTCACCCCCATAGGTAAGGACAATAAAAAAATAAATAAATTTTTTTTTTCCACTAATGTTAGAATAGGGTTAGGGTTAGGGGTAGGGTTAGGGTTAGGGGTAGGGTTAGGGTTAGGGGTAGGGGTAGGGTTAGGGGTAGGGCTAGGGTTAGGGTTAGGGTTAGGGGTAGGGTTAGGGGTAGGGTTAGGGTTAGGGTTAGGGTTAGGGGTAGGGTTAGGGCTAGGGGTAGGGTTAGGGTTTCGGTATGTGCACACGTATTCTGTTCCTCTGCGGATTTTTCCGCTGCGGATTTGATAAATCCGCAGTGCTAAACCGCTGCGGATTTATGGCGGATTTACCGCATTTTTTTCTGCGCATTTCACTGCGGTTTTACAACTGCGATTTTCTATTGGAGCAGTTGTAAAACCGCTGCGGAATCCGCACAAAGTGACATGCTGCGGAATGTAAACCGCTGCGTTTCCGTGCAGTTTTTCCGCAGCATGTGTACAGCGATTTTTGTTTTCCATAGGTTTACATTGAACTGTAAACTCATGGGAAACTGCTGCGGATCCGCAGCGTTTTCCGCAGCGTGTGCACATACCTTTAGAATTAGGCTATGTGCACACGGTGCGGATTGGCCGCTGCGGATTCGCAGCAGTGTTCCATCAGGTTTACAGTACCATGTAAACATATGGAAAACCAAATCTGCTGTGCCCATGGTGCGGAAAATACCGCGCCGAAACGCTGCGTTGTATTTTCCGCAGCATGTCAATTCTTTGTGCGGATTCCGCAGCGTTTTACACCTGTTCCTCAATAGGAATCCGCAGGTGAAATCCGCACAAAAAACACTGGAAATCCGTGGAAAATCCGCAGGTAAAACGCAGTGCCTTTTACCCGCGGATTTTTCAAAAATGGTGCGGAAATATCTCACACGAATCCACAACGTGGGCACATAGCCTTAGAGTTAGGGTTGGAATTAGGGTTGTGGTTAGGGTTGTGATTAGGGTTATGGCTACAGTTGGAATTAGGGTTAGGGGTGTGGGGGGGTTAGTGTTGGAGTTAGAATTGAGGGGTTACCACTGTTTAGGCACATCAGGGGTCTCCAAACGCAACATGGCGCCACCATTGATTCCAGCCAATCTCGTATTCAAAAAGTCAAATGGTGCTCCCTCACTTCCGAGCCCTGACGTGTGCCCAAACAGTGGTTTACCCCCACATATGGGGTACCAGCATACTCAGGACAAACTGCGCAACAATTACTGGGGTCCAATTTCTCCTGTTACCCTTGTGAATCTAAAAAAATGCTTGCTAAAACATAATTTTTGAGGAAAGAAAAATGATTTTTTATTTTCACGGCTCTGCGTTGTAAACGTCTGTGAAGCACTTGGGGGTTCAAAGTGCTCACCACATATCTAGATAAGTTCCTTGGGGGGTCTAGTTTCTAAAATGGGGTCACTTGTGGGGGTTTCTACTGTTTAGGCACACCAGGGGCTCTGCAAACGCAACGTGACACCCGCAGACCATTCCATCAAAGTCTGCATTTCAAAAGTCACTACTTCCCTTCTGAGCCCCGACGTGTGCCCAAACAGTGGTTTACCCCCACTCATGGGGTATCAGCGTACTCAGGAGAAACTGGACAACAACTTTTGGGGTCCAATTTCTCCTGTAACCTTTGGGAAAATAAAAAATTCAGGGCTAAATAATTATTTTTGAGGAAAGAAAACGTATTTATTATTTTCACGGCTCTGCATTATAAACTTCTATGAAGCGCTTGGGGGTTCAAAGTGCTCACCACACATCTAGATAAGTTCCTTTCAGGGTCTGGTTTCCAAAATGGGGTCACTTGTGGGGGGTTTCTACTGTTAAGCCACATCAGGGGCTCTGCAAACGCAACGTGACGCCCACAGAGCATTCCATCAAAGTCTGCATTTCAAAACGTCACTACTTCACTTCCGAACCTCGGCATGTGCCCAAACAGTGGTTTACACCCACATATGGGGTATCAGCGTACTCAGGAGAAACTGGACAACAACTTTTGGGGTCCAATTTCTTCTGTAACCCTTGGGAAAATAAAAAATTCTGGGCTAAATAATTATTTTTGAGGAAAGAAAACGTATTTATTATTTTCACGGCTCTGCATTATAAACTTCTATGAAGCACTTGGGGGTTCAAAGTGCTCACCACACATCTAGATAAGTTCCTTTGGGGGTCTAGTTTCCAAAATGGGGTCACTTGTGGGGGGTTTCTACTGTTATGCCACATCAGGGGCTCTGCAAACGCAACGTGACGCCCACAGAGCATTCCATCAAAGTCTGCATTTCAAAACGTCACTTCTTCACTTCCGAGCCCCGGCATGTGCCCAAACAGTGATTTACCCCCACATATGGGGTATCAGCGTACTCAGGAGAAACTGGACAACAACTTTTGGGGTCAAATTTCTCCTGTTACCCTTGGGAAAATAAAAAATTGCAGGCTAAAAGATCATTTTTGAGAAAATAATTTTTTTATTTTATTTTCATGGCTCTGCGTTATAAACTTCTGTGAAGCACTTGGGGGTTCAAAGTCCTCACCACACATCTAGATTACTTCCTTTGGGGGTCTAGTTTCCAAAATGGTTTCATTTCTGGGGGATCTCCAATGTTTAGGCACACAGGGGCTCTCCAAACGTGACATGGTGTCCGCTAATGATTGGAGCTAATTTTCCATTTAAAAAGCCAAATGGCGTGCCATCCCTTCCGAGCCCTGCCGTGCGCCCAAACAGTGGTTTACCCCCACATATGGGGTATCAGCGTACTCAGGACAAACTGGACAACAATATTTGGGGTCCAATTTCTCCTATTATCCTTGGCAAAATAGGAAATTCCAGGCTAAAAAATCATTTTTGAGGAAAGAAAAATTATTTTTTATTTTCATGGCTCTGCGTTATAAACTTCTGTGAAGCACCTGGGGGTTTAAAGTGCTCAATATGCATCTAGATAAGTTCCTTGGGGGGTCTAGTTTCCAAAATGGGGTCACTTGTGGGGGAGCTCCAATGTTTAGGCACACAGGGGCTCTCCAAACGCGACATGGTGTCCGCTAACAATTGGAGCTAATTTTCCATTCAAAAAGTCAAATGGCGCGCCTTCCCTTCCGAGCCCTGCTGAGTGCCCAAACAGTGGTTTACCCCCACATATGAGGTATCGACGTACTCGGGAGAAATTGCCCAACAAATTTTATGATCCATTTTATCCTACTGCCCATGTGAAAATGAAAAAATTGAGGCGAAAAGAATTTTTTTGTGAAAAAAAAGTACTTTTTCATTTTTACAGATCAATTTGTGAAGCACCTGAGGGTTTAAAGTGCTCACTAGGCATCTAAATAAGTTCCTTGGGGGGTCTAGTTTCCAAAATGGGGTCACTTGTGGGGGAGCACCAATGTTTAGGCACACAGGAGTGTTGTGAGTTCTGTTTTTGGGCTCCCTCTGGTGGTTACTGATGGTACTGGGTGACTTGTCTTTCCTGGGTCTCTGGGTTCCACCTGTTCCATCAGGATATGGGAGTTTCCTATTTAACCTGGCTTTGCTGGCATTTCCTCGCCGGTTATCAATGTATCCAGTGTGTCTTGTTACCTCTGCTCCCTGCTCCTAGATCCTTCTGGTCAAGCTAAGTTTGGATTTTCCTGTTTTGGTGTTTTGCTTTATTTGGTTTTTAGTCCAGCCTGCAGATATTTGATTCTTGCTGCTGGTTGCTCTAGTGGGCTGAAATTGCTCCTCATGTACCATGAGTTGGCACATGAGTTCAAGTAATTTCAGGATGGTTTTTTGAAGGGTTTTTCGCTGACCGCGCAGTTCACTTTTGTATCCTCTGCTATCTAGCTTTAGCGGGCCTCATTTTGCTGAAACTGTTTTCATACTGCGTATGTGCTTTCCTCTCATTTCACCGTCATTATATGTGGGGGGCTGCTATTTCTGTGGGGGATTTCTCTGGAGGCAAGAGAGGTCTGTGTTTCTTCTAATAGGGGAAGTTAGATCTTCGGCTGGAGCGAGACGTCTAGGATCATCGTAGGCACGTTCCCCGGCTACTTTTATTTGTGTGTTAGGTTCAGGGTCGCGGTCAGCTCAGGTTCCATCGCCCTAGAGCTTGTTTGTATCTGTGCTTGTCCTTTAGTGATCCCCTGCCATTGGGATCATGACAGTATAACCGGCCCACAAAGTGTTAATTGTATTGGCTGAAGTAGGAGGATAAGTAGTCTGAGGAAGTTTTTTTTTTTTTTTTTTCTTTCTCTTTCCCTCAGAGTTTGCTGCCTAGCCTTATTGCAGCCTGGCTACTTCCTCCTCCTCTTAATCTTTGAATGGCTCTGATCCCAGCTGTTTATCATGGACGTCCAGAGTTTGGCTTCCAGCCTGAATAATCTTGCCACTAAGGTTCAAAATATACAGGATTTTGTTGTACATGCTCCTATGTCTGAACCTAGAATTCCTGTCCCAGAGTTTTTTTCTGGAGATAGATCTCGTTTTCTGAATTTTAGGAACAATTGCAAGTTGTTTCTTTCTTTGAAATCTCGCTCCTCTGGAGACCCTGCTCAGCAAGTCAAGATAATTATATCTTTCCTGCGGGGTGACCCTCAGGATTGGGCATTTGCATTGGCACCAGGGGACCCTGCGTTGCTTAATGCGGATGCGTTTTTTCTGGCATTGGGTTTGCTCTATGAGGAACCTAACCAAGAGATTCAGGCTGAAAAAGCTTTGTTGGCCCTCTCTCAGGGGCAAGATGAAGCAGAAATTTATTGTCAAAAATTTCGAAAGTGGTCGGTACTTACTCAGTGGAATGAGTGCGCTCTGGCTGCAAAGTTCAGAGATGGCCTTTCTGAGGCCATTAAAGATGTTATGGTGGGGTTCCCTGCGCCTGCTGGTCTGAATGAGTCTATGACTATGGCTGTTCAGATTGATCGGCGTTTACGGGAGCGCAAACCTGTGCATCATTTGGCGGTGTCGTCTGAACCGTCACCTGAGATAATGCAATGTGATAGAATTCAGTCCAGAAGTGAACGGCAAAAGTATAGGCGGAAAAAAGGGTTGTGCTTTTATTGTGGTGATTCAGCTCATGTTATATCAGCATGCTCTAAACGCACAAAAAAGGTTGATAAGTCTGTTGCCATTAGTACTTTACAGTCTAAGTTCATTCTGTCTGTGACTCTGATTTGTTCATTATCATCCATTTCCGTCGATGCCTATGTGGATTCAGGCGCTGCCCTGAGTCTTATGGATTGGTCATTTGCCAATCGCTGTGGGTTTAGTCTGGAGCCTCTGGAAGTCCCTATTCCTTTGAAGGGAATTGACTCTACACCTTTGGCTATGAATAAACCTCAGTACTGGACACAAGTGACCATGCGTATGACTCCCGTTCATCAGGAGGTGATTCGCTTCCTGGTACTGTATAATTTGCATGATGTTCTAGTACTTGGTCTGCCATGGTTACAAACTCATAATCCAGTCCTTGACTGGAAATCAATGTCTGTGTTAAGCTGGGGTTGTCAGGGGGTTCATGATGATGCACCTCCGATTTCTATCGCTTCATCTACTCCTTCTGAGATTCCTGTGTTTTTGTCTGACTATCGGGATGTTTTTGAGGAGCCTAAGCTCAGTTCGCTTCCTCCTCACAGGGATTGCGATTGTGCTATAAATTTAATTCCAGGCAGTAAATTTCCTAAAGGTCGTTTGTTCAATCTGTCAGTGCCAGAGCATACTGCTATGCGGGATTATGTTAAGGAGTCCTTGGAAAAGGGACATATCCGTCCATCTTTGTCCCCTTTGGGAGCAGGTTTTTTTTTCGTGGCCAAAAAAGATGGTTCCTTGAGGCCTTGTATAGATTATCGTCTTTTGAATAAGATTACCGTAAAATATCAGTATCCTTTGCCATTGTTGACTGATTTGTTTGCTCGCATTAAGGGGGCTAAATGGTTCACTAAGATTGATCTTCGGGGTGCGTATAATCTTATACGAATAAAGCAAGGTGATGAGTGGAAAACCGCATTTAATACGCCTGAGGGCCATTTTGAGTATTTGGTAATGCCTTTTGGACTTTCTAATGCTCCTTCAGTCTTCCAGTCCTTTATGCACGATATTTTCCGTGAATATCTGGATAAATTTATGATTGTGTATTTGGATGATATTTTGGTTTTTTCTGATGACTGGGAGTCTCATGTTCAGCAGGTCAGGAAGGTGTTTCAGGTTCTGCGGGCCAATTCCTTGTTTGTAAAAGGCTCAAAGTGTCTCTTTGGAGTCCAGAAGATTTCTTTCTTGGGGTATATTTTTTCCCCTTCTACTATTGAGATGGATCCCGTCAAGGTTCAGGCTATTTGTGACTGGACGCAGCCTACATCTCTTAAGAGTCTACAGAAGTTCTTGGGCTTTGCTAATTTCTATCGTCGTTTTATAACTAATTTTTCTAGTGTTGTTAAGCCTTTGACGGATTTGACTAAGAAGGGTGCTAATGTTGCTAATTGGTCTCCTGCGGCTGTGGAGGCCTTTCAGGAACTTAAGCGCCGGTTTTCTTCTGCTCCTGTGTTGTGTCAGCCAGATGTTTCGCTCCCTTTTCAGGTTGAGGTTGATGCTTCTGAGATTGGAGCGGGGGCGGTTTTGTCACAGAGAAGCTCCGATGGTTCAGTGATGAAGCCATGCGCGTTTTTTTTCTAGAAAGTTTTCGCCGGCTGAGCGGAATTATGATGTTGGTAATCGGGAACTTTTGGCCATGAAGTGGGCATTTGAGGAGTGGCGTCATTGGCTAGAGGGTGCTAGAGATCGTGTGGTGGTCTTGACTGATCACAAAAATTTGATTTACCTTGAGTCTGCCAGGCGTCTGAATCCTAGACAGGCTCGTTGGTCACTGTTTTTCTCTCGTTTCAATTTTGTGGTTTCATACCTGCCAGGTTCAAAGAATGTGAAGGCGGATGCTCTTTCTAGGAGTTTTGTGCCTGACTCCCTTGGAAATTCTGAGCCCTCTGGTATCCTTAGGGATGGGGTGATTTTGTCTGCTGTCTCCCCAGACTTGCGACGTGCTTTGCAGGAGTTTCAGGCGGGTAAACCTGATCGTTGTCCGCCTGAGAGACTGTTTGTTCCGGATAATTGGACCAGTAGAGTCATCTCCGAGGTCCATTCTTCTGCGTTGGCAGGTCATCCTGGAATATTTGGTACTAGAGACTTGGTGGCCAGGTCTTTTTGGTGGCCTTCCTTGTCGAGGGATGTGCGTTCTTTTGTGCAGTCTTGTGAGGTTTGTGCTCGGGCTAAGCCTTGCTGTTCTCGGGCCAGTGGATTGTTGTCACCTTTGCCTATCCCGAAGAGGCCTTGGACGCACATTTCCATGGACTTTATTTCGGATCTCCCTGTCTCTCAAAAAATGTCCGTCATCTGGGTTGTGTGTGATCGCTTTTCTAAAATGGTTCATCTGGTACCCTTGCCTAAGTTGCCTTCCTCCTCTGAGTTGGTCCCTCTGTTTTTTCAGAATGTGGTTCGTTTGCATGGGATTCCTGAGAACATCGTTTCTGACAGGGAATCCCAGTTTGTGTCTAGATTTTGGCGGACGTTCTGTGCTAAGATGGGCATTGATTTGTCCTTTTCGTCTGCATTCCATCCTCAGACGAATGGCCAGACTGAACGAACTAATCAGACCTTGGAAACTTATTTAAGGTGTTTTGTTTCTGCTGATCAGGATGACTGGGTTACCTTTTTGCCGCTGGCTGAGTTTGCCCTTAATAATCGGGCTAGTTCTGCTACCTTGGTTTCTCCTTTCTTTTGTAATTCGGGGTTTCATCCTCGTTTTTCCTCTGGTCAGGTGGAACCTTCTGATTGTCCTGGAGTGGACATGGTGGTGGATAGGTTGCATCGGATTTGGAGTCATGTGGTGGACAATTTGAAGTTGTCCCAGGAGAAGGCTCAGCAGTTTGCTAATCGCCGTCGCCGCGTGGGTCCTCGACTTCTTGTTGGTGACTTGGTGTGGTTGTCTTCTCGTTTTGTTCCTATGAAGGTCTCTTCTCCTAAGTTCAAGCCTCGGTTCATCGGTCCCTATAGGATCTTGGAAATTCTTAACCCTGTGTCGTTTCGTTTGGATCTCCCGGCATCGTTTGCTATTCATAATGTGTTCCATCGGTCGTTGTTGCGGAAGTATGAGGTACCTGTTGTTCCTTCGCTTGAGCCTCCTGCTCCAGTGCTGGTGGAGGGAGAATTGGAGTATGTTGTGGAGAAGATCTTGGATTCTCGTGTTTCCAGACGGAAACTCCAGTATTTGGTCAAGTGGAAGGGTTATGGTCAGGAGGATAATTCTTGGGTGGTTGCCTCGGATGTTCATGCTGATGATTTGGTTTGCGCTTTTCATAGGGCTCATCCTGGTCGCCCTGGTGGTTCTCGTGAGGGTTCGGTGACCCCTCCTCAAGGGGGGGGTACTGTTGTGAGTTCTGTTTTTGGGCTCCCTCTGGTGGTTACTGATGGTACTGGGTGACTTGTCTTTCCTGGGTCTCTGGGTTCCACCTGTTCCATCAGGATATGGGAGTTTCCTATTTAACCTGGCTTTGCTGGCATTTCCTCGCCGGTTATCAATGTATCCAGTGTGTCTTGTTACCTCTGCTCCCTGCTCCTAGATCCTTCTGGTCAAGCTAAGTTTGGATTTTCCTGTTTTGGTGTTTTGCTTTATTTGGTTTTTAGTCCAGCCTGCAGATATTTGATTCTTGCTGCTGGTTGCTCTAGTGGGCTGAAATTGCTCCTCATGTACCATGAGTTGGCACATGAGTTCAAGTAATTTCAGGATGGTTTTTTGAAGGGTTTTTCGCTGACCGCGCAGTTCACTTTTGTATCCTCTGCTATCTAGCTTTAGCGGGCCTCATTTTGCTGAAACTGTTTTCATACTGCGTATGTGCTTTCCTCTCATTTCACCGTCATTATATGTGGGGGGCTGCCATTTCTGTGGGGGATTTCTCTGGAGGCAAGAGAGGTCTGTGTTTCTTCTAATAGGGGAAGTTAGATCTTCGGCTGGAGCGAGACGTCTAGGATCATCGTAGGCACGTTCCCCGGCTACTTTTATTTGTGTGTTAGGTTCAGGGTCGCGGTCAGCTCAGGTTCCATCACCCTAGAGCTTGTTTGTATCTGTGCTTGTCCTTCAGTGATCCCCTGCCATTGGGATCATGACACAGGAGCTATCCAAACGCGACATGGTGTCCGCTAACGATGGAAATAATTTTTCATTCAAAAAGTCAAATGGCGCTCCTTCCCTTCCGAGCCTTACCATGTTCCCAAACAGTGGTTTACCCCCACATGTGAGGTATTGGTGTACTCAGGAGAAATTGCCCAACACATTTTATGATCCATTTTATCCTGTTGCCCATGTGAAAATGAAAAAATTGAGGCAAAAAAATTTTTTTGTGAAAAAAAAGTACTTTTTCATTTTTACGGATCAATTTGTGAAGCACCTGGGGGTTCAAAGTGCTCACTATGCATCTAGATAAGTTCCTTGGGGCGTCTAGTTTCCAAAATGGGGTCACTTGTGGGGGAGCTCCAATTTTTAGGCACACGGGGGCTCTCCAAACGTGACATGGTGTCCGCTAAAGAGTGGAGCCAATTTTTGATTCAAAAAGTCAAATGGCGCTCCTTCCCTTCCAAGCCCTGCCGTGCGCCCAAACAGTGGTTTACCCCCACATATGAGGTATCAGCGTACTCAGGACAAATTGGACAACAACTTTCGTGGTTCAGTTTCTCCTTTTACCATTGGGAAAATAAAAAAATTGTTGCTAAAAGATAATTTTTGTGACTAAAAAGTTAAATGTTCATTTTTTCCTTCCATGTTGCTTCTGCTGCTGTGAAGCACCTGAAGGGTTAACAAACTTCTTGAATGTGGTTTTGAGTACCTTGAGGGGTGCAGTTTTTAGAATGGTGTCACTTTTGGGTATTTTCAGCCATATAGACCCCTCAAACGGACTTCAAATGTGAGGTGGTCCCTAAAAAAAATGGTTTTGTAAATTTCGTTGTAAAAATGACAAATCGCTGGTCAAATTTTAACCCTTATAACTTCCTAACAAAAAAAAATTTTGTTTCCAAAATTGTTCTGATGTAAAGTAAACATGTGGGAAATGTTATTTATTAACTATTTTGTGTCACATATCTCTCTGGTTTAACAGAATAAAAATTCAAAATGTGAAAATTGCAAAATTTTCAAAATTTTCGCCAAATTTCCGTTTTTATCACAAATAAACGCAGAATTTATTGACCTAAATTTACCACTAACATGAAGCCCAATATGTCACGAAAAAACAATCTCAGAACCGCTAGAATCCGTTGATGCGTTCCTGAGTTATCACCTCATAAAGGGACACTGGTCAGAATTGCAAAAAACGGCAAGGTCTTTAAGGTCAAAATAGGCTGGGTCATGAAGGGGTTAAGGGCGCAGCATATCCTTACAATGCTGAAACAACACAAGAACAACGCAGGTGACCTGCCAGTGACCTCAGGTGCAGATTTGGTCAGGATTTTACCTGCGTAAAATCCTGACCAAATCCTGATGCAATCCTGAACGTGGACACATACACTAAGGCCGGAGTCACACTACAGCGAGATGCGGCCGAGTCTCACAAGTTAAAAACAAGCTCTGGCGCCGGCACTACGGAGCGGAGCGTGCATCTCCATGTATTGCTCCGCTCCGGAGTCCCGGTGCCAGAGCTTGGTTTTAACCTGCGAGACTCGGCCGTATCTCGCTGTGTGTGATCCCGGCATTAGGGTTAACTCACTAAAGACAGTGTTATTGCTTAAACGTTTAGCATGGCTGAAGGAGCATGATGTGTGTTTAGCACAGCTGTCAGCCGGAGAGTGCCACGGTAGTTGGCCACCACCCATCAGATATTGACGTCATGTCTTCGTATCACAACCCTTCCAGCCTATCTCACATAAATGACCAAGCTCGAGACATGGTCCTTGTGGCAGAATCCCATTACTTTACTTGCTGTTTCTGATTACCCTTCACGATCCTGCACTCAGAGCCATCTGCTTGTCACTATAAGCTCATGGTCTACAGTAACAGGGAGATGAAATAACCCGTTCCCTATCACTAAAACACACTAAGCAGAGGGGTTATATTGGGCGCTTTGTCTCCAAAAGCAGAAGGGCTGCTCCCTTCTCAGCAAAGGGTCTAGATGCATGCAAAGTGGAAACCCCCCGCATCTACTGAGTATGTTCAGGTGCACAGATCACTGTAAAATGTAAAAAAGGAAAAAATGTTTAAAAGTAAAAATGTGAAAAGTTTCTGACCCCCTAAAATGTCTAGAAATCTCTCAACCCACACAAACAATTTTTGGCAGGAACACATATTGTGTTCACAACGCAAGGGAGAATTATTTTTTGGTACGAGTATTAATCATAGCTGGGCAAGACACAATCAACCGATTTTCAAGTAGGTAGGCAAGGGTCACACCGCTGTATTTTTTTCTCCATTGAGAGAATTCCTCTCACTGTTGGGGTACCTCAGGGCTCAGTACTTGGCCCCCTTCTGTTCTCTCTCTACACGGCCCCAATTGGACAGACCATCAGCAGATTTGGCTTTCAGTACCATCTTTATGCCGACGACACACAACTATACACATCATCTCCTGACCTTACCCCCGCAGTACTACAGAACGCCACTGACTGTCTGTCCGCAGTCTCCAACATCATGTCCGCTCTCTATCTATCTGACATTTCCCTCTCTGTGGGTGGCACCATAATAACAACCCGGCAGCAGGCGCGCTGTCTGGGTGTTATGTTTGACTCCGATCTCTCCTTCACCTCCCATATACAATCTCTTGCCCGCTCGTGCCGCTTACACCTAAAGAACATCTCTAGAATCCGCCCTTTTCTCACCATGGAGACAGCTAAAACCCTCACTGTCGCCCTGATCCACTCCCGCCTGAACTACTGCAATGCTCTATTAATTGGCCTCCCCCTCACTCGACTTTCCCCTCTCCAGTCCATCCTTAATGCAGCAGCCAGGGTCGTCCATCTGGCTAATTGTTACTCGGACGCGTCCGCTCTTCGCCAGTCGTTACACTGGCTGCCCGTTCATTACAGGATACAATTCAAAGTACTTGTTCTCACCCACAAAGCTCTCCACAGTGTGGCACCCCCTTACATCTCCTCCCTCATTTCTGTCTATCAGCCTAACCGACCGCTGCGCTCTGCAAATGACTTTCGATTAACCTCTGCACTAATCCGTACCTCCCACTCCCGACTCCAAGACTTCTCCCGTGCTGCGCCAATCCTCTGGAATGCTCTACCCCAAGATATTAGGACCATCCATAATTTGCATAGTTTTAGGCGCTCGCTCAAAACACATTTGTTCAGAGCGGCCTACCACGTTGCCTAATAAAAGTTATGTTATGGTTGTGTGTGTGTAGCCCATTCACTATCCCCATCTATCCCCCACCCCCTGAAGATGGCTGGACCATGATTGTAAATACATCATTGTAAATACACACCTGTACTTTGTATCTCCCCCACCTCATTGTAGATTGTAAGCTCTCACGAGCAGGGTCGTCTTATTTTGCTTTAATTATTGTATTGTTGACGTTGTTACTTATGACTTTTGTGTTTGAAACTGTTAAACTGTAAAGCGCTGCGGAATATGTTGGCGCTATATAAATAAAGATTATTATTATTATTATTAATTGGTCAGATTATACTAATCACACTCTGATCATGATGTGATCCGATTTTCTCGGATGTGGAGAAGATGGGGGGAAAAAAAAATTCTCCAGCTTCTCTATACTGTCAGTCCACGATAATCAGGCTGCACTCAGATGTCATCCGAATGCAGCTGATGTTTTTCACTGACTCATTTACTTTCATAGCCGATTGTGATCCGTTTATGGGATGCAAATCGTGTGATTTTTTTTTTTCTTTCAACAGCCACAGGAAAAATTGGATATGTGTACGGCGCCATAGAGTAACAGTGGTCAGAGTGCGATGTGATGTTTTGTCGGATCACATTTAGACCAAAAATACGGTCATCTGCATGAGCCCTAAAAATATCTTTTTCAGGAGGTTCTAAATAATTTAGAAGAACAATTATCCATGAGTGGATGGTTTTTTTTAAAAATCATTTTCAATATCTTATCCGGTTCTGGGCTGCATCTTTGTTTTGATGCCGCCGCTTTTTTAAAATTATTTTAAGGCTTAAGGTGTTGCTGTATTGACTTACACATAATGCAAATCTGCTAATCATAGACAGTTCAGTTGTCCTGCAACTCTTTAGATACTGCTGCTCAGCATGTAAAGCCTGCCCCTCCAGAGACAGTGAGCTGTAGATAAGTGGCACGTCGGGAAAGGAGAAATGGCTACTACCTGTTCAAGGTAGGTGGCCTCATAAGGCCAGTCTCACATGTCCAGATAATTCCGGTACCGCAAAAATCAGTACCGGAAAGATTCGTGTCCGTGTGTCCATGTGCTCCCGTGGTACATCAGTGCGGCACACGTGTGCCGCCCGTGTGCCGACTGGGTACCACACGGAGCGTGCAGGAGACAGCGCTAGAGATAAGCGCTGTCCCCTGCATCTGGTGCTGAAGCCGCCATTCATATCTTCTCTCCAGCAGCGTTCGCTAGAGAGAAGATATGAAAAATCCTTTTTTTTTCTTTTTTCGTGTTAAAAATAAAGATCCCTGTACCCACCCCCCTCCCACTCCCTGTGCACCCGCCCGCTGTTAATAAAATACTCACTCGGCTCCCTCACAGCGTCCTGTCCTCGCCGCAGCTTCTCCTGTATGAGCAGTCACATGGTGCCGCCCATTACAGTGATGAATATGCGGCTCCACCCCTATGGGAGGTGGAGCCGCATATTCATGACTGTAATGGGCAGCACCACGTGGCCGCTCATACAGGAGAAGCTGGCGCTGAGAGGATGCTGTGAGGGCGCCGGGTGAGTATTTTATTAACAGTGGGGGGCGCACAGGGGTTGGGAGGGGGGTGGGGACAGGGATCTTTATTTTAAACACGAAAAACAAAAACAAAAAAAAGGATTTTTCATATCTTCTCGCCAGTGAACGCTGCTGGAGAGAAGATAAGAATGGCGGCTTCAGCACCACGTGGGGGGGACAGCGCTTACTGTAGCGCTGTCTCTTGCACGGCACACGGACTGCACACGGACAGCGTCCGTGTGCGGTACGTGTTTTACATGGACCCATTGACTTTAATGGGTCCGTGTAATATGTACGCTCCCACGAACACTGACATGTCTCCGTGTTTTGCACACGGACACACGGTCTGTGAAAACACGCTGACATGTGCAGTGACACATTGCTTTCAATGTGTCTACGTGAGCCAGTGTCTCAGGTACGTGAGGAAACTGTCACCTCATGTATCGGAGCCACTGACGTGTGAAACCGGCCTAAAAGAAACATATACACATATGTTCACACGTTGAGTATTAGCAGCAGATTTTACTGCACCAAAAACCAGTGTTGGCAGTAAAAAGGCTGCATAAAAAAGGTGCATTTTTTATGCATTTATACTTACTTCTTTCCCCCATCCACTTGAATGGGTGAAAAACGCTGCAAAAAACCCTAAAAGAATTGACATTCTGCAGATATGAAAATAAAAATGCTTTGATGGTTCAAATCCGCAAAAGAAAAAAAATAAGCAGCATATGCATGAGACCTCAGAAATCTTATTCACTTTGCTGGTACTGTAAAATGCTGTATTTTCACCTTTGAAAAAATGGGAAAAATGCAGCGTGTGAACAATCCCTTACATTCCAACTACAGATAATTCATCGGTCTTCATCTATTTTACTCCACATAAACTATTTATGCAGATTTAAAAAAAAAAAAAAACTCAGAAAATGAAGCCTCAAAAATTTAGGAAAAACAACTTTTTCATGTTTTTGAACTTTTTTTTTTTTAAATACTAAGCTGTAAAGTATTTATATTATAAGGTTATTTATAAGGTTCTTGTCCCCAATTTATATAGAGCATCACACTGATTGGCTAGGTCAGAAGCCTCTGAGATACTTACGGAGATCCAGCTGGTGTAGGGAGTCTTAGGCTGCCGTCACACTAGCAGTATTTAGTCAGTATTTTACATCAGTATTTGTAAGCCAAAACCAGGAGTGGAACAATCAGTGGAAAAGTATAATAGAAACATATGCACCACTTCTGCATTTATCACCCACTCCTGGTTTTGGCTTACAAATACTGATGTAAAATACTGACCAAATACTGCTAGTGTGACGGCAGCCTTAAAAGCAATGCTCTTTGAAAAAAAGTACGCAAATGAGTGCTCTACAAGAAGGAAGAAATCCTGCTCTCTAGTGCCAACTAGTGGCACTAGATAAACAATTCACTTGCTTCTAGAGGAGAGGTAATTTGCAGAATATTCCTTAACCCCTAAACCACCTTGGATTTTAGCATATTTCTTTTTGCTCCCCTTCTTTCCAGAGCCATAACTTTTCTATTTTTCCGTCAATATGACCATTTGAGGGCTTATTTTTTTGCAGGATGAGTTGTTCTTTCTTATTTGTACTGGAAAATGATGAAGAAAAATTGCAAGTGCTGTGAAATTGCAAATAAAGTGCAATTTCAAATTTGTTTTTTTGCATGTTTTTTTTTTTTTTTAAACTATGTTTACTAAATGCTAAAACTGACCAGCACTTATGATTTTCCAGGCAATTACGAGTTCTTAGATACCAAATTTATATAGGTTCTTTTTTATTTAAGTGGTAAAATAAAATCCAATTTTGTGTAAAAAAAAAAATATATATATATAAAAATAAAAATATGACAAATAAAAAATAAAATAAATAAAATGAAAATAAGAAAAATAAAAAATAAAATAAATAAAATGAAACACAAATCTTGGCACCATTTTCCGACACCTGTGGCGTATCCACTTCTCAGGATCTGGGGCCAGATAAGGGCTTATTTTATGCACCCTGAGCTGACGTTTTTAATGATACAATTTTGGGATAGATACAATATTTTAATTGCCCATTATTACATTTTATTGCAATGTTGTGGCGACCAAACCAATGTAATCCTGGCGTTTTGATTTTTTTTTTCTCTTTAAGCCATGGGATTAATTCTTTATCTTTATATACTTTGATAGATCGGACATTTCTGAATGCGGTGATACCAATATGGGTATTTTTTTTAAATTGTTTTATTTTGAATGGGTCAAAAGGGGGAGGATTTGAACTTTCATATTTCTTACTTGTTTACATACTTTACTAGTATTTTTAGGAGACTTAAAGCTGCGATCAATCATCTGATCGATGGTGCTACACATAGCAGACCTTCAGCTTTATGTAGCGAAAAAGCTCATCTGCTATGTTCTCCGGCCGTAGGGCACTGCTCATAGCAGTTTGGCAATACAAACCACAGGGGTCTCCTGCAGATCCCGGGTTATCATACCAACCCCTCTGCACCCCATGGTCATGTGACGGGGTGCTGATGGGCGGAGCTAATGATGCGGATCTGATTTGCACGAGTTAAATGCTGCTGTCAGAGATTGACGGCAGCATGGACATAACAGCCGTGGGTGGATCACGATTCCACCTGGAGCTGTTAGGGGCACATGACGGCTAATTGGATCAGCTGTCATGTGCCAGAAAAGGTGCAGGCTCAGTGCTGGAGCCTGCACTAAAGAGGAGGAGGCAACCTATGACGTACCTATATGTCATAAGTCTCTAAGGGGTTAAGGTGAAATTGAGAAATAAAATGTCCCAAACCAATTTTTTCCCGAGTCGCGATAAGATTAATTTTTTTTGCTGAAATAGTTATATTTGAAGATTTTCAGTATGTCTTTAATCCCTTCTTTACTAGTGTCAGCCCTTATTGTGTTGCAGTCAGTATTAGCACTGAATAAATGTAGTTTGATGTTCTCCAGGAGGAAAATAATCTAGAACAAAGTTTATTCTTGGAATTGGGGTTACTTCACTTGCAACATCCAATATAAGGCTTTCGGAGGTGGAAGTGATCGTCAATAAGGCGCAGTGATCAGCTTCAATTCTTCCCAGAAGTGATAAAGAATTAACAATGTAATAAGAAGGATAGAAAGCAAAGACAGTTGTAAAGAGGCGACAAATGAAAAAGTAAAAGGCGAAAGAAGCAAGATAGATTTAGCTGTCGCGGCTCATGAAGGAAATAACGAGTGTTGAGAGAAGAAGCTTCAAATTCTAAGGAAGCATGACTCCTAAAAGGAGGACTTAGAAGACCACTGCAAGGTAAATGGTTGGCAATAGGCATTGTATGGGTGTAAGAGAGGAAGGAAAAGCAGAACAAGTCAAAAAAGGTTGTAATAGGTAGATAACTCAGTTGGATATTTGTCTCGTAAATTTCAGTTTGTTGTCCAAAAGAAGAAAATAATGTATGCATCAACCAGAGCATGACACACGGTAAATGAAAAATTTTACGTTCCAAGATTCCATTCTAGAATTTTCATACTTTAGATGGCTTTTGAAAAACTCCAAGATATTTAAAGTACGGTACTTCCAACAAAGGCGAATTGTGTAGTGGTGGCTATATACAGTATATGTTCAGCTAGGTGACAATCCTCAAACCGCAAATCACTCAAGTCAGCAGCAGCTTTATACATTTTTATACCGTTGGTAGCCTCAGACAATAAAATGCAGACAAAAAAAAGAGAATGATGTAAAAAACCCATCAGTATTACCCCATCATGCAGTACAATAAAGAAGTCAAAACTTAAAATCTCCCAAGATTCGCAGTTCTTTTAAGGTGCCAGTCAACTAGAATAGCAAGGACTTGAAAGTCCCACTAAGGAAGGTATCACAGCAGGAGCTGGAGTGCCACCTTCTTGGAATGTGTTAAAGTGGTTAGCGGGTGGTGGGGAGGGAGGTCTGCGGAGCTACCGGTAAAGGCGCAGGTTACATAAATAACACATCCAACATTTTTATAGAGGAATGGAGAAATCATTTTTTTTTGCTTTCAGAGTAATTAACCCTTTATCATGATGTAATGATTTACTAATTTTTTTTAACAGACTCTATGCAAAAGATACGGTGCCGAAACCCTGGAATTGGGTTGGGAAATCATTGCAAAGATCTGACACTCACGACATGTTTCACGCAGGTTCTCTTGTCAGCGCTATATAACAGAAACTCTGTACAAATTACATACACATCTACATGTGCCTGTATGGCTTCGATTATTATTTTTAGGTACAGTCATTAATATTGTTCAAAGAAACATTTTCCAATTAAAAAAAGGTGGTGCATGTTTCTCCAAATTTATCAAGCTAGTTACACATTTCTCTCTTCCTTGTATCACCTCTGCATGATATAATTTACGCCTCTGCTTTGCGACAAACAAACGCACATGTTGTTTAATTTGCCATCTTTTATGATCCCCAACTTTTAAGTACAATTTTTGAAGCTATGTGCACACGTTGCGGATTAGGCTTAGGAATTTCTGGTGCGGGATTCTGCCTCTCCTGGCAGAAAACGCACCTGCGGATTTGTTGCGTTTTTTGTGTGGTTCTGTAGCGTTTTTTGTGCGTTTTTGCTGCGGTTTTCTTGTGGATTTGCTGCGTTTTTTACCCCTGCGGTTATCTATAATGGAATGGGTACAAAAACGCTGCAGATTCACAAAAAAGTAGTGACATGCTACTTCTTTTAAACCGCAGCGTTTCCGCAGGGGATTTTCCGCAAAGTGTGCACAGCATTTTTTTTTCTCATTGATTTACATTGTACTGTAAATTAATTGCGGATCTGCAGCGTTTCTGCACCTAAAAAAACGCAGCGGATCCGCAGAGAATCCGCAACGTGTGCACATACCCTAAAGATTGTGGAGGAAAATGAAAATTATTTAGCTATGCGATTATGTTTTGACAAAATTGTGTCCGTTTTCTAATACAGTAGATTTTGATAAGTGCATCTCCTGCAAGGTCGTCATTCTCTACCACTTTATTCTATGTAGTCTTTTATCTCATCTATGTCCATTCCTTTATCTATCTCACCTTTATTATCCTCTTTGGTTTATTTACCATCTTCTTGGCCAACTTCATTAATTTTCAAAGGGAATTCATCAACAGGTTTTTGCTATGTAATATGAGGGCAGCATGACGATGGGGCTGAGACACTGGTTTCAGGGATGTGTCACTTCTTAGACTGTGTGCTGTAGTATCAAAACAATGTGTGTTTTATCAGCAGGAGATTATCACTGCCGGACTAGGTGTCCACGTATATCCTAGTCCAACCACGCCCCTGCTTCTGACTAGCTGTCAATATACAATGTACAAAGAAAGCTTAGTTGGGGGTTGATACTAGTGTCATGACTTCCATTAATAAAAAATCCCTTATAGAATGCCTAACAGATGTGATCAGTTTCATGGTCTTATAAGGGATTCTGTCAAAGTTCCCATTACTTTACAAAGATTAGAAAAGTGTGCATAGTACTTTTTTCAACTCAGAAGAGTGACAGAGTTAAAACAGCGCAAAGATATCCACTCGGCATAAATAGTTCAAAAAAGGAAGAATGACAGTGCTCACTGAGATTGTAAGAAAATGAACACCATTTTTATCCTTCCATCCACATAAAAACAATTGGCGTTATGAAAAATCATTAATGTTTTTACATGGATGGAAGAATTACAGTTTTCCTCAGTGTTTTTGCAACCCTGGTGGGTGCTGTCAAGGTTCTCATTGCTGTTCCCAAATTGTTGCCAAGAAGGAAAATGAAGTAGACTACTCTTTTTTTTCCATCAAGAAAGCAATACAGTACCAGAAGAATGGGGAAAACAGCAATGTTGGGTATTAGAGATGAGAGAATCGATTTGATGTGAATTGAATTTTTGTCAAATTTTTAGGAATTGATTGAACATTGAACTCTGTGAATATGAACAATATGCAGTTTGCTTTTTTCAAATCAGTCACTGTTTTATACACTGACCTCGGGCACATATGGTTGAGCTAGTCCATAATATCTTACAGAAATCATATTGCATGGTAAAGCGCTGTAAATCAGCAGGAATTATCATAGCCTATATAAAAGCAGAGGCAGGGAATGCAGCAACTATTTTTTTGTAAATCTGGATAGTGAGAGGATGCTCAGTGTTTAGTTGTGAAGATAAGGAGAAAAAAAAACTCAAAACACCAAATAAACAGTACAGATAGTGTGTGTGTGTGTGTGTGTGTGTGTGTGTGTGTGTGTGTGTGTGTGTGAGACAGCACAGCAGTGGATAGGATTAAGGTACCGTCACACTAAGCGACGCTGCAGCGATACCGACAATGATGTCGATCGCTGCAGCGTCGCTGTGTGGTCGCTGGAGAGATGTCACACAGACCGCTCTCCAGCGACCAACGATGCCGGTCCCCTGGTAACCAGAGTAAACATCGGGTTACTAAGCGCAGGGCCGCACTTAGTAACCCGATGTTTACCCTGGTTACCAACGTAAAAGTAAAAAAAACAAACACTACATACTTACATTCCGGTGTCTGTCCCCCGGCGCTGTGCTTTCCTCTGCACTGTGTAAGCACAGCGGCCGAAAAGCACAGCGGCGACGTCACCGCTGTGCTCTGCTTTCCGGCCGGCGCTCACAGCCAGTGCAGAGAAGCACAGCACCGGGGACAGACAGCGGAAGGTAAGTATGTAGTGTTTTTTTTTTTTACTTTTACGCTGGTAACCAGGGTAAACATTGGGTTACTAAGCGCGGCCCTGTGCTTAGTAACCCGATGTTTACCCTGGTTACCAGTGAAGACATCGCTGAATCGGCGTCACACACGCCGATTCAGCGATATCTGCAGGGAGATCCAGCGACGAAACAAAGTTCTGGACTTTCTGCTCCGACCAACGATGTCACAGCAGGATCCTGATCGCTGCTGCCTGTCTAACTGAACGATATCGCTAGCCAGGACGCTGCAACGTCACGGATCGCTAGCGATATCGTTCAGTGTGACGGTACCTTTAGTGTGTGAGAAAAAAAGAATAATACAAATTTTAATTGAAAGGAAGAGATTATGAGAGGCACTGTGTCTGTGGAGCAGGACCAGGGAGGGACACATAGCTGGTAGCTGCTGCTTGCTTTATTAGTGTGGTTATTGTGCTGTAGAAATGTAATCACTCACAGGTTTGGACTGGCCCACAGGGTAACAGGGGGAATCCCTCGATGGGCCCCTGTGTAGATCTGGACCCCAAACCCCACTGTATGGGCAGTACTTGGCATAATTCACTTGATTCACTCTGTACAGAAAAAAACAGCATCTCATCATTCATTAACCACGCTACCCAGTTTATCATTACATAGAGATATAGGTAAATTTGAATGAAGGTAGTACAATACTTGCATGCAGGTGAAAAGTGGCCCCCCCAAAGTCAATGTTATTGGAGGGCCCTTGTCACCCCAGTCCGACACTGATCACACATACAAGTCTTAGAAGATCAATTGGAAGCTTTGGAGTAGTTCCGAAAACATTACAACGTTACAAATAAAATGTCTGGCCAAAAATAGGCAAAGCTTACAAATCTGAATTTCGAAAGATTTGCCCAGCTCTACGGATGAGCAAATCTTTTGAAATTTGAATTCACCAACTTTCCAAAATGTTTAGGAAAAATGTGATGAATGCGTGATGAATAAATTAGCATGAATCTCAATAATGAAAAGTGTGTAATTGTTCGGAAAATACACATAGGGGAGAGAATAGAGAGAGAGAGCGAGAAACCAGATGACCATAGTAGCTTACACTCTACAGGAGAGAGACACTTACCCAATGACTCTCAGATGGAAAAAGCCTCTGCCGTACAAAGTGTGTTCTGCTGGGAATCGCTGATCTGTGATGGCCTAGGTACTGACCGCCACTGTCTGATAATCCACTAGATGTTATAGCGGCATCGGAAGCCTACGCAGCCACGTAAAAAGATTTTATCCTGCTCTCTGATGCTTCAGCAGTGTGAGTAGTGGTGCCAGGCAAGTTTTTTTACTTTGCAAACCAAATCTCAAAATGTTTTAATTCCTGTGAAACTGCAAAGTTTGATTCAAACTTGATCCTCTGCGGATCTGTTTGCTTTTCATAGTAATGTTATCAATTATTATTATTACGTATATATCATATTACTATAGCGCAAAGATGGTACAATGGCCCCAATTAATCTAATTAATCACTGCTATTTTTTGTGCCAAATCAATTAAAATGGTGCACATGATTCATGAGTTTTGGACAACGTTAAACATTGACTTTTTTTTCTGTTTTTTAATCCATTTTAACAACTTTTGTTGAGCAAAAAGTGTTATCTTTTTCAAAATGTCATACAATTTGTAAGTAGATTTGCACCAATTTTTTTTAAGAAGTCGCAGATGACAAATTAGTCGAAACATTTGGAAACTCTAAGCCATGCACACAGTGGCAAACCTTTAAAATAAATTTTAAAAAAAAGTGCAAACAAATGAATTTGGTCTAACTCCCCCCCCCCCAGAAAACACCAAAAAAACAGGAGCAAATGCAATAATAATTCGGCCCTTTATATGATTAACGGAATATTTAAACTTCTATTTCAGAAAAACCAATTAACCCAAAAGTAATTAAGCCTCCTAGATAAAATGAAATCTGTACCTAGACAAGTCGCTATTCACATGGTCTGAAATCTTCCCATAAAAACGGGATTTTAATGCTGCAAATTTAATGAGCAAAGAAAATGTTTTTTAAAGACATAATGCATCTCCGTAGACATAATGCATCTCTATAATTAGTATTTCAAGGTAGATAATAAAACATTAAAGCGGCATAAAGCTGACACGTAATTGCAATAACCTTGCATTAGACGACACTTCTATGATGTATGAAACAATTGTGTGATGGATTCCTTTTAAAAACGGCAAAATGCTGCGTTCATGCTAATCTAAATAATGCGCCTTTCCGTTACAGTATAGATAAAGAAATCAAAACATTACAGCCGACGAAACAAAACGTATTTCAGGCTGCAAGTCATTCACGTGCCGTGTAACGCGAGTCAGCTATGCTTTATGGCCGTCTGCTAATGTATTAGTAATTGTGCTTTATGCTACATGTTTACAATTTAGGAGTTGGAAATAATTCACGGAGCTTTGTTTTCTGCCTAGGAAAACTCCGAGCTACTGATAAAACCCATCCACAGCCAAGATATCGTGCTTAATAGAATACCTAGCTCACCTATGTTAATTAAAATGCATTAAAGTGTCCAGGGAGAACTGAGTTATATCGCGTATCGACAGGTCGGCTACATTTCGAACATGACGGTAATATATTTTTACTAACTATGCTAATAATTTATAAAGCATTAAGGCTCTATATCATAATGACTTTATCGGTACAGTTACCTGGTTTTATGATTAGAGGGTGTACTTTTATATTATGTTCCCGTATATTTCTAAAAAACATTTTGGAAAATGCTTGACCCTTAGGCCGGGGACACACACAACGTATAGAAATACGGTCCGTTTTACACGGACGAGAATCGCACAAATGTTTACAAAACAGTGATCCGTGTGTAGTGCGAGGATACGATTTCCTCGCATCAAATTATCCGTATGGCATCCGTACGGCAAGATTTTCTCGCCGGCTTGCAAAACGGACATAGAATGGATCCGTGGCCTCAAATATTAGTAAAAACATATATACAGTCTAAATATATATATATATATATATATATATATATATATGTTAGTGAGACACATCTATATATATATTTATATTTCATACAGCGCTCGATAGCAGAAAAGCCGGTAATTCAGTTGTCGGCTTTTCCTATCTCCTGCCCAAACCCGACAGGATATAAGACATGGTTTACATGCAGTAAACCATTTCATATCCCGTATTTTTTTACATATTCCTCACTACTAATGTTAGAAGTGTATGTGTGCAAAATTTGGGGACTCTAGCTGTTAAAATAAAGGGTTATATCGCGGAAATAACTGGCGTGGGCTCCCGCACAATTTTCTCCGCCAGAGTGGGAAAGCCAGTGACTGAGGGTAGATATTAATATCCAAGAGAGGGACCATTTTTATTGCCCCCCTCGCCTAAAAACATCTGCCTCCAGCCACCCCAGAAGAGGCATATCTGTAAGATGCGCCTATTCTGGCACTTGGCCGCTCTCTTCCCACTCCCCAGTAGCGGTGGGATATGGGGTAATAAAGGGTTAATGTCACCTTGCTATTGTAAGGTGACATTAAGCCAGGTTAATAATGGAGAGTTGTCAATAAGACACCTGTCCATTATTAATCCAATAGTAGTAAATGATTAATAAAACACACACACATTAGGAAAAAATTATTTTAATGAAATAAAGACACAGGGTGTTGTAATAGTTTATTAAACGCTCTATCCAATTGAGGACCCTTGTCACCTGAAACAAAGTTAAAATAAAAAAACAACAATATCCCATACCTCTCCGGAGCTCAGTCATGTCCCATGATGTAAATCCATCAGAAGGGGTTAAATAATTTTACAAGCAGGAGCCTGCTAATGCAGCCGCCCCTGCCTGTAAAAACTGGGGAATGAATGGGAAGCAGGGGAACGTAGCTATCTAGACTTGTGGTGCTGAGCCCCCTGCTGGTATAAACTCATACTCATATGAACTCGTGCATGAGAAAAGATTCTGAAAAATTCCCACGCTCGAGTTCATATGAGTTTATGCCAGCAGGGGCTGCAGCACCGCAAGTCTAGGTAGCTATGTTCCCCTGCTTCCCATTCATTCCCCAGCTGAGTATCCGCAGCTGCCACCAGTGTTTATTACCAGCAGCACTGATGTCACATTGACAGCGCTGCAGCCAATCAAAGATCTCAGTGCCTCTGAGGCCTCGTTCACATATTCAGCATTTGGTCAGTAGTTCACATCATTATTAGTAAGCCAAAACCAGAAGTGAAACAATCAGAGGAAAAGCATAATAGAACACATGTGCACCAGGTCTGTATTTTTCACCCACTCCTGGCAGGGAGCCACTCGTCACAGCGCAAGCGTGGATCGAAGATGGACAATGCACAAGTGCCGCTCAGCAACATTCTGCGCAAGCGCAGCTCCCACAATAAACACTGCACAAGCACAGAAAACAATAAACATTGTGCAAGCATGGAAAACAATAAATACTGCACAAGCGCGGAAAACGATAAACACTGCGCACGCGCGGAAAACAATAAGCATTGCGCAAGCGCGAAAAACAAGTACTGCACAAGCACGGAAAACAAACATTGCGGAAAACAATAACTACTGCTCAAGCACGGAGAACAATAAACACTGCGCAAGCGCGGAAAACAATAAATATTGCGCAAGCGCAAAAAACAAACATTGCGGAAAACAATAAATACTGCTCAAGCGCGAGATATACAGTGACATCAGCGCAGTTCTGGGAGCAATTCAAATTGCGTAGGTGGGGACAAGAATGACTGAACGCAATGAAGCTCACCCCTATGACTAAACGAGCAGGTATGATATATAACTATATAAAGTTTTTTTAAAAATGATTACATTGCGATTTTAATGGGAAAAAAGTGTTAGAAATGCACATTGTATCACTAACAACGCACTGGGGACACATCACATGCTACAAACAACATGACAGGTTCCCTTGAAGCTGTATCACTGAAACTGCAGCTGCATCCCCCTACTCCCAGTTTTCTATTTACTTTGTTGCTCTAGATGGATTTTTTGAAGCAAGTTTCTTAGCATTTACAGAAAGCCAGGAGGCTTGGAAAGGGAATTATAGGATGCCGTTTTACAAGGTTTCATATATTTACCTGTACATCTGATCTATGCAAGGTTTGTGGCAAGTGCATTTAGGAAATGGAGGAAAATCTCCTATGAACCCATCTTGCTATTTCAGAGCAATTAAAAGCATTTTCTACTGAAAACCAACCATTTTATAAACCAAGCTGCTCTGGAGCTAAATGCTATGGGTCTGGCTTCTGAAACCCCTAAAATCAGCAGAAGCTGTGGTGAGCCCTGGGCGGCCGTGTGTTATACGCCACCATTAAAACAGGATATCGTGCTCTCTTACATAGGGCTGAGTCGCAGGAACAGACCCAGACCATTAGCAAGAGTGGAGCTTTTTTGGCGTAAAGCAGTTTTTTTTCTAGTCCTAAGGAATCTATTTAACGTAATTCCTTTTAAGGACCATTCCTTGAGATACAGGTAGATATTAAAGGGAATTTGTCACCAAATTTTTGCTACCTAATCTGAGAGCAGAATTACATAGGGTCAAGTATCCTTATTCCAGCTATGTGTCAATTATTGAGCTGTTTGCCATAGTTTTAATACAATCACTGCAGATCTAAGAATGCTGAGCTCTATATAACTCTGCCCACACCGCTGATTGGCAACTTTCTGTGTACACGATGGAGAACTGCATGGCAGAAGGTTCACTAGTCTTCTATTGATTTGATCAAAACTACAGCTAGCAGCCCAATAAATGACACATTGCTAGAATCAGTGTCAATGGCCTTACGTTATAATGCCGCTCTCACGCAAGGTGACAGATTCCCTTTAACCCCTTCATGACCAGGGATTGAAACCAGGGATTCAAGCTTCAGGAGGCTAATTTGCATATTCCAGGTGCCTTCTGGGAGAAGCGAAGTCTCCCTAAGCTAGAAGATCGTTGGGTACAGCCGGGACCAGCCGCTTCGAAAGCATCACCAAACCAGGGATTCAAGCTTCAGGAGGCTAATTTGCATATTCCAGGTGCCTTCTGGGAGAAGCGAAGTCTCCCTAAGCTAGAAGATCGTTGGGTACAGCCGGGACCAGCTGCTTCGAAAGCATCACCAAACCAGGGATTCAAGCTTCAGGAGGCTAATTTGCATATTCCAGGTGCCTTCTGGGAGAAGCGAAGTCTCCCTAAGCTAGAAGATCGTTGGGTACAGCCGGGACCAGCTGCTTCGAAAGCATCACCAAACCAGGGATTCAAGCTTCAGGAGGCTAATTTGCATATTCCAGGTGCCTTCTGGGAGAAGCGAAGTCTCCCTAAGCTAGAAGATCGTTGGGTACAGCCGGGACCAGCTGCTTCGAAAGCATTACCAAACCGCGCGCCGTAATTTTTGCCTGTAGGACATTATTGCAAGAGAGCTTGGCTGAGTAGATTACACAAGAAGGAAAACACACAGCAAGTCAGCAGGATCTAGGAGCAACATGGCAGATGTGACAACCTACATGGTGAGCTGCAGCATGTGCTACATGTTCACAGATCGACCAGAAGAAGAATCCAATTTCACCTGTCAGAAGTGTAGACTAGTGGCCCTTTTAGAAGAAAAGGTGCGGGGTCTGGAAGAAAGAATAGCAACTTTGAAACTCATCAAAGAGAATGAAGACTTTCTAGACAGAACAGAAGCATCTCTACTGGTCACAGAAGGTGCAAAAAGTGTCAGAGAACCTCCAAAAGCAGATGAGTGGAAGCATGTGACCAAAAGAAGCAAGAAGACCATGGAGAAATCACCAACCACACAACTGAAGAACCGATATCAAATCTTTGTAGAGGATGAAGATGGCACACCTAAGAATGAAGCAATACCAGCAAGCAAAAAAGAAAAGGGCACACAGCAACAAGTGACAGCAAAAAGTACAGCCAAGAAGCAACGAAGAGTGGTGGTGGTGGGAGACTCACTACTGAGAGGCACCGAAGCAGCCATCTGCAGACCGGACATAACTGCAAGAGAAGTATGCTGCCTTCCAGGTGCGATGATCAAGGATGTGACCGATAGGATACCAAAGCTCTTCAGCTCCAAGGACGTCCACCCATTTCTTCTGATACATGTTGGCACCAATGACACGGCAAGGAAGGACCTACCGACAATCTGCAAGGACTTTGAAGAGTTGGGGAAGAAAGTAAAGGAACTGGATGCACAGGTAGTTTTTTCTTCTATCCTTCCAGTAGACGGGCATGGCACCAGGAGATGGAACAGGATCCTTGATGCAAACAACTGGCTAAGACGATGGTGCAGACAACAAGGATTTGGATTCCTGGACCACGGTGTGAATTACTGGTATGATGGACTCCTCGCCAGAGACGGACTACACCTCAACAAACCTGGGAAACACACATTCGCCAGAAGACTCGCTACACTCATCAGGAAGGCGTTAAACTAGAAGAAGAGGGGACGGGAAGAAAAACATTAGACTCGAACAAAGACGACCCAGGAAAACATACTCAGAAGGGAGGTAAGAACATTTCTAAAACAATCCACAGTGAGGAGATTGGAACAAAACAAAATCCTCTAAACTGCATGCTTGCAAACGCCAGAAGCCTGACAAACAAGATGGAAGAACTAGAAGCAGAAATATCTACAGGTAACTTTGACATAGTGGGAATAACCGAGACATGGTTAGATGAAAGCTATGACTGGGCAGTTAACTTACAGGGTTACAGTCTGTTTAGAAAGGATCGTAAAAATCGGAGAGGAGGAGGGGTTTGTCTCTATGTAAAGTCTTGTCTAAAGTCCACTTTAAGGGAGGATATTAGCGAAGGGAATGAGGATGTCGAGTCCATATGGGTTGAAATTCATGGAGGGAAAAATGGTAACAAAATTCTCATTGGGGTCTGTTACAAACCCCCAAATATAACAGAAAGCATGGAAAGTCTACTTCTAAAGCAGATAGATGAAGCTGCAACCCATAATGAGGTCCTGGTTATGGGGGACTTTAACTACCCGGATATTAACTGGGAAACAGAAACCTGTGAAACCCATAAAGGCAACAGGTTTCTGCTAATAACCAAGAAAAATTATCTTTCACAATTGGTGCAGAATCCAACCAGAGGAGCAGCACTTTTAGACCTAATACTATCTAATAGACCTGACAGAATAACAAATCTGCAGGTGGTTGGGCATTTAGGAAATAGCGACCACAATATTGTGCAGTTTCACCTGTCTTTCACTAGGGGGACTTGTCAGGGAGTCACAAAAACATTGAACTTTAGGAAGGCAAAGTTTGAACAGCTTAGAGATGCCCTTAATCTGGTAGACTGGGACAATATCCTCAGAAATGAGAATACAGATAATAAATGGGAAATGTTTAAGAACATCCTAAATAGGCAGTGTAAGCGGTTTATACCTTGTGGGAATAAAAGGACTAGAAATAGGAAAAACCCAATGTGGCTAAACAAAGAAGTAAGACAGGCAATTAACAGTAAAAAGAAAGCATTTGCACTACTAAAGCAGGATGGCACCATTGAAGCTCTAAAAAACTATAGGGAGAAAAATACTTTATCTAAAAAACTAATTAAAGCTGCCAAAAAGGAAACAGAGAAGCACATTGCTAAGGAGAGTAAAACTAATCCCAAACTGTTCTTCAACTATATCAATAGTAAAAGAATACAAACTGAAAATGTAGGCCCCTTAAAAAATAGTGAGGAAAGAATGGTTGTAGATGACGAGGAAAAAGCTAACATATTAACCCTCCGTCACATACAATATTCGGACTAACGAGTTCACATACAATGTGCCTGTCAGGCGCCTGCTGGAAAAATACCTATAATATCTAATGTTTGCAATTTCAGTGCTCTAAAAGTGATCAGTGTCCTTCATAGGGATGTAATAAAAGAGACTACACATAATCAGTTGCAAAAAAAAACATTTACTTAACATAAAACTAATAGCTATGAAATACAAACTTTTCAAAACTCCCGCCAAATAGTCCCCAGTTCGACTCTCTCAAAAAAATGTACAAAGAAAATTTTTGAACACAAACTTAATTTTAAGGTACCTTAAGTACTATTAAAAACATATTCAATCAGAAGTAGATGCTGAGGTTTCCCCAGAAAAGTCACACTTGCAGAGCAAATAGCAAGAATTACACACCATTTTTGCATGTGTCAGGCAAATTGCTTTATGACATTTGAGACATTCATAATTTGAAAGCCTTCTGGTTCCGCTTTCCGTTTGGCAGGTGGTGCATCTCCTTCTTTTGTGAGGTGGTGCAGATGGTGACTTTTCACCATCATCTTCTGGGCGGAACCTTTTGAGCTGAACTTGAAGGCGAGAGGGGATACCGATTGTTTTCACGCTTCTCCTGCGTAGCTCTCCAAGAACTAGTTCATGGGCCAATTTTTTCAGATACAATCGTCTACTGAGTGGTTCAAGCTTGTTTTCAAGATAAATTACTTGTGAATTTATACCACCCAAATTCAACATAGCAAAAAATATGACCATTGGCCAGCGTTTGATGTTTCTGCTGACGTTGAAACTGGAGCACATCTGATCTGCTGTATCCACACCCCCTTTGGTGGCATTGTAAAATGTAATTATCTCCGTTTTTTTTTCTGCCCCAGTCCCAGGATCGATGGCAGCATCATCATGAAATGTTGATAGAAGAAGTACGATTTTTTTGGCATGTGGTACATAGGAAACTAAAGCCTTTCCATTATGGAATGCAAACATACTGCTGTACTGTTGTCTCTCTTTCACACTTACAAACTGTGGCGGCAATTCCCTTTTGTTTTTTCTTACAGTTCCCACATATGACAGCTTCTGAATTGTCAGATAATCAATCAGATCACAACTTGTAAACCAATTGTCAGCTGTAATATTGCGACCCGATCCAAATAAAGGTTCAGCCAGTCTTTTTACAACATCAATGGGTTTGTTGCTCACACAATAAGGACCTTCTGGTTGTTTTCCTGCATAAACTTCCAGGTTGTAAGTGTAGGTCTTACTGGCATCAACAAGGGCATAAATTTTTATTCCATATTTGTTTGGCTTTGATGGAATATATTGACGAAAGGCACATCTACCACGAAAACCAGGGAGCATTTCATCAATAGTGAGATTCTCTCCAGGGTAATAACTTTGTTTACAGTTTACAACAAATCTTTGAAATATATCACGAATTGGAGCAAGTCGGTCATGTGTTTTGCGTTCGGTTCGGGTAGTTCTGTCGTCAAACCGAAGGCAACGAATTAGAATCTTGAATCTGTTTATGGACATAACAAGGCTAAATTTTTCAACTCCATCCCCATCTTTACCCCAAAGTTCCTCCAAACTTTGTCTATTTGCCCTATAAGCTCCTGCAAGGTCCAGTAATCAAAAAAAAGCACGCAGTTCTATTTCATCTGTGGGCTTGATGGTTCTGTTGCAGATGTACTTGTCCTTTATAATGTCTATATATTGGTTGGTATATGTGACAATAGAGTCCAGAATGTCATCTGTAAATATACTGTTCCAGCATTCAACTGCAGTTTTTGCATTACGTGCAGTTCCTATTACTGCAGGAAGGTGAGTAATAATGTTTAAAGGTTCCCTACGTTTTTTCTGGAATGGCTTCTTGTTCCATTTAGTATTTTTATCTTTTCCAATATAATATGATCCAACTTCTTCATCCTCACCACTGTCACCATCTTGCTCTGTTTCAGAATCCAGGACACATTCTTCCACCTCATCATGAGAATCAATCTCACTTTCCTCTTCTAAATCCTCATTCAGTGTGAGGTCTCTATCATCTAACAGCATGTTTGTTACTTCCTCAACATCAAGTTGTTTGGATAAATTGTACATTTTCCTCTCCATTTCAGCAGATAATCTGAAGCAAGAGAAGGAATATGTTAGGGAACTACTGTATATGCCTGAGCAGCACACTTTCTTTTATAAAATCTCCCTTATTTCTATGAAATATCCTCACATTTTGTGCTATACATTCATAAAACAAGCTAAATAAACTATTGTGATGAATAAAAACATAAAATACCAACCTTACTGAATGTGACGTATTCACATACAATGAGCCTGAGAGATCTGTGCAGCTATATCCTCTCCCCTGAAGCTCTGAAATCCAACTGTGATATCAGGTTTCACAGACCTTCAAGAGACAGGAGACTACCTGGAGGGAGGGGGTTTCCTCACAATCTGGTGAGGAAGGAGAAATGAAAGTAAAAGAGAAGCGCCTGTCAGATCAGTTGTATGTGACGGAGGGTTAAACACCTTCTTCTCCACGGTATTCACGGTGGAAAATGAAATGCTAGGTGAAATCCCAAGAAACAATGAAAACCCTATATTAAGGGTCACCAATCTAACCCAAGAAGAGGTGCGAAACCGGCTAAATAAGATTAAAATAGATAAATCTCCGGGTCCGGATGGCATACACCCACGAGTACTAAGAGAACTAAGTAATGTAATAGATAAACCATTATTTCTTATTTTTAGTGACTCTATAGCGACAGGGTCTGTTCCGCAGGACTGGCGCATAGCAAATGTGGTGCCAATATTCAAAAAGGGCTCTAAAAGTGAACCTGGAAATTATAGGCCAGTAAGTCTAACCTCTATTGTTGGTAAAATATTTGAAGGGTTTCTGAGGGATGTTATTCTGGATTATCTCAATGAGAATAACTGTTTAACTCCATATCAGCATGGGTTTATGAGAAATCGCTCCTGTCAAACCAATCTAATCAGTTTTTATGAAGAGGTAAGCTATAGACTGGACCACGGTGAGTCATTGGACGTGGTATATCTCGATTTTTCCAAAGCGTTTGATACCGTGCCGCACAAGAGGTTGGTACACAAAATGAGAATGCTTGGTCTGGGGGAAAATGTGTGTAAATGGGTTAGTAACTGGCTTAGTGATAGAAAGCAGAGGGTGGTTATAAATGGTATAGTCTCTAACTGGGTCGCTGTGACCAGTGGGGTACCGCAGGGGTCAGTATTGGGACCTGTTCTCTTCAACATATTCATTAATGATCTGGTAGAAGGTTTACACAGTAAAATATCGATATTTGCAGATGATACAAAACTATGTAAAGCAGTTAATACAAGAGAAGATAGTATTCTGCTACAGATGGATCTGGATAAGTTGGAAACTTGGGCTGAAAGGTGGCAGATGAGGTTTAACAATGATAAATGTAAGGTTATACACATGGGAAGAGGGAATCAATATCACCATTACACACTGAACGGGAAACCACTGGGTAAATCTGACAGGGAGAAGGACTTGGGGATCCTAGTTAATGATAAACTTACCTGGAGCAGCCAGTGCCAGGCAGCAGCTGCCAAGGCAAACAGGATCATGGGGTGCATTAAAAGAGGTCTGGATACACATGATGAGAGCATTATACTGCCTCTGTACAAATCCCTAGTTAGACCGCACATGGAGTACTGTGTCCAGTTTTGGGCACCGGTGCTCAGGAAGGATATAATGGAACTAGAGAGAGTACAAAGGAGGGCAACAAAATTAATAAAGGGGATGGGAGAACTACAATACCCAGATAGATTAGCGAAATTAGGATTATTTAGTCTAGAAAAAAGACGACTGAGGGGCGATCTAATAACCATGTATAAGTATATAAGGGGACAATACAAATATCTCGCTGAGGATCTGTTTATACCAAGGAAGGTGACGGGCACAAGGGGGCATTCTTTGCGTCTGGAGGAGAGAAGGTTTTTCCACCAACATAGAAGAGGATTCTTTACTGTTAGGGCAGTGAGAATCTGGAATTGCTTGCCTGAGGAGGTGGTGATGGCGAACTCAGTCGAGGGGTTCAAGAGAGGCCTGGATGTCTTCCTGGAGCAGAACAATATTGTATCATACAATTATTAGGTTCTGTAGAAGGACGTAGATCTGGGTATTTATTATGATGGAATATAGGCTGAACTGGATGGACAAATGTCTTTTTTCGGCCTTACTAACTATGTTACTATGTTACTATGTTACCTTGGGATTTTTCGTTTTTCCGTGTTCGTTTTTCACTCCCCTCCTTCCCAGAGCCATAACTTTTTTATTTTTCCGTCAATTTGGCCACGTGAGGGCTTAATTTTTTCAGGACGAGTTGTACTTTTCAACGACATCATTGGTTTTAGCATGTTGTGTACTAGAAAACTAGAAAAAAATTCCAAGTGCGGTGAAATTGCAAAAAAAGTGCAATCCCACACTTGTTTTTTGTTTGGCTTTTTTGCTAGGTTCACTAAATGCTAAAACTGACCTGCCATTATGATTCTCCAGGTCAGTACGAGTTCATAGACACCTAACATGACTAGGTTATTTTTTACCTAAGTGGTGAAAAAAATTTCCAAACTTTGCTAAAAAAAAAAAAAAAGAAAAGAAATTGCGCCATTTTCCGATACTCGTAGCGTCTCCATTTTTCGTGATCTGGGGTCGGTTGAGGGCTTATATTTTGCATGCCGAGATGACGTTTTTAATGATAGCATTTTGGTGCAGATACGTTCTTTTGATCGCTCGTTATTGCATTTTAATGCAATGTCGCGGCAACCTAAAAAACGTAGTCCTGGCGTTTCGAATTTTTTTCTCGCTACGCCGTTTAGCGATCGGGTTAATGCTTTCTTTTAATTGATAGATCGGGCGATTCTGAGCGCGGCGATACCAAATGTGTAGATTTGATTTTTTTTATTGATTTATTTTGATTGGGGCGAAAGGGGGGTGATTTAAACTTTTATATTTTTTTTATTTTTTTCACATTTTTTTTAAACTTTTTTTTTTTACTTTTGCCATGCTTCAATAGCCTCCATGGGAGGCTAGAAGCAGGCACAACTCCATCAGATTGCTGCTATGTAGCAGAAATGGAGGTGTGCTGTGAGCACCGACCACAGGGTGGCGCTCACAGCCACCGGTGATCAGTAACCATAGAGGTCTCTAGGACCTCTATGGTTACCATCCTGATGCATCGCCGATCCCCGATCATGTGACGGGGGTCGGCGATGACATCATTTCCGGCCGCCCGGCCGGAAGCGGTAGTTAAATGCCGCTGTCTGCGTTTGACAGCGGCATTTAACTAGTTAATAGGCGCAGGCAGATCGCGATTCTGCTCGCGCCTATTACGGGCACATGTCAGCTGTTCAAAACAGCTGACATGTCCCGACTTTGGTGCGTGCTCACCGCGGAGCCCTGCATCAAAGCAGGGGATCTGACCTCGGAAGTACTATCCCGTCCGAGGTCAGAAAGGGGTTAAGGAAGGTTTGCTTCTATTTTTGTTGCTCAATGGATCTTTATTACTTCGTTCAATCACATAAATCTGTTCCTAAATTTGTATGCAAGGCGCCAACACTCACTCACACTATAGATCAATGAGAAAAATAACTGCTTTTCTATGTTCCTACTAAACGTATTTGTTAGTACACAGACTTGTTTTCTTCAGAAGCATTTTGCACGTAAAATATCTGTTTTTAACATACCTAAACAGGTAGTTTAAAAACATCTGCTGAAGTGTGAATCAATGCACGTTTCTGATATTCCCCCGGACATAGTAGTAAAGTCTCGTACAATTAAGCAGCTTTTAAAGGTTCCTGTATTGTCATGTTCCTATCCAAGTTATTCTGCTACATGTATTTGTGTAAAAAATAAAATGGCTTTTTGTATATACTGTATATCACAAATCTTTCTTAGCAATTTTCACACTAGTCACTGGGACTTTTTTACTTCCATACTTCCAGTCCTATCAGTAAGCGTTTTCAGAAGGCTCATTATCATCAGAGGCAGGATTACAATGACAAGTAACACTGCAATATACAGCTGATAACAAAGAAACCACCAATCACTATAAATGATGACACAGCTTCCCCTGCCTTCACAGTGACCTTTCTACACACTCCATAGATGCATTAATGAAAAAAAAAAGATAAAGTCAGTCTATTCATTGTGACTAATGTGCATGTTGTTTTTGTCACAACTTTGTTGTCGGGTATTCCGGGAAAAGGGGCTCTTTCACTGTTCCTATCACTAGGGGCGCCCAAGCTGGCCCTGTTTCCCAAATTACTTCTGATGGTGAAGACGCCGGGGCCACATACCTTGTCTTAGCTCCTGAATCTGCCCTCAGTCTGTAGTCTTCCTCCACCCAGGGAAGTGGAGAGTAGTAGTGTACCGTAATAGATCAACCAGACTAAAAAGGTAATACAAATGGGGATAAAGAAAAATACCACTCATGCAAATATACTTACACAAACTACTGAGGTAAACACCAGTGAGTGGAGGATTTGGAAAAAAACAAAGTAGAAGAGGCATAGCACACAAGCAAAACCTCACAAAAGTCTTAGATAAATGTACTAAATGCCTTCTCAAACAACAACCACAAACCACTATCTCCTAACCATGCAGCATGAAGCTAACTCTGGCAATGAGTGCTTGCCAGAGCCCAGAATATAGAGGAGGGGAGTGGCTAACAGTGAACAGCTGAGAGCCTTAATGCAGGAAAGCTTCCTGGAGCTCTCAACTGAGCAGATTAACTCCTGCACTGCTAAAAGAGACCTGCACTGTTTAATATGAAGGTGAAGTGTTTCTAATCAGTGCAGGAATAGGAGAAATTAGACGTTGTGGTCTTATGGCTCTTCTCCCTGATGGTAAACCTGTCACAGGTTTCCTGAAACATCTGGAAGTGTGTCTAAAAAAAAAAAGCCCCGATGGCTAAAAATTGCATGATTTCTAATTTTAATGTTTAATAAAGATTGTGTTATGGGAAAAAAAAACATTGCCATCACTTTTTGAAAAATCACATTTAATCTTAATATGCCCAATAAGATAACACCTCAGAAAGTGCCACCACAGCGGTCACGACAGGATAAAATAAGTATTACATGGCTGCAATAAATGGTTTTCCAAAACTGCTTCCATTGGCAAAAATGGAAGCTCAGAAAGGTGAAGAACATGTCTATCATGGCTATATTGTATGGAGATGGGGGCTGTCTCAATAAGACAACCATTTTATTTTTTATTAAAGCATCATTTCTAATATAGTTATACATATCACTTATTATCTTGATCTCATTTACGAAACATAATTTCATATTTTTATTTTCCTTACATATGGCTATCTTTTTGCATAATGTATTAATGCTCAACTTACTGTGCAAATTGTATGGCATTTAAAAATATAAGTGGACATTTAAGCTTATCTGGCTTATCCCCAAAGTGTCAAAATATTGTGGGATCTTCTTGACTGTTCCTTTTGGATCTTGATTGCTTTTTCTAAATCCTAATATTCTTGTTGTACTCACAGTTTTCTGTTGCTTTCCTAACAGTTTCTTTTTAATTTTTAACCCCTCTGTGACCTTAGACGTACTATCCCGTCGAGGTGCCCTGGGCTTATCTGACCCTGGACGGGATAGTACGTCATAGCCGATCGGCCGCGCTCACGGGGGGAGCGCCGCCGATCGCGGCTGGGTGTCAGCTGCTTATCGCAGCTGACATCCGGCACTATGTGCCAGGAGCGGTCACGGACCGCCCCCGGCACATTAACCCCTGGCACACCGCGATCAAAGATGATCGCGATGTGCCGGCGGTGCAGGGAAGCAAAGCGCAGGGAGGGGGTTCCCTGCGGGCTTCCCTGAGCCCCCCGCAGCAACGCGATGTGATCGCGTTGCTGCGAGGGTCTCCTCACCTCCCTCCCTGCTCGAGCCCCGGATCCAAGATGGCCGCGGATCCGGGTCCTGCAGGGAGGGAGGTGGCTTCACAGAGCCTGCTCAGAGCAGGCACTGTGAAGCAGCCTGCATTCCTATCAGATCAGTGATCTGACAGAGTGCTGTGCAAACTGTCAGATCACTGATCTGTGATGTCCCCCCCTGGGACAAAGTAAAAAAGTTAAAAAAAAATTTTCCAAATGTGTAAAAAAAATAAAAAAAAATATTCCAAAATAATGAAAAAAAAAAAAAAATATTATTCCCATAAATACATTTCTTCATCTAAATAAAAAAAAAAAAACAATAAAAGTACACATATTTAGTATCGCCGCGTCCGTAACGACCCGACCTATAAAACTGTCCCACTAGTTAACCCCTTCAGTAAACACCGTAAGAAAAAAAAAAAAAAAACGAGGCAAAAAACAACGCTTTATCATACCGCCGAACAAAAAGTGGAATAACACGCGATCAAAAGGACAGATATAAATAACCATGGTACCGCTGAAAGCGTCATATTGTCCCGCAAAAAAAGAGCCGCCATACAGCATCATCAGCAAAAAATAAAAAAGTTATAGTCCTGAGAATAAAGCGATGCAAAAATAATTATTTTTTCTGTAAAATAGTTTTTATCGTATAAAAGCACCAAACCATAAAAAAATGATATAAATGAGGTATCGCTGTAATCGTACTGACCCGAAGAATAAAACTGATTTATCAATTTTACCAAACGCGGAACGGTATAAACGCCTCCCCCAATAGAAATTCATGAATAGCTGGCTTTTGGTCATTCTTCCTCACAAAAATCGGAATAAAAAGCGATAAAAAAATGTCACGTGCCCAAAAATGTTTTCAATAAAAACGTCAACTCGTCCCGCAAAAAACAAGACCTCACATGACTCTGTGGACCAAAATATGGAAAAATTATAGCTCTCAAAATGTGGTATTGCAAAAAATATTTTTTGCAATAAAAAGGGTCTTTCAGTGTGTGATGGCTGCCAATCATAAAAATCCGCTAAAAAACTCGCTATAAAAGTAAATCAAACCCCCCTTCATCACCCCCTTAGTTAGGGAAAAATAAAAAAAAATGTATTTATTTCCATTTTCCCATTAGGGCTAGGGTTAGGGCTAGGATTAGGGTTAGGGTTAGGGCTAGGGTTAGGGCTAGGGTTAGGGCTAGGGTTAGGGCTAGGGTTAGGGTTAGGGTTAGGGCTAGGGTTAGGGCTAGGGTTAGGGTTAGGGTTAGGGCTAGGGTTAGGGTTAGGGCTAGGGTTAGGGCTAGGGTTAGGGTTAGGGTTAGGGCTAGGGTTAGGGCTAGGGTTAGGGCTAGGGTTAGGGCTAGGGTTAGGGTTAGGGCTAGGGTTAGGGCTAAGGTTAGGGTTAGGGTTGGGGCTACAGTTAGGGTTGGGGCTAAAGTTAGGGTTAGGGTTTAGATTACATTTACAGTTGGGAATAGGGTTGGGATTAGGGTTAGTGGTGTGTCAGGGTTAGAGGTGTGGTTAGGGTTACCGTTGGAATTAGGGTTAGGGGTGTGTTTAGATTAGGGTTTCAGTTATAATTGGGGGGTTTCCACTGTTTCGGCACATCAGGGGCTCTCCAAACACGACATGGCGTCCGATCTCAATTCCAGCCAATTCTGCGTTGAAAAAGTAAAACAGTGCTCCTTCCCTTCCGAGCTCTCCTGTGTGCCCAAACAGGGGTTTACCCCAACATATGGGGTATCAGCGTACTCAGGACAAATTGGACAACAACTTTTGTGGACCAATTTCTCCTGTTACCCTTGGGAAAATACAAAACTGGGGGCTAAAAAATAATTTTTGTGGGAAAACAAAAAGATATTTTATTTTCACGGCTCTGCGTTATAAACTGTAGTGAAACACTTGGGGGTTCAAAGTTCTCACAACACATCTAGATAAGTTCATTGAGGGGTCTAGTTTCCAATATGGGGTCACTTGTGGGGGGTTTCTACTGTTTAGGTACATTAGGGGCTCTGCAAACGTAATGTGACGCCTGCAGACCATTCCATCTAAGTCTGCATTCCAAATGGCGCTCCTTCCCTTCCGAACCCTCCCATGCGCCCAAACGGTGGTTCCCCCCCACATATCGGGTATCAGCGTACTCAGGACAAATTGGACAACAACATTTAGGGTCCAATTTCTCCTGCTAACCTTGGAAAAATACAAAACTGGGGGCTAAAATATAATTTTTGTGGAAAAAAAAATATTTTTTATTTGCATGGCTCTGCGTTATAAACTGTAGTGAAATACTTGGGGGTTCAAAGCTCTCACAACACATCAAGATGAGTTCCTTAGGGGGTCTACTTTCCAAAATGGTGTCACTTGTGGGGGGTTTCTACTGTTTAGGTACATTAGGGGCTCTGCAAACGCAATGTGACGCCTGCAGACCATTCCATCTAAGTCTGCATTCCAAATGGCGCTCCTTCCCTTCCGAACCCTCCCATGCGCCCAAACGGTGGTTCCCCCCCACATATGGGGTATCAGCGTACTCAGGACAAATTGGACAACAACTTCTGGGGTCCAATTTCTCCTGTTACCCTAGGGAAAATACAAAACTGGGGGCTAAAAAATAATTTTTGTGGGAAAAAAATTTTGTTTTATTTTTATGGCTCTGCATTATAAACTTCTGTGAAGCCCTTGGTGGGTCAAAGTGCTCACCACACATCCAGATAAGTTCCTTAGGGGGTCTACTTTCCAAAATGGTGTCACTTGTGGGGGGTTTCAATGTTTAGGCACATCAGTGGCTCTCCAAACGCAACATGGCGTCCCATCTCAATTCCTGTCAATTTTGCATTGAAAAGTCAAACGGCGCTCCTTCCCTTCCGAGCTCTCCCATGCGCCCAAACAGTGGTTTACTGCCACATATGGGGTATCAGCGTACTCGGGACAAATTGGACAACAACTTTTGAGGTCCAATTTCTTCTCTTACCCTTGGAAAAATAAAAAATTGGGGGCAAAAATATAATTTTTGTGAAAAAATATGATTTTTTATTTTTACGGTTCTGCATTATAAACTTCTGTGAAGCACTTGGTGGGTCAAAGTGCTCACCACACCTCTAGATAAGTTCCTTAGGGGGTCTACTTTCCAAAATGGTGTCACTTGTGGGGGGTTTCAATGTTTAGGCACATCAGTGGCTCTCCAAACGCAACATGGCGTCCCATCTCAATTTCTGTCAATTTTGCATTGAAAAGTCAAACTGCGCTCCTTCCCTTCCGAGCTCTCCCATGCGCCCAAACAGTGGTTTACTGCCACATATGGGGTATCAGCGTACTCAGGACAAATTGGACAACAACTTTTTGGGTCCAATTTCTCCTGTTACCCTTGGTAAAATAAAACAAATTGGAGCTGAAGTAAATTTTTTGTGTAAAAAAGTTAAATGTTCATTTTTATTTAAACATTCCAAAAATTCCTATTAAACACCTGAAGGGTTAATAAACTTCTTGAATGTGGTTTTGAGCACCTTGAGGGGTGCAGTTTTTAGAATGGTGTCACACTTGGGCATTTTCTATCATATAGACCCCTCAAAATGACTTCAAATGAGACGTGGTCCCTAAAAAAAAATGGTGTTGTAAAAATGAGAAATTGCTGGTCAACTTTTAACCCTTATAACTCCCTAACAAAAAAAAAATTGGTTCCAAAATTATGCTGATGTAAAGGAGACATGTGGGAAATGTTACTTATTAAGTATTTTGTGTGACATATCTCTGTGATTTAATTGCATAAAAATTCAAAGTTTGAAAATTGCGAAATTTTCAAAATTTTCGCCAAATTTCCATTTTTTTCACAAATAAACGCAGGTACTATCAAAGAAATTTTACCACTATCATGAAGTACAATATGTCACGAGAAAACAATGTCAGAATCACCAGGATCCGTTGAAGCGTTTCGGAGTTATAACCTCATAAAGGGACAGTGGTCAGAATTGTAAAAATTGGCCTGGTCATTAACGTGCAAACCACCCTTGGGGGTAAAGGGGTTAAAGTTCTGTCTGTATTAGTTGCAACAGAATCCAGCAGAGAGGATGCTTATGTTAAACTTTTGCAGTGCATTAGTGTTTCTTATGCAATAGCTCAAAAACTGCATGGGTCCAGAGCAAGAACCACATGAAAATAGCTGAACACACAGAGAAACTCCTCTTGACCCCATATAGTCCTTTTATGTCAATATTTTGATTTTAAAGGGGTTTTCCAACAAACAAAAGTAGATTTTTATCAACAGATTTTGGAATAATAACAATTTCAACAATTGGATGTATTTAAAAATAATGTTCCTGTGCTGAGATAATCTTATAAATGTGCCCCTGCTGTGTACTGTGTAATGGCTGTGTCTGACGTACAGGGATGTCGTCTGATCCAGGGCAGGGGAGGAGCAAAATAATATACAGACAGGACAGCAAGGAATCACAGATGATTCTTTTTGTGAAGTGAAACATTTCCCTGCCTGTTTTAAACAATATTTTAACTCAAAGAGAGAATTATTTGTGATCCCATGCTGTCCTGTCTGCATATTCTTTTGCTCCTCCCCTGCCCAGGATCAGACGACGTCCCTGTACGATCAGACACGGCCATTACACAGTATTGCACAGTACACAGCAGGGGCGCCTATATAAGATTATCTCAGCACAGGATCATTTGCTTTAAACACATCCAAATTGTGGAAATTATTATTATTCCAAGATCTGTTCATTAAAATATAATTTTGCTACATTATAGTATTTATCTGACATTGCTTCCTCTTAGTCACCAATCCTTACCTCCCTGACATAGAAGATATATGTGAGATGTCAACAGCCAACGACAAGCAGATTGGGGTTGATATTGAAGAAGTGTTCAAGGTACAGCTAGATAGAAGGAGTTGTCCAGGTTTGGCACAAAACCAGATTCTCCGGTGCTTCAAGCAGGTCTTGTATTGAGGGAGGCCATGCACATCTATTTCGAACGTGCCTGGAAGCATGAATATCGCATACTTGTGGTCACATGACCGCCATCTCTTGGCTCCAGCAGCAAAGGACTCTGACAACATGCGCTATACACAATGTGAGGGCACAGTAAGATGGCCGTATAACACAGATGACGATCGCATCGCAATTCTTGGAATGGCCGGCAACTCTACTGACCCAAGCGTGACAGCCTGTATTTTTAGATATTTTCAAACCCGGGCAGCCTCTTTAATCATTGTGCAAAAATGCACATAATGGCTTGCATGCTTTACATTAGTGGATCAAATTAGAAGTCACCCACAAGTTAGTACACTTCGAACTCACCTGGTGCACATGCTACCTTGCTAGATACACCAGATGGTTGGGGTCTACACAGTATGGCACCGTGGGTTGCATGTTGCCTCCTGGTCTCAAAACTTCTCCTATACACTGTACCCTTGAAGAACATCATATACTGTATGAGGAAGCAATGTACACAAGTTCATAGCTATAAATTAATAGATGAACAAAAATGAAGCTTTATCTGACAATTGTATATGTACGGTATTTATATTATTTGGAGTTTTTTTCAGTAGAGATGGAACTGTCCAATAGTTTGCAGTAAAAAATACAATGGCTGTCAAGTGTGGCAAGGTTAGGGAGCAGTCCAAGGTCAACTTCATACAGGGTCTTGCCATGGGGCGTCTACATTGTTTCTGTCGAGACCTAACCGTACAGAAATAACTAGAAGACATTGCAATACGCTGTGCTTTGTGCCATAGTGACATGTAATGTAAAAATAAGAAAACCTAGCAGTGGAGGAACACAATATTCCCTTACCCCTTAGGCCATGTTGAGGGTAAGAAGGGTGTGTGGGAGTCGTCAGGGTCGGACTCGTCAGCTGCTTTCCTATTAATGAACATGACAGTTGTGACTGGACTTAGCACTCCATAGGGCACTTCTTTTACTGCATCACTCTAACCGAGCTGACACATGTCCACTTCGTGCTTCCATCTCACTGCCGCTGTCTTTTCCAATAGAAGTCTGTGGATGGAGCACCTGTCCCACCACACTGACGATGGGAACTCCACGGGATTAAATGTTCACCCAAGATATGATGTAGCGTCTAATCCTCAGTGCTGCTATCTGTGTTACAAAACACCAGGCGCATCGCTTAACACCGAGGACCAAATTTATATTCCGCACCTCCCAACAGCACCATAAACTCTGTACACAGCGCTGCGCTGCCGGACGTAGACTTGTCTCCGGCAGTCGGTGCATTATAAATGCTTCCCATATTGCTCCTCTCTGACATATAGACTTATCCTCCCAGAAGCTTCCTAGTACTATAAACATTATAGATATTTCTAAACCCTGATATATGGATTTACCCTCTCCGCTTCCATGGTGCTAACATTATACGTGGATGGATTTTCCAACTCTCGACAATCTAATAAAGAGATGAAAGAACAGATGGACGGAAAAAGGCTTAATAGTATTTTTTTTTTTTTGCTGTAGGCAAAGCTGAAACCTGATGAGTTCTTATAGGCGCGGGATAATATAACCTGCTTAGAACGTGGCGAGAGCGATTTCACAGAATCACCTTTCATTATATGGGCTCCGCAGGAACGTAATCAGAAGGTCACAGTCATCGCTCTAAATATAGGGCTTTTTAGTCTCTCCAGAAAACTATGGGTTAGGGTTAAGTCCACCCAGGTTCATAGTTTCCCCTTTATAGGTTATCGTGTTAAGTAAAAATAATTAGGTGACGGAGTGCGGTGTTGTGGCTGGCAATCCTCTAATGAACTAATGCGCTAAATTGCAGATCATTCTAGAACCACGTAGCGTGACTAGTGGCCCGCAAAAGATGAAATTGCATCTCTTAACAACCATTTAAAAATAAAAACCCATTTTTTTTTTGCCTTATTACACCCGGCCCCCTAGAGAGTAAAATGCTGATGGATAAATAAGTCTGTAATACATTTGTCTCGCGCCCGGCTGTATCCTATTCTATTCAATTAAGTTTGCCAGTCCTATTAATGTCCACTTTGTCTTCCCACATCCTCTGAGTCATTCCCTCTAAAAAGAACCAGTCAAGGAAATGTTTGGCTACTTGCAAAATGCTTGTGTGATGATTAACCCCTCAATCACAGTCGAAGGAGACAAGGGGTAGGAGTGCAAAACTGGTATTTAGTCATTTGGCGGAAAGTTGTAGATTCATCAGGCTCTTATTCTTGTTGTGTAGCTTTGGCTTTACTCCGTTAATGATGATCACCTCTCGATAATTGGTGAATTGCCTAATTTTTACTTAGGACTCTGTTTAATTTTTTATATGTGGTACAAAGCTAGCCGCATATATCTACTTTTCTTCTCCTGGTAACAAAAGTGAGAACTAAGGCTACTTTCATACTAGCATCGGTACGGGCCCATCGCAGTGCGTCGGGCCGACGTACCGACGCATGCTGTGAAGTAAAAGCACAACGGGGGCAGCGGATGCAGTTTTACAACACATCCGCTGCCCCAATGTAAGGTCCGGGGGGGAGGGGGCGGAGTTCCGGCCGCGCATGCGCGGTTGTAAAAAGCGGACCCGACGGCCAAAAAAACATGTCGCATCTGTCGCACGACGGATGCAATGTGTGGCAATCCGTCACAATGCATCACTAATGAAAGTCTATGGAGAAAAAACGCATCCTGCAGGCAACTTTGCAGGATGCGTCTTTTCTTCAAAACGACGCATTGTGACGTGTGTCGAACGACGCTAGTGTGAAAGTAGCCTAAAATGTAAATCTATGATGTCTAAGAGTAATGTGCTTTAAATTTCATATTAATCTATTTGTCGCTGGTTACTTCAGTGTTTTAATTTTTTTTATTATGTAATCACATTAATTTAATATGAAGCATAATCTATCTATCTATCTATCTATCTATCTATCTATCTATCTATCTATCTATCTCATGTAATTCCCCCACTGTGCCTCATTTTAACAAATGACTCCATTGTGCCTCTTCTAATACAAATTTCCGTCTATAGTAATATTACAAATATTAATATTTGGCAAAAAAAAATACTCATCTCAACTCATTCCCACACGAAGCAGTGATGCGCTCTTCCTTACTGCTGAATCGGCATGAGAAAAAAATGTGCAGATCTGCTCTGCCTCATTGAATAACACTGGTGTGAGTTTCTCACATTGCACTCCTAAATATTACACGACAGTGTAAGTGAGCCCTAAGGGTTTGCTCACACTAGCATGTTAGAAAATCGGTCTCATTCTCATCCAGGAGAGTTGGATGGTTTTCTTCTTACTTGTCATCCCTGTGATGTCCGTATACAATCCATTATTTTACTCGGCAGCTATTAGTCTGGCCATTTACAGTTTCCAATGTACAGAATTGTACTGTATCCATAATATGCAAACTCAGAGAGAAAGAGGACTAGAACTCTCGTGCCACCTATTGGAAGTATCAATCCTAAAAGTCAATGTCGACCCTCTAACGAGTCTTGCCACATTTCTTAGGATAAATGCCAAAACCAAAATCTCAATTTGAAGACACTGCATTTTGGGGTACTGCCCCTAGTCAGTGCAAAGTGTGAGATCTGGATCGGCTGGGTGAGAGGCGTCCGACCCCTCCCCCCCAAATAAGATCTCAAGATCTCACACTTTGCACTGAAAAAGAACAGTACCCCAAAACACAGTGTCTGGAAATAGAGATTCAGGTTTGGCTTTTATCCTAAGTCATGTAGCAAAGCTCATTAGTGGGTCAATATTGACTTCTACTTCCAATAAGTGGTACTATAAAGTTCTAGTCCACATCCTCTCTGAAGAGACAATTTGCATAATTAATTTCCCAGAGGAGCATTGCAGGGCTTAAGTCTCTTAACCTTGACACGCCATACTTGGCTTGTCACTCTCCACAAGGAAAAATGTATCCATAAAAATCACCTGCCATACTGATGGTCCATATGGCATCCGATTTTTTTTTTTTTCTTGCTGTGTCCGATTTCAGAATTATATCGCAGCATGCTGCATTTTTTTTCTCATAGAACCAGAAACACATGGGCTACTTGCACATTGAACAAGTCTGTAGGAACCTGTTCACACACCACCAAGAAACTTGAAGACACAAAAGACCACAGTGAGGTCAAAAATACTCTGTTGTAAAAAAAATCACAGTAATAAGCAAGTGCTAGTCAAAAGATGGAAAAAGCAGGGTATTTAGTTGATATGCTTTTTTGCAAAAAAATGTATACTAAGTTGCTCCACCAATCATCAAGGTATACTCATATAGAGCAGTCCTAACTAATGTGTATAATCCCTATCTGATGTATTTAAAAACCTGATCATCTGTATAGTGTTATGATCCGGTGACCTTGGAGCCGCATGGAACTTTCTCTGAGTTGGTGGAACCTGTACTGACCGCAAATGCTGAACTTAACACCGCAACTAGAAGTAGCCGTGGGGTGTGCCTAACAAATCCTAGACACCTCGACACAGCCGGAGGACTAAATACCCCTATAGATAGAAATAGGAAATCTACCTTGCCTCAGAGCAGAACACCAAAGGATAGGCAGCCCCCCACAAATATTGACTGTGAGTAGTAGAGGAAAAGACACATGCAGGCCACTCTAGCTAAAATAGGAAAGGATAGGACAGAATACTAAGCGGTGGTAAGTATTAAAACCCTTCCAAAAATATCCACAGCAGAAAATACAAAAATTCCACCATCTAACTAAAGATGTGGAGCGTATATCTGCAACTCCAGAGAATCCAACAAGACTGAGAAAACACTGACACAGTCTAAGCTGGACAAGAGAAAACAAATGAATAGCACAGAATTATTAAGCACACAGCATGTGTGCCACAGAAACAAAAAACAGACACTTATCTTTGCTGAATTGGCAGCAAGGCAGGAGGAACCAGACAAAGATCCAAAACCTCCCAGAACCATGGACAACTGGCAAGGACTAATGAATCCTGCACAACTAAATATCCCAGTCAGAACTGCAATCAGCAGATAAACCTGGCCAGGACTGCAACTCAGGGACAACTGCATTCCCACCTACAACCACTGGAGGGAACCCAAAAGCAGAATTCACAACAGTACCCCCCCTTGAGGAGGGGTCACCGAACCCTCACCAGGGCCCCCAGGATGATCAGGATGAGCCAGATGAAAGGCACGGACCAAATCGATCAGGACGAGCCAGATGAAAGGCACGGACCAAATCAGCAGCATGAACATCAGAGGCGAAAACCCAAGAATTATCCTCCTGGCCATAACCCTTCCATTTGACAAGGTACTGAAGCCTCCACCTCGAAAACGAGAATCCAAAATCTTCTCAACCACATACTCCAACTCTCCATCAACCAACACAGGGGCCGGAGGATCAACAGAGGGAACAACGGGCTCCGCATATTTCCACAATAAAGATCTATGGAAGACATTATGGATAGCAAAAGAGGCCGGAAGCGCCAATCGAAAAGACACCGGATTAATAATCTCAGAAATCTTATAAGGACCAATAAACCGAGGCTTAAACTTAGGGGAAGAAACCTTCATAGGAACATGACGGGAAGACAACCAGACCAGATCCCCAACCCGAAGCAGGGGAACAAACACACCGACGGCGGTTAGCAAAACGTTGAGCCTCCTCCTGAGACAACACTAAATTGTCCACCACATGAGCCCAAATCTGCTGCAACCTGTCAACCACAAAATCCACACCAGGACAGTCAGAAGGCTCAACCTGCCCAGAAGAAAAACAAGGATGAATAGCAAAATTATAAAAGAAAGGCGAAACCAAAGTAGCCGAACTAGCCCGATTATTAAGGGCAAACTCGCCCAATGGCAAGAAGGCCACCCAATCATCCTGATAAGCAGACACAAAGCATCTCAAATAAGTCTCCAAAGTCTGATTAGTTCGCTCGGTCTGGCCGTTTGTCTGAGGATGAAATGCAGAAGAAAAAGACAAATCAATGCCCAGCTTGGCACAAAAGGCCCGCCAAAACCTAGAAACAAACTGGGAGCCTCTGTCGGACACAATATTCTCCGGAATACCATGCAAACAGACCACATGCTGAAAAAACAACGGAAACAAATCTGAAGAGGAAGGCAATTTAGTCAAAGGCACCAAATGAACCACCTTAGAGAACCAGTCACAAACAACCCAGATAACAGACCTCTTCTGGGAAACCGGAAGATCAGAAATAAAATCCATGGAAATATGCGTCCATTGCCACTCAGGGACTGGCAATGGCAAAAGCAACCCACTAGCATGGGAACAACAAGGCTTGGCCCGCGCACAAGTCCCACAGGACTGCACAAAAGAACGCACATCACATGACAAAGAAGGCCACCAAAAGGACCTACCAACCAAATCTCTGGTACCAAAAATACCAGGATGACCAGCCAACACAGAACAGTGAACCTCAGAAATCACTCTACTAGTCCATCTGTCAGGAACAAACAGTTTCCCCACTGGACAGCGGTCAGGTCTGTCAGCCTGAAATTCCTGAAGAACCCGTCGTAAATCAGGGGAAATGGCAGAAAGGACCACCCCTTCTTTCAGAATGCCGACCGGTTCAAGGACCTCAGGAGAATCAGGCAAGAAACTCCTAGAGAGGGCATCAGCCTTAATATTCTTAGAACCCGGAAGATACGAAACTACGAAATCAAAACGGGAAAAAAACAAGGACCATCGAGCCTGTCTGGGATTCAGCCGTTTGGCAGACTCGAGGTAAATCAGATTCTTATGATCGGTCAAGACCACAATACGGTGCTTAGCTCCCTCAAGCCAATGTCGCCACTCCTCAAACGCCCACTTCATAGCCAACAACTCCCGATTGCCGACATCATAATTGCGTTCAGCAGGCGAAAACTTACGAGAAAAGAAGGCACACGGTTTCATCAAGGAACCAACAGGATCCCTCTGAGACAAAACGGCCCCTGCCCCAATCTCAGAAGCGTCAATCTCAACCTGAAACGGAAGAGAAACATCCGGTTGGCGCAACACCGGAGCAGAAGTAAATCGGCGTTTAAGCTCCTGAAAGGCAGAGACAGCCGCAGAGGACCAATTCACCACATCAGCGCCTTTCTTCATCAAATCGGTCAAGGGTTTAACCACGCTAGAAAAGTTAGCAATGAAACGGCAATAAAAATTAGCAAAACCCAAAAATTTCTGAAGGCTCTTCACGGATGTGGGTTGAATCCAATCACGAATGGCCTGAACCTTAGCCGGATCCATCTCCATAGATGAGGGAGAAAAAAAGAAACCTTCTGCACCCCAAAGAGACACTTAGACCCCTTTACAAACAAAGCATTGTCACGAAGGATCTGAAAACCATCCTGACCTGTTGCACATGAGCCTCCCAATCATCGGAAAAAATCAAATTATCGTCCAAATATACAATCAAGAATTTATCAAGAAGATAAGTCCGGAAGATATCATGCATGAAGGACTGAAAAACAGATGGAGCATTAGTGAGCCCGAATGGCATCACAAGATATTCAAAATGACCTTTGGGCGTATTAAACACAGTTTTCCATTCATCACCCTGCTTAATACAAACAAGATTATATGCCCCCGGAAGGTCAATCTTAGTAAACCAACTAGCCCCCTTAATCCTAGCAAACAAATCAGAAAGCAAAGGTAAAGGGTATTGAAACTTGACCGTGATCTTATTCAAGAGGCGATAATCAATACAGGGTCTCAAGGAGCCATCCTTCTTAGCAACAAAAAAAAAAATCCCGCTCCCAAGAAGATGGCCAAATATGCCCTTTTGCCAAAGACTCCTTAATATAATTCCGCATGGCGGTATGTTCAGGCACAGACAGGTTGAAAAGTCGGCCCTTAGGAAACTTACAGCCTGGAATCAAGTCAATAGCACAATCACAGTCCCTGTGCGGTGGAAGGAAACTGGACTTGAGCTCATCGAATACATCCTGAAAATCAGACAAAACTTAGGAATTTCAGAAGAGGAAGAAGAGGAGATTGACATCAAAGGAACATCATTATGAATCCCCTGACAACCCCAACTAGTCACAGACATAGACTTCCATTCCAACACAGGATTATGTCCCTGCAACCACGGAAAACCCAGCATGATAGCATCATGCAAATTATGCAACACTAGAAATCGGCAATGTTCCTGACGGGCTGGCGCCATGCGCATGGTCACCTGTGTCCAAAAGTGGGGCTTATTTTTAGCCAAGGGTGTAGCATCAATGCCCCTTAAAGGAATAGGGTTCTGCAAAGGCTGCAAGGAAAAACCACAACACCTGGCAAACTCAAAGTCCATTAAGTTCAAGGCGGCGCCTGAATCCACAAACGCCATGACAGAAAATGATGACAATGAGCAGATCAAGGACACAGATAACAGAAATTTAGGTTGTACAGTACTGATGGTAAATGAACTGGCGATCCTCTTTGTCCGCTTAGGGCAGACAGAAATGACATGAGAAGCATCGCCACAATAATAACACAACCTATTCTGACGTCTGAAATCTTGTCGTTCCGTTCTAGACAGAATCCTATCACACTGCATTGGCTTAGGAATTTGCTCTGAGGACAACGCCACAGCGCGCAAAGTTCTGCGCTCCCGCAAGCGCCGGTCAATCTGAATGGCCAGAGACCTAGAATCACTCAGACCGAAAGGCGTGGGAAACCCCACCATAACATCTTTAACGGATTCAGAAAGACCCTTTCTGAAAATTGCCACCAAAGCATCATCATTCCATTTAGTCAACACAGACCATTTTCTAAATTTCTGACAATACAATTCTGCCGCCTCTTGACCCTGAGACAGGGCCAACAAGGTCTTCTCCGCTTGATCCAGAGAATTAGGTTCATCATATAATAATCCAAAAGCCTGAAAAAAGGAGTCTACATTAAGCAAAGCCGGATTCCCAGATTCCAGGGAAAATGCCCAATCCTGTGGTTCGCCACGCAGCAGGGAGATGATGATTTTAACCTGCTGAATGGAATCACCAGAGGAACGAGGTCTCAGAGCAAAAAATAGTTTACAGTTGTTTTTAAAACTCAAAAATTTGGACCTGTCACCAAAAAACAAATCAGGAGTAGGAATCTTCGGCTCTAAAACAGGAGTCTGAACAATATAATCAGAAATACCCTGTACCCTAGCAGCAAGCTGGTCCACACGAGAAGCTAATTCCTGAATATCCATGCTAGCACAAGACTCCTCAGCCACCCAGAGATAAAGAGGGAAGAGAAGAGAAAGCAGAGTGCAGAGAAAAAAAAACTGGCTCAACACCTTTCTTCCCTTCTTCTGAGATGCATTTAACTCATTATAGGCCAGTTGTACTGTTATGATCCGGTGACCTTGGAGCCGCATGGAACTTTCTCTGAGTTGGTGGAACCTGTACTGACCGCAAATCCTGAACTTAACACCGCAACTAGAAGTAGCCGTGGGGTGTGCCTAACAAATCCTAGACACCTCGACACAGCCGGAGGATTAAATACCCCTATAGATAGAAATAGGAAATCTACCTTGCCTCAGAGCAGAATCCCAAAGGATAGGCAGCCCCCCACAAATATTGACTGTGAGTAGTAGAGGAAAGACACACACAGGCAGGAAACAGGATTTAGCAAAAGAGGCCACTCTAGCTAAAATAGGAAAGGATAGGACAGAATAAAAAGCGGTCAGTATTAAAACACTTCCAAAAATACAAAAATTCCACCATCTAACTAAAGATGTGGAGCGTATATCTGCAACTCCAGAGAATCCAACAAGACTGAGAAAACACTGACACAGTCTAAGCTGGACAAGAGAAAACAAATGAATAGCACAGAATTATTAAGCACACAGCATGTGTGCCACAGAAACAAAAACCAGACACTTATCTTTGCTGAATTGGCAGCAAGGCAGGAGGAACCAGACAAAGATCCAAAACCTCCCAGAACCATGGACAACTGGCAAGGACTAATGAATCCTGCACACCTAAATATCCCAGTCAGAACTGCAATCAGCAGATACACCTGGCCAGGACTGCAACTCAGGGACAACTGCATTCCTACCTACAACCACTGGAGGGAACCCAAAAGCAGAATTCACAACAGTATAGTACATGTATAAGCAGGGTTCAGAGAGGGAAAAGAGCACAGTGAGGTCAAAAATACTCTGTTGCAAAAAAATCACAGTAATAAGCAAGTGCTAGTCAAAAGATGGAAAAAACAGAGTATTTAGTTGATACTTTTTTTGCAACAAAATGTATACTAAGCTGCTCCACCAATCGTCAAGGTATACCCATATAGAGCAGTCCTAACTAATGTATATAATCCCTATCTGATGTATTTAAAAACCTGATCATCTGTATAGTACCTGTATAAGCAGGGTTCAGAGAGGGAATATCCATGTGGACATGCTGGATGGAACAGCTTTGATGCAAATGACCCATAAGGAGTGGTGGACTCCCTAGTCTTGTAGAAACAAAAGAACAATCATAGAACCAGAAACACATGGGCTACTTGCAGATTGAACAAGTCTGTAGGAACCTGTTCACACACCACCAAGAAACTTGAAGACACAAAAGAGAACAGTGAGGTCAAAAATACTCTGTTGTAAAAAATCACAGTAATAAGCAAGTGCTAGTCAAAAGATGGAAAAAACAGGGTATTTAATTGATAATTTTTTTGCAAAAAAATGTATACTAAGCTGCTCCACCAATCGTCAAGGTATACCCATATAAAGCAGTCCTACAGACTTGTTCAATGTGCAAGTAGCCCATGTGTTTCTGGTTCTATAATTGTTCTCTTGTTTCTTCAAGACTAGGGAGTCCACCACTCCTTATGGGTCATTTGCATCAAAGCTGTTCCATCCAGCATGTCCACATGGATATTCTCTCTCTGAACCCTGCTTATACAGGTACTGTACAGATAATCAGGTTTTTAAATACATCAGATAGGGATTATATACATTAGTTAGGACTGCTCTATATGGGTATACCTTGACGACTGGTGGAGCAGCTTAGTATACATTTTTTTGCAACAAAAACGTATCAACTAAATACCCTGTTTTTTCCATCTTTTGACTAGCACTTGCTTATTACTGTAATTTTTTTTTTACAACAGAGTATTTTTGACCTCACTGTGCTCTTTTGTGTCTTCAAATTTTTTTTCTCATGCTTAATACAGCTGTGAAAAAAACTCTAATCTGTACTGTCTCATTGAATAACATTGGTCCTAGTATATTCCGATTTTTTTTTTTTATCGAATTACACATATCAGACTTATACGCTAGTGTGTGCGAACCCTAAAAGTCGTGCAGGCTATGCGGTCGACTCCCAGATCTGGCATTTGGCAGATGACCAGTCCTGTATACACAGCACTGAGCAACAGTTGTATACATGGGTGAGGAAGCCTAACAGTGCTTCCTCCTTCCATTCTAGCGATCATGTAATTAGCAGGAGGCTGAATTACCCTGAAGTGGGAACTAATATGTCAGTTCCAATTACAATGGAAATCAGCAATAAAAATGTTTTAAAGCCAAAATTTCAAAGGTCCTTTATGACCTTATAGGGGGGCACAATGTGTGAAATAAATAAAAAAAAATATAGAAAATGGAAAAAATAAAAAAAAAGCCAATGTCTGTCCAAATTGCTTTTTCTAGTCCCCATAAAAAATGTCTGACATATACAATTAAATGTTACAGAAAATCGAGCCCAACTGATAATGTATTTTACCATTCTTTTTTAGTCATAAAACCATTGTGAAAATAGAGATGTATTTCATTTTTTGTATTTACATTTTACAGCAATAAAGTAAAAAACTAAAAATGTGAAAATAACATAAAAATGCGGTCCCAAATTTCACAAAAAAATAGGCAATATTTTTTTTAATTATCTTAAAGAGAAAAAAATGTTAGACCTACTGAAACAGTATATACAGCAAAAAAAATGGGGAAAATTGCCCCGTGTTAAACTGGTTAATTTCATGTAAATCTGTTTAACAGTGTAAGTTAGAACCCCGTTGACTACTCTTCTCTGATAAAAGGCTGCAAATTCTAGCTGTGACATTTCAGACTTGAAGATAGGATACTTTCTCAAAAATAACATGTCAAAAATGAATTTATCATCAGATGTCCTTAGATATCTTGTGCCATTTTAGATAACAGACATCCGAGTCAGTGAAGCACATTGGCAGTGTGTAATATTTCATTCCTCAATCTTCTTACATTGCTGCTCTTGAAGAATTGTCCTTCTTATCCTTCAATTCTGAAATCTGCACTTTCATCTGCTCTTTCAGAAATAAATCCTTCTCCGGCCTTCCTGCCATTGAACTTGAAACTCTTCAAGCCATTCAGGAGGCATCAGCGAGGCTTATCGGACCCTCCTTTACTCAGTTTTTGAAGCAGTATACCCCATAAAATTCTTCATTTCGCACAAACTCTAGTTCCTGTCCTTCAAAGATCCCGTGTCCTCAACGACCGGCTGCATTTTATCTTTAATCTCATGCTGCACCCTGTCTCATCCCTTGCAGTTTGCCAAAGGCGTTCTCCTCTTCGCTCTCTTTTGTCTTTGCAGCTGAGTTCTACTGACAGATATTTAGTAATTCTGTTTGCTCCATTGGTCAAAAGTTGAACATAACAGGATGGTACTTGTGCAACTGCAAAAGGAAGCTACAAGAAAGGAAGGAGAGGTTACTGTTAGCTAAAAATAATAGATATGTATATATACACCTCGGCCAACTGTCACCATTTTTCAGTCATTCCCATTTATGGATTGTATGTCTCAAGATCGTAGAACCACGAACTCAAGTCTATAGTTATCACTTCTCTGTCTTTCTCTAGTTGCTTATCATTTTTTCTTTTGGAGATCCAACTGGTATAGGACATTGCTTTGTAGGTAAAAAAAAAATTGTTTTGCCATAATGTTCATACTTTTCCATCATCGAATGAAAGGGTCTTTCATTTCGGAAAGCCCTCATTCACCAGCTGAAGTTTGTTTTTTAAAAAAACCCAAACAAATGGGCTTTACTCACCCACCGTATATCCAGAGATGAGTCTCCACCACTGCTCCCAATGACCGATACTGACTGCAGTGCTGACTCCATGTCGACAGCGCTGCAGCCAGTCAGTAAGGTTAGCGCCTTCGCTTACTAATAGGCTGCAGGGCTGTCTACGCAGACAAGAACAGACACTGAGAACAGAGGCAGAGGCTCCGTCAGACTCAGGGAGGGTGAATAAAGCACAATTTGTTTTCTTAAAACAAACTGCAGCTGGGGGATTGAGGGTTTTTCAAAACCTGAAAACTGCTTTAGCAATTGGAAAAAAAAATAGTCTCATACATTTTTGTCAATAATTAGTGTTGAGCGATACCGTCCGATACTTGAAAGTATCGGTATCGGATAGTATCGGCCGATACCCGAAAAGTATCGGATATTGCCGATACCGATATCCGATACCAATACAAGTCAATGGGACACCAAGTATCGGAAGGTATCCTGATGGTTCCCAGGGTCTGAAGGAGAGGAAACTCTCCTTCAGGCCCTGGGATCCATATTAATGTGTAAAATAAAGAATTAAAATAAAAAATATTGATATACTTACCTCTCCGGAGGCCCCTGGACATCACCGCTGGTAACCGGCAGCCTTCTTTGCTTAACATGAGCGCGTTTAGGGCCTTCCATGACGTCACGGCTTCTGATTGGTCATGTGCCGCTCATGTGACCGCCACACGACCAATCACAAGCCGCGACGTCATTCTCAGGTCCTAAATTCCTAGAATGAGGAGTTTAGGGCCTGAGAATGACGTCGCTGCTTGTCTCCGGAGAGGTAAGTATATCAATATTTTTTATTTTAATTCTTTATTTTACACATTAATATGGATCCGATACCGATTCCCGATACCACAAAAGTATCGGAACTCGGTATCGGAATTCCGATACCGCAAATATCGGCTGATACCCGATACTTGCGGTATCGGAATGCTCAACACTATCAATAATTAAAATAGAATAAACCCTATAGAATGGAAGAGTGTATGGATGATGACTCCCACCACTGGGATAAGTTAGCTGGATATGACCAATAACTTTGAGTAAGGCTTATCAGAGCAAACGAGTCTGGTTATGCTAATCGCACTCTGATCAGAGTTTGATCTGATTTTCTCGGAGGTGGAGAAAAAAAAGTTTTTTCCACCTTCTCCATTCAATCTGTTTGTGCAAATCGGACCGCACTCAAATGTCATCCAAGTGTGGTCTGATGCTTTCCACGGATCCATTGACTTGAATGACAGAGTTCAATCCAATTTGGAGGCAAATCGTTAATGCAAAATGTTTCACGGACCACTCGGTCAGTGGAAAAAATTGGACATGAGCACGGCATCATTGAACCACACGGGAACGGGTGTTATGCGTCAAAATGACGGATAGCACTCATCTGATTATTACGGTTGTCTGCACAAGACCTAAGAATGTGGATGAGTAGCATGGTGGCTCAGTGACTAGCACTTTTGTATGTTCTCTCTGTGCTTGCGTGGGTTCCTTCCGGGTTCTCCGGTCTCCTCCCACACTCCAAAGACATACTGATGGGGAATTTAGATCATGAGCCTCAATGGGGACAGCGATGAAGAGGTCTATAAAGTGCTGTGGAATAAGATGGCGCTGTATAAGAAAAGAATAATAAATATATAATAAGATGAGCAGGAAATAGAGGTGACAATGTGGTTGTGCCACACTTATAAAAGTGAGGCTTTATAGAAATAGACTTTGACTAAGTAGAGGTTGAAGGTTTTTAGTACGTTCAGCAACCTTTCGTTTAATATAACTCAAAAAAATGGCTGGAGAGAATATTTACCGTAGATTTTTTTAAAGGAAAGAAGAAGTCAAGGACATATTTTTCTGTTTTTTTTTATTATTTTAGATGGAAATGTTTTTATTATTTGATCTTATACAACTTTACTTGTCTTTAACAATTTGCCTTGAGATTGCCCCAGGTTCCTAAGATTCTCATCTCTATTAAAGTGGCTATAGGCAAAACGATTCGACCACATTCACATAAACACTCCAATTTTGAAATGTTTGTGTTTTAAGAGGAGCTGTCACCATTCCTGACATGTCTGCTTTACTAAATACTTGTATTCCTCATAAAATAATTCAACATTGGAGAATTTTTCTATTCCGAAGTCTCTACCAAGTGTCATTCCTTCTGGAAATGTATGAATAGTTTGACAACAGGATGTTATCTTTCCCCTTGTCAATAGGGCATGTCCCGTTGCAGTCTGACCTTGTTACCACTCATCTGACATTATTAGGCCGCGCATGCCCCATTTGCAAAAGAAACTGGCAATAACTAGTTTTCAAATAATTCCTTCAATTGCAAAAAGAATAGCAGATGAAAAGCTCTAAACGCGATAATTATAGAAATAAGTATTTGCAAACTTTCACAGATGTCTTGCTGTCATCATAATAGTTCTTTACAGGGTATATTATACAGTAGTATTTTTCTTTTTCTTATTACTATTTTTTTCAATTCACATATTTCTTTTCAAAATTATATAAAGGAAACATTAAACAATGGCAATCATAAAACTAGAGAGAAAACCAAAATAATATAAAAATCATTAATGGCAACAATGAACATTTTGCTAAAATAAATGGGAGCATAGATAATTCTGCTGCTAAAACGGAATAATTACTTTTTTACTAACTACCGTACTTTTTATGTGTTCATCTTTTTGATAGTAGATTTTTTTCATTATATTTTTGGTACATTAGGAGATTTGATTTACAGGAGCCATATGGTTATAGACCTTATGAAACAATGGTCTGATGATGTTCACTGGTGTCTACGAGAAAATTTTCAAGGCACGCGTTGTTGACGGTGCGGAGGTTATAGTGCAGGAAGGGAGTGGAGGTGAGCTGTGACCACCACTTATTGTGAATGGTGAATTCGGAGTTATCTATAAATTGGTGCTACCATTCACTGTAATCCTGACTGTGATGATAATGAGACTTCTGAAAAGTGATCTCTACAGAACAAAAGAGCATCAGTTGATTTTGTGATTCACTGACCAGAGGGAAACTTTCATGATTTAAAATATATATATATATATATATATATATATATATATATATATATATATATATAGTACTGTAGTTACATGAAAACTAAAGAAAAATTGCCAAAAATGTTTAAAAAATTGCATTTAGCATAAAACGATTTAAACAATGTTATTTTTTGATGATACATTATTTATGGAACAGTTTCAACTGTTCCTCTTAAACAGCTTTATCGTTAGGCTTTATTGTTATCTGGTAAGGTTTATTCTCTAATTCCCAGGTGTGAGTGAGCACATGGACATCGGGCGTTAATACAGAAAGCAGGTAGACACGTGGGCAGTAAAGATTTGGAACATTCAGGAATTTCAGGAACACAAGGATGGATGAAATAGAACCAAGAAGGAATGAATGCAAGCCAAAGCACAAAAAGTACAGCTGTGGGAGCACACCAAACATAGGACTAGAGTCTCAATCCCAAGTCATGGGTGTGTGTCTTAATATACCTTTAGGGTTGAGCGAAACGGGTCGGCCATTTTCAGAAGTCGCTGACTTTTGGCAAAGTCGGGTTTCATGAAACCCGACCCGACCCCTGTATGAAGTCGGCGATCTTCTGAATCTGGTATCGGAATTCCGATACCGAGTTCCGATATGTTAGCAATATCGGAAATCGGTATCGGAATCCATATTTAAGTGTAAAATAAAGAATTAAAATAAAAAATATTGCTATACTTACCCTCTGACGCGCCCTGGTACTAACCGGCAGCCTTCCTTCCTTAGAATCAGCGCGTGAAGGACCTTAGATGACGTCGCAGCTTGTGATTGGTCGCGCGACCGCCCATGTGACCGCTCACACGACCAATCACAAGCCGTGACGTCACCGAAGGTCTTTCAAGCGCTGATTCTTAGGAAGGAAGGCTGCCGGAAAGAAGCAGGGCGCGTCCGAGGGTGAGTATATACCTAATAGGAATATACTCACCCTCGGACGCGCCCTGCTTCTTTCCGCGACGTCATCTATTTACACTTAAATATGGATCCCAGGGCCTGAAGGAGAGTTTCCTCTCCTTCAGACGCTGGGAACCATAGTATCCCATTGCACTGCATTGGGTTTCGTGTTTCGGCCGACCCCGACCCCGCCTTTTCTATAGGATCGGCCCATTTCACTCGACCCGACTTTTGAGAAAGTCGGGTTTCGTGAAACCCGACCTGATCCTATAAAAGTAAAAGTCGCTCAACCCTATATACCTTAAATAGATCTAGGGAGATGATGTCATTGATCTACACCGTGCAACTTGCAAACTCAATGTGGAGCACAGGAGAGGGCAGCAGACCCAGGTGAAAGAAGAGGAACAATGGCCAGAACGAGGGTTAGGCAGGGTAGGCACCTGCCTAAGGCACTACTTCCTGCTTCCCTTGGGGGAAACACTTTGGGGGGAAAAAAGATACCTTGTTGTTGTGGACTATAAGTTAGACTGGTTGTCAGGGGGACATCAGAAAAGAAGGAGCAGGGTCACAGGAGCCAAGAGCTGGTGGCTCCTGCTAACGCTGTGCGCACTATTTAAAAAAATGATTATTCACTGCTTCCCATGCTCATAATACCGCCACCTCTCTCCACTGGAGCCAATGACAAGATATGTGCAGGACGATGTGAGTCACATGTTAGTTGCAGCCAGTGGCTTGCTGCAGCAGCTGGGCGATCACATGTGTCCACTATTATGGAAAATTGATATTCACTGCTCCCTATGCCAATAATCAGCTAACGACGGCATTTGGAGGTGTACGGCAGTGATGTTACATGCTGAAGTCCGTTCCTGGCTTTAGAACAGGATAATGCGCTGCGATGGAGCAGAAGGAAGGTGAGTAGAATCTTTTTTTTGTGTTTGTGTGCGACATGATGGGAACCATATATACCAGGATGAGGGACATATACAGCACTTGCAAAAAATAAGAGACCACCACATCAAAACCCTGTCATGGCCAGCCCATTCTCCAGACCTGAACCCCATTGAAAACAACTGGAATGTAATCAAGAGGATGATGGATAGTCACAAGCCATCAAACAATGAAGAACTGCTTACATTTTTGCCCCAGAAGCAGTGTGAAAGACTGGTGGAAATCATGCCAAGATGCATGAAAGCTGTGAATAAAAATCATGGTTATTCCACAAAATATTGATTTCTCAACTCTTCCGGAGTTAAAACTTTAGTATTGAACTTGTTTTGTTTACATTATTTGACATCTGAAAGCACTGGGGTCGTCAGAAGTTTATAGAATAAATGAAAAAATTACATTTTACTCAAAGATATACCTACAAAGAGAAAAATCAGACAAACGAACATTTTGCAGTGGTCTCTTAATTTTTGCCAGAGCTGTATACCAGCCAAGATGGGTGGCCATCTATACCAGGATGAGGGGCTATATATATCAGCAAGAATGGGGGGCCATCTATACCAGGATGGGGGCCATATAAACCAGCCAGGATTGGGCCATATACACCTGCCAGGATAGGGGGCCATCTATACCAGGATGGGGGCCATCTATACCAGGATGAGGGGCCATATATATCAGCAAGAATGGGGGGCCATCTATACCAGGATGGGAGCCATATAAACCAGCCAGGATTGGGCCATATACAGTGGGGCAAAAAAGTATTTAGTCAGTCAGCAATAGTGCAAGTTCCACCACTTAAAAAGATGAGAGGTGTCTGTAATTTACATCATAGGTAGACCTCAACTATGGGAGACAAAGTGAGAAAAAAAATCCAGAAAATCACATTGTCTGTTTTTTTAACAATTTATTTGCATATTATGGTGGAAAATAAGTATTTGGTCAGAAACAAAATTTCATCTCAATACTTTGTAATATATCCTTTGTTGGCAATGACAGATGTCAAACGTTTTCTGTAAGTCTTCACAAGGTTGCCACACACTGTTGTTGGTATGTTGGCCCATTCCTCCATGCAGATCTCCTCTAGAGCAGGGATGTTTTTGGCTTTTCGCTTGGCAACACGGACTTTCAACTCCCTCCAAAGGTTTTCTATAGGGTTGAGATCTGGAGACTGGCTAGGCCACTCCAGGACCTTGAAATGCTTCTTACGAAGCCACTCCTTCGTTGCCCTGGCGGTGTGCTTTGGATCATTGTCATGTTGAAAGACCCAGCCACGTTTCATCTTCAATGCCCTTGCTGATGGAAGGAGGTTTGCACTCAAAATCTCACGATACATGGCCCCATTCATTCTTTCATGTACCCGGATCAGTCGTCCTGGCCCCTTTGCAGAGAAACAGCCCCAAAGCATGATGTTTCCACCACCATGCTTTACAGTAGGTATGGTGTTTGATGGATGCAACTCAGTATTCTTTTTCCTCCAAACACGACAAATTGTGTTTCTACCAAACAGTTCCAGTTTGGTTTCATCAGACCATGGGACATTCTCCCAAAACTCCTCTGGATCATCCAAATGCTCTCTAGCAAACTTCAGACGGGCCCGGACATGTACTGGCTTAAGCAGTGGGTCACGTCTGGCATTGCAGGATCTGAGTCCATGGTGGCGTAGTGTGTTACTTATGGTAGGCCTTGTTACATTGGTCCCAGCTCTCTGCAGTTCATTCACTAGGTCCCCCCGCGTGGTTCTGGGATTTTTGCTCACCGTTCTTGTGATCATTCTGACCCCACGGGGTGGGATTTTGCGTGGAGCACCAGATCGAGGGAGCGTATCAGTGGTCTTGTATGTCTTCCATTTTCTAATTATTGCTCCCACTGTTGATTTCTTCACTCCAAGCTGGTTGGCTATTGCAGATTAAGTCTTCCCATCCTGGTGCAGGGCTACAATTTTGTTTCTGGTGTCCTTTGACAGCTCTTTGGTCTTCACCATAGTGGAGTTTGGAGTCAGACTGTTTGAGGGTGTGCACAGGTGTCTTTTTATACTGATAACAAGTTTAAACAGGTGCCATTACTACAGGTAATGAGTGGAGGAAAGAGGAGACTCTTAAAGAAGAAGTTACAGGTCTGTGAGAGCCAGAAATCTTGATTGTTTGTTTCTGACCAAATACTTATTTTCCACAATAATATGCAAATAAAGTGTTAAAAAAACAGACAATGTGATTTTCTGGATTTTTTTTTCTCAGTTTGTCTCCCATAGTTGAGGTCTACCTATGATGTAAATTACAGACGCCTCTCATCTTTTTAAGTGGTGGAACTTGCACTATTGCTGACTGACTAAATACTTTTTTGCCCCACTGTATACCAGCCAGGATGGGGGCCATCTATACCAGGATGGTGGGGCATATATACCAGCCATGATGGGGCCATCAATACCAGGATGGGGGGCCATTTATACTAGGATGAGGGGCCATATATACCAGCTAGGATGGGGCCAACTATACCCAGATAGGAGGCCATCTATAACCGGATGGTGTTGCCATCTATAACAGGATGGGGGGCATATATACCAGCCAGCATGGGGCCATCTATACCAGGATGGGGGCTATATATACCAGGAAGGGGGACATCTATACCAGGATGTGGGGGTCATCCATACCAGGCACCAAAATACCTTGTCTCAGTTATGAGTGGAGCCAGTGATACCTACCAATCATTAAATAAGGCTGAGGTGAAATGGCAATTATAGCCCAAGCACAAGAGTGGCGCTGTTTCTGGTAAAAGGGAAATTCATTTTTCTAACTTCAGACCAACTCTCGAGGCAGTTTGACAACTCGGAAACTTTACATTGAAAAGTTGACGTAATTCTATTTAATAATATTTACCGATAAATGACTTGTATTTATATTTTTATGTTTTATTTCATTTTTTGTTATCACCTTTCAATTTATATCCTCAGAACTATCTTAACTCTTAGCAGTAGAGATCCTAGGGTTATGTTATACCCACCAATCACAAGGGCTATTCAAATGTCAATGACTCTAAAAGTAGGCACAAAAGATTTGCATTTCTTCGATAATTTTACATTCATGAAAGCTAAAATAAATAGTTTTCCATAAAATGACTTATATTCAGATAAGACACATTTTTATGGATTCTTCTCGTATATTTTAAGATATGTTTCCACCACACAATCATGGTGTTACTTTAAATTATATTCCTATAAAATGCTGCTTTACATTTCAGTGGAAACTGCTGGCAGGGGTGTTGTTTTAGCAAGAAGAAAGTCGTATATCTATAATCCAGAAAGATTTAGTGGCACATATAACAATATGGGATATTTATCGCACATGAGATAAACATCTATTCAAGAAGTGTTTTTCTAAGAGCCCAATTCTTCCAACAGTGACGAATTCCTAACTATGTGGATCTATAGCTATAAATTTAATCCCGCTACTGATAAATGTCTCAAGAGTTAACCCCGCTAAACCGGATGAAATTCTCCGTACCTCGGGTCAGTCATTTTGATTTATAGACTAGTAAAAGTAGATTAAATCATAGCACTGTGTAACCATAAAAAATGGTAGAGATGGATAATCTGCCGTCATTAAATGTGGGAGACCCGGGACAGTAATTAGAATATTTTAAATGACTAATTCTGCGTGTAGGTTGCTGATGAAGTTGGAATATGGATTTTATCAGCGAATGGTAAAGACTGCATGATGTATCTATCAGCCATTTTGTAATCTATAATAATCATCTCCTTTCACAAGGAATTGACTATCCAATTAGGTGAAAAAGGAGGCACTTTAATATTTTTAGACAGAATGTGCCACCTCGGTACCAGACTATAAAAAACATGTATGCATGAATATATATACACTCCTGTTATGACCCGGTGACCTTGGAGCTGCATGAGAAGTGGAGAAAGTGGCCACTATACTGACCGCAACCTGGAACTTAACACAGCAACTAGAAGTAGCCGTGGAGTGTACCTAACACACCTAGACACCTTGTCACAGCCGGAGGACTAAATACCCCTAAAAATGGAAATCGGAATACTATCTTGCCTCAGAGAAAATCCCCAAAGGATAGACAGCCCCCCACAAATATTGGCGGTGAGTCGGAGAGGAAAAAACATACACAGGCAGAAAAAACAGGATTTAGCACAGGAGGCCACTCTAGCTAGATAGGACAGAATAGGACAGAGTTCTGTGCGGTCAGTATTAAAACCCTTCAAAAAATCCACAGCAGAATATACAAAAAACTTCCTACATCTAACTAAAGATGTGGGAGAGTATATCTGCAACTCCAGTGAAACCAACCAGACTGAGAAAACACTGACACAGTCTAATCTGGACAAAAGAAAAACAAACGAACAGTACTGAAAATAAGCACACTGCATGTGTGCCACAGGAAAAGAAACAGACACTTTTATCTTTGCTGAACTGGCAGATAAGCAGGAGAGGCCAGGCAGAGATCCAACACTTCCAAAGAAACATTGACAACTGGCAAGGGCTAAAGGATCCTGTAAACCTAAATATCCCAGTCAGAATTGTATTTATCCGATACACCTGGCCAGGACTGCGAGTCAGAGACAACTGCATTCCCACCAACAACCACTGGAGGGAACCCAAGAGCAGAATTCACAACACACTCCTCAACGTTGAAATTGCAACCCTAAGAGGGAAAAGTCGTGGAATCATGGAAATTACAGACATGTTAATTATCTGCAAATAATGAATAAAAATGGAAACAAAACACTAAAAAAATCTCAATTTATTCAATATGTAGTATGAGCGCCATCTATGGAAAATCCCCGCACTTACAACCCTGGTTGCTATCAATGAGGTTATTATTGGTTATCTGAGGACTATTCTTCCACTCTCAATGTACTTTGGAAAATCATCAAGATCCGCTGCTGGCAGCTCCCTTTGTAATTTCTGACCAATGACATCCCAGATGTGCTCGACAGGAGACAAGTCCGGAGACTCTGCATGCCATGGTGACAAATTTAGGCCACTCCGTCTGCTCACAGTGACACGAGCAACATGTGGACTGGTGTTGGCAAGTTGAAAAACTGGCCCTGGGACACTTTAACACTTAGACATGTTAATGTGTAATGTTAATCTGTCTACGGTGACTTTTGAGAGGGCAAATGGTGCTAGGCTAAAGTTCACATTATGGTCATATAATAAAAGTCAATGAGTTTGCATAGTTTGTGTTTCCTCAATGAGCAAGTGGAAAAACATCCTAATCTTCTGGACTTCTTGCAACTTGATTGCTGTGGTCACAGTAAAGGTACCATTACACTAAACGACTTACCAACGATCACGACCAGTGATACGACCTGGCCATGATCGTTGGTAAGTCATTGTGTGGTCACTGGGGAGCTGTCACACAGACAGCTCTCTCCAGCGACCAACGACTTTGGCATAGTTGAAACTGTCTTCAACGATGCCGAAGTCCCCGGGTAACCAGGGTAAATATCGGGTTACTAAGTGCAGGGCCGCGCTTAGTAACCCGATATTTACCCTGGTTACCATTGTAAAAGTTAAAAAAAAAACACTACATACTCGCATTCCGTTGTCTGTCACGTCCCCTGGCGTCAGCTTCCCAAACTGTGTCAGCGCCGGCCATAAAGCAGAGCACAGCGGTGACGTCACTGCTGTGCTCTGCTTTACGGCCGGCGCTGACACAGTCAGTGCGGGAAGCTGACGCCGGGGGACGTGACAGACAACGGAATGTGAGTATGTACTGTTTTTTTTTTTTTTTAACTTTTACAATGGTAACCATGGTAAATATTGGGCTACTAAGCACGGCCCTGCACTTAGTAACCCCATATTTACCCTGGCTACCAGTGAACACATCGCTGGATCGGCGTCACACACGCCGATTCAGCGATGACTGTGGGTGATCAGCGACCAAAAAGGAGGTCCTGATCATTCCCAGCGACCAACGATCTCCCAGCAGGGGCCTGATCGTTGATCGCTGTCACACATAACAATTTCGTTAATGATATCGTTGCTACGTCACAAAAAGCAACAATATCGTTAAAGAAATCGTTATGTGTGAAGGTACCTTAAGTTGTTGTAGACAATGATTTTGTAAGATCTTGGGATCACTAAAGAAATCTTTCTGCTTTACTCATCTTTCCTTGGGGGATCATGAGAAGACAGTAAGCATTCCAACAGCACCTTGCTAAATCTTAAGACTTCTAGTCTACTTTTCATATATAGAGTGAAAGGCGGAACAGGACAGTCTTGCCTTTGCTTCAATGTCAGAACATCTCCAGTTAATCAGACAATCATTTAGAGGTTGCTCAATGTCTAGAGGTCAGCTCCATATTTGTATTTCATTCCATTCTACAAACCGGATTAGTGGCTGGGATCAATATATAACTTTCCCTGTAAGTAGCCGTTTAGACTGGAGCAGAATTTCATCTCCATTGTGTGTTAACTTTATAGATTATTATGTTAAGGTTGAGATATCGGATGCCTAGAATGAAAGACTATGGTCTGTCTTGGACCTAGATCCAAAATTTAAAGGAGCTGTACAGGATAATAAGAACATGGCTTCTTTCTACCAAAAACAGCAAGACAAGTTGAATGCAGTATTGCAGCACAACTTCTTTCGAAAAGATGAGGCTGAGCTCCTGAAAGAAAGCTGCTGTTCATTCACAACACTGCAGAATCCCATTGAATATTTGTGACCTAAGAAGGTGACAATTCACAGCCTGTTGTTCAGATTGGGTTGGATGAAGCAGTGAGCTTAAATATAGTTAAGAAGAAAATACACCTTCCTATACTTTGGGTGAACCATATTTGGTTGAGGTCGAGGACCACTACAGTTGTGGACACTTTAAAGCAGAGATCATCAAAGCCCTTCTCTCTCAATTTATGGCTTGGGGATTTCTTGTGTATGCTCCTACAATGTTGGGGAATGGATGGATCAGATAAAAGAAGGATTGGGTCTTAAACTTATATACAGGATAAGTACTAATTTTAGCAATCAAAGCAGCAGTGTAAATCATAAAGAGAATGGGGTCGTGTTAAATCATTAGTTAGAGAAGAGGATTGGGTTAGGCTACCTGAGACTTTTCCTTTTTAGCTGGTCATAACTATACTCTTAACAGTGCAAAGCTTAAAGGGGCTGCCTAGGACTTTTATATTGATGGCCTGTTTTTGGAATTAGTCATCAAAATCTGATCAGTGGGGGAGTGACACCCACCCCCCCACAATTGCTGGCAATGGTGTCAGCTAGATGTGCTCAGCTGCAGAGCGGAACCTAAACACATCCAGCCGTAGGCGGTGGGAACAGCTGATCGGTGATATAGCCGGGTGTCACACACACAATGATCAGATATCAGATCTCATTCCCTACTCCCCTCTTATCTCCTTTTCCCACAATTGCATACTAGATTTTTCCTGTGCATCCCCCCATACTATGGAATTTTATACCCCAACATATCAGACTCTCGCCTATTGTGGACACCATGAAAGGGAATCCGATGAAATACCTCTTCCCACAAGCCTACAACCTACAGTAACCATCGATCCACCAAATCACTGTACGACCAGCTCTACCCTCACCTACTGTATCCTCACCCATCCCTTGTAGATTGTGAGCCCTCACGGGAGGGGTCCTCTCTCCTCCTGTACCAGTCGATGACTTGTTTTGTTCAAGATTATTGTACTTGTTTTTTATTATGTATACTACTTTTCACATGTAAAGTGCCATGAAATACATGGCGCTATAATAACTTTAATAATAACATTTATGTCCTATCCTGAGGGTGGGCCATCAATAGAAAAGTCCCAGACAACCCCTTTTAAGAAAATACATTGCAGCTATCATATCATGACTAGTGTTGAGCATTCCGATACTGCAAGTATTGGGTATCGGCTGATACTTGCTGTATAGGAATTCCAATACCGAGTTCCGATATTTTTGTGATATCGGAAATCGGTTGTTATGGCTGGCAATCAGGCAACACAGCGTGCAGTAATCAGCGCACATACAGAGATCTGGCAATAACCAAAAACAATAGGACGAGCTCTGAGACGTGGAATCTCTGTAGACTGCAGTACCTGATCTATCCTCACACAACTATAAGCAGCAGTGGATTGCGCCTATCAACTACCTATGCAACTCGGCACTGCCTGAGGAGCTGACTAGCCTGAAGATAGAAATACAAGCCTGACTTACCTCAGAGAAATACCCCAAAGGAATAAGCAGCCCCCCACATATAATGACTGTTAGCAAGATGAAAAGACAAACGTAGGAATGAAATAGATTCAGCAAAGTGAGGCCCGATATTCTAGACAGAGCGAGGATAGCAAAGAGAACTATGCAGTCTACAAAAAACCCTAAAACGAAAACCACGCAAAGGGGCAAAAAGACCCACCGTGCCGAACTAACAGCACGGCGGTGCACCCTTTTGCTTCTCAGAGCTTCCAGCAAAAGTTAATAGCAAGCTGGACAGAAAAAACAGAAAACAAACTAGAAGCACTTATCTAGCAGAGCAGCAGGCCCAAGGAAAGATGCAGTAGCTCAGATCCAACACTGGAACATTGACAAGGAGCAAGGAAGACAGACTCAGGTGGAGCTAAATAGCAAGGCAGCCAACGAGCTCACCAAAACACCTGAGGGAGGAAGCCCAGAGACTGCAATACCACTTGTGACCACAGAAGTGAACTCAGCCACAGAATTCACAACAGTACCCCCCCCTTGAGGAGGGGTCACCGAACCCTCACCAGAACCCCCAGGCCGACCAGGATGAGCCACATGAAAGGCACGAACAAGATCTGGGGCATGGACATCAGAGGCAAAAACCCAGGAATTATCTTCCTGAGCATAACCCTTCCATTTGACCAGATACTGGAGTTTCCGTCTAGAGACACGAGAATCCAAAATCTTCTCCACAATATACTCCAATTCCCCCTCCACCAAAACAGGGGCAGGAGGCTCCACAGATGGAACCATAGGTGCCACGTATCTCCTCAACAACGACCTATGGAATACATTATGTATGGAAAAGGAGTCTGGGAGGGTCAGACGAAAAGACACCGGATTGAGAATCTCAGAAATCCTATACGGACCAATAAAACGAGGTTTAAATTTAGGAGAGGAAACCTTCATAGGTATATGACGAGAAGATAACCAAACCAGATCCCCAACACGAAGTCGGGGTCCCACACGGCGTCTGCGATTAGCGAAAAGCTGAGCCTTCTCCTGGGACAAGGTCAAATTGTCCACTACCTGAGTCCAGATCTGCTGCAACCTGTCCACCACATAATCCACACCAGGACAGTCCGAAGACTCAACCTGTCCTGAAGAGAAACGAGGATGGAACCCAGAATTGCAGAAAAATGGAGAGACCAAGGTAGCCGAGCTGGCCCGATTATTAAGGGCGAACTCAGCCAACGGCAAAAATGACACCCAATCATCCTGGTCAGCGGAAACAAAACATCTCAGATATGTTTCCAAGGTCTGATTGGTTCGTTCGGTCTGGCCATTAGTCTGAGGATGGAAGGCCGAGGAAAAAGATAGGTCAATGCCCATCCTACCACAAAAGGCTCGCCAGAACCTCGAGACAAACTGGGAACCTCTGTCAGAAACAATATTCTCAGGAATGCCATGTAAACGAACCACATGCTGGAAGAACAAAGGCACCAAATCAGAGGAGGAAGGCAATTTAACCAAGGGCACCAGATGGACCATTTTAGAAAAGCGATCACAGACCACCCAAATGACCGACATTTTTTGAGAAACGGGAAGGTCAGAAATGAAATCCATCGAAATATGTGTCCAAGGCCTCTTCGGGACCGGCAAGGGCAAAAGCAACCCACTGGCACGTGAACAGCAGGGCTTAGCCCTAGCACAAATTCCACAGGACTGCACAAAAGCACGCACATCCCGTGACAGAGATGGCCACCAGAAGGATCTAGCAACCAACTCCCTGGTACCAAAGATTCCTGGATGACCGGCCAGCACCGAACAATGAAGTTCAGAGATAACTTTACTAGTCCACCTATCAGGGACGAACAGTTTCTCGGCCGGACAACGATCAGGTTTATTAGCCTGAAATTTCTGCAACACTCTCCGCAAATCAGGGGAGATGGCAGACACAATGACTCCTTCCTTGAGAATACTCGCCGGCTCAGATAACCCCGGAGAGTCGGGCACAAAACTCCTAGACAGAGCATCCGCCTTCACATTTTTAGAGCCCGGAAGGTATGAAATCACAAAATCAAAACGAGCAAAAAATAACGACCAACGGGCCTGTCTAGGATTCAAGCGCTTGGCAGACTCAAGATAAGTAAGGTTCTTATGATCAGTCAAAACCACCACGCGATGCTTAGCACCCTCAAGCCAATGACGCCACTCCTCGAATGCCCACTTCATGGCCAGCAACTCTCGGTTGCCCACATCATAATTACGCTCAGCAGCAGAAAATTTCCTGGAAAAGAAAGCACATGGTTTGAACACTGAGCAACCAGAACCTCTCTGTGACAAAACCGCCCCTGCACCAATCTCAGAAGCATCAACCTCGACCTGGAACGGAAGAGAAACATCAGGTTGACACAACACAGGGGCACAGCAAAAACGACGCTTCAACTCCTGAAAAGCTTCCACGGCAGCAGAAGACCAATTAACCAAATCAGCACCCTTCTTGGTCAAATCGGTCAATGGTCTGGCAATGCTAGAAAAATTACAGATGAAGCGACGATAAAAATTAGCAAAGCCCAGGAATTTCTGCAGACTTTTTAGAGATGTCGGCTGAGTCCAATCCTGGATGGCCTGAACCTTAACCGGATCCATCTCGATAGTAGAAGGGGAAAAGATGAACCCCAAAAATGAAACTTTCTGCACACCGAAGAAACACTTTGATCCCTTCACGAACAAGGAATTAGCACGCAGTACCTGGAAAACCATTCTGACTTGCTTCACATGAGACTCCCAATCATCTGAGAAGATCAAAATGTCATCCAAGTAAACAATCAAGAATTTATCCAGATACTCACGGAAAATGTCATGCATAAAAGACTGAAAAACAGATGGAGCATTGGCAAGTCCGAACGGCATCACCAGATACTCAAAATGACCCTCGGGCGTATTAAATGCCGTTTTCCATTCATCTCCCTGCCTGATTCTCACCAGATTATACGCACCACGAAGATCAATCTTAGTAAACCAACTAGCCCCCTTAATCCGAGCAAACAAGTCAGAAATCAATGGCAAGGGATACTGAAACTTAACAGTGATCTTATTAAGAAGGCGGTAATCAATACACGGTCTTAGCGAACCATCCTTCTTGGCTACAAAAAAGAACCCTGCTCCCAATGGTGACGACGATGGGCGAATATGTCCCTTCTCCAGGGACTCCTTCACATAACTGCGCATAGCGGTGTGTTCAGGTACGGACAAATTAAATAAACGACCCTTAGGGGATTTACTACCAGGAATCAAATCGATAGCACAATCACAATTCCTATGCGGAGGTAGGGCATCAGACTTGGACTCTTCAAATACATCCTGAAAGTCCGACAAGAACTCTGGGATGTCAGAAGGAATGGATGACGAAATAGACAAAAATGGAACATCACCATGTACTCCCTGACAACCCCAGCTGGTTACCGACATAGAGTTCCAATCCAATACTGGATTATGGGTTTGTAGCCATGGCAACCCCAACACGACCACATCATGCAAATTATGCAGTACCAAAAAGCGAATAACTTCCTGATGTGCAGGAGCCATGCACATGGTCAGCTGGGCCCAGTACTGAGGCTTATTCTTGGCCAAAGGTGTAGCATCAATTCCTCTCAACGGAATAGGACACCGCAAAGGCTCCAAGAAAAATCCACAACGTTTAGCATAATCCAAATCCATCAGATTCAGGGCAGCGCCTGAATCCACAAACGCCATGACAGAATATGATGACAAAGAGCACATTAAGGTAATGGACAAAAGGAATTTGGACTGTACAGTACCAATAACGGCAGAGCTATCGAACCGCCTAGTGCGTTTAGGACAATTAGAAATAGCATGAGTAGAATCACCACAATAGAAACACAGTCTGTTCAGACGTCTGTGTTCGTGCCGTTCTACTTTAGTCATAGTCCTGTCGCACTGCATAGGCTCAGGCTTACTCTCAGACAATACCGCCAGATGGTGCACAGATTTACGCTCGCGCAAGCGACGACCGATCTGAATGGCCAAGGACATAGACTCATTCAAACCAGCAGGCATAGGAAATCCCACCATTACATCCTTAAGAGCTTCAGAGAGACCCTTTCTGAACAAAGCCGCTAGTGCAGATTCATTCCACAGAGTGAGTACTGACCATTTCCTAAATTTCTGACAATATACTTCTACATCATCCTGACCCTGGCATAAAGCCAGCAGATTTTTCTCAGCTTGATCCACTGAATTAGGCTCATCGTAAAGCAATCCCAGCGCCTGGAAAAATGCATCAACATTACTCAATGCAGAATCTCCTGGTGCAAGAGAAAACGCCCAGTCCTGTGGGTCGCCGCGCAAAAAAGAAATAATAATCAAAACCTGTTGAATAGGATTACCAGAAGAATGAGGTTTCAAGGCCAAAAATAGCTTACAATTATTTCTGAAGCTCAGGAACTTAGTTCTGTCACCAAAAAACAAATCAGGAATCGGAATTCTTGGTTATAGCATCGATTTCTGATCAATAGTATCTTGAATCTTTTGTACATTTACAACGAGATTATCCATTGAGGAGCACAGAGCCTGAATATCCATGTCCACAGCTGTGTCCTGAAGCACTCTAATGTCTAGGGGAAAAAAAAGACTGAAGACAGAGCTAAGAAAAAAAAATGATGTCAGGATTTCTTTTTTCCCTCTATTGGAAATCATTGAAGGGCTCCTTGTACTGTTATGGCTGACAATCAGGCAACACAGCGTGCAGTAATCAGCGCACATACAGAGATCTGGCAATAACCAAAAACAATAGGACGAGCTCTGAGACGTGGAATCTCTGTAGACTGCAGTACCTGATCTATCCTCACACAACTATAAGCAGCAGTGGATTGCGCCTATCAACTACCTATGCAACTCGGCACTGCCTGAGGAGCTGACTAGCCTGAAGATAGAAATACAAGCCTGACTTACCTCAGAGAAATACCCCAAAGGAATAAGCAGCCCCCCACATATAATGACTGTTAGCAAGATGAAAAGACAAACGTAGGAATGAAATAGATTCAGCAAAGTGAGGCCCGATATTCTAGACAGAGCGAGGATAGCAAAGAGAACTATGCAGTCTACAAAAAACCCTAAAACGAAAACCACGCAAAGGGGCAAAAAGACCCACCGTGCCGAACTAACAGCACGGCGGTGCACCCCTTTGCTTCTCAGAGCTTCCAGCAAAAGTTAATAGCAAGCTGGACAGAAAAAACAGAAAACAAACTAGAAGCACTTATCTAGCAGAGCAGCAGGCCCAAGGAAAGATGCAGTAGCTCAGATCCAACACTGGAACATTGACAAGGAGCAAGGAAGACAGACTCAGGTGGAGCTAAATAGCAAGGCAGCCAACGAGCTCACCAAAACACCTGAGGGAGGAAGCCCAGAGACTGCAATACCACTTGTGACCACAGAAGTGAACTCAGCCACAGAATTCACAACAATCGGTATCGGAGTGTGCGGTGCGTATGGTTCCAAGGGCTCTGGACGAGAGGAGACTCTCCTTCAGGCCCTGGGATCCATATTAATGTAAAAAAATAAAGAATAAAAATAAAAAATATGGCTATACTCACCCCTCCGAAGAATCCTGGCTGTCACCGCTGCAAGCGTCCGCCTCCGTCCTTAAAAATGCTGTGAGTGAAGGACCTTCGATGACGTCGCGGTCAGGTGAGCGGTCAAGTGAGCGGTCAGGTCGCGACGTCATCGAAGGTCCTTCACTCACAGCATTCTTAAGGACGGAAGCAGACGCTTGCAGCGGTGACAGCCAGGGTTCGTCAGAGGGTGAGTATAGCCATATTTTTTATTTTTATTCTTTATTTTTTACATTAATATGGAACCCAGGGCCTGAAGGAGAGTTTCCTCTCCTTCAGACCCTGGGAACCATGCAGGATATTTTCCGATATTTGTGTCCCATTGACTTGTATTGGTATCGGAACTCGGTATCGGCGAGATCCTATATTTTGCCTGTATCGGCCAATACCATCCGATACCGATACTTGCAAATATCGGAAGGTATCGCTCAACACTAATCATGACCTATGTAGTAGTGTTTTCCAGGAATTAAATTTTTTTAGATCATAACTAGAATTCTAGCTTCAATCTTGGAAATTCCTTTACAGCTAGATTTTGATGATCAGCAGCTGATGCACTTGACTGTTTTATTTTCATTATGACATCCCCAAACTTGTATATATCCAGTGCCAGCCATGTAGATCAATACCTGCAAAGTTGCACTTTGTCATCAGAAGTATTATTCAATGATGTTTTACCATTAAGCTCTCATCCTAAGACTGGAGCTTGTTAACATCAATTTATAATTACAAGACTTAAACTCTACTTTTTCCATGGAAGCTGTCAATAATTTGTAATAGTGCAGCAAAAGCATTTAACCACCAGACCTGGCAGCAAGAAAATGCACTGTTCGGCAGCTCAATAAGGTAGTCACTAGAGACGAACGGATCAGGCAAAATTCAAATTCACCTGTTCCCTTGGATCTTATGAGGAAATTCGATTCTCCCTGAATTTAATGTTCTTTATTAGACTCTGGGGCCTTTCCAGTTCTCAAAGCATAATAAATGTAAGATGCAAACATTAAAAAAAAATACCTGGACTCCCCCTAGACTCAACCCTTTGCACGCTCCCGCTGCCAACTGGCCAGTCCTCCACCGTTCCATCACGATGTATCTCTGACCATCTGCTCACTCTAGTCCTTCCGTTCTCTGGGACCAATTTTCAGCCCGAAGCCACAGCCTAAAGTGAACTCTGGACCAAAGATAAGACACCATGGAGGAGTGGAAGACAAGTCAGTGGTAAAGAAAAGGTAAGCGATGACAAAAGTTTGAAATTAAAAAAAGAAAAAGAAACATACTTCCCTCACTGCTCACCTTTCCCGCCATCCCCGCTACGCCTTACCCTCTGTCCAGTCCTCCGTACCTCCGTTGCATCGCATCTCCGGCCCTTTTTCCAGTTGTGATCTGCTTGGCTTTGTTCAGAGAATGAAGCAATCGGTTCACAGATTTACTGCATATAAAGTCTAAATACAACTTGCTGTGTTCTCCAAGCAGAGGCAATCAAAGCAGAAGAAAAATTAAGTGGTAAAGCACTCTGCACTTTTGACCCCATCGCTCAAAGGTTCTGACATGTCTGCGCTGTATGACATCACATGGAATGGCAGAAAGATGACAAATAGGTGTTTAATTATTTTTAATGCTCCAGAGACTGTGAAGGCCTTGGGCATAAAACCATATGACCATATACAGAGTCGCATAAAACATTTTGTGCAACTGGAGAAGGTGGAGATGTAAGGGGTTATAGACTGATAAAGGGAGCCCCATCTATCTGTCAGTGGCATCTAAGGAGTTAAGATCTAGGCTTGGTGAGAACACCGTTCCCTGCAGTTTCAGTACCCTCCCGATGCCACGTGATCAGCATAACATATACATCCATCATAAAGCATTAATTTATCATTGCCCATTGATGGATAGTTCAACTCACTCGGCGGTACACGGAGGTAGAAACCAGGAACACTGTCTCTTTAAATCTTCAGTTGGTTTATTATATGGTGGCATAAACCAACAAGAAAAGAAAATTAACACAGCCCTTCAGGCAAAAACAGGAAAGCAACAAAGAAAACAGAAATTCTGTACACAGTCCATATGTTTGCGGGTAACATAGTAACATAGTAACATAGTTAGTAAGGCCGAAAAAATACATTTGTCCATCCAGTTCAGCCTATATTCCATCATAATAAATCCCCAGATCTACATCCTTCTACAGAACCTAATAATTGTATGATACAATATTGTTCTGCTCCAGGAAGACATCCAGGCCTCTCTTGAACCCCTCGACTGAGTTCGCCATCACAACCTCCTCAGGCAAGCAATTCCAGATTCTCACTGCCCTAACAGTAAAGAATCCTCTTCTATGTTGGTGGAAAAACCTTCTCTCCTCCAGACACGAAGAATGCCCCCTTGTGCCCGTCACCTTCCTTGGTATAAACAGATCCTCAGCAAGATATTTGTATTGTCCCCTTATATACTTATACATGGTTATTAGATCGCCCCTCAGTCGTCTTTTTTCTAGACTAAATAATCCTAATTTCGCTAATCTATCTGGGTATTGTAGTTCTCCCATCCCCTTTATTAATTTTGTTGCCCTCCTTTGTACTCTCTCTAGTTCCATTATATCCTTCCTGAGCACCGGTGCCCAAAACTGGACACAGTACTCCATGTGCGGTCTAACTAGGGATTTGTACAGAGGCAGTATAATGCTCTCATCATGTGTATCCAGACCTCTTTTAATGCACCCCATGATCCTGTTTGCCTTGGCAGCTGCTGCCTGGCACTGGCTGCTCGAGGTAAGTTTATCATTAACTAGGATCCCCAAGTCCTTTTCCCTGTCAGATTTACTCAGTGGTTTCCCGTTCAGTGTGTAATGGTGACATTGATTCCTTCTCCCCATGTGTATAACCTTACATTTATCATTGTTAAACCTCATCTGCCACCTTTCAGCCCAAGTTTCCAACTTATCCAGATCTATCTGTAGCAGAATACTATCTTCTCTTGTATTAACTGCTTTACATAGTTTTGTATCATCTGCAAATATCGATATTTTACTGTGTAAACCTTCTACCAGATCATTAATGAATATGTTGAAGAGAACAGGTCCCAATACCGACCCCTGCGGTACCCCACTGGTCACAGCGACCCAGTTAGAGACTATACCATTTATAACCACCCTCTGCTTTCTATCACTAAGCCAGTTACTAACCCATTTACACACATTTTCCCCCAGACCAAGCATTCTCATTTTGTGTACCAACCTCTTGTGCGGCACGGTATCAAACGCTTTGGAAAAATCGAGATATACCACGTCCAATGACTCACCGTTGTCCAGCCTATAGCTTACCTCTTCATAAAAACTGATTAGATTGGTTTGACAGGAGCGATTTCTCATAAACCCATGCTGATATGGAGTTAAACAGTTATTCTCATTGAGATAATCCAGAATAACATCCCTCAGAAACCCTTCAAATATTTTACCAACAATAGAGGTTAGACTTACTGGCCTATAATTTCCAGGTTCACTTTTAGAGCCCTTTTTGAATATTGGCACCACATTTGCTATGCGCCGGTCCTGCGGAACAGACCCCATCGCTATAGAGTCCCTAAAAATAAGAAATAATGGTTTATCTATTACATTACTTAGTTCTCTTAGTACTCGTGGGTGTATGCCATCCGGACCCGGAGATTTATCTATTTTAATCTTATTTAGCCGGTTTCTTCTTGGGTTAGATTGGTGACCCTTAATATAGGGTTTTCGTTGTTCCTTGGGATTTCACCTAGCATTTAATTTTCCACCATGAATACCGTGGAGAAGAAGGTGTTTAATATGTTAGCTTTTTCCTCGTCATCTACAACCATTCTTTCCTCACTAGCAGTCTGGGTAGCAGTCTGCTCTGGAGCAAGACAGGTTCAGTATTTCCTCCTGAGGACACAAAACACTGGAGGTCCTCCCTCCAGTCCTGCTGAACAAAGACTGCCTCTGGAGCCCAGCTATTTAAGCCCCAGACCACACCCTGGGGTGTAGACAAGGTGGACATCCTCCCACCCACTCCAAGGATGTCCACATAAAAGCCAGCCCATTTTGAAAATTAGCTTAACCCCTTAGTCTGCTGGAGGAAAATACTCTGGTTTCATATCACTGATGCCATTAAGCGCAGTGATGCATATTTCCCCTCCAGTACTTTACCAGTGACTTTGTTACTATATAAATATGTCATGTATTATTAACGGGTTAACTGAAACTTGTTACAAAGTGTCTTTGTTTCCGCTACATTTGGAGTGGAGTCTCACTTTAAGAGAGCACAAAAGATTCCTTGAAGGACATTATAGTCTTCCACTCTGACTGCCAGATTAATAAATGGTAATTTTATTAGGTTACAGTATGTCTCAATCAAAGCACATTTTCAATTAATGTAAGATGGATATTGTGCCAGTATGTGTTTTGTGTCACTGGCTTCTACAACACAGCTACTTCCATGTTTCGGATTCTTTATTTTTTTTTTTTAAAGTAACTGCTTTATAAAGTCATTTTTCATGATAATTCACTGTCCCCTTGAAGTCTATAATTGACTTTAATTTTAGCTCTGTGGGAGTCACAGTGTAACTGCTCTCAATCCAATTAATAAATGTAAGTAAGCACAGAAATTAGTGATCTCTATGCACAGAATGACCTATGAGAATTTTAATGAGCAATCATAGGAAAAAAAAAACATTCCTATATTTAAAGCTAGCCCAGCATGTACTAATGCAGCCGGGCTGACTCTCTGTGCTGCAAAAGTGAAATTGTCCATTGGCACAGGGAAATTTTAATGTGTTTTCTGTATCTTAAACTACAATAGTATAATTGGGGGTTTAATATACAAAATATCCATGTAGTGATAAGACAGTATGTATCTCTGAAATGTACATGCAGACTGTGCTATTGGTGTATAGTCCTGTTTTTGCCTCTCATCCATCCTATATTGTCTTAAAGGGTTGTCCAACTCTGAAGACATTTTTAAAACCTGTCCAGAATGCTCAAAAACAATAATATAAAGTTGACTTCCTTTTCCTGGAGGCAGCGGCACCCTGGCGTCACTTACTGCTTCTATCTCGACCCCTTGATGATGGCCCTTTTGAAGATGGTGCTAGAAGCTGTGGGGCGGTGCTGGTGTCACTCACTGCTTCTATCTCCATCACTTTCTTCCAGTTAGCAGCTACGGTGATGGCTGAGATAGAAGCAGAAAGCTGGTGCTGCACTCGCATCTCCCACAGTGTCCATCACCCAAAATCCAGGAAATCTTCAGAGGGCGGTGATTCAAGAAACTGTAGAAAGTAACTGCAATGCTGCCCCTTGATGATATCCCTTTCCAGGAGGGGCTAGAAACAGTTAGAAGCTACGGCAGTGGCAGAAATAGAAGCAAAGAGCCGATGTTGCACTCGCATCTCCCAAAGTGTCCATCACACAGGATCTAGGATATCTTAACAAAATGGTGATGCAAGAAACTGCAGTTCTGCCTCCTGATGACGATTGATGCTGTGGGGAGTGAGTGCAGCCCCAATCTCCTGTGACTTCAGGCTTGAGACACCTCTCAAATGAAACATCACAGGAAGTACAGTAACAAAAAAACATATTTTGGGATTAGCAGTAGAGCGAGAAGTATAGGGTATTGTGTAAAGTACATTACAAAAATGGCTAGGGTTTAGGGATAGATAGTTAGAAAATTTGAGAAGATAGCGGTACACCACTAATGAAAAAATGAAAAAAACTTTATTCAGCCATAGCAAGCCATATTAAAAACATGAAATATTTACCTGTAGTTAATCAGGATGACAAATTGAATCAAATTACCAGGAATGGCTGCAGCTAAGTAGCAAGAAAAGGTTTGAGTTTAGGTAGTGCGCTTTTTCCTAGTGTTCTCAAACAACATTCTACTCCTAAATCCTGGTTGTCTACAACTGTTTTTTGCAAATCGTTGTAATGTGTGCGTTTACGCACTGGATAAAACTAAATCCATTAGTTCTTTTTCAGGTTTTTTACAGAAGATTACGTCTTTTATGATTTGTGATACACAATATGTAATTTATTGCAACTGTTGCTCATCGTGCAAAATGCAATATGTTGGTTGCACTACACGAAGGATTAAGAAACGCATAGCTGAATATTTACCCAATATTCAAATCAAAAATGCAGCTTATTCCGGTGTCTCAAAACACTTTGTGAATATTCCCCAAGGAGACGTCACACATTTTGCTTTTTATGCATTTGAAAAGATTTTTAATCCCATTCGGGGGTGGAAGCAAATAGAAACTATTGACTTCAAGGGAGGCATTCTGGATTCTAAAGTTGGACACGAGATATCCGATGGGCATGGACTCAAGAAATTATCTATTTTATATTTATTGATGTTTTTTTTTCCATGTTGTTTTTTTTGTTTTGTTTTGTTTTTTCTGCTGTGTTTGCATCCACACCTTGTGCGTATGTAATAAATGATTTGTCATCTGTGATTGGTTGTTCATTGATATTTATTCTGGCTGTGATTTCAATTGTATATCCTATGACTTAAGCGTGCTGCATGCACCTGAAACGGGTAAGGCTTTTCATGTTTTTAATATGGCTTGCTATGCCTGAATAAAGTTTTTTTTCCATTTTTTCATTAGTGGTGTGCCGCTTTCTTCTCAATTTTTCCTGTTTGGCTGTGCTCACTAGCCTTGCGAGCACCCACCTGCCTTCTGATTTGGCTCTACCCATTTGGTGTTGCATGTTGATCCCATTGAAGCTCCCAGACCTCCTTCTCCTGCACAGTTAGAAAATACATATTTAGGTCCTGCATCACCCCCTTTAAGCCAAAACAAAAGGTTTGGAATTAATTATTGCTTTCAGTATCTAAACAGTAGCTGTAAGCTCCATGTCTCCCTCTACTAACGTCTGCAAACAAAACGTCATCATAAACGTCTACACCAATTCCGGCAAGTTAAATTTCCACATCAAGAAATGGAGCGAATTGACCACAGGAATGTTGTATAAGCACCGATTCGTTAGAAGAAGGTTACAGTCACATATAGACACATGAGCCTCACTTTAATATAAAGAAATCATAAAGCCCCCTCCCCCCTTTTGACGTCAAAAACAGCCTAAAAGCATCAGGAAATTGCATTTTAGCAAATAATACCTCGATTTCCTTCGACGGGAACAAATGACAGATCCATAAAATATGAGATGGATGAAAGAGACAAAAGCAGAAAGGCTACAAAAATGAAACAAAGAGAGAAGTGTGTTCATGAAACACAACATAAACCCTGCACAAATGGATTCCCGCACTGTCTCGAAACTCTGAAATTCCATTAAATTCTCCCATTCAGGCTGATTTCACTGCTCCTTCCTCTCTGCCTCCTTTTACATAAAGCTGTTTTTCTTTCGCCACATCCTATTGGTTTTTAGTAGTATGTGTCTCGGTATTCTCGCTCTTCACCTCTGATTACATCTCTCTATCCCGGTACTCTTAATCTCCTCTCCCTGCCTCTGTCTGCACTTTCCCTCAGCTCTTCTTGTTAACCTTATCTCCTTTCCTCTCCAGTTCTTGTTTCAATCCTCCCTTGCCCCTAATGCCATACACTCCGCATTGCCAATCCGTTCTTATCCGGTCATAACAACTATTTGTCTTCTCCGCTGTTTGAAGCATTGTATTCCAGAATAATTTCAATTAGTAACGAAAGAGAAGGAATCGGGGACTTGTATTTTCTATAAGAGAGGGCAAATTAATCTCAATGGCTCAGATATCAAGACATCAGCAACCAGTACTGTATAAATAGACAGAGATAGAGAATCCAATTGTTTGCAGACAGTTTATCTGGATGCCGCAAATTCTCTTGACAAGCAAAAGAAATAGCAAATAAGGGATTGTTGGAGCTGACATTGTCCATTCTCCAAGCCTACCTTTGAGCATGAGCTTAACCGGGGTCTAACGAAAGGTACAGCTAGCGATACACCTATTGTCCATTCTGCGATCAGCAATACCCCCCAAAGCCCCATCTACATGCATGGCCAAGTGACCCCCTTTAGATGTGTTTGGGACTATTGCAATTTGTTCAATTGTTTCTAAAGAGTTTTCATGTGGTACCTGGCTTTGTCTCATGGGGCTTAACCTGTTGCTCAACCCCACTCGCCTAAAAAATTGTAGGGTTCTTATGAAAAAAATGCCAAGATTATATGGACCGAGGTTTTTACAGGCACTTTTCAATTTTACCCATTTACGATAATGAGACAACCCCTTTCAGATAGAATGATCGTTTTAGCCAACTGATCACAGATAGTCGTCATTTTGAAATTGGGTCAGACATTTTTATTTTTTTCACCCAAAAGTTGAACATAAGATTTTCCATCTAAGGAAAAAATGTTTTTTCATGAGAGATCTTTCATTGAAAGAATATTCTCAGGAGAATTACTAATTTGTCACCCACTGTTACTGTACATATATGGCCAGGATGAGTGACTATAATCTATATGGCTGTGTGAGAATTACCAAATATACTCACGTATAAGCCGGGGCACCTAATTTTGCCACAGAAAACTGGGTAAGCTTATTGACTCGAGTATATGCCGGATATGCATTGTCCCCTCATCCCTGTCCTGCTATGTATGGATCCCCCGGTCTCCTAGTTGTATGCATGACTGGGCGTCGTCCTCCTTCTATGCATGGCCCAGCATCCTCCCCCTTCTCTGCATGGCTCAGCATCCTCCCCATCCTCCCCCTTCTATGCATGGCTCAGCATCCTCCCTGTCCTCCCCCTTCTATGCATGGATCAGCGTCCTCCCCCTTCTATGCATTGCTTGGTGTCCTCCCCATCCTCCCCCTTCTATGCATGGCTCAGCATCCTCCCCCTTCTCTGCATGGCTCAGCATCCTCCCCATCCTCCCCCTTCCATGCATGGCTCAGCATCCTCCCTGTCCTCCCCTTCAATGCATGGATCAGCATCATACCCATCCTCCCCCTTCCATGCATGGCTCAGCATCCTCTCTGTCCTCCCCTTCTATGCATGGATCAGTGTCCTCCCCCTTCTATGCATGGCTTGGTGTCCTCCCCATCCTCCCCCTTCTATGCATGGCTCAGCGTCCTCCCCATCCTCCCTCTTCTTTGTGTGACTCAGCGTCCTCGCTTGTCCTCCTCCATACTCACCCTCCTTGCGCAGTCCTGCATGTCCCTGTATCTCCGTTGTCCGGCACCGGCAGCTCTCCTTTTCTCTGCTCAGCGGTCACGTGGTACCGCTCATTAAGGTAATGAATATGCGCTCCACACCAATGGGAGTGGAAATGCATACATATTCATTACCTTAATGAGCGGTACCACGTGACCACAGAGCAGAGGAGATCTGCTGGCGCTGGACAATGGAGATGCAGCTACAGAGGGTGAGTATGATGTTACAGCCGCTGGCTCCTGCCGCTGCTCCCCCTCCCCTGCCCCCCCACTGGCTTTCTGGGACTGTGACTCGTGTATAAGCTGAGGGGGACGTTTTCAGCACAAAAAAATGTGCTGAAAGTCTCGGCTTATACACGAGTATATACGGTACATCTGTTTAGCAATCGCTGATTAAAAGATTTTTCCACCAGCAATATTATTTAATCCAATGTGTATGGAGGCTTTAAAGGGGTGGTCCAGGATTGTTTTTTTATACATAGTAAAAAAAACAGGCAGGTAGTTGCTAACAGAGGCAACAACATGCCTGTTGTACCCCAGTGCCAGCACACAACGATCATTGACCGCTCTTGCCAGCGATTCAGCTGCTTCCTGTCAACAGAGCAGCTCTGCCGGGCTGCTCTGTCAACAGTAGATACCATGCTTCTTCACAGTCGGCTCCCTACAGTTCAGCAGCTGGAAGCCGGCTGTCAATCCGCAGTTCCACCATGTCAACAGAGCAGAGTGGAAAAGAAGCTGACGTTCTATTGATGTGACATCAGCAGAAGTAGCAATAATTGTGAAGTGAGGGGAAGCTGTTAAAACAGCCTATTTTGATTGGTGGATCCTGTGTCTATATCCCTGTTGTATGATTTCCTTAATCACATCCTTGTTTTCAATATTGCTTAAATTGTCCATCAGTGACCACCATTTTGCTGATTCAATGTGCCGTCCGGTCTAAAATTATAATTTGACTATATTTGTCAAAAGCATAGACAATATACTTGGTGCCCTACTTGGGAACATCGGTGCTGTAGTTTAATGAAGAGCATATTCTAGTTGGGAATGTGCCATTTGCTCTCCAAATGGATCAGTGCCAATGGGCATTGAAGGGGAAGCGGGTAAGTCTTGGACTTTTCAAACACTCTCTATGAGATTGCGGTGGTCATTTTGAAAATAAAAAATTGCTTCTTAAAAAAGGTCAATGTCCTTTATTCCATGAGGCAGGACAATCCTTTAATCCTTTAACATGCAGGGGGAGCAAAGAAGTGAAGGAGGACAACAGCCGTTTTGCGCCTATCCCTGTGGGTTTGGACCCGCAGAAACGCTGGGTAGGCGCAAAACCGCTGTTGTCCTCCTTCACTTCCCTGCTTCCCTTGCATGTTAAAGGATTGGTGAAGCAATGGTGAGTGTTGTTTCTTTTTTCAATATGCAACATTTCTAGTGGTTTGCTTTAAAATAAAGCACTCCTCCCGTCAAAATGTTTATCCTCTTATTGTATTGCAGTCATCATATTATACAGCACTGTGTATTACAATCGCTCATTTTGCCTTTCTACCCAGTTAATTCTTCTCTTTTCCATTAGGTCTATGACATCATGTGATGAAAAACCTACTAGCTGAATCCTTCTAAGCACTATATAGAACAGGAGGTCAGTTTTCTCTGCACAAGTCATGAGTTACTGAAAAAGTCTATAGCAGGAAGGGAGGAGGGAGCAGTTGGGTCAGGAGTTGAAGGGGGATTAAAAATGCAGGGAGAATAGACTTACTGTTTCTACATATATATCAAGGAAAAATCACGTGATATCATAGACCTAATGAAAAAGAGAAAAATTAGCTGGGTAGAAAGGCAAAAAGAGCAATTGTAAGTACACAGTGCTGTATAATATGATTTCAATATATTAAGAGGATAACAAATGTGATGGGAGGAGGGCTTTGCTAATGTAAATATATCCAAAATTATGTGCAGATTTATTTCTAAATGGATCTAGATTTGGAGTTTGAGTTACAATTTCCCTGCAGAGCCTTAGGATAAAATGGTTTAACCATTAGCTTAGTAACTAATTGCTCACTGTTTACTCAGTGAGAAAAATAAGTGTGCAGCACGATCTTAAGATCCCACAAGTGCTGGCTGCAAATAATCAGAATGTGAACCTATAAGTCTATGACTATAAAGGGATTTAGAACCCTGTAGCAGAAAAAAATATTCTCAGATCCTTGTAAAGATATAGCATGAAAGTTTTCTGCAAAAACTTTTAGACCTAAAAAAGTTAAAGGGGGGAATTATTGAAATCCGCTTTGATTGTGGCTGTGTTGGTGTTATTTACAAGATATTGTATGATGTATTGGCATATCTTTAGATAGAATTTCTGTCTAGAGATGATTTTCCACTTTTCATTCCACCCGTCTTCTAGGGTGACTTTTTTTACACCTCTTTTAACCGAGTTCCGTCACGACCTATTTTTGTTTTTACCTTTTTGATTTTTCTTCCCCTTCTTCTAAGAGCCATAACATTTTTTATTTTTCTGTCCACGTAGCCATAGGACGGCTTATTTTTACTGGATGAGCTGTTTTGAATGACATTGTTCATTTTACCACACAATAAACATGGAAACAAAAAATCCAACTGCGGTGAAATGGTGCAAAAAAAATACAATTCCTGCAATTTTTTTAATTTTATTTTTAGTCTTCATTCTATGGGGAAAATATCCATGAACTTCCAGGTCAGTATGGCTACAGTAAAACCAAACTTTTACATATACTTTTTTATTGTTTATTTAAACAATAGAAAAAGACATTTGAAAAAAAAAGATTTCAGCTTATTTCACAAGGCTTGTTTTTGCGTGTTCAGCTGACATTGCTTTTGTCACCATTTGGGAGAACATACAACATTTTGATCACTTTTTATTGTATTTAATAAGAGGACCCGCACTGATCATAAGAACTTATACTCTACTGGACAGAGAGGACCTCACTGATCATAAGAGCTTACACTCTACAGAAGAGAGAGGACCTCACTGACCATAAGAGCTTACACTCTACAGGAGAGAGAGGACCCCACTGACCATAAGAGCTTACACTCTACAGGAGAGGGAGGACTCCACTGACCATAAGAGCTTACACTCTACAGGAGAGAGAGGACCCCACTGACCATAAGAGCTTACACTCTACAGGAGATAGAGGATCCCACTGACCATAAGAGCTTACACTCTACAGGAGAGAGAGGACTCCACTGACCATAAGAGCTTACACTCTACAGGAGAGAGAGAGGACTCCACTGACCATAAGAGCTTACACTGTACAGAAGAGAGAGGACCTCACTGACCATAGGAGCTTACACTCTACAGGAGAGAGAGGACCCCACTGACCATAAGAGCTTACACTCTACAGAAGAGAGAGGACCTCACTGACCATAAGAGCTTACACTCTACAGGGAGAGAGAGAGGACCTCACTGACCATAAAAGCTTACACTCTACTGGACAGAGAGACCCTCACTGACCATAAGAACTTACACTCTACAGGAGAGAGTGGACCTCACTGATCATAAGAGCTTACACTCTACAGGAGAGAGAGGACCTCACTGATCATAAGAGCTTACACTCTACAGGAGAGAGAGAGAGGACCCCACTGACCATAAGAGCTTACACTGTACAGGAGAGAGAGGACCCCACTGACTATAAGAGCTTACACTCTACAGGAGAGAGAGAGGACCCTGGTTACCATAAGAGCTAACACTCCACAGGAGAGAGAGAGGACCCTGGTTACCATAAGAGCTTAAACCCTACAGGAGAGAGAGAGGACCCTGGTTACCATAAGAGCTTACACTCTACAGGAGAGAGAGAGGACCCCACTGACCATAAGAGCTTACACTCTACAGGAGAGAGAGAGGACCCTGGTTACCATAAGAGCTTACACTCTACAGGAGAGAGAGAGGACCCTGGTTACCATAAGAGCTTACACTCTACAGGAGAGAGAGAGGACCCTGGTTAACATAAGAGCTTACACTCTACAGGAGAGAGAGAGGACCCCACTGACCATAAGAGCGTACACTCTACAGGAGAGAGAGAGGACCCTGGTTACCATAAGAGCTTACACTCTACAGGAGAGAGAGAGGACCCAACTGACCATAAGAGCTTACACTCTACAGGAAAGAGAGAGGACCCTGGTTACCCTGGTTACCATAAGAGCTTACACTCTACAGGAGAGAGAGAGGACCCTGGTTACCATAAGAGCTTACACTCTACAGGAGATAGAGAGGACCCTGGTTACCATAAGAGCTTACACTCTACAGGAGAGAGAGGACCCCACTAATCATAAGAGCTTACACTCTACAGGAGAGAGAGGACTCCACTGACCATAAGAGCTTACACTGTACAGAAGAGAGAGGACCTCACTGACCATAGGAGCTTACACTCTACAGGAGAGAGAGGACCCCACTGACCATAAGAGCTTACACTCTACAGAAGAGAGAGGACCTCACTGACCATAAGAGCTTACACTCTACAGGGAGAGAGAGAGGACTTCACTGACCATAAAAGCTTACACTCTACAGGGAGAGAGAGAGAGAGGACCCCACTGACCCTAAAAGCTTACACTCTACTGGACAGAGAGACCCTCACTGACCATAAGAACTTACACTCTACAGGAGAGAGAGGACCTCACTGATCATAAGAGCTTACACTCTACAGGAGAGAGAGGACCTCACTGATCATAAGAGCTTACACTCTACAGGAGAGAGAGAGGACCCTGGTTACCATAAGAGCTTACACTCTACAGGAGAGAGAGAGGACCCCACTGACCATAAGAGCTTACACTCTACAGAAGAGAGAGAGGACCCTGGTTACCATAAGAGCTTACACTCTACAGGAGAGAGAGAGAGGACCTCACTGACCATAAGAGCTTACACTCTACAGGAGAGAGAGAGGACCCCACTGACCATAAGAGCTTACACTCTACAGGAGAGAGAGAGGACCCTGGTTACCATACGAGCTTACACTCTACAGGAGAGAGAGAGAGAGGACCTCACTGACCATAAGAGGTTACACTCTACAGGAGAGAGAGGACCCTGGTTACCATAAGAGCTTACACTCTACAGGAGAGAGAGAGAGGACCCCACTGACCATAAGAGCTTACACTCTACAGGAGAGAGAGAGGACCCTGGTTACCATAAGAGCTTACACTTTACAGGAGAGAGAGAGGACCCTGGTTACCATAAGAGCTTACACTCTACAGGAGAGAGAGAGAGGACCCCACTGACCATAAGAGCTTACACTTTACAGGAGAGAGAGAGGACCCTGGTTACCATAAGAGCTTACACTTTACAGGAGAGAGAGAGGACCCTGGTTACCATAAGAGCTTACACTCTACAGGAGAGAGAGAGGACCCCACTGACCATAAGTGTTTACATTCTACAGGAGAGAGAGAGGACCCTGGTTATCATAAGAGCTTACACTCTACAGGAGAGAGAGAGGACCTTGGTTACCATAAGAGCTTACACTCTACAGGAGATAGAGAGGGCCCTGGTTACCATAAGAGCTTATACTCTACAGGAGAGAGAGAGGACCCCACTGACCATAAGAGCTTACACTCTACAGGAGAGAGAGAAGACCCTGCTGACCATAAGAGCTTACACTCTACAGGAGAGAGAGAGGACCCTGGTTACCATAAGAGCTTACACTCTACAGGAGATAGAGAGGACCCTGGTTACCATAAGAGCTTACACTCTACAGGAGAGAGAGAGGACCCCACTGACCATAAGAGCTTACACTCTACAGGAGAGAGAGAAGACCCCGCTGACCATAAGAGCTTACACTCTACAGGAGAGAAAGAGAGGACCCTGGCTACCATAAGAGCTTACAGTCTACAGGAGAGAGAGGACCCCGCTGACCATAAGAGCTTACACTCTACAGGAGAAAGAGAGAGGACCCTGGTTACCATAAGAGCTTACACTCTACAGGACAGAGATGACCCCACTGACCATAAGAGCTTACACTCTACAGGTGAGAGAGGACCCCGCACACCAAAAGAGCTTACACTCTACAGGAGAGAGAGAGGGAACTGCGCTGACCATAATAGCTTGCACGCTACAGGAGAGAGAGAGAGGACCTTGCTGACCATTAAAGCTCACACTCTACAGGTGAGAGAGAGGGAACTGCGCTGACCATAATAGCTTGCATGCTACAGGAGAGAGAGAGAGGACCCTGCTGACCATTAAAGCTCACACTCTACACACTCTACAGGAGATTACTTTTTAAAACCCTTGTTTTGGGTAGTTAAAGTGCTTTTACTTGCTTCTTACAAGGAACAGTACATTGCATAATAGATACAATTTAAGGTGTGATGTTTCTTTTAAATATGAGTTTAAAAAATGAAAAAATTGTGCTTGATCTACCCTCACATTCATACTTTTATCCTCTTACTTTCTGCTTGATGTTATTTTGACCTCAAATGGCTTTCTATAATTAAAGAAAAATCCGTGGAAAAATGAAAAAAATGGGAAAAGCAAAATTTGTGATAAAATAATAACATTTTCCATAGTAGATCCTTTTTGCTTTGTGAGTCACCTCTGAAATTTGCTGCTGCTCTGTAACTGCTGATATCACCTTCTAGCAAAGAAATTTGTAATGACTTTTTGGAATTCAACACAATTGTGCTATAGAACACTGTAAAATGCATTAATAGCTGTGAAACGGCTCCAGGAAACCTTTTCGGAGAAGTTCACTTTCTTATTTGCAGCATAAAAACAGATTTGCTTTTTTTTATAATTTTTTTTTTCTTTAGAAACAAATGCCCAAATGTGGTTGTGTATTGAGGTCACTTTGCAGACCAGGACCCTCTCCAGGTGAGGCTTGGTTTCTGTGTATGGGACACTGTGATGAGCTGGATTAAAATACTTTGGAAATTTGGAGCAATAATGCAAAGAGAATTTGCAACTTGTGGTCTGATGAAAATATATTTTGTAGATGTTGACGCTAAATTGGTTCTTTAGAGTAAATATCTTAAATATAGATAAAATGACTACATTTTCTTATGTATTGCTGTCACGGACAGCACCCTCACCCAGCCTTCGTGATGTGGGGGGATAATTTTAAGGGGTCCAGTCTACAGATCAGTCTCATCGCAACCCTCACTCAAGCTACAGATTAACCACAACATGTACCCCCAATCAGTCCACACACCCAAGGCGATCAATACTGTCACACCACGTACGGGTGGTAAGTTCCATAATGTACTGGCCCGGAGGTCATACAAAAGTCATATAAACAAGCTACTAGTTAGTCTTCATAGAGGTGCTTAGGGTAACAAGAAATCACTTTTGAAGTTTTAGGCCCTGGTTCATCAAAGCTTTGAAAATTCTCACGTTTTTGCGCAACTTGAAGTTGAGCCCAAAATTTGCAGGTTTTACCAATCTAACACCAAAATAGGTGAAGCTGAAGTGGGATGGTTGTGCAACAGTGGCGAGACACCTCGGCTTCATGACAAGTTGTGTGGTTCATTAGACCAGAAATCTTACTGCAGTCCTTGACTGAAGAAGATTTGTGGTAAGGAGCATTGAGGGGAACGCCACTCATCAGACACACCAGATTCATTAAGAGGTGAGGGTAATCCTTCTACTTGGGATGTTGGTGTAGTTCTCAAGGAGCACCCTAAAGAGAAGAGTTGAGGACCACATCCACTTCACTAAAAAGAATACATGGAGAAAAGGGTCATATATCTCCGGAACACAGAGGCGTTGGAACAAAAGTAAAATGCTGGATAGAGCAGTGGCATTTACACCAGATGATAAAAAAAATCATTACATATTAATGGCAAGAGACTAGTGATGAGTGAGTGTGCACGTTACTCAAGTTTTCTGAGCATGCTTGGGTGTTCTCCGAGTATCTTGGACGTGCTCGTAGATTATGTTTGAGTCCCCGCAGCTGCATGATTTGTGGCTGTTAGACAACCTGAACACATGCAGGGATTGCCTGTTTGCTAGGGAATCCCCACATGTATTCAGGCTGTCTAGCAGCCACAAATCATGAAGCTGCGGGGACTCAAACATAATCTATGAGCTTGCCCAAGATACTTGGAGAACAGCCGAGCATGCTCGGAAAACTCGAGTAACGAGCACACTCGCTCATCACTACAAGAGACAGCTCCTCTTTAAATGGGCCATCCGCTTTGGACAATCCATGTTTGTTTGAATGGTAGCTTGATGTAAAACTGATCACAAAGGGTGGACCCCATGAGGATTTCCATGAAACACCACCATAAGCATTATATTTAGCTAATTAAATTTAATGTATTGTTGGTGTCACACAGGACAGTCCAGGTCCTCCAGAACAAGATGCTCTTTGCAATCACTCTCTAATCTATCAAAAAGCCTTGGATCTTGAACACAGAACATCCCTTCTATATATTTGGTGTTTGTCTCTAGGGTGCACTTGCACTGCGTTCATGCCATATTTTTTAATGGACAGCACAGTGTATGATCATAACCTTGGCAATACTTTGATGTAATTTGTTTGAGTTGGGGTCCTTGCCTTAGGAACATTAAGAAACACTATCATAGAAGAAAATAACATCTGAAATGTTTTTTTACTTACAAATAAAAAAAGGAAAGCTGAATGCGCTTTTTATGCTTTTTTATTATTGCATCTTCTATACATATTATAGGAAAATACTTTATGCTGCAAATTTTTTAAAGCACTTTTTGTTACCGTGTAACACATGTTTAAGGCGTTGTCCATTAGAGCAAAAATATGTTTGTCCTTGAAAAATTATATTATGGTACTTATTAATACACTTTTATTTCATTATTTCTGCTATCTACACTGCTCAAAAAAATAAAGGAACACTTAAACAACAGAATATAACGCTAAGTAAATCAAACTTCTGTGAAATCAAACTGTCCACTTAGGAAGCAACACTGATTGACAATCAATTTCACATGCTGTTTTGCAAATGAAATAGACAACAGATGGAAATTATTGGCAATTATCAAGACACCCTCAATAAAGGAGTGGTTCTGCAGGTGGGGACCACAGACCACATCTTAGTACCAATGCTTTCTGGCTGATGTTTTGGTCACTTTTGAATGTTGGTTGTGCTTTCACACTCGTGGTAGCATGAGACGGACTCTACAACCCACACAAATGGCTCAGGTAGTGCAGCTCATCCAGGATGGCACATCAATGCAAGCTGTTGCATGAAGGTTTGCTATGTCTGTCAGCGTAGTGTCCGGAGGCTGGAGGTGCCACCAGAAGAGAGGCCAGTACACCAGGAGACATGGAGGGGGCCAAAGGAGGGCAACAACCCAGCAACAGGACCACCACCACCGCCTTTGTGCAAGGAAAACCAGGAGGAGCACTGCCAGAGCCCTGCGAAGTGACCTCCAGCAGGCCACAAATGTGCATGTGTCTGCACAAACAGTTAGAAATCGACTCCATGAGGATGGTCTGAGTGCCCAATGTCCTCAGATGGGGGTGTGCTCACAGCCCATCACTGTGCAGGACACTTGGCATTTGCCACAGAATACCACGATTGGCAAATTCGCCACTGGCGCCCTGTGCTTTTCACAGATAAAAGCAGGTTCACACTGAGCACATGTGACAGATGTGACAGAGTCTGGAGATGCCGTGGAGAGCGATCTGCTGCCTGCAACATCCTTCAGCATGACCGGTTTGGCAGTGGGTCAGTAGTGGTGTGGGGTGGCATTTCTTTGGAGGGCCAAACAGCCCTCCATGTGCTCCCCAGATGTAACCTGACTGCCATTACGTACTGAGATGAGATCCTCAGACCCCTTGTGAGACCATATGCTGGTGCGGTTGGCCATGGGTTCCTCCTAATGCAGGAAAATGCCAGACCTCATGTGGCTGGAGTGTGTCAGCAGTTCATGCAAGATGAAGGCATTGAAGCTATGGACTGGCCCGCCCGTTCCCCAGACCTGAATCCGATTGAACACATCTGGGATATCATGTCTCGCTCCATCCACCAATGTCACATTGCACCACAGACTGTCCAGGGGTTGGCAGATGCATTAGTCCAGGTCTGTGAGGAGATCCCTCAGAAGACCATCAGCCACCTCATCAGGAGCATGCCCAGGCGTTGCACAGTAGGGAGGTCATACAGGCCCGTAGAGGCCACACACACTGCTGAGCATCTTTTCCTTGTCATGGGGCATTTCCACTGAAGTTGAATCAGCCTGTAATTTGATTTCCCACTTTGATTTTGAGTATCATTCCAAATCCAGACCTCAATGGAATATTCATTTTGATTTACATTGATAATTCTTATGTTTTATTGTTCTGAACACATTCCACTATGCAATGAATACAAAATTGCAACTGGAATATTTCATTCAGAGATATCTAGGATGTGGGATTTTAGTGTTCCCTTTATTTTTTTGAGCAGTGTATTTTACTAATGTGCCGCAATGTTCCAGTTTCAGCACCAACTTTGAGTTATACCGACACAAGTTTGACATGAGAGAGAATTTCCTTTATTGATATGTAATCATTGCTGGGTGTGAAGTTCGCTATTTCACTGTGTGTTGAAATGAGCCAGTTTGCCCTTTAATAAGGACCATTGGTCACATGCCAATGCAGATTTACAAAGCCCCAGGATCAGAAAATCAGTTCTTATGTAGCACGGACAAGTTGTGGTGGTGCAGCAGGGAGGTCTAGTAGGCACAACAGTGGCAGGAAGCCTGTGACGGTGACTCCGTGTACCAGATGTGGAACAACGATATAGCAGAGTACAAAGACAGAGCTGGTCCAGTGATGTAGCGAAGTATTCTGGCGAGACACAGGTGTAGTAAAGATGGCTTTGCAATAATGTCCAATGGCAGAAATGGTGCAGAAGTGAAGCAAAGTTTTATGGCAGAACCAGGTCAGCGATGCAGTGGAGTAAGGGTACCGTCACACACTGCCATTTCCATCGCTACGACGGTACGATTCATGATGTTCCAGCGATATCGTTACGATATCGCTGTGTCTGACACGCAGCAGCGATCAGGGATCCTGCTGAGAATCGTACGTCGTAGCAGATCGTTTAGAACTTTCTTTCATCGCTGGATCTCCCGCTGGCATCGCTAGATCGGTGTGTGAGACACCGATCTAGCGATCTAGCGATGCGATCTAGCGATGCGTTCGCTTGTAACCAGGGTAAACATCGGGTTACTAAGCACAGGGCCGCGCTTAGTAACCCGATGTTTACCCTGGAAACAAGCGTAAAAGTAAAAAAAAACAAACAGCACATACTTACATTCTGGTGTCCGTCAGGTCCCTTGCCGTCTGCTTCCCGCACTCAGTGACTGCCGGCCGTAAAGTGAAAGCAGAGCACAGCGGTTTCACTTTCACTTTACGGCCGGCAGTCACTGAGTGCGGGAAGCAGACGGCAAGGGACCTGACGGACACCGTAATGTAAGTATGTGCTGTTTGTTTGTTTTTTATGCTGGTAACCAGGGTAAACATCGGGTTACTAAGCGCGGTCCTGCGCTTAGTAACCCAATGTTTACCCTGGTTACCCGGGTACCTCGGCATCATTGGTCGCTGGAGAGCTGTCTGTGTGACAGCTCCCCAGCGACCACACTACGATTTACCTACGATCACGGCCAGGTCATATCGCTGGTCGTGATCGTAGGTAAATCGTATAGTCTGACGGCACCCTAAACGCCACAGAAAGTGAAATAAAAACTGAAAATACAGAAAGCAATACGGTATCTTATCCGGTATATAAAAGATAAGATAAAAGCAGAGTCTGCTCACCTGGTGGGTTTGCGAGAGTCACAACCCCTATTGAAAGCTTGCAAAATTCTCCTGCAGCACCACCACCAGGTAGATAGGATGTAAATTCTGGAAGATGGGGTAGTTTGTAGTTTGTCCTGAGGAAGAGGTTGGGATTACCTTGAAACGCATTGATGAATAAAACCACATCTACACTTCTTTTGGTTTCCTATCGTATGTTCAGTCTCTGGCAGGGCAGCTTTACACCCACCCCATCTTCTAGCATTTGTAGCTCCACAGGAAGGCACAGGTCTAAAAGACCTGGGATTACATTAATGTCAGTTCAATTACAGTGGTAGAAAAACTGTAGAGGAACAAAAGACCATGGCACAAGACCATCCGGTGATATCCTTTCGGTATAAGGAAAGTAAAAGGTAGCAGGTTGTGTGCAGACACAATTACTATGAACTCCTGAAAATATCAGCTGCTGCCTCGTGGCTGGGGATGATCTCCTACAAGATGAGTTGAATGGTTATCATTTCCATCAATAAAAACCGTTCAACTCATCTCGGTTCTAAGGATTCTTCATTACAGCAGCGTAGCCTAATATTGTATTCTTGTCCAAATTGGTAAAGTTAATTTCAGTATCAGCAAGGACACACACTTCCTAAGTGAAACTATATGGTGCGAGACAGTATTGTCACTGAAACGCGTCAGGTTGCCATTGCGACCCAAAGAGGAGAGGAACCTGGCATCCACAAATGGAGGAACGTGGATCCATTAGAAGTGAATTATAAGGACAACTAAAACCAGGACATTAGGGCCTGTTCAAAAAATAAAATATATTACTGTATATAACATTTTAATTACAATGGGGCATATTTTTGTTTTGCCGGACAACCCTTTTAAATGTTTCTTGCTTAAGATTAACATTGAAATTGATTACATCCAGAAGGTCCCTGGTGTGTTGGTCGATGTACTACTTAGATTTGTTATTTTGTTTTAAGTTTTGCTTTATCATATTGTAGCTATTCCGCAGGCGCCTTGCCATTATCAGCGTCTATCCTCTATTCATTTAAATAGGCATTGATAACATCACGTCTACGGTGAGGGAAGGGAATGAGAGACATGTACGCTGTCTACATCTCCAGCACCTCGTACCCTGTGCAGTATCTTATTCCGCATTACTGTCCATCTCTTACCTCTAATTGCAGTGGAGCCAACACTTTATCTTTTCAATCATAATTCTGTTTTCCGACTGTCCTGACCTGCATCAATAGAAATTTAACCGTGAAAATCACTAAGATAAGATTGTACAGGGATTGCAAGACCCAGAAGCAAGGTCAGTATGGAGAGCTTAAATCTGATAAACATTGGAATATAAACCAAGTTTCAGGCAAACTCCTCTGCTTTACTGGTAAAATTACACCCTACTTATAATAGTGAGAAAGACAAGAATGTCAACAAGGTGGAAAGAAACAATATAATGTAAAGTTACTTGTTGTATTAGTCTCATTCCAAAACCAGGACCCCGCTTTGAAAATACCCCCCTGTTTACTGTGGCATTGATAATATCACTGATTCATCTGCTGCAGATCTAGCAGTTCTCTGAATGTTGAGCTCTGTGTATAATCCCTCCCACACCACTGATTGGTAGCTGTGTGCACTGTGCATAGGCAGAAAGCTGCCAATCTGTGGTGGGGCGGGGTTATACAGAACCCAAGAATATGGAGGACTACCTGACAGCAGGTTTATCAATCCTCTAGTGATTATCTACTGCTGATAAAATCATGATTTTATCAGAAATACAGCAAGCAGCCCAGTACCTAACACATCTCTGGAATCAGGGTGTATGTCTCTTTATTATGTTACTCTCAGACTAGATGGCAAAAACCTTTTGACAGATATTCTTCAAAGGTCCACCAACCGTAGTTTGCAATATCGGCACCTAATCTCTACCCTCAGCCGCCACAGGCTGGTTTGAAGGCTCTCCATCTGAATTCTGATCAACATTATCATCCTTCTGAGACTAGAAGCCCAATAGGGAGCCACAATTAGCATTTCACCAAATAACTGGACAACCTGGGGATTCCCATATTTGCTACGGTGCTCCTATCTCCATGCAGTCTACTTCCTTCAAAGACACTGTTCCTACTATCAAACAAATGCATGGAGCCCTCGGATAAACTACGTTCCTCTCCAAGCCTATGTGTTGCAACACGTTCTATGTAGGACACCCTAGACTGTTGCTATTGGCCATGCTGATGCATTATATAAGCCTGAATGGGGCTCTCTTTTCAGGGAAATTGGGATCATCAGATTGGCATGCTGCTCTTTTACGTAACAAGGCCAAATGCTCCATTCGTGGTCAGGTTCCTAGACAAAATATACTTATGAGAAAAATAAATATATATATACTAGATTGTGGCCCGATTCTAACGCATCGGGTATTCTAGAATATGCATGTCCCCGTAGTATATGGACAATGATGATTCCAGAATTCGCGGCAGACTGTGCCCGTCGCTGATTGGTCGAGGCAACCTTTATGACATCATTGTCGCCATGGCAAACATTATGACATCTACGTCAATACTGTGCCCGTCGCTGAATCAGAAACATGGGATTTCTACGTCCTTTATGACATCATCGTCGCTGTGCCCGTCGCTGATTGGTCGAGGCCTGGCGGCCTCGACCAATCAGAGACGTGGGATTTCCAGGACAGACAGACAGACGGAAAAACCCTTAGACAATTATATATATAGACTAGATTGTGGCCCGATTCTAACGCATTGGGTATTCTAGAATATGCATGTCCCCGTAGTATATGGGCAATGATGATTCCAGAATTCGCGGCAGACTGTGCCCGTCGCTGATTGGTCGAGGCAACCTTTATGACATCATCGTCGCCATGGCAACCATTATGACATTTACGTCGATACTGTGCCCGTCGCTGAATCAGAAACGTGGAATTTCTACATTCTTTATGACATCATCGTCGCTGTGCCCGTCTCTGATTGGTCGAGGCCTGGCGGCCTCGACCAATGAGAGACGCGGGATTTCCTGGACAGACAGACAAAAAGACAGACAGACAGACAGAAAAACCCTTAGACAATTATATATATAGATTGTCTAAGGGTTTTTCCGTCTGTCTGTCTGTCTGTCTGTCCTGGAAATCCCGCGTCTCTGATTGGTCGAGCGATGGGCACAGCATGGCGACGATGATGTCATAAAGGTTGCCTCGACCAATCAGCGATGGGCACAGTCTGCCGCAAATTCGCCTCGACCAATCAGTGACGGGCACAGTATCGACATAGATGTCATAATGGTTGCCATGGCGACGATGATGTCATAAAGGTTGCCTCGACCAATCAGCGACGGGCACAGTCTGCCGCGAATTCTGGAATCATCATTGTCCATATACTATGGGGACATGCATATTCTAGAATACCCGATGCGTTAGAATCGGGCCGCAATCTAGTATATATATATATATATATATATATATATACCACATTCCTTCCCAATCATGATTTGGCTCGCTTCTTCATGTTCTTCCAAAATCTTCTGCTCCCTTCACTTTCTGAACAAAGCAACTGGTGGACGCCCCTTGTCTTGCCGGTTGGAATTCATTTGATTCACGAACCATATCCTAGAGTGGAAAGCCTCAGTTATTGATTCTCCAGCAAAGCAATGGTTTATTATTTCACATTCTAAACTCTGTTATGATGTTGTAGATGCTTCTGATGAAGTCATCAAAAGTCTCCTAAATAACCTGTTAGTTCAACTTAAGGTCAAGTGTCAAGTTCACACGTTCAGTATTTGGTCAGTATTTTCCATCAGTATTTGTAAGCCAAAACCCATAATGGGAAAAAAATGAAGAAGCGGTGACATGTTTCTATTATACTTTTTTGATTGTTCTACAACTGATTTTGGCTTACAAATACTGATGTAAAATACTGACCAAATACTGAACTTCTGAAAGTGGTCTAATGGTTCTTGATTGCCATGTCTAGTCTGTTAAGTCTCTAGCCTGATATATTTCTATGTTGTTTGTCTGTATATGACCTAACGCTATTCTTGAAGTACTGTCCTTGTTTGCTGCAACTTTTCTCAACACCAAAATTCTGACCCCTACTAACTCCTGACTATTCTCCTGCCTTGCTCATCAGATACCATGTCTGAAACAAATATTTCATCCCCACTGGCTCTGATCCCTTATTCTGTCTCACCATGCATTTGTCCTGTTGTCACTGCAATGCCTGGCTGCCAATAATATTACATTTTATGGGCACAGAACGATCCTATTATTGATTGTTCTGTGCTCAAAGAATGTACAAGGCCAATAAACTACCTCAGCGGAAACGCACTAGAAGCGCACATGTGTTTTTCAACTGCAGATTTTCTACATCTAATACTATTCTTTGGGGAAAATCTGCACATAAAACTCAGCGTACCATTGAGAGAAATTTACAGGTTTTGGATTTCAAACACACATCGCCGGTCGGTTTACATAGTGTAAAGAAAAATACAGTGGGTGTGAGATTTCTATAAATCCCATCCACTTTGTCAGAACTTTAAAATCCTGCATTTTTGCTGCAGCAAAAATGTACGGCTTCAAAAACTCACCAAAAACTCTTTGTGTGAACTTTACTTAAATCTCTGAACTCAGCCCATTCCAACCCTATAGCTAGAGTGTATAAAATCCAAGTCATGGTCCCAGTTGCCTCAGCCGCTACACTCTTGGTCTGGTTGGAAGTGTAGGAGCACTTTAGTAACTCCAGCACATATGAGGTGCTCAATTATCTGCTTGCTGGTTCCAAGTTCAAGTCGTGTGGAACATTTATTTTTGCCCCCTACCAGTGAGAAATAAGGTAGTCTCCTATCTCTGCCTAATTTTTGTCCCGGCCCTCACTGCACCTCAGTTGCATTAGCCACGAAACCGGTTGCAGCCACAAGGGTCAACAACCAAATCACGCATGCACTCTTTGACCCAAAACATATAAAATATGAAAAGAACAGTCCGATGGATGATTTTCATTATTTTATGTTATTTTCTCTAATGTTCTCAATGAATTTTGTTCTGACGGGAGAACAATAGATTTGGCACAGCCATTCAAGTCTGGAAGAAGATAGTTATTATGGCAGTGTTCTTTTATAGTAACATGATCATTTGATCCTACAATAGTCTCAGCCTGAAACAAGGGTTGGATCTGATTGACATATTACAGTAGTACCATGTTGGCCATTATAGGACTCTAATGAAAGAATGATCAAAAGTTTCCTTTTCCTTCCCAGCATTCGCCGGTGATGTTTGATATGTGAATTTAGACTTAATTCCAGGAGCGATGTGATGAGGAAATACCATGGCCTACATTCCTCAAACACAGAGTTCTGCTCTTTCTGTAGATTTGCATTCGTACAATTCCTGAAGGGTAATTTTGAGTAACTGCACAAGAGATAAAGGAATTCACAACACAAATGATCAGCAGGGAGTGTATTTTTCAAAGTAAAACATAAGACATGTTGTATATCTCCAACTGAGAAATGGTCCTGCAGAAAAGCCTCTTCCTGGTGGGGATGCCACCTTTTTGGGAGAAAAGATACTTGCCTATTGATTTATTATTGACACTAGATGAAAGTTTTTCCAGCACAGATATTGATTAATTCTTCTAACTTGAAAGACTCGTCTAGAATATCACATTCGTGTCTAATGAAGCCTTTTCTTCAATACTCCTTTACCAAGAATCAAAGAGGCCCCTAAAGCTTCTTATGCACAAAAAAAGAGACTGCAAAGACTCTGATGACCTTGGACTTTGCTTTTTTTTTAGAAAATAAACAAAGAAAATAAAATTATCTTCCCGTGTTTTCAAATTAAGAATGTTTAGTTCCAGCCGGTAGTATAGAAAAGCTTGGCATACAATGCCGTAAGAAAAACTTGACATTCCAATGTGAACAGTACCTGTCTGGAGGATGCCAAAAGGACTTCCTTTTTTGCCGCCATGTTATTTTTTTGTGTCATCTTTATAAGAATTGATGTCAATGGGGAAAACATTTACGTAAAACTTTAAAAATATTCTGTATAGGTCATCTCTAGAGTTGTGAAAAAAAAGTCAATGAAATGCCAAAAGCCAAATGATAAGAAAACGCAACCAAGTCTCTAAAACAGAAAAAAGGAACTGACTGCTGATATATGTGGCACGATTCATGGGCAACATGTATCAGACACTGACTGACTGATTTTAGTCAGGTAAAAACATACTTTTCCTTTGATAGAAAAATGCGGCAGCACTCAACGATCCTGGAGTAAGGAAAGTCTTTATTGAGACATGTGACAATAAATCTTCACGGCTCGGGGGATGTGCAGTGACAACAGGAATGTGCAGGGGTCGACGACGGCCGTTTCGCGCTGTGTCTAGTGCTTCTACGGGTCTATGATGTCACTGCACATCCCCCAAGCCGTGAAGATTTATTGTCATATGTCTCAATAAAGACTTTCCTCACTCCAGGTTCGGTGAGTGAGTGCTTTCTATGAAAGGATTTGTTACATACCCATGTCCATGCGAGCACCCGTGACCAGCGGTCAGGATTTCAGCTGGTTCAGTGCACACCTTGTTCTTTCCCCCTTGTGCCCTAGCAGTGCTGCTCTACTGTTTTTCTTTTTTGGTTCAAAAACATACTTTTAAAAGCCCCCTATCCGCACAGTAGACTAGTCAGTCAGGCAGATGCCCTGCGGCTTCTCTCTGCCTGCTGTCAGTGACTATCGGTCTTTCCCTGCAAGTATGTATCGGGAGAGACCTGTCACTCCAGGGCAGTGGGTAAGAAGAAGCCACTGGGGACCCACCTTTTTGATTTGGCTCCCATGCAGCTTGGTCCCTGGTGGCTTTTAAAGAGTCTAGCATTGAGTGACTGAGTGAAGGTATAGGGGGTATGCACCCAGAAGGCGCAAATGGAGGTTAAACATCTCGACTAGTGATGAACGAGTGTGCGCGTTACTCGAGATTTCTGACCATGTTCGGGTGGTCTCCGAGTACCTTGGGCATGCTCATAGATTATGGTTTTGTCTCAGCAGCTGCATGATTTGAGGCTGTTAGACAACCTGAATACATGTGGGGATGCCTGTTTATTGGGGTATCCCCACATGAATTCTGGCTGTCTAGCAGCCGCAAATCATGCAGCTGCAGGGACTCAAACATAATATATGAGCACACCCAAAATACTCGGTGAGCACCCGAGCATGCTCAGAAATCTCGAGTAACGAGCACACTCACTCATCACTATTCTTGGCGGTCTGTCTACCTCATTTCTCTGATGTGAAGCCATCCTGACTTGGTGGAAGCACATCATACTGAAGAGCACATTGAACATTGTTTCGTTCAGAATGTCCTAGCGAGAGTATTAAAAAATATTCAAGGCCTCTTTCGAGCTAATCTCCCTGTAGAAAAATACATATTTTTCTACACTTTTTACGAATGCGCCACACATCGGCGAGCATAGTATGTAACACTGAGCTCAGTGAGGGTGAATTTGCCCTCTGGTAATTCAAACACACTGCATTGAAATATTAAATCTAGAAATCTTGGAAACATCTTTCTTTCCCTCTAAGACAGTCGTTTTTTAGCTTCATTTGACACTCTTGTCTCTCATAATGTCTGCTACATATATACAAGACTGTTTTCTTTATAGGGTCTCAAGCACAATTTCATTTATCTGCATGATACATTATCGCCAGGCCTCCGCCTAAAATGAAGATTATTCATGGGCCTGCAGATGAGGGAAAAAAAATTGTGATTTTTGATGGTTTATCTGTTTATTAAATCCTGCATGAATGCAATGTATTGCGTAGCAACAACAACAACAAAATCTTTCACTTTCCTGCTTACATCTGCATTGAGCGCGAGCCTCTATTTAATCAAGTTTCTTCTATTCACTGCGTCTTGTATCCCAAGGAAATTTACACCCTCGCCGACCCAGCAGATTTTATGTTAACAATAGATTTTTAAAAAAATGACATCTAGAAGTGCAGCAATGCAATGCCCATATAATGCAGGCAGCTCTTATCTGATATATATTGTGGCGCTCGCAATGTAGCGTAGCATGAATACTGATTTTTTTTTTTGGGGGGGGATACGTCTCTATGTAACGCTTTGCTTTAATTACCTTGTAGCTAATTATGTTGTGCACTGGTTTATTCTATATTATTTGTAGGGTTGAGCGAAACGGGTCGAACATTTTCAAAAGTCGCCGACTTTTGGCTAAGTCGGGGTTTCATGAAACCCGATCCGACCCCTGTGCGGGGTCGGCCATGCGGTACGCGACTTTCGCGCCAAAGTCGCGTTTCAATGACGCGAAAAGCGCCATTTCTCAGCCAATGAAGGTAAACGCAGAGTGTGGGCAGCGTGATGACATAGGTCCTGGTCCCCACCATCTTTGAGAAGGGCATTGCAGTGATTGGCTTGCTGTCTGCGACGTCACAGGGGCTATAAAGAGGCGTTCCCGCCGACCGCCATCTTACTGCTGCTGATCTGAGCTTAGGGAGAGGTTGCTGCCGCTTTGTCAGAAGCAGGGATAGCGTTAGGCAGGGTCCATTAACCACAAAACCGCTTGTGCTGCAGCGATTTGCACTGTCCAACACCACCCTCGGTGTGCAGGGACAGTGGAAGTTTTTTTTTTTTTTTTCCCCCTCAGCGCTGTAGCTCATTGGGCTGCCCTAGAAGGCTCCCTGATAGCTGCATTGCTGTGTGTACGCCGCTGTGCAAACCAACTGCTTTTTTCAAAGCACAAATCCTCTTGTTCCTTCCTTTCTGCACAGCTATCTTTTTTGTTTGTCCACACTTTTTATTTGATTTGTGCATCAGTCCACTCCTTATTGCTGCCTGCCATACCTGGCTGAGATTACTGCAGGCAGGGAGATAGTAATTGTAGGACATTCCCTGTTTTTTTTTTTTTTTGGTGGGAGATTAAGATTGGCAATTTGGCATTTCTGCTAGAGTGCCATCCCTGTGTGTGCCATCTCTCTCACATAGTGGGCCATAGAAAGCCTTTTCATTTTTCTGTATTTTTTTTTGTGGGGTGTATAAATTCTCCCTGATAAAAATACAGTGGGAGATTAATATTAGCCTTTGGGCTTGTGTGCCAGTCCTGAGTGTGCCATCTCTCTCACAAATAGTGGGCCATAGAAAGCCTATTTAATTTTTTTTTGGGTTTTATAAATTTTCCCTGAAAAAAGGGAGATTAATATTGGCCTCTGGGCTTGTGTGCCAGTTGTGAGCGTGCCATCTGTGCCAGCCCTGAGCGTGCCATCTCTCTCACAAATAGTGGGCCATAGAAAGCCTATTTAATTTTTTTTTTTGGTTTTATAAATTCTCCCTGAAAAAAAGGGAGATTAATATTGGCCTCTGGGGTTGTGTGCCAGTTGTGAGCGTGCCATCTGTGCCAGTCCTGAGCGTGCCATCTCTCTCACAAATAGTGGGCCATAGAAAGCCTATTTAATTTTTTTTTTGGTTTTATAAATTTTCCCTGAAAAAAGGGAGATTAATATTGGCCTCTGGGCTTGTGTGCCAGTTGTGAGCGTGCCATCTGTGCCAGTTGTGAGCGTGCCATCTCTCTCACAAATAGTGGGCCATAGAAAGCCTATTTAATTTTTTTTTTGGTTTTATAAATTTTCCCTGAAAAAAGGGAGATTAATATTGGCCTCTGGGCTTGTGTGCCAGTTGTGAGCGTGCCATCTGTGCCAGTCCTGAGCGTGCCATCTCTCTCACAAATAGTGGGCCATAGAAAGCCTATTTAATTTTTTTTTTGGTTTTATAAATTCTCCCTGAAAAAAAGGGAGATTAATATTGGCCTCTGGGCTTGTGTGCCAGTTGTGAGCGTGCCATCTGTGCCAGTCCTGAGCGTGCCATCTCTCTCACAAATAGTGGGCCATAGAAAGCCTATTTAAATATTTTTTTGGTTTTATAAATTCTCCCAGAAAAAAAGGGAGATTAATATTGGCCTCTGGGCTTCTGTGCCAGTCCTGAGCGTGCCATCTGTGCCAGTCCTGAGCGTGCCATCTCTCTCACAAATAGTGGGCCATAGAAAGCCTATTTAAATATTTTTTTGGTTTTATAAATTCTCCCAGAAAAAAAGGGAGATTAATATTGGCCTCTGGGCTTGTGTGCCAGTTGTGAGCGTGCCATCTGTGCCAGTCCTGAGCGTGCCATCTCTCTCACAAATAGTGGGCCATAGAAAGCCTATTTAATTTTTTTTTTGGTTTTATAAATTCTCCCTGAAAAAAAGGGAGATTAATATTGGCCTCTGGGCTTGTGTGCCAGTTGTGAGCGTGCCATCTGTGCCAGTCCTGAGCGTGCCATCTCTCTCACAAATAGTGGGCCATAGAAAGCCTATTTAAATATTTTTTTGGTTTTATAAATTCTCCCAGAAAAAAAGGGAGATTAATATTGGCCTCTGGGCTTCTGTGCCAGTCCTGAGCGTGCCATCTGTGCCAGTCCTGAGCGTCCCATCTCTCTCACAAATAGTGGGCCATAGAAAGCCTATTTTTTTTTTGGGGGGGTTTTAGAAATTCTCCCTGAAAAAAAAAGGGAGATTAATATTGCCCTTTGGGCTTGTGTGCCAGTACTAAGCGTGCCATCTCTCTCTCTCTCTCTCTCAGTCAGTGGGCCATAGAACGCCTATTTTTGGTTTTATTTGTTTTCTAAATTCTCCCTGAAAAAATCATTATATTTTATTTGGTTTCTAAATTCTTCCTGATAAAATCATATTTTTTTTATTATTTTTTTTTCTAAAGTCTCCCTGAAAAAAACAAAACAAAAAAAAAAACAAACAAAAAAAACAGTGGGGGATTAATATTGGCCTTTCTGCTTGTGTGCCAGTCTTGACTCCTGTGTGCGTCATCTCTCACTCAGTGGGCCATAGAACGCCTATTTTTTGTTTTATTAGTTTTATAAATTCTCCCTGAAAAAATCATTTTATTTTATTTGGTTTCTAAATTCTTCCTGATAAAATCATATTTTTTTTATTATTTTTTTTTCTAAAGTCTCCCTGAAAAAAAAAAAAAAAAAACAGTGGGAGATTAATATTGGCCTTTCTGCTTGTGTGCCAGTCTTGACTCCTGTGTGCGTCATCTCTCAGTCAGTGGGCCATAGAACGCCTATTTTTGGTTTTATTTGTTTTATAAATTCTTCCTGAAAAAATCATTTTATTTTATTTGGTTTCTAAATTCTTCCTGATAAAATCATATTTTTTTTATTATTTTTTTTTCTAAAGTCTCCCTGAAAAAAAAAAAAAAAAACAACCAAAAAAAACAGTGGGAGATTAATATTGGCCTTTCTGCTTGTGTGCCAGTCTTGACTCCTGGGTGTGCCATCTCTCTCTCTCTCTCTCTCTCTCTCTCTCCAATTGTGGTCCATAGAAAGCCTATATTTTTTTTCCTTGATTTGGGTTCCAAAATCTACCAGAGAAAATAACTACATCAATCATTGGTAGAAAAATATTGGCCTCTGGGCTTGTGTGCCACTCCTGACTCCTGTGTGCGTCATCTCTCAGTCAGTGGGCCATAGAACGCCTATTTTTGTTTTTATTTGTTTTATAAATTCTCCCTGAAAAAATCATTTTATTTTATTTGGTTTCTAAATTCTTCCTGATAAAATCATATTTTTTTTATTATTTTTTTTTCTAAAGTCTCCCTGAAAAAAAAAAAAAAAAAAAAAAAAACAGTGGGAGATTAATATTGGCCTTTCTGCTTGTGTGCCAGTCTTGACTCCTGGGTGGGTCATCTCTCAGTCAGTGGGCCATAGAACGCCTATTTTTGGTTTTATTTGTTTTATAAATTCTCCCTGAAAAAATCATTTTATTTTATTTGGTTTCTAAATTCTTCCTGATAAAATCATATTTTTTTTATTATTTTTTTTTCTAAAGTCTCCCTGAAAAAAAAAAAAAAAAAACAACCAAAAAAAACAGTGGGAGATTAATATTGGCCTTTCTGCTTGTGTGCCAGTCTTGACTCCTGGGTGTGCCATCTCTCTCTCTCTCTCTCTCTCTCTCTCCAATTGTGGTCCATAGAAAGCCTATATTTTTTTTCCTTGATTTGGGTTCCAAAATCTACCAGAGAAAATAACTACATCAATCATTGGTAGAAAAATATTGGCCTCTGGGCTTGTGTGCCACTCCTGACTCCTGTGTGCGTCATCTCTAAGTCAGTGGGCCATAGAACGCCTATTTTTGTTTTTATTTGTTTTATAAATTCTCCCTGAAAAAATCATTTTATTTTATTTGGTTTCTAAATTCTTCCTGATAAAATCATATTTTTTTTATTATTTTTTTTTCTAAAGTCTCCCTGAAAAAAAAAAAAAAAAAAAAAACAAACCCCCCCAAAAAATGGGAGATTAATATTGGCCTTTCTGCTTGTGTGCCAGTCTTGACTCCTGGGTGTGCCATCTCTCTCTCTCTCTCTCTCTCTCTCTCTCCAATTGTGGTCCATAGAAAGCCTATATTTTTTTTCCTTGATTTGGGTTCCAAAATCTACCAGAGAAAATAACTCCATCAATCATTGGTAGAAAAATATTGGCCTCTGGGCTTGTGTGCCACTCTTGATTCCTGTGTGCGTCATCTCTCACTCAGTGGCCCATAGAAAGCATATAGTTTGTTACATTTGTTTTCTAAATTCTCCCTGCAAAAATCTATTTTTTTTTTTTTTTTGGGGTTTCTAAAGTGTTCCTGAAAAAATAAAAATAAAAAAAAAATAATAGTGTGACATTAATATTAACATTTGTGCTTCAGTGACAGTCCTGCGTGTGGGGCATCTCTCTAATTTGCAGCCACCAAAAACAGAGTGTGTAACATTGGGCCTGATTTTCGCTGTGGTCTCACCAACCTGTAAAGGGGTAGCTAAATCATACTGAAGTTATAGCTCACCGTGTAAGTTGTGTGACTGCAACAAATAACGTTAGTTTGGTTACGTTTTTAAAACAATGAGGAAGTCTAGTGGAAGAGGTCGTGGCCGGGGGCGTTCATTGTCAGCTGGTAATGAGGGTAGTGGTAGTGGTGGAGCATCAGGTGGTCGTGGGGAAAAAAATATTGCACCTAAGTCTGGAGCTGTGGAGCCAGGTTCGTCGTCCGGCTACACAAGGCCTCGAACGCTCCCTTTTCTGGGATTAGGAAAACCGCTTTTAAAGCCGGAGCAGCAAGAGCAAGTTTTGGCTTATCTTGCTGACTCAGCCTCTAGCTCTTTTGCCTCCTCTCGTGAAACTGGTAAAAGTAAAAGCAGCGCGTCGTTAGTGGATGTTCACGGTCAGGGACAAGTCACTTCCTTGTCCTCTTCAGCAAAAACAACAACAGAGAAGAATGCAGCAGGCGACACAACGGGTTACTCCATGGAGCTCTTTACACATACCGTCCCTGGCTTAGAAAGTGAAGCAGTTAACAGTCCATGCCCATTACAAGTTGAATCTGACATGGAGTGCACTGACGCACAGCCACAGCCAGACTACTATGCTGGTCCTTTGACTCAGACCACAACATTGCCCTCGCAGGGTGCTGATCAAGAATCAGACCCTGATGAGACTATGTTGCCCCATCACGAACGCTATACCACCAAACGACACGGTGACACAGACGAAGTTGCGCAGGAGGTACAAGAAGAGTTATTAGATGACCCAGTTCTTGACCCCGATTGGCAGCCATTGGGGGAACAGGGTGCAGGCGGCAGCAGTTCTGAAGCAGAGGAGGAGGAGGGGCCGCAGCAGGCATCAACATCGCCACAGGTTCCATCTGCCGGGCCCGTATCTTGCCCAAAACGCGTGGCAAAGCCAAAACCTGGTGGAGGACAGCGTGGCCATCCGGTTAAAGCTCAGTCTGCAATGCCTGAAAAGGTATCCGATGCTAGAAAGAGTGCAGTCTGGCATTTTTTTAAACAACATCCAATTGATCAGCGCAAAGTCATCTGTCAAAAATGTTCTACTTCCTTAAGCAGAGGTCAGAATCTGAAAAGTCTCAATACTAGTTGCATGCATAGACATTTAACCACCATGCATTTGAAAGCTTGGACTAACTACCAAACGTCCCTTAAGGTTGTTGCACCCTCGGCCAATGAAGCTAGTCATCAACGCAACATCCCTTCCGGCAGTGTAGGACCACCATTTAGCGCACCACCTGCTGTATCTGTGCAGGTATCTTTGCCAGGCCAAAGCAGTCAGGGTCAGGGAATCACCAGTTTCGTAGTAGGAAACACTGCATCTAGGGCACCGGCGGCAACAATACCATCTCCCACCGTCTCTCAGTCTGCCATGTCCACCGGCACCCCCGCTAGTTCCACGATCTCCAGCTCTCCAGTCCAGCTCACCCTACATGAGACTATGGTTAGAAAAAGGAAATACTTAGCCTCGCATCCGCGTACACAGGGTTTGAACGCCCACATAGCTAGACTAATCTCGTTAGAGATGATGCCCTACCGGTTAGTTGAAAGCGAAGCTTTCAAAGACCTGATGGACTACGCTGTACCACGCTACGAGCTACCCAGTCGACACTTTTTTTCCAGAAAAGCCATCCCAGCCCTCCACCAGCATGTTAAAGAGCGCATCGTCCATGCACTCAGGCAATCTGTGAGCACAAAGGTGCACCTGACAACAGATGCATGGACCAGTAGGCATGGCCAGGGACGTTACGTGTCCATCACGGCACACTGGGTAAATGTGGTGGATTCAGGGTCCACAGGGGACAGCAAGTTTGGGACAGTTCTGCCTAGCCCACGGTCTAGTAAACAGTTGTCTGTAGCCGTTCGCACCCCCTCCTCCTCCTCCTCCTCCTCGTCCTCCTGCAGAAGCAAGAGCTCGTCCACAGACCGCAGTCGCACAAACACTCCATCCGCACCTGCCACTGTTGCACACCAGGTCTCCCATTATGGGGCAGCTACTGGCAAACGTCAGCAGGCTGTATTGGCTATGAAGTGTTTGGGCGACAATAGACACACCGCGGAAGTTCTGTCCGAGTTCTTGCAGCAAGAAACGCAGTCGTGGCTGGGCACTGTAGATCTTGAGGCAGGCAAGGTAGTGAGTGATAACGGAAGGAATTTCATGGCTGCCATCTCCCTTTCCCAACTGAAACACATTCCTTGCCTGGCTCACACCTTAAACCTGGTGGTGCAGTGCTTCCTGAAAAGTTATCCGGGGTTATCCGACCTGCTCCTCAAAGTGCGTGGACTTTGCGCACATATCCGCCGTTCGCCTGTACACTCCAGCCGTATGCAGACCTATCAGCGTTCTTTGAACCTTCCCCAGCATCGCCTAATCATAGACGTTGCAACAAGGTGGAACTCAACACTGCACATGCTTCAGAGACTGTGCGAACAGAGGCGGGCTGTTATGTTTTTGTGGGAGGATACACATACACGGGCAGGCAGTAGGATGGCAGACATGGAGTTGTCAGGTGTGCAGTGGTCGAAGATTCAAGACATGTGTCAAGTCCTTCAGTGTTTTGAGGAATGCACACGGCTGGTTAGTGCAGACAACGCCATAATAAGCATGAGCATCCCCCTAATGCGTCTGCTGATGCAAAGTTTGACGCACATAAAGGATCAGGCGTCTGCACCAGAGGAAGAGGAAAGCCTTGATGACAGTCAGCGATTGTCTGGTCAGGGCAGTGTACATGACGAGGTACCGGGCGAAGAGGAGGTGGAGGATGAGGAGGATGATGGGGATGAGTATATTTTTAATGAGGAAGCTTTCCCGGGGGCACGGGAAATTGGTGGCGTGGCAAGGCCGGGTTCTGGTTTTTTGAGGGACACAAGTGACGTAGATTTGCCTGCAACTGCCCCTCAACCAAGCACAACCGCAGATTTGACAACGGGAACTTTGGCCCACATGGCGGATTATGCCTTGCGTATCCTCAAAAGGGACACACGCATTACAAAAATGATGAACGATGACGATTACTGGTTGGCCTGCCTCCTTGATCCTCGCTATAAAGGCAAATTGCAAAATATTATGCCACATGAGAACTTGGAACTAATATTAGCAACAAAACAATCAACTCTTGTTGACCGTTTGCTTCTGGCATTCCCTGCACACAGCGCCCGTGATCGTTCTCACACGAGCTCCAGGGGCCAGCAGACCAGAGGTGTTAGAGGGGCAGAAATCAGAAGTGGCGTTGGCCAGAGGGGTTTTCTGACCAGGTTGTGGAGTGATTTTTCTATGACCGCAGACAGGACAGGTACTGCAGCATCAATTCAAAGTGACAGGAGACAACATTTGTCCAGTATGGTTACAAACTATTTTTCATCCCTTATCGACGTTCTCCCTCAACCGTCATTCCCATTTGATTACTGGGCATCCAAATTAGACACCTGGCCAGAATTGGCAGAATATGCATTGCAGGAGCTTGCTTGCCCGGCAGCTAGTGTCCTATCAGAAAGAGTATTCAGTGCTGCAGGTTCAATACTAACAGAAAAAAGGACTCGTCTGGCTACCCAAAATGTAGATGATCTAACCTTCATTAAAATGAACCACAACTGGATTTCAAAATCTTTTGCCCCACCCTGCCCGGCTGACACCTAGCTTTCCTATGAAAAGGTCTTGCCTGTGGACTATTCTGAATGACTTTTCCAATCTCGTAATTTTCTTCACCTGATTGTCCAGCATACGACATGTTTCCACCTCACGAAATGGCCAAACTCCCCACACGGGGCCGTGCTATCGCCACTTTGCGCTTGGACCCTTGAGAGTGCTGTTTGTCTGAAGAGGTGGGTGTGGCCGCTTTTGGTCGACGGCACTGCCACTGGGTCCCTCATAGTACAATAAAGTGTCTCTGGCGGTGGTGGTGCGCACCCAACGTCAGACACACCGTTGTAATATGAGGGGCCCTGTGCCTGTACCGCCGGCCACAAGACAGTTCCCCCCCCAGCTCAAACAGTGCTCTACCACTAGCAAAATTATCTCTCACAGCTTCACCAATGTGTAGTCTAGGCGCTGACATCCTTCAATGCCTGGCACTGACAATACCATTGTTTTGACATTTTTGTTATGTTAGGCCTTCGAAGCCTGTCTGCGGTCCCTTCTTTCTACAACTACTACACTGACCAGGCCACTGCTGGCCGTGTTACCCTGGAACCAATTTAAAAGTGCCTACAGTCAGCCCAATTTTGTTATGTTAGGCCTTCGAAGACTGTCTGCCGTCACTCCTTCCACTAGACTTCCACTGACCATACACTGCTGCCCATGTACCCCTGGAACCAATTTAAAGTGCCTACAGCCAGCCCAATTTTGTTATGTTAGGCCTTCGAAGCCTGTCTGCGGTCACTCCTTCCACTAGACTTCCACTGACCAGACCACTGCTGCCCGTGTACCCCTGCAACCAATTTAAAAGTGCCTACAGCCAGCCCAAGTTTGTTATGTTAGGCCTTCGAAGCCTGTCTGCGGTCACTCCTTCCACTAGACTTCCACTGACCAGACCACTGCTGCCCGTGTACCCCTGGAACCAATTTAAAAGTGCCTACAGCCAGCCCAAGTTTGTTATGTTAGGCCTTCGAAGCCTGTCTGCGGTCACTCCTTCCACTAGACTTCCACAGACCAGACCACTGCTGCCCGTGTACCCCTGGAACCAATTTAAAAGTGCCTACAGCCAGCCCAAGTTTGTTATGTTAGGCCTTGGAAGCCTGTCTGCGGTCACTCCTTCCACTAGACTTCCACTGACCAGACCACTGCTGCCCGTGTACCCCTGGAACCAATTTAAAAGTGCCTACAGCCAGCCCAAGTTTGTTATGTTAGGCCTTGGAAGCCTGTCTGCGGTCACTCCTTCCACTAGACTTCCACTGACCAGACCACTGCTGCCCGTGTACCCCTGGAACCAATTTAAAAGTGCCTACAGCCAGCCCAAGTTTGTTATGTTAGGCCTTCGAAGCCTGTCTGCGGTCACTCCTTCCACTAGACTTCCACTGACCAGACCACTGCTGCCCGTGTACCCCTGGAACCAATTTAAAAGTGCCTACAGCCAGCCCAAGTTTGTTATGTTAGGCCTTGGAAGCCTGTCTGCGGTCACTCCTTCCACTAGACTTCCACTGACCAGACCACTGCTGCCCGTGTACCCCTGGAACCAATTTAAAAGTGCCTACAGCCAGCCCAAGTTTGTTATGTTAGGCCTTGGAAGCCTGTCTGCGGTCACTCCTTCCACTAGACTTCCACTGACCAGACCACTGCTGCCCGTGTACCCCTGGAACCAATTTAAAAGTGCCTACAGCCAGCCCAAGTTTGTTATGTTAGGCCTTCGAAGCCTGTCTGCGGTCACTCCTTCCACTAGACTTCCACAGACCAGACCACTGCTGCCCGTGTACCCCTGGAACCAATTTAAAAGTGCCTACAGCCAGCCCAAGTTTGTTATGTTAGGCCTTGGAAGCCTGTCTGCGGTCACTCCTTCCACTAGACTTCCACTGACCAGACCACTGCTGCCCGTGTACCCCTGGAACCAATTTAAAAGTGCCTACAGCCAGCCCAAGTTTGTTATGTTAGGCCTTGGAAGCCTGTCTGCGGTCACTCCTTCCACTAGACTTCCACTGACCAGACCACTGCTGCCCGTGTACCCCTGGAACCAATTTAAAAGTGCCTACAGCCAGCCCAAGTTTGTTATGTTAGGCCTTCGAAGCCTGTCTGCGGTCACTCCTTCCACTAGACTTCCACAGACCAGACCACTGCTGCCCGTGTACCCCTGGAACCAATTTAAAAGTGCCTACAGCCAGCCCAAGTTTGTTATGTTAGGCCTTGGAAGCCTGTCTGCGGTCACTCCTTCCACTAGACTTCCACTGACCAGACCACTGCTGCCCGTGTACCCCTGGAACCAATTTAAAAGTGCCTACAGCCAGCCCAAGTTTGTTATGTTAGGCCTTCGAAGCCTGTCTGCGGTCACTCCTTCCACTAGACTTCCACTGACCAGACCACTGCTGCCCGTGTACCCCTGGAACCAATTTAAAAGTGCCTACAGCCAGCCCAAGTTTGTTATGTTAGGCCTTCGAAGCCTGTCTGCGGTCACTCCTTCCACTAGACTTCCACAGACCAGACCACTGCTGCCCGTGTACCCCTGGAACCAATTTAAAAGTGCCTACAGCCAGCCCAAGTTTGTTATGTTAGGCCTTGGAAGCCTGTCTGCGGTCACTCCTTCCACTAGACTTCCACTGACCAGGCCACTGATGGCCGTGTTCCCCTGGAACCAATTTTAACTTGCCTACAGCCAGCCCTATGTTATTATGTTAGGCCTTCGAAGCCTGTCTGCGTCCCGTTCTTTCAACTACAACTACACTGACCAGGCCACTGATGGCCGTGTTCCCCTGGAACCAATTTTAACTTGCCTACAGCCAGCCCAATGTTAGGCCTTTGATGCCTGTCTGCCGTCACTCCTTCCACTAGGCCTCCACTGACCTGTCTATTGCTGCCCGTGTACCCCTTGAACCAACATCATTAAATATAAAAAAAATTAATTTGATTATAAAAAATAAGATCGTGTTGAGATCTCAAATGCAGACATTTTAACAATCAAAACAAACACACAACAAATATCTGGAACTGTACTACAAAGGTCCAACAGCTACAATTTCTTTCTCCTGCAAGAAGTTAACTGAAAGTTTTTTGGAGTTGTTAACACAGATATGGCATCCACCGAGTGTTGTCCTGTCGCGTCTCCTTTAAATTATTTCCAATAAGATGTTAAACTATTAATTTAATAAAATCAATAATTAAAAAAATAATTGAGTAAGTCAAAAGCACATTGCAAATAAACATTAATTACAAATCAAGAAGCATGGCGCGTCCGAGGGTGAGTAGATACCGAATAAGAATATAATCACCCTCGGACGCGCAATGCTTATTTACAACAGCCTTCCTTCCTAAGAATCAGCCCTTCCGTGGTGTAGAGAGAGGTTGTGTTACACTCCAAGGTGTTCCCCAGGTTGCCTTTCCTGAGCTTCGATCTTCCGGCTCTCGTTTAGTAGCTGTTGGAAACTACGCTGCATTAGGCCTACTAATTGTGTATGGGTGAAACAGTGGCGCATCTGCGGTCCCTCCTTCCACTAGGCCTCCACTGACCTGTCTACTGCGGCCCGTGTACCCCTTGAACCAACCTAATAAAATATTTAAAAAATTAATTTGATTATAAAAAATAAGATCGTGTTGAGATCTCAAATGCAGACATTTTAACAATCAAAACAAACACACAACAAATATCTGGAACTGTACTACAAAGGTCCAACAGCTACAATTTCTTTCTCCTGCAAGAAGTTAACTGAAAGTTTTTTGGAGTTGTTAACACAGATATGGCATCCACCGAGTGTTGTCCTGTCGCGTCTCCTTTAAATTATTTCCAATAAGATGTTAAACTATTAATTTAATAAAATCAATAATTAAAAAAATAATTGAGTAAGTCAAAAGCACATTGCAAATAAACATTAATTACAAATCAAGAAGCATGGCGCGTCCGAGGGTGAGTAGATACCGAATAAGAATATAATCACCCTCGGACGCGCAATGCTTATTTACAACAGCCTTCCTTCCTAAGAATCAGCCCTTCCGTGGTGTAGAGAGAGGTTGTGTTACACTCCAAGGTGTTCCCCAGGTTGCCTTTCCTGAGCTTCGATCTTCCGGCTCTCGTTTAGTAGCTGTTGGAAACTACGCTGCATTAGGCCTACTAATTGTGTATGGGTGAAACAGTGGCGCATCTGCGGTCCCTCCTTCCACTAGGCCTCCACTGACCTGTCTACTGCGGCCCGTGTACCCCTTGAACCAACCTAATAAAATATTTAAAAAATTAATTTGATTATAAAAAATAAGATCGTGTTGAGATCTCAAATGCAGACATTTTAACAATCAAAACAAACACACAACAAATATCTGGAACTGTACTACAAAGGTCCAACAGCTACAATTTCTTTCTCCTGCAAGAAGTTAACTGAAAGTTTTTTGGAGTTGTTAACACAGATATGGCATCCACCGAGTGTTGTCCTGTCGCGTCTCCTTTAAATTATTTCCAATAAGATGTTAAACTATTAATTTAATAAAATCAATAATTAAAAAAATAATTGAGTAAGTCAAAAGCACATTGCAAATAAACATTAATTACAAATCAAGAAGCATGGCGCGTCCGAGGGTGAGTAGATACCGAATAAGAATATAATCACCCTCGGACGCGCAATGCTTATTTACAACAGCCTTCCTTCCTAAGAATCAGCCCTTTCGTGGTGTAGAGAGAGGTTGTGTTACACTCCAAGGTGTTCCCCGGGTTGCCTTTCATGAGCTTCGATCTTCCGGCTCTCGTTTAGTAGTTGGTGGAAACTACGCTGCATTAGGCCTACAAATTTGGTATGGGGTGTAGAGACAGGTTGTGTTACACTCCAAGGTTTTCACCAGGTTGCCTTTCCTGAGCTTCTATCTTCAGGCTCTCATTAAATTGTGGTTAAATGGAACAACTGCATTTGGCGTACTAGTTGGTTTGGGGCCTACTATCGGTGTCTGCCGCTCCTTGCTGTTCTCCTGGTTTCCTGTCCTGAAATTCCATTTTCAGCCTCTCGTTAAGTAGTTGTTAATGTTAAACTGCATTTGGCCTACTAGTTGGGTTGGGGCCTACTATCGGTGTCTGCCACTCCTTGCTGTTCTCCTCCACTGAACAAAGCTGTGCCGCCTGTTTACTACGGTTGCCAATTTTGAACTGCATTTTGACTACTTACTGATTTGGCCCTACTCTCTGTGTCAGCCTCTCATTCCAGTTGTCCTCCACTGCAATGCCCCCTGGTTATTCCTGTGTTACCAATTTTGAACTGCATTTAGCCCACTTTCTTCTTTGGGCCTATATCTGTGTTTCCACTTCATCGTGCCCATTGCCCAGCCAGTGATAGATGAGTCTGCTGGTACATTGACCCATAACGCAACATTCCCCGTGCACGCTACACAACAACATTGTGACCCTGCTGAAAGTCAGGTTGCTCTTCCCGCATACCATACCACCTTACACGGGGACAAAGAGGAAGGTGCAGATGAAAGTGCAGGTTCCTTCATCAGGTGGGGGGAGGAATACTAGTTGGCGACGTCACTGGCACAGGGCCTCTCATAGTACGCAAAAGTGTTGCTGCCGGTGGGAGGCGCCCCCGCCGTGCAAACACACCGCTGTACTTTGAGGGGCCCTGTGCCAGTGCCAATGCCAACGAGTGGGCCCCCCCTGCTTGCTCAGGTTCACAGCACTTGCAAAGTTGAAATACTTACCTCTCCCTGCTCCACTGCCGTGACGTGGTCCAGATTTCCTGGGCCCACTAATTACTTGAACCAGCCCTACCCCCCACAACTTTAGCCAAATGACCCCCAATTTCAAATGCCTTCCAATTATTATAAGGTAAATTACGCTTGACAAGCTTCATTAAGAAGAATGGATGGTTTTGACATTAAAATGGGCACTCTAGGTGTTTTCCTGGCCCCCACTCACTGCCGACTATGCTGCCCCATTGACTTGCATTGGGTTTCGTGTTTCGGTCGATCCCGACTTTACGTCATAATCGGCCGATTTCACTCGACCCGACTTTGGACATAGTCGGGTTTCGCAAAACCCGGCTCGACTCTAAAAAGGTCAAGGTCGCTCAACTCTAATTATTTGGCATCACATAATAAGACTTGATACAGGGTCTGTTTCGAAAATTGATTTTGCTGCAAAGATCAAAGTATAGAGAATAGGCATTATTTAATTTAAAAAAAATGTAAAGGGGTTGTCCACTGCTGATTATTTTAAAAAATGGACCTATAGGGGTCATAAAATTAAAAAAAACATATGCTCACCTACTGGACCCCACATGTCATCTGCATTGCTGTCCATGTTCCTTGCCGGCCTTCTTGGTCTCTTTCAGATCAGACAGCATGTGACTGCTGCAGCCAGTAGCTACAGATTGGCTGCAGCGGTTACATAACACCCTAATTTATCTAATTTATTATGCGGACTCATGGTCAACAGTACAGCGTAAAGGCACGGTTCAGCAGGTAAGTACATTTTTTAAATAAATAATATTAATAAGCCTTTTCCAGGACAATAAAAATAGTGGATAAAACTTAAAAAAAAAAAGTTAATTTCACTCAAGAACAAGAAGCAAAACTTCCTTAAAGGGTTTTTTTTTTACCGAAGGTGGCTAAACAGGGCAAAATGGGTAAAATAATGGTAGACACAATACTCACCTGCTAAATCCACTGCCGCTCCAGTACCACAAGTCTAAAGCTTCTCAACAGTTTGTTCGTTCTGCAATTTCCCCACTTGGTCCAATATTTTTAATACATCTGAAAACTTCTATAAGTTGCGTTGTTTTTTAATTTTAAGTGTAAATTCTCTTAATATTTTATTTAGACATTTCTACTAAACAACTTCATAAAAGAAGACCTGGTTAAAAGTGGATATTTTTGTCAATGTTATTTTATTTCCCTGAGCACTCCGCTTTTTGTTTTTCAAATCCAGAGATATGAGCTTCTATAGTTAGTGCTACTTTTTATGGTATTGACCAAAGGAGAGTAGTTTAGGCAGCTCTGCATTAAAACCTGTAAAGTTACGCCCAAGAGGATCCTGTGAGCAACTCCCCCTTATAAAAAAGACCATAAAAATCAGCACTAAATACAAAAAAAACCCATATCTATGGAACCGTTTGGAGGATTTTTAAAAAAAATGCAATACTTTGGTTAGCAGTGAGAGTAAGAAAAAAACTGACCACTTTTGACTGGGTAACTAACAGCAGATTTTTCCTGCAATGCAGTGGCCTCTATAAGTGAAAATTAGTTCTACATAATGAATGGTTATCCTGTAATATATGAACAAAACTGGTTCTTCTGAGCCTTTTAACTGCTTCTTAGTCCAACAGTCTTTAGCTTAATATTGGCATATAAAATGGTATTATTGATAACTTCCCCCTAGGAATGTGTGATATCTGTATTGATGCCTGCCCTTCCTGCCTCCTGCTCCGCTCTTGTTGCAGCTGACATGGAGCAACCTTTCTAGTTTTGTGTCCTCTGGGACTTATGGTCCAAACCATACTGTGAGACATGGTTAACTGCTATGTGGTTTGGGTGGGGCCGTAAATTATTTAAGTTCCAGAAATCCTGTTATCCATTGCCAGTTATTTTCTGACCTGCTTTTGTGTAACTTGCCTTGATATCATCCCAGTGGACAGTCCTGAATTTTAACCTTCCTTTTCTACTATTTTCATTCTTTACGATTTTGGCCCTACATTGACCTCCTGATGTTGATCCGGCTATCCGACTATTCTCTTGCTTCTGGATCACTCCTCCGGATAGCAGCTCTTCCATGGACGAAATCCATGTACTTGCTTGTGGTGTTTTCTGATTTCTCCTGTATTCTGACCTCCATGTGAAATTTGACCATCCTCTTGTTTTATGATTCTGTTCCTGACGTGACCTATCAGCTCTGCCCCTGCTTGTCGACCCTTCCTGCCTCTGGTTTGCTCTTTAGAAAAGCAGGCCTTCCACGGAAGCAATCCACTGGATCCAGTTTTAAGTCCAAATCCCTGTATTGGGGTGAAGGTCGGGAATATGGAATCTGCTACGTGCAATGGCTTATGCCAAGCCTGTCCCAGGTAACCTTCTTGAGCCTGTATCCTTTCACAGGCGTAACACTGTGGCTGCTTCTATTATGTCCCACCATTCCTTTACCTCGGTGGCCCCCCAACTGCCTTTGGCCCTGTAACTGATATGACTGATAGTTAAGTTACTCCTATCACACATTCCTTTATATCGGTTCACCAACTTTTGTTAAACTTTCTGCTTACAGGTCAGTGAACAGATTACAGTTGAGCAAAATATTAAGTTGATCTACGGAATTATTATAGGATAGCAAGTTAAGAATTTTCTCCAATGTCTCCATCATCTAGGCCAGGATGTACAACCTGCAGCCCCAGGGCCAAATGCAGCTCTCGATGCCGTTCTTTCTGGCCCCAAGCCATCTCTGGCTCCTCTTTGTTCAGTAACCCTCAGAAACTACGAGCATATCTGCACTTATTACATGGTCATTTTCACTCCTTATTTTTTTACTGCTAAAAAGAGGAGCTGAGGACTCTCTTTGTCTACAGTACTGAAAGTTCCAGATGTGGAACCTCAAATTAATAAATTATTAAATCTAGTACTGTCCATATACAGTATACTTGATATCAGAATACCAATACAACATTTTTTACATCCCTTTGGAGTGGTACAATCACAAAATTTGTAAAATTTGCACCTACAATCTCATACCTAAAAATATTGTTGTCCTCTGATCTAGACACTTCCACTAATCCCATCTCCATAATATGCTGTCAACAATTCACTTTAAACCAGCATCTAGAAACTTACAAAGCAAGACGGATCCATGGGATATTCACGTTTTTCAGGATATTTGGGCCAACAAATTTTGTACAGTTTCGCAAGATGTTATGTGGTCACAATATAGCGGTATTGCATAAAATGGAATGAGCATGGAACAATTCTTTGCAGACGGGTCTCCTTGACCCTACTCCAGCTCTGGGTCATTCTAAGGTTTTAAAACAACATACATCCCTTTTTCTTTTTTCTTACTTTGCTCTTTTCTGCTCTGCGATAAATAACCTAAATGTGTTTACATGAGATTTTATTGCCTTCTTCCTAATTATTATAATGAGGTTGAAGGGCTCGCTTAGCTACCATTGGCTGTCTAATTTCATTTCTTCAGCCCGGAATAAGCCCTGGTAGGATCATGTCCGGAGTGTGATTGCTCTTGACTGGTGAATGCTGGAAGAAAACTCTTTATTTCCCATTATCATCAATTTAAATAAAGAAGCCTTTCACACTGGAATGAGGGGAGTGTGTACTGCGAAAATGGACGGAATAATTACGTTGCACCTACGTGCAAGTGCCTCATTGATGGAGGCAAGCGGCAGAATGCTTGAATTGCGTCCGTGCCACATAAGCAAGGCAGAGTGAACAGACAATTACTTGCCTCTTTACATATTCTGCAGCAATCACTCTACAGCTGCCCAAAACCGTTCTCTGCCTGCAGCGCATTTCTTAAAAAATTGGTTCTCAAACGCGAGAGATGAGGACGTGAAATGACAATGTCATTTGTGTATATAAATCCACGCGCCGATCTCGAGAAGCAGCAGGTCAGCCAGGGGTGCAACAACACTTTTTCTTCCCCTTACAGGAACTGAATATAATCAATCTAATCTTGTATCATTCAGAAGCTCACACTTCCCATTTTTGCAGAACATACCCTTTACTCCTTGAATTAATAATTTACAGAATGTTATCTTTGAACTAAACAATGACAGATTTCCCAATTAACATGTATGGCTGAGTTTTTTTATACTTAAAAAATATGATTTTTTTTTTTTTTATAAATTCTAATTTATTTTTTTAAAGGGTCCTAGGTTTCTCAAAATTGTTTCTAAGGCAATAAAAAGAAAACAAAACAAAGGAAATAATTATGTATTTTAGGTTGGCGGATTCACCAATTGCTCCAGGCTGTGGCACATTAATGGACCTCAGTAGAAAATAAACACATTTAGAGCTGATTTTGGAGTCTATCACTTGGATTTGGACTTGATATGCACTATGCATGCACTGATTTTATTAAAGTTTACGATGCAATCAATTATTATGTATAAATTAAAGAGTTATTCCCATCTGAAAAGATGGGCATAGTTAGGAAGTGCTTCTAAAAACCAATCATCATGTCCAGTTTTCGACATAATTATGCTTTTTTATTTTTTTATTGTTTTTATCTTATTGTTTATGTTAATGGCCACAACTGCAGTCTTGCAGTGAATAAACCTGAACTGTACTTACAAGCTGTTTCTATTGAGTTTGGAAGCACTCCACTGTAGTTGGCAGGGATCACTGTAATGTGCTGTTATCTCCAGAACTCAGGCATTTTCAGTACCAATGCGCTCGTCTGATGCTGTACAGACAAACTGCATCTTAAAACACCTTTGATGAGTGCAAAGTTTTGAGCTAGTGCTGTTGGTCCGAACTAGCAGACAAGCAGGAGCGCACTGCACTGTAGCAAGCAGGAGGCAGGGGAGAGATTAACTCTTGAAAAGAAAGTGTGAGACAATGCTTTAAGTGAAAGAGTGCTTGATCTTTATAGAAGGAGGGAAGATTCTTGGAATTATTTCCTCCAATGGGTCCTGGAGCCTTAATTCGACTATATGTGAAAAATAAACATTTTCTTTTTTATCTGGTTTTATTCAGTAACAATGCTATTGTTTTAGTTACCAGGGCAACTTCTATGTTTGACAATCTGAAGACCTCTCGGTTTCATAAATGTGCGTCCTACACAATGTGCGTATTTCACCGCTTTTTAGCAGTCAAGGACTAATGTCAAATAAAAAAAAATCTTCCTACAGTTATTATCCACTCACTATAGCACTATGGAAAAACACCAAATACCAATGTAAAAAAGGGGAGAACAAACTAGAAATAACATATAAAAATGACTTTATTATATCATTAAAAAATAATTAAATATGCACAAGGGTAAGGATAACTGAGAAGTCACCTGATCAGAGCAAACATTAAATTACATACAGTATATAAATGGTTTATCCACAGGAGGCATAGCATTATATGAGGCAAGTCAAAAAGAAATACAATTATATACATAGATATATATATATATAGAGAGAGAGAGAGAGAGAATAAAATGCTATATCCCTATCAATCAGAAATGTAGCAATTTTTGCACTGACCAATAAAATTTACACTAGACTCCCACTTCCTGTTCCTTACAAATTACTTTTCAGTATTCTCATTATCATTACAGACAGAATTGCAATGACAGGCAATGTCCCTTTTTTATATAGTAGATCAGGGGTGTCAAACTGCATTCCTCGAGGGCTGCAAACAGGTCATGTTTTCAGGATTTCCTTGTACTGCACAGGTGATAATTTAATCACCTACACAAATAATGAGTTGGTGATTAAATTATCACCTGTGCAGTACAAGGAAATCCTGAAAACATGACCTGTTTGCAGCCCTTGAGGAATGCAGTTTGACACCCCTGTAGTAGATATCACAAGATCCTACATTCACAATAGGCGAACTCCTCATTTTCCCTTTAAAATGACCTTTTGCTCTTAATAGATCTTGCTCAGATACTTTTATTCAATAAATTGGATCTGAGTCAGTCTCTTTTTGGTAATTCCCGTGTAAAGATAAAAAAAAATAGGAAGCAAACATGAGACTTAAAGGCCAGTGTGAAAAACGCAAGATTTGTTTTGTAATACAGTGATATAAAAAATAATTTAAAAAAATAATGAAAAAAAATCCTGATTTAAGAATTCTATTTAACTTATTGAAATAAAATTCTACTGGACTATTTTCCTGGCAAAGAAATTGATTTTAAAACTTTTTACGATAAATTAAAAGTCCAAACACTTCATCGTGTAAGTGTCATGTAAGTGTCAATCCACAATATTCACACTTTCAGAAGTGATTGTACTTTAATTATAGAATAGGAAGATGGAGTAAAGCAAAATACAAACTCGCCGAGCCTAATTTACAATGGTTCACTCAGGAAAAAAAAAATGCATTTCTGGGAAAAAAGGTCAAAAAGATCATGACTTTAGGTGGCAAAATAATTAATTGCGGATTGCATCTGGTAAGGGTAACACTTTGACCCAGCTCAGGGCACAGTGGATGATGAGAGGGGAGAGGTGAGTGTTCTATATAAATCAGCACCTGTTACACTGGAAAGTGACATCTTTTTTAAGGCAGAGTAGAAAAATGAACAATTTTAAGGTGGAATAATAGACATTGTGAATTCAGTCCCTCTGCGGGAAAGATGTAGATGATTTTATGCATAATTCAAAACTATTTTTTTTTTACATATTATAATTATTATGTTCTGTTGTCTGGAGAGACCACAAAACGTAATAAAGTGCATCAAAAATCATGGAAAATAACTTCTCTGAGAATAGAATTTTTATTAATAGAAAATAAGTCTATTCTGTATTTACTATTTGATATTATCTATTACTTTTAGCAATGATTTTGTACATTAGAAATTATTGTTTGTTTGTTTTTTTCCAATGACAGTACCTGCAGTCATCACTAAGGCTACGTTCACATTAGCGTTGCGTCGGGGGCAGCCGCGGCGACGCATGCGTCATGCGCCCCTATATTTAACATGGGGGGCGCATGGACATGCGTTGCTCTTGCGTTTTGTGACGCATGCGTCACTTTGGCGCAACTGTCAGGGCGCAGAGGACGCTGCATGATGCAGTTTTTTCTGCGCCAAAAATCATGAAAAAATGAACGCATGCGTCACAAAATGCTGCGCTGTGCGTCGCCGACACTGCACCGCACAACGCAAATGTGAACTTAGCCTAAGAAAGAAAGCTGCATATGGATGTACTGTTACACAGTGTCAGACTGGTTTGCCCACCAGTAGCCAACTCCAGGGCCCCATTTTTCAGCTACATGCAATTGCGACATTATCCTCAATCACACATAACAATGAACTGGGCAGATTGATAAATGAATGAACTCAAAATGTCCAAAATTCATAAAGGACTAGCACTTCAAATCTATAATTAAACCACAATTCTGATGTCATTAAACATGGGGGCTCATAGTTAAGGGTTTATAAGGGGCAGCTGTTTGGGGCTCAAGTCCTTTTTGGAAGTGCATTTGAACAGCAAGGTTGATTGCTGTTGAGGGGAACTAGAAAAAAAAAAAAATCTATAAATCTTCAGCAGAGCGAGTGTGAGCGAGCTGAGTGTGTCCTGAGCGTAAGTGTGGACGGCGGTAAGTGTGACTTGTGATTCAGTGACTTTGGAGTCAGGGAGTTTCCAAGGGAGGAATTACTGAATTGCTGTCTGTTTCTTATTAATACTTTGTATTTATTTTATTTTTTTTTTTTTAATTGAACTGTTCTGTCTGGTGCAATCCCCATTAGGAAATGTGCTCCACGATTGTTAATGCCATCCAGTGCACATCTTGCCACATGTATGCAGTCCTTGAGCAGCCGATCGAGGGTGCATACTGCTGTGCGAGATGTGAGCACGTTGTGCATTTGGAAACCCAGATTCTGACTCTAAATGTGCAGCTGGCAACACTGAGATCCATAGACAATATGGAGAGGAGTCTTCTGCTCACGGAGCAGACGCTCAATGGGACAGATGAGGGGGGTGATGGTGGGATGGAGCTGCAGAACAATGAAGTAGCAAGCTGGGTGACAGTTAGGAAGCGGGGTAGAGGGAAGAGTGCCAGGGAGGCTAGTCCTGATCTGGAACACCCCAATAAGTTTGCTAAGTTGGCAGATGAGGGGGGTGCCAGTACAGGGGTAGCACTGCTGCAGCCAGGCATGTCCTCTGAAAGCCGGAGGAGTGACTGCTCCAGTAAGGAGGGAAATAGGAGAGCAGGGCAGGCCAGACAGGTGCTGGTAGTGGGGGACTCAATTATTAGGGGAACAGATAGGGCAATCTGTCACAAAGACAGGGATCGTCGAACGGTGTGCTGCCTACCTGGCGCTCGAGTCCGACACATCGCTGATCGGGTGGACAGATTATTGGGAGGGGCTGGTGAGGACCCAGCGGTCATGGTGCACATTTGCACTAATGACAAAGTTAGAGGTAGGTGGAAGGTCCTTAAAGATGATTTCAGGGAATTAGGCTGCAAGCTGAAAGCAAGGACCTCCAACGTGGTATTTTCCGAAATACTGCCGGTACCACGTGCCACGCCAGAGAGGCAACGGGAGATTAGGGAGGTTAATAAGTGGCTCAAGAATTGGTGTAGGAAAGAGGGGTTTGGGTTCCTGCAGAACTGGGCCGACTTCTCAGTTGGCTACAGGCTCTACGCTAGGGACGGGCTGCACCTCAATGGGGAGGGTGCAGCTGTGCTGGGGAAGAGAATGGCTAGAAGGTTGGAGGAGTGTTTAAACTAGGAATTGGGGGGGAGGGTATTCATTTTATAGGAGGGGAAGATAGTGCAGACAGAGACCTGGGCACAAATAAGGAAGTTGGGGGTGGCGGTGGCATGGGGGTTGGGGTCAGAACAGTTAATAATTTAAGAAATAGAAGTACAGAGAGGAACATAAAGTGCATGTATACTAATGCCAGAAGCCTCGCCAACAAAATGGACGAATTAGAACTAATGTTGTTGGAGCATAATTATGACATGGTGGGGATATCTGAAACGTGGCTGGATGAGAGCCATGACTGGGCTGTTAACTTGCAGGGCTACAGCCTGTTCAGAAATGACCGTACAGATAAGCGAGGGGGAGGGGTGTGTCTATATGTAAAATCATCCTTAAAACCCATCCTGCGCGATAATATAGGTGAATTTAATGAAAATGTAGAATCCCTGTGGGTGGAGATAAGGGGAGGGGGAAAAAATAATAAATTACTGATAGGGGTTTGTTATAAATCTCCAAAAATAATGGAAGCAATGGAGAATATCCTCGTAAAGCAAATAGATGAAGCTGCGACTCAAGGAGAAGTCATTATTATGGGGGACTTCAACTACCCTGAAATAGATTGGGGAATAGAAACCTGCAGTTCCCGCAAAGGTAATCAGTTTTTGACAATTATGAGAGACAATTACCTTTCACAACTGGTTCAGGACCCAACAAGAAGGGGGGCACTGCTAGACCTAATATTAACCAACAGGCCAGACCGCATATCAAATATAAGGGTTGGGGGTCACTTGGGAAATAGCGATCACAAAATAATAAGTTTTCAAGTATCCTTTAAAAAGATGTGTAGTAGAGGGGTTACAAGGACACTAAACTTCAGGAGGGCAAATTTCCAACGGATGAGAGAGGATCTTGGTGCAATTAACTGGGACGATATCCTGAGACACAAAAATACACAAAGAAAATGGGAGACGTTTATTAGCATCCTGGATAGGACCTGTGCACAGTATATACCGTATGGGAATAAACATACTAGAAATAGGAGGAAACCAATATGGCTAAATAGAGCTGTAAGGGGCGCAATAAGTGACAAAAAGAAAGCATTTAGAGAATTAAAGAAAGTAGGTAGTGAGGAGGCATTAAATAAATACAGAAAATTAAATAAATTCTGTAAAAAGCAAATCAAGGCAGCAAAGATTGAGACAGAGAGACTCATTGCCAGAGAGAGTAAAAATAATCCTAAAATATTCTTTAACTACATAAATAGTAAGAAACTAAAAAATGATAGTGTTGGCCCCCTTAAAAATAGTCTGGGTGAGATGGTGGATGAGGATGAGGAAAAAGCCAATATGCTAAATGACTTTTTTTCATCAGTATTTACACAAGAAAATCCCATGGCAGACAAAATGTCTAGTGATAAAAATTCCCAATTAAATGTCACCTGCTTAACCCAGCAGGAAGTGCGGCGGCGTCTAAAAATCACTAAAATTGACAAATCTCCGGGCCCGGATGGGATACACCCTCGAGTACTGCAGGAATTAAGTACAGTCATTGATAGACCATTATTTTTAATCTTTAAAGACTCCATAATAACAGGGTCTGTGCCACAGGACTGGCGTATAGCAAATGTGGTGCCAATATTCAAAAAGGGGACAAAAACTGAACTCGGAAATTATAGGCCAGTAAGCTTAACCTCTACTGTGGGTAAAATACTGGAGGGCATTCTAAGGGATGCTATACTGGAGTATCTGAAGAGGAATAACCTCATGACCCAGTATCAGCACGGGTTTACTAGGGACCGTTCATGTCAGACTAATTTGATCAGTTTCTATGAAGAGGTAAGTTCCAGATTGGACCAAGGGAACCCAGTGGATGTAGTGTATATGGACTTTTCAAAAGCTTTTGATACGGTGCCACACAAAAGGTTGATACATAAAATGAGAATAATGGGGATAGGGGAAAATATGTGCAAGTGGGTTGAGAGCTGGCTCAGGGATAGGAAACAAAGGGTGGTTATTAATGGAGCACACTCGGACTGGGTAGCGGTTAGCAGTGGGGTACCACAGGGGTCAGTATTGGGCCCTCTTCTTTTTAACATATTTATTAATGACCTTGTAGGGGGCATTCAGAGTAGAATTTCAATATTTGCAGATGACACTAAACTCTGCAGGGTAATCAATACAGAGGAGGACAATTTTATATTACAGGATGATTTATGTAAACTAGAAGCTTGGGCTGATAAATGGCAAATGAGCTTTAATGGGGATAAATGTAAGGTCATGCACTTGGGTAGAAGTAATAAGATGTATAATTATGTGCTTAATTCTAAAACTCTGGGCGAAACCGTCAATGAAAAAGACCTGGGTGTATGGGTGGATGACAAACTTAAATTCAGTGGCCAGTGTCAGGCAGCTGCTACAAAGGCAAATAAAATAATGGGATGCATTAAAAGAGGCATAGATGCTCATGAGGAGAACATAATTTTACCTCTATACAAGTCACTAGTTCGACCACACTTAGAATACTGTGCACAGTTCTGGTCTCCGGTGTTTAAGAAAGACATAGCTGAACTGGAGCGGGTGCAGAGAAGAGCGACCAAGGTTATTAGAGGACTGGGGGGTCTGCAATACCAAGATAGGTTATTACACTTGGGGCTATTTAGTTTGGAAAAACGAAGACTAAGGGGTGATCTTATTTTAATGTATAAATATATGAGGGGACAGTACAAAGACCTTTCTGATGATCTTTTTAATCATAGACCTGAAACAGGGACAAGGGGGCATCCTCTGCGGTTGGAGGAAAAAAGGTTTAAGCATAATAACAGACGCGGATTCTTTACTGTAAGAGCAGTGAGACTATGGAACTCTCTGCCGTATGATGTTGTAATGAGTGATTCATTACTTAAATTTAAGAGGGGACTGGATACCTTTCTGGAAAAGTATAATGTTACAGGGTATATACACTAGATTCCTTGATAGGGCGTTGATCCAGGGAACTAGTCTGATTGCCGTATGTGGAGTCGGGAAGGAATTTTTTTCCCCAATGTGGAGCTTACTCTTTGCACATGGGGTTTTTTTGCCTTCCTCTGGATCAACATGTTAGGTTAGGCTATGGGTTGAACTAGATGGACATATAGTCTTCCTTCAACCTTAATAACTATGTAACTATGTAACTATGTAACAAGCAAGAAGAGATCCAGAAAAAAATATAAAATTTAAATTATATAAATTTAATTAACAATTAATTAAAATCCAAAAAATGACATGCAAAGGGAAATAAATAGCAGAAACGTCTCACAATAAGACCCACCAAGTACAAGTGAATAAATAATCAGTTTAAAATAGTGATAATTGTAACTAGGTAATAATGCATACCAATAGGGTCTGTTAATAATATTCCAAAGAAATTCCAGTGGTTAAACTTAAAACCACCAATACGCCCCATTTGGCCAAAGTCATCTCCAAATGCTGATAAGCAATAAACCTAACCGTGAGGGGAGAGGAACAATGCAGCCGAAAATAAGTATATAGTTTTTTACCTGGGTGAAAGCCAGTGGTGAAACGCACATCGGGGTAGGGGAGACACCACTCATCTGTATTCCAGGTAAAAAACTATATACTTATATTTGGCTGCATTGTTCCTCTCCCCTCATGGTTAGGTTTATTGCTTATCAGCATTTGGAGATGACTTTGGCCACATGGGTCGTATTGGTGGTTTTCACCATTGGAATTTCTTTGTTACATAATTAACAGACCTTACTGATATGCATTATTACCTGGTTACAATTATCACTATATTAGATAGATAAATTAATAAGATGCTGCCTTTGTCTGTACTTAGTGATTCAAGTGTATTGTGCCAAGTACTGCCCCCCGAAGAAGCCTACGCGAAACGCGCGTAGGGGCTGGCAATCCTCACATCCACACCACGACTGACATGGGTAAGGTCCAGTCCTGTATACCGTCTGTGACAGCTATTTTCACATTGGCTCCTAGTGGGATTGAATGAGGGTTTTTTTCACTCCTGATAGACTTGTCTTACGCTTTGAACCTTGGACCTTAAGTCGTACTAGTTTTTTGGTGTGGTATGTGATTGTTATCTGTACCCTTCACATAAGTAACCCTACATATATTATAGAATTTTACTTATTGCTCTGTTGATTGTATGTTACTATTTAATAAATGTTTGAAATATTTTTGATCTATTTGGCAGCGTTTGGACTCCTTTTTTCTAATTATTTATGCTATTGTTGGGAGTTTTGTCTGTCCCTGATTGGACGTTTGTGGCTCTGATCTAACTAATCATATAAGAGGGTGGTGGCCCACCGGAGGATTCTCCTGCTATCCTGTGGGCCAGTTCAATCCTGGTACTGTGTATACATAAACCACTGAGTGCAATAATAGCTGTATAAGTCCATTTGTGATTATCTTCCCCAAATGGTGGTTAGCGCTGCATACAGCCAAAATTATATAATCTATCAAATCAGTAAAATACAGCTCCCCTACAGAGATGAATTATGAAATAAATCACTCACAATTTTGGACCTACAGTAAAAGCAGAATAGAAAACATAGAGAGGATTTAAGACAGATGTAATACGTTTGGCAGCGCTCTCAGTGGGGGTAGGAGCTCCGTTTTGCCATGATGCCCTAGGATTTCTGTTTACAACATTGCCTATCTATAATATGGACATTCTAGAATTCAATACATAGATTATTCTTATCTAGAGCACATTCCGAGATTGAGCACCGCAGTAGAATCTGTTCTCTACTGGAGTCTGTAAGATCACATTCAGATGCGAAGGATTTGTTCTGCATTTTAGAATGGATTTTGCAATAAAGTAGGTCTGTAAAAAAAAAGTGCAATTCTGGTGAAGATTTTCCAAACTGTGCTTGATGGTTTGCAATATATTACATCAAAATCTGCAGCAATTCCACAGCAAATATAATTCAGACATTGTACCATCTTCATCTGTACCACACAATGAACACCATGAAAACACCAAAAACGACGTTGGAATTGTTTTTTTTTTATCACTGTCCCTACATTTTGGACTTTTTTCCTTTTTGAACACTAAGGCTGCCGTCACACTAGCAGTATTTGGTCAGTATTTTCCATCAGTATTTGTAAGCCAAAACCAGGAGTGGGTGATAAATGCAGAAGTGGTGCATATGTTTCTATTATACTTTTCCTCTAATTGTTCCACTCCTGGTTTTGGCTTACAAATACTGATGGGAAATACTGACCAAATACTGATAATGTGACGGCAGACTAAAACTTTGTAGTGTTCAAAACTATAACTTGTCCTGCAAAAGGAAAAGCCCACATATGGCTATGGCAAAGAAAAAAGTTAAAATTGTATGACTCTTGAAAGAAGAGATAAAAATGAAACCTCAAAATAAAAAAATAAGTGGCTTATACCCTGGAAACTGGACAAAAAAACTATTATTTAAAATTAAAGGTCTATTTATGTCTCAAAGTGATGGTGTAGTACTAAGGTTAGGTAAATCTGACCTAAAGGTATGTTTACACAATATATTTTTCAGGAGGTCAAAAACGTTGAGTTTTTAAGAGAAAACTGTATCAGGAACCACTTTTGTTTTCTTGTTTTTGTTTTTTTGCCCTAGAATGCTTTTGTTAGCATTTCCTGAAGCATTTGTTATCAGTTTTTTTCAGGCATTTTTACTATTCTTTAGCATTATTCAGGGTATATGCACAGAGTGTCTTTTAGATGCTGGCATACCGTCGTTATTCTTGTAGCAGAAGAAACTGCAGAAAACTCCCTCTCTTTCCCTCACTCTCTCCCTCACACTCTCTCTTTCACTCCCTAACTCTCTTGCTCACTCTCTCTCTCTTACTCTCTGCTCCATCATTCTCTCCTCCCTCATTCTCTCCTTCCTCACTCTCTCTCTCACTCTCTCTCTCCCTCACTCTCTCCCTCAATTTCTCCCTTACTCTCCCCCTCACTTTCTTTCTCATTCTCTCTCTCACCTTCTCTCAATCTCTCCCTTACTCTCTCCCTCACTTTCTTTCTCACTCTCTCCCTCACTCTCTCTCACTCTCTCTCTCCCTCACTCTCTCCCTCAATTTCTCCCTTACTCTCTCCCTCACTTTCTTTCTCACTCTCTCTCTCACCTTCTCTCAATCTCTCCCTTACTCTCTCCCTCACTTTCTTTCTCACTCTCTCCCTCACTCTCCCCTCACTCTCTGTCTAACTCTCTCTCTCCCTCACTCACTCACTCACTCACTCACTCTCACACTCTCTCTCCCACACTCTCTCCCCCACTCTCTTCCTCACTCCCTCACTCTCTCCCTCACTCTCCCCTCACTCTCAGTCTAACTCTCTCTCTCTCCCTCACTCACTCTCACACTCTCTCTCCCACACTTCCTCATTCTCTTCATCACTCTCTTCCTCACTCTCTCTGTTTCTCTCTCCCTCTCTCACACTCTCTCCCTTCTCTCCCTCACTCTCTCCCTCACTCTTTCTCTCTGTCTCACACTCTCTCTCTCTCCCACACTCTCTCCCTCACTCTCTCACTCTCCCATCTCTTCTTTCTCATTCTCTCTCCCTCACTCTCTACCTCAATCTCTCTCCCTCCCCGGCTGAATAGAAGTAAGGGCAGCACGGTGGCGCAGTGGTTAGCACAGCAGCCTTGCAGCGCTGGGGTCCTGGGTTCTAATCCCACCCAGGACAACATCTGCAAAGAGTTTGTATGTTCTCTCCGTGTTTGCGTGGGTTTCCTCCGGGCACTCCGGTTTCCTCCCACATTCCAAAGACATACTGATAGGAATTCTAGATTGTGAGCCCCATCGGGGACAGTGATGATAATGTGTGCAAACTGTAAAGCGCTGCGGAATATGTTAGCGCTATATAAAAATAAAGATTATTATTAAGTAAGGACAAGGTTTAGATACTTTTAAATGAAAAAAACTCTTAAACCGAGTACAGTCTATTGAGCTATTCAGAGGTGATGATGGTAAAAATCTAACTAAAGCATCTTTAATGTACAAGCTCTTCTAACATGACAGATCATCTATAATAGTGAAGATTCCCCACAGAAAACGGGAGACAACACTTCATTAAATTCTTTGGTGAATGTTCTTCTAGATTTTTGTCTCTTTGGATTGTACTTTCTGTTTTTAGTATAGATATCTTTTCCCTCCAACAGTTTCACGTTTGCAGCGCCACCCACGGGGAGCACTTATCAGAGTCATTGTGATATCTGCTATGTTTCTCTCACGTGTGCACAGAAACTGAAAAATTTAGCAATTGGGGCTACTGGCTTAAGGCCACTATGATTGTGCCCTTTGGGCCCAATAATCTTCAGAATAAGCAGTAGTCATTAATCATAGCCTTGGTTGGGGAGATATGAATGTGTCCCTATGGCATAAACACAATCTTAGTTTTATGGCTCCATCGAAGCCATTTCTAAGATGCAACAACTCTTCAAAGTTCTATCAATTCGGTTTGGTAATTTGACCTAAATTTAGGCTTTCGCTGCATGCTAAAAAAAAAGGCAAAACATTATGGCATAAGGCACATGTTCGAAACTACTTAAATGTAATTATATGCTGCTGCTTCTGATAATTGAGGTGCGCATCAAAGCAAAGTCATCATCATAACTCCATCTCGAAGATTTAAAATTACCACTTAGGAAAAAAAAAGCAAATGTCAAAATTTTTCTCCTCCGTCTTTTTCTCCCTTTTTTATTTTGTTTAAGCTAAATTATATAGTTTTTATCTACATATTTTCCTAATATACTCATAGGAAACTTGTTATGTTCCCGAAAAAAATTGTTTGATCTTCGGTGTTGAAATCTTCAATCAAATTGCTCCCGCAGAGAATAAAAAAAAAAAAACTAAACTAAAAAACAAAAACTAATACAGCAAAATTAAATTTCAGAAGTAAATCTATAAGAACTTCTCTTTTTCTCGCTGTTATTTTATGCTTGGTTTACCTGTGCATCTATTTAACATTTTGATCAGACATTCATGAGATTCTCATGCACCTTTACTGTAAGAGCTTTTCATTTGTATAATGGCAGCAATCATCCTCGTTTTTATGAAAATGAATGAGACGTTGTCACAGTCCTGAACCCAGTTACTTACATCATTGAATAGTAATGTCATCTTGCAGGGAGTCCTCTTCTGTAACTATGCATGTGAATTGAACAAAACAGATGCAAGAGAGTTGAAACTGTCATTTCATTATTGTACAACTACATTTATCACTTTTGCTTAACTTACAGATGTGTCCATCCTTATTTTTCCATTTTTTTAAGGACATCAATTTTTACAAAGCTGATTTAATAAATAGTCGTGACCCGCTAGCAAAAAATCTTAACAGGCTGCAAAGTGCGTCCCAACTAGGGATGAGCAGACCTGTGGAAGTTCGGGTTCTGGTACTCTACCCAAACTTTTTTCCAAAGTTTGCTTTTGAACTTGAACCATAACTTCAACCCCATTGAAAACGATGAAGACCCCTGGAAAATAGGGATGAGCGGAATAAAGAAGTTCTGTTCAGGTACCAGAACAAATTTCGGTTCTAGGTACTCTAGAGATGAGCGATCCCAAACTTAAAAATTTGGGGTTTGAGAGTTACTGTCCGGTGCTAAAAGCCGAACACTGACTTCTCCCGGAAGTCCGTTACAATGGTTTTAGTTCTGGGTGAAGTCTGGGAGGAGAGCGAGAGAGGGAGAGAGGATTTTTCAGCTGAAAAGTTTGGCTCCCCATTTTTTCAATGGGGTTCGGGTTCTGGTTCAAGTTCCAGAACAGTTCTGGTACCTAAACTGAACTTTGAAATAAATTTTGAGTAGCGTACTGGAACCTGAACTTCCACAGGTCCGTTCTTCCCTACTCATCTCTACTGGAAAATGTTCCCTCTCTTTCTCTCTCATTCTCTCTCTCTTTCTTTCTCTCTCTTTCTCTTTCTCTCTTTTTCTCTTACTCTTTTTCTCTTTCCTCTTTCTCTGTCTTTCTCTCTCTTTTTTTCTCCTTCTCTCTCTTTCTCTCTTTTGACTTTCCTTGAACATTGCAGCAGACTTCCCATAGAAGTAGACACTAACTGTCCGGTACGGACCCCAAACTTTTAAGTTTGCGTTCGCTCATCTCTAGTCGCAACCACTAGGTGGCAACACATAAGCATATATAACACAATCATCTCCTAACAGAGTATCACAAAATCAAGTGGTTTTTTTCAAAGCTGGTAACGATATCGTTGTGGACTGGTGGTTTCAGCAAAACTTAAGGAAACAAAGCAAGGAAAATCAAAGGTGTAGCCTATAATAACCAAAGTAGTTGCTTTATTCATTTCTAAAAGTGCATTTGACAGCTAGAATCTAATGCTTGCTATGGGTATTTGCAGCACATTACTACTAGATGTGATTAATCTTGTATTTTTGCATTGCTTTTTTAATGTATTTTTTTATGATACTGAATGTGAAGATGATTGTACACATTTGCACAGACCGCATGTTTCATCCTTAATCCTCCCATTAACATGCACATTAATGAAGCAGGGAGAAAGTGTCATCAAAGCAATCCTCGGTATTTCTTTTCTAACCTACAGACGATTCCTTTCTCTACAATAAACTCCATTGCATTGATTACAAATTTATTACAATTACCTTAAAATACTATCTAAACTGCAGATGAGTAAATCATTTGAAAATCGAATTTACCATCTTTGTCAAATTTTTTCCCAAATGTGGTTTGCAGAAAATCAATTTACAGCGAACTGCAAATACTTCAAAGCTCCCAATTGTCCAGAAAAGGCATGTGTAACACTCTGAGGTCTCCTAGGACTGCATCCAACCCCGTTCATGCTCTTAAATGGAATCTGTCGCCAGGTTTTTTACTGGGAATTTTAGCCTTACACAAAATCTAATAGCCACAGGTTGGAGAACATTGACCTAGTTTGTCAGTAGACCGACAATCTCTAAAATGGAAGAAGGGCCTGGCATGTGCTCCTAAAGATGCGTTCAATAAAAGGAATTTATCATTGTGGATATTACAGTAAGATCGAACCTACTAACGAGCTTCATTTTGTAGTGATCGATTGTGTTACACAATCTCTTTCTGCTCCTTTGGAATATGTCATGCGAGTGCTCCAAAAGGTCGAGGGTCTTCACGGAGGGGAGATGTCACACAGATCTTGGAGTCAAATTATGGAAGCAAATGACTAATATAATGACGAATGTGATGATTACATTGTATCTGGATTCTTGCAACCATTTAGAACACCAGTTATATAAATCTCCATATTGGTTCGTCAGCATCGTCCACCGTAAAATCCACAGTAAACAAGTGATAATTAGTTTAGAAGGTGTTTCTTTCAGCCACATCTATACGGCATACCCTATAATGGACGATGAACCTGCACAGTAACCTAATGACTCCCTTGGGATCATGTCATTTTAGAAAAACTTTTGCTTTTTATCTTTAACCTTGTCTACCGGACCCAATGATCAATAACTAGTAAGTTCCTATGGACTCTTCTTTCCTGGAGCAAGCCAGGAGAAATAATTTAATGATTATTATTATTTTTATTTATTTTATTTTTTTACGAAAATTTACAGCTGTCCAAAGATTTAACAAGTTTCCCCCTGAAACATCACTAAAATGGAAACTATTTTCTTTATAACTTAATAATGCAGAAGATTAATTAGGCTCAGTTCCAGAATACCAGATGTTTAGAAACTCCATTTTTTTTCTACATTTTAATGTGTAAGATACATCATCGATGAATTTACCCAGAGCAAATCTGCTCATTCAAAATTAAATTCTATCTAGAATAGGTTTGGTTTACCTTCCTACTTTATACCTAAACTTCCCTTAAAGGGAACCTGTCACCCCGAAAATCGCGGGTGAGGTAAGCCCACCGGCATCAGGGGCTTATCTACAGCATCCTGTAATGCTGTAGATAAGCCCCCGATGTTACCTGAAAGAGGAGAAAAAGACGTTATATTATACTCACCCAGGAGCGGTCCCGCTGCTGGTCAGGTCGGATGGGCGTCTCTGGTCCGCTGCGGCGCCTCCCATCTTCATTCCATGACGTCCTCTTCTGATCTTCAGCCACGGCTCCGGCGCAGGCGTACTTTGCTCTGTCCTGTTGAGGGCAGACAAAGTACTGCAGTGCGCAGGCGCCGGGCCTCTGACCTTTCCGGCGCCTGCGCACTGCAGTACTATCCTCTGCCCTCAACAGGGCAGACAAAGTACGCCTGCGCCGGAGCCGTGGCTGAAGATCAGAAGAGGACGTCTTGTAATGAAGATGGGAGGCGCCGCAGTGGACCAGAGACGCCCATCCGACCTGACCAGCAGCGGGACCGCCCCTGGGTGAGTATAATATAACGTCTTTTTCTCCTCTTTCAGGTAACATCGGGGGCTTATCTACAGCATTACAGAATGCTGTAGATAAGCCCCTGATGCCGGTGGGCTTACCTCACCCGCGATTTTTGGGGGTGACAGGTTCCCTTTAATATCTATGTGCTCTCCATGTGTCACAGATGAAAAATATAGAACGTTGGAGGCAAAGAAAAATTAAAGTTATCACTTAAGCTATCAGCTCGTCATCAGCTATTTTTTGGCAGTGAGATATATATGTGTCACAGATTAAAAAAGAAACCTGGAAAAGCTAAATATGCAGTGTATCAAAATTTCAACAATTATTTATCAAAAATATTCGACAACTCTAAATCGCTGATTTTCCATCTGTGACATCGGTAGAGTCGTCAAATATTCTTGATAAATAATTGCTGAAATTTTGATACACTGCACATTCTGCTTTCCAGGTGTTTTCATCTGTGACACAAACATAGCTCACTGCAACAAAAAAAAATAGCTGATGATGATCTGATAACTTTAATTATTCTGTGCCTACAACATTCTATGACATCTGTAATATGAAAACACATTAAAATTAGAGGGAAACTGTCCGGAGATTTTTGCTATGTAATCTGAGTGCATCATGAAGTAGAGGTCGAGGGCCTTATTCCAGCAATGTGCCACTTGCTAGGCTGTGTTTTTGCTTTTTCAATAAAATCAGTGTTTTATCAGCAGGAGATTATCACTAAAGGACTAGGTGTCTCGTACCTCCTAGTCCTCCTGTATCCCCACCCTCACTACTGATTGGCAGATTTCTATCCATGCACAGAAAGCAGCCAATCAATGATGTGGGCGGGGTTATACAGAGCTCAGCATTCTGAGCACTGCTAGATCCGCAGCAGAAAAAATAGCAATTGTATCCAAATGACAGCATGTAGATCAGTAAATGACACATCGCTGGAATCAGGGTCTCAGTCCCTATATTATGCTGCTGTCAGAATACATAGCAAAAACTTTATGACAGATTTCATTTAATAAATTTTTGAGAGTCAAAATATGGCTAAATTAAAAAAAAAATGGATGTGGAGAGAGGGCGGGGTTGGCTAGGCGCTGGAAATAATGCTACATATATACAGTATATATATACAGTGTATATATATATTATATATTTATAAAGTAGAGTTGCATCATGCGACATATGAAGTAACACATGATTCACTATTGATTCCTGAGTTTTACAATTCCTCATGAAAAGATAATAAAATATTCAACTTTTGCCAATTCTCATGAGCAGCCAATTATGCGAATAATGACCCTGGTGACATTTTTTGGATCCCCTTTATCTATGTCTGGGAATGAGTGGGATAAACTGATTTTGAAACATCATTTATAATTCATCTTCTATTAGACCTCATTGCCACTTTTAATGAGTGTCCTGATGCTCGAGCGTTCTCCAAAATCAGACAATTTCTAGGAAGCAGACAATAAAAATAATGTTGCTGTAATTTAACACAAATTAGCACAAGGATGAAATCTGCATTAATTGCACCATCACAGCTGCATCAACATTTCACCTTTGGGTAAGTAGTCCCAGCACACAATATACCTGATACAGGCAGATGTTAGACATAAACCTGCAAATTCTAAAAGTAAAATGCCGCTCGAGTGTTCACCTTCTGGCAGTGGCCTTTTCTGCTTCAAACTCCTTCATCTTAAATTATTCTGAGAACTGAGAAAGAACGGAGATAAAATGCCATATCTTGAAATACAGATTAAGTATTTGTTATGTTTTTATGCATTTGAAATCTCATTGAGACAAGCAATCAAATATATATGTATTTTTCGCTTTATAAGACGCTTTGGATTATAAGACGCACCCCACATTTTTTGAGGAGAAAAAAAAGGGAAAAAACTTTTTTTGATATAATCCATGCATCTCATCGCTTACCGGGGGTGGTGGCTGCGGTGAAGCGGGGTCCCAGGGATGCTTCTGGAGGAGACAGGAGTGGAACGTTGCTGCAGGCCGCAGGCTGGGATGAGGGGGCTTTCTGATGTGCGGCGCACCGCTGCGGGTATCCGATGCTGCCGCTGTGCTCTGTCCCCAGTGTTGCCAGGTAGTGTTGTCACTGCCCTCTGTCCCTGGCTGCCGAGTGCTGCTGCCACCGCGCTCTGTCCCCAGTGCTTGCCGACGCAATTGTGCTCTGCCTCGTGCTGTGTGGGGGGCTCTGTCGCTCCATCCATGCTTTCCTGTGTGTGTGCGGTGGATTCCTTCTGTGCAAATAGCCTCCGGGAGGCGGCGCATGTGCTGATGGAGATCTCGGCAAGCATCGGGGGTCAGAGCACGGCGGCAGCACCAGGGACAGAGCGCGGCGGCAGCACCAGACACCTGCAGCGGCAGCACAGATAAGGTATATCGCATTGTAAGACGCACCCCCATTCCCCACCCAATTTTGGGGAAAAAAAGTGTGTCTTACAAAGCAAAAAATACAGTATATCGGATTGGGGTCTTTTAGAGGTTGGTCTTCTCAAAGCATGAGTCATGAAATATTGAGGAACTGAAAAACTGTCGCAGTAAATTCGTATATAGAGTGACCTTCTTAAAGAGGTGGTCTTCAGATTCTATTCTAAAATAGACTAATACCATCACAGTTTTTATCCTCCTAATATATAGCAATCATCATACTATACAGCACTGTGCACTTACAATTGCTCATTTTGCCTTTCTACCCAGCTGATACTTCTCTTTTCCATTAGGTCTATGACATCACATGATTAAAAACTGACTAGCTGAATCTGATTAAAAACTGACTAGCTGAATCCCTCTAATAATGTAGAAACAAGAAGTCTCTTTTCCCTGCATGAGTCATCATTAGAACTACAATTCTGCATCACTGTAGATTTACACGTATGAAACTCTATTTTCCACTTCATCTGTCAGATTACATACAATTTAAATAACTTGTGTATTCCAATGTAGGAAATTGGAAGCATGCAGAAGAAAATGGGTATTACCTTGCTGTAATGAAAATCTTTACTCAATGCAGCCAACATAAAAGGGCGAGGCTGCAGTGTAAAAAAAATGGGAGACACATAACAAAACCTAAGTCTATGATTAGGCCACAGTTGACTTTAAAAGGCGTATAATATATCACCAGATTTTTGCTATGTAATCTGAAAGCAGCAGGATGTAAGGGCGGATATCCTGATTTCAGAACAGTGTCCCTTACTGGGCTGCTTGCTGTAGTTTTGATCCCTGTTTTGCAGTATTGGTTGAAAATCTTCTAATTTTCAGAATCCTGAACTCTGTATCACCCAGTCCCACCCACTGTGTACACTGTGCATAGGCAGAAAGCACCGTTGGGGGTTAAGTTATAAAGAGGTCATGGATATGGCAGACTACCTGGCAGCTGTGACTCTCTTGCTGATAAAACAGTGAATATATAAAAACATCAACCAGACCAATAAGTGAAACAATCAGTGGAATCAAGGTCTCAGTCTCTACAGTACATTAAGTGGCTTTCAGTGAGGTAGGAAAATCCTGGTGACAATTCCCTTTAAGGATATATAACACTCTAGACAACACAGGTAAAGGTAATAAATTAAAGTTGTATTTCTTTCTAAATTAGAGCTTAAAGAGAACCTATCATATTGAGCATGATTAGTATGAGACGCTAAGCAAACTAATATGTAATTTTTCGACAAAATTTGTACTTGTCTCATTTTATTTCCTGTTTTTGGGGGCATAAGTGTCCAGTAGCTGGTTTTGCATATTGTTTGATTGCTATCTATGCATGCCCCCTTATGCAAGAAAGGCAGTCAATCATTAATACAATTGCCAACTGGACTCCTAAGCCGAAAGAGTCCGAAATACAATTTATTCTGCATATTTTCCTCTGGAAACTACAAATCAATCTGCACAGCTCCTCCTGCTCTATGACTTTCTACTAAATTTGATGTAAATTGATTTGCAGGATCCGGACCACCAGCTACATCAGTAATGTCTGGTTGCTGCATGGAAGACCTGAGAGCCGCCTTTAACTTGACCGCGCCCTCGACTCTCCTCTTGATTAGCCGTCCTGGCTCGATGTCACATGTGCATTATGCTGCAACCATGACATGCCGCCAGGTCGTCTAATCAAGAGAAGAATTGCAGATGACAGAGGTAGGAGCAGGTTCTCACAGATCTCATCAAGCGGCCACAGATTAATGTTGTGGTCAATGGGCCGGGTCTTTCAAATCGATTACCACTAACTCTAATTGCTGATCACATATCTTATATTGACAGGTTCCCATTAAAAACAATCAGCCAACACAAAAGAAAATAATCATAATTTTTGTCCAAATTATTTAATTTTTTTGATGATTTTTTTTTCTAGAAATTGCTGGAAATACAGATGATATCCCACTAGTCCGTTGGAGACAGCAGTGGCTTGAAAATGGGACTCTGCTCTTTCACATTCACCACCAGGATGGCTCATCAAATTTGCCAGGTCTAGAACCCACAGAGGAACCTCAAGGCGAGGCAGCAGAAGAAGAGTTAAGGATTCTGCATATTTCCGTCATGGTAAGAGTATGTTCAACATGGCAAATTCCTTGTACATGTAAATAGAGAGAGGAAAAGCCCTCCATGTGTGAAACAATATTACCAAGTAGACATCTAGGTGTAATCACTTACCTAAAGTGCTTGTGCTGGGCAGGCACAACACTGGAAATGCGCAAGATATATCTATAGTGTCACTGCTGCTCCGTCTGACAGTTCCAGATCCCTGGAACCGGAACTAAATAGAAATGCCAGAAGGAATGAATTGCGGTATCGTACAGGAGCTGCCCTGGATATAGATCAGAATCGTAAGGAAGGAATAGCATCTGTTTTTTAGGTATACATGTTTCTGAGACACAATGTTGTCAGAATCCATTTTGCATTCATGGCAGTTCTGGTTCCACTCTGTTTTTAATGTTGCTTTTTCCTTTTAGGACCATCGGGGGTTAATGTCATGTTTTCCCCCCGCTGGCAATATGGTGTAACTGCAGTGTTGTTGGATCAGCTGAGGTGGTGGTGACCACTTCCACCATGCTTTAAATGGTCACTTGATGCATCAGCTGACTCTTGGTGATAGAGTTCCTCTATTGAGACCAGCCTTGCAGGAGCAGCTCTCTGGTGTCAGCCACTTCTGGTGTTTTGGAGTCCTGTTGCTGTGCTATCTGCAGTGTCGAGTTTGGAAGCGGAGTTTGGAAGCTAATTGTGTTGTTTTCTCCTCGTCCCTTTCGTGTTTGTCACTGTCCCCTGTCTGATACTATCTGCAGTGGTGAGGCTAGCGCTCATTGCCGGCCAGTGCACTAGCCACGGCAGTGTGAAGTGACAGTGAGGGGGGAAGGACCCGCTTATGGCATTAGGGGAGTGCATGGTCAGGCTCACTTTTGAGCAGGAGGTGACCATTCCTTCATTTCCCTATTGACAGGGCCTTCCTCCCCCTCCTTGTGTCTTTGTTGTGTTTGTCCACTACCGACCCCTCGCGAGGTCGCTATATATATCGTGACATGTGTAGTCCTAATAAGCAGATATTATCCTCCCTTCTGACTCTGATCAACATCCACGCCAATCGATTTCTTCTTCTTCTTCCTTATAAAGGACTGGAATACAGATGCGTTTTACTGCCCACATTAAGTCTTTACACCAAGAACTTTAGCTATTCTATTGACGCCAACTTAGAGCTCTACTTTTGATTCAGCAGAACGGCATGGGGTTCAACTGTTGGAGCTATTCTTGATGCTAAAATGCAGAATTATCATGGTTGAATGGAAACAGTCCTACAGATATAAAAGATAAATATCTATAACTACTTTACTTTCAGGCTATATCCAACTTCTTGACAGTTCAAAAGTTATCTTGCTGATCGCAATGTTTGTTTGGTTATTTTTGAAGGGTTTTCTTTAAGCCTTTTTGTAAATTATTTACTTGGATTTTGCAGTTTAGCTTTAGTATTCTGCTACTGGCTTGAACTGTTAGGGAGAATGTAAAGTGCTTCTTGTTTTTTCTGCTTATACATTATTTATTACATGGTAGGCTCTTATGTCCAGTGTATACTGAAAAATGAATGGAGGCCTAAGGATTTGTTCTTTTTATCCTGAGAGGCTTTATATTCAAAGTGAGTACTTTCTTTTGACTGGACTATATTTTTCATGGTGCAAGGAAGTACATGGGAAATTTAATGCACTGAAAATATTATAACCTTTATTAATGGGATTATTTAATGATTTTCACTGTTTTCTAAAATAAACCACCTGTCAATTGTAAAGCTAGCCACACGTATTCATGGTTGATCAAGCTTGAATGCAGGTGCAGGATTTGCACTTTCATCTGGGAAACACCTGTAACCTATGTAAGCCCAAAGGTTCCTCTGGAGCATAAGAGAAGACCAATACTATTAAAGAAACATAATAGTAAGGATCTTAAAAACTTTGGTTTTGGGCCTACAAGTTTCAAGTTACATCAGTGCTTGCATGCTTATGTCACCAAGGAAATTATAACATCTCAGATTATGGCTACATTCCTTATAGAATAAAAAGGTAAAACATGTTGGAATCCAACAAGTCTTATCTTCATTATTTAATTTTCTTATCCTCATTTAAATGGGCATCCTGATGCGTTTCGTCTCCAATTTAGGGGGACTGCTCAGGTGAATACTCATACATATCCTCATTGCAGTTCTCCAGACATGCTTACTGGCTATGCAGCACTCTACAAGCCCCTTTAGGATATGCTATCAGAATGGGATTCTCTGTTTATTGCTTTCCCATCCTACAAATACATTCATATAAAAAGTCTGAAACGCGTCGTGCAATCCATCTAGAGAGTAATCTTAGTTGACAGGTCCATACTTGGATACTGTCCTTGTGAGGATAGAAGTCATTGCATGATACATGACAGGGCAGTGTAGAACCAATCTTGCCACTTGCTCCACCTGTTTCCTCGGTGACGGTCTTCATTGACATCAATGAGGTTAGATTGAACCATTTTACTACATTTTAAAACCTCAATTAAGTATATTCTTCACCTTGTATATATTGTGGTTGATTTTGTTAATTAGCCCTCAAGCATTTAATGTGTCACGCAAGGACAGTCTTCTGTAAGGAAGGGGGGCGTCAAACTGTCCCTGGAACTGGGACCCTAACTATCCATGTCCCAGGGGTACTCTTAAAGGTAGAGGCCCAAGTCTCCAATCTTACTATGCTCCTGTTAATGTCCCAAAGCTGTCCCCTCCTCCAGGAGGCCTGGGACAGATATATTGGTGTAAATGCAAGACAAACTGGGATAATGAAAAGCCTCTTGCATACAAAAGGGTAGAGAGGAAATGGAAGGATAGGAAGGTACAACCCAAATGGAAATAGGATAATGGGGGAAAGCATACACCAAAAACAGCAGACAAGAATCTCCAGCACCAACTACAAACTCCAACTTCAGCACACCAACTCCAGCAAGCCAGGAGGCAAAACTTTCATAGGCAGGGATGATAAGGTCTTGCCAGGTTTTACAGAGAGAGAAAATGAGCAGGTCAGGAGCAGCTGTGAGATGAAGCTGCATGTCCCTAGCCAGCATACAAAGAGTCCTTAACCTCTTCAGCACCAAAGGAAACAAAGTCCACATTATATGACGAACAAAACACACAGGCTAAATGGAAGACCTGTGATTCACAGTATGTAAAGATCACCTAACTCCAGATCTCCATGGAGGATGTGACATACTTGTGTATACCAATAAAGTTAGGTTTTATCCTATATACCCTATCTCTGCTGCTGGCACCTACTGATTGAGAGAATGGGGGGGGGGGTGTTTGTTTTTTTACACCCAAATAAAACAAAACACTTTCATTGTATTTGAATTTGAAAACTCTTAGCACCATATGCTAAAAGAGTCTCAAAACATATTCTACGAAAACATATAAAGGGTGCATAGGATAAACTTACCTTCTGTTTTTCCGCTACCAATCCCCTGACTCATCAGTGCAGCATCACAAAGGCAGCTAGATTTATTACCATCTGGAAGACACTATGAGTATCCTCACCTTTTGCATTCAACTACATATGATATTAGATTTTAATACACAGTTTTAGATGGAGCTGTCTAATCATCATCAATAACTGTGATAGGAGTTTCTGTCCCAATGTGGAGAATATGTATGGGACAGAGAAAGAGGTTTCATGATAGAGAAACTTCTGGTGACCCTCTTGAGAGAATAAAAAAGCATTTAAGTCCACATTATAACATTCTCACCTCAGATCATTCCAGTGTTGTCTGCCTTCACATTCAGGTACCATCACTTTTGCTTAACTTGTTGTGCTGACAGTGATAAGCAACCTGTTTGCTAAAGCTCATCTAACTGTTAGGAGAGTGATCTCTCATTCTCCTGGGCTTTGTGCTGGTTGTTAATCAGTTCTCATCATCTCTCCATGTAAAGTCTTTCCTCCTCCTGTATGGAGCCAATCAATTTGATTTAATGACTTATTATATGTAGATTAGGTCCTGTTGACCAGTCAATGGCTAGAGCTGATCAGCTAACCCATTGCAGAATTGCGTATGTTGGCCAATAGTAGCACATGGCACCTTTTTTAAAGCCCCCCTCCAGCGTTTCTTTTTATTTTACCGCTGGAGTGTTGTCACTAATCTGTCCCCAGTAAAATACTCACCAGCCACTGTCTTCATCTGTACCCAGTCCCACTATGGTCATCTTCTGCAGGTTGTGACCTGCTGGAACTCACCAGTGTTTGCTGAGCAAACCAGAAGTCACAACTCAAATGTAAGTCTATGAGAGACAGAACAAGGCTAAAACGAGGTTCTCATAGACTTGTGTTGAGAGCTTGTGACATTTACCCCTGACTTCCGGTCAGTCAGGAGTTTCGGTCATGTGATGGCGGATTGGGACTTGAGTAATGCTGGGAAGAGCAGAACATGGTGGCTGGTCAGGGAACTTACACCAGCGCTAAAGTAAAATTAAAAAAATGCTGGAGTGCTGCTTTACATCAACATGTTATTTAGTGATTGGACCCAGGACAGTTTGACAACTTTTTTGCTTTATGTCTCAGCCTGACAACATTAGACTTGACCATAGGTATTTTGTTGACTACCTCTTGCCTGCAGATACAGTCATTAACCCTGCCTTTCTTGTACTAACACTACCATCAAGTCACTACTTTGACCAGCAGCTACTCCATGCACTCAACCCACGGTCCTTTAGAGTAAAGGCCAGTGTAACGAATGGAAACGGAGGCACAGAAGGTGAAGTTCACATTCGTTTTTATTGAAGTTTAGCGTGGAACCTCAGCACCACAGTCCCGGGGGGCTCCGAAGGGGACATTACTACGTGAGCCCCAGACACCCGTAGAATGTCCCCTCGAACAGGGTCAGAATGGAATGCCTGAGGGACACAGGAGCTACCTCCAGTTAGATCCCGGACTTGTGGCAGCTGTCCCAGCGGATCAGGTGGACAAGCAGGGTTAGCAGAAGACATGGAGCTAACCAGGTGATACCGGTACGAGTAAGAGCTGGTACCGGCGAGTCTGGCGTTGTCCGGAGAGGAGGATGGCTGACTGATGGGATGAGATGGGTTTCCGTTGATAGAACAGATGTCGTCCAGGATAGCCGGGTAGCAGGTAGCTGATGATCTGTGGAAACAGACAGTATAAGCGGAGTACTGGCAGAGAACTTCAGAAACAGAAGCAGGTGCTGACAGGAACCGGAAGTAAGCAACAGTGGAAACTTGTTGCTCCAGCACCCTCCCTATGGTGGAGGGGCTAGAAATAGTGATCAATAACACGCCATTGGTCAGAAGAACTTTTTGGAAAATGCGCGCTGTCTCTTTAAGAGATTGGAAGTGATCGCGCGACCTAAGCACTCTGCCTGGGAACCTGCTGGCTGCGTGCCAGGAAACAGATGAGGAAGGAGGAGCAGAGGCTGTATCCGGACAGCGTGGAGCCGGCACAGAGCGGGAGTCCCGACGGGGACCCTGCGAAGGTACTGGGGATGGACCGGGTGTAACAGCCAGATGCCTGTGTAGGAGTGAAATGATTAATACCAGAGTATCCTTGAAACCTGATAAGCAGCATGGCTTTTGCCCAGTCTGCCAGTAGAAGCCCTTATGGAACTTGTAACCCCGGTGGTCACAATGAGATCGCATAACCTAACTGGTAGGAAGAAATCTATTAATTCTCAGATAAAAGGAACAATTGAATAAAGTAATACTAGGTGAATGGTTTATATTTTGGGACCATTTACAGAATAAATTCCCAAAAAATAAAAATCTGTAGTGCTAATTACATTTTCCTACTCATTGATCAAAAATACAGATGACATGCGTATATTAGTCCCAACTGTACATTTAGACTATCACATCCACCACAATGGAACTTAAGATGAGGTTCTGAGCTAGGACTTAGTATTTGTTAAACAGTCTGTCTTTTTTAATACTATAAGTAACCATTCAACAATCAGAATAATTTTTTTCATAGGGGGCAAACTAAACAAAACCAAAAGTTGTAAACCAAAGTAATAAAATCAGACTTTATCCAATGGAAGATTGTCATAAACCCATGGAACAATAAAATAAACAAGCTGGAGTGTGTCTCCTTAGCAGTCAGTCATTACCCACTTCTCTTTGAACCTCTCCTGCCAGCCTCTCTCTGCGCTTTGTTGTATTTATAGATCGCGAGCATTTCAGCTGACTTGAGATGAAAGATAGAACCGCATCCCGCTTTTCTCCGTAAGTCATTTCAGAACAAGTTATGCCAGTCATACTTCACGCGCGGAACGTCCTTTAAGGTGTACCTGTTAGATTTTGCCTAATGAGACGCTGAGTTAGCCCCATTTAACAGTCGTAACTGTGAGAGGAAGACAATTATAATCTGCTTCTCTTTTATCCCACCTGAAATGTACATTCGACAGAACGCATTGTCGAGGCCCTTCTTTATCTTTGAAGAGAGGATATTCAAACAATAGCAATTATCCAGATTTGCCATTTTAATTGGGTGCCTAGCAGTCTGTATCCTGACACCCGTCTGCAGCAGGATACGCTATAATGAATTAAAAACAGCACACTTTATTATGGAAGTCATCTTATACGAGGACTACCTGACACTTAAATGGAGAGCATTGCATTATTACAAAAGTAGATGATATAATCCTGTGCACCAAATGGTGGTGTAACAGATTCACATACAGTGTAAGGGTTGATCCCCCCCCAAAAAAAAATAGTGGTATAAAATGTGCTCAGATTTATTAGGGTGACTTCAAAGACACATAGAACACAACGGCCCGAGACTAGGGTGATCAACAACAATCTTCAAGAGGAAGAGTTGAGTGTTGGAGTTGAGTCAGATGCGCATGATTCATTTAGAGGCATACGCCTCCTAATGAATATGGAGTGTCTGAAAAATGACGTGTGCCTCTACGCGCCTTGCCACAAATCTTACTACAGTCAAGCACTAGAGTAAAATTTTTGGGTAAGGTATGGTGAACTAGATGAGCTGTTGTGTCATGCCTTCGATCCGTTCCTGTCCTGTCTCAACTCATACTTTTGGCAGAGATGGGCGAAAAATGGCATGAAAAGGCCAAAAGTCCAAACATTTTTGTGCAACCTTATGTTTCGCAAATATCTTGCGGTTTATCAAAGTGGTTTACAAAAGATTTCTGCCAAAAACGCTTTGAAGAATTGGGTCCTATTGTCTGAAAAATGTATGAAGGTATATAAAAAATAACTGCTAAAAATTAGCAAAAAGAAAGACCCTGATAAATCACTCAATAATTTTGTGGTTTTAGTTGCAGTTTTTAAGCTCCAAATTTTTCATCGTGGGTTGATGAATTTTGCGCAAAATCAAAGATGCTCTTTTCTCTTGTCTTTTACCTCTTAGGCTACTTTTTTTTAAATCCGTCACAATGCGTCGTTTTGCAGAAAAAACGCATCCTGCAAAAGTGCTTGCAGGATGCGTTTTTTCCCCATACACTTCTATTGACGACGCATTTGCGACGGATTTGCACACTTCGCATCCATCTTGCGATGAATGCGTCGTGCTTTGGCGGACCGTCGGGAGAAAAAAACCCTACATGTAACGTTTTTTTCTCCCGACGGACCGCTTTTTCCGACCGCGCATGCACGGCCGGAACTCCGCCCCCACCTCCCCGCACCTTACAATGGGGCAGCGGATGCGCCGGAAAAATGCATCCGCTGCCTCCATTGTGCAATGCAGCAAACGCTAGCGTCGGAATCTCTCCCCGACGCATTGCGACGGGGAGATTCCGACGCTAGTGTTAAAGAAGCCTAAGACTCAAAAATTGTATGATCCTTTTAAATGTCACATGTTAAGCTTCAACTATGCGGAAATAAAATTATGACAAAAGTGGAAGTTAGCTCGTTCAGGCGGGCTGCGCTGCAGGAATGAAGACCCATGGGATTCCAAAACGATTTTTATTAATAACAACGCATTTCTGCTCCAGACTGGTGCCTTTCCCAAGGTTGGTGCAGAAATGCATTGCAATTAATAAAAAAAAGTTTTGGATTCGCAAGGCTCCTCATTCACGCAGCGCAACCCGCATAAACGAACCAGCTTGCATTTTTGTCATACATCTGGAAGAATCATTTCCTCCAACCATGGGGTAGCAGTAGCAGCTTTCCATGACTCCTACAGGTGAGTGCTACCATCACTTATACCTATCCTTTACCAGATGGTATTACTCTATTTTGGGTGTGCTTCTGTCTTTCTCCAGAGCTTCCCAGAAGTAAAATTAGGCAGATTTTGAACTCCAATTGCGCAAAAAAATTAGACATTTTGAAAAGTCACATCATGAGTTTGAGTAGAACATCTGGACAAGGAAAACAACATGCACATTGCTGAACAAAAATAAATAAGCAAAAAAAGAAAAATGGAACTTAAAAGAAAGTTCAAATTAAATACTAAATAAAGTGAATATAAAAACGTTAATATTAGAACCATTGTTTGTTTTTTTTTTAGAAGACAAGCAGAAAAGACAATGATGAATCAGGACCTATAGCTCCAAAGTTTTAGTCGTTGTGCAAAATATTGCTTTCTTTGATGCAGTTATGTCTTATGCTGGAAGCTTTATATTTTTATTTATATCCAAATTGTATCCATTTAACCTCTTCCATAACCTTGTCTCTAGACTCAAATTCTACTGAATATGGGGGGTCCCAGAAGTAGACTGGCCAACGATCATACATATCACCTATTCTGTGGATTCAAAAAAACTAGTAGAAGAGGTGATGGGTCAGAAATGTAAAAAGGGGGGACCCTTTGAGTGAACAGGTGACAATGAAAATAATAGGGGTAGTCACGAAAAAGGTATATATTTGTTGGAAGTCCAATGAATGAGAAACCACCAATTATGAGTATGAGGGTCCCATTTCACCTGTTTGGTCATACGTGCACGGTACCACTCCATTTATTGTCCATGGGATTGATGGGGAGGGTAGAGTACAGGGGTTGACTATCTCCATCAGGTCCACAGACATTAAATGAAGCCGTAGTGCTCATACTTGACCACTGCTCCATTAAACCTCTTCCAGAATTGTGCCTGTGGACTCTCATTCTAGTGATTGTGGGGGTCCAAGCAGTGGGACAGCCAACGATCTTGCATATCATCTATCCCGTCTTTGGGTCTGATGAATATGTCTAATTCCGTCGGTTCCATAGACTGAAGGAGTGGTGATAATTTTGACCACTTCGCCAGAACTCCAGAATTGTGTCTCTGGACTCCCTGGGGGATACATATAACTCGTAGAGAACAATCTATCTCCAGGCTAGCTTCAGTATAAAATGGGGTTGTATGTATGATTGTTTTAGAGTGTATGGACTAGATGAAATCATATTGTGCCTGACGATGCAGGATTATTTTTTTTTTGCTGTACATAGTCATTACGAGTCTTCTACAGCTTCTGCAGCTTCTTCTACGAGTGGGTGAAGACACTAATGACATTAATAATCTTCCATCACTGGAGTGTATGATGGATGCATGCCCTGTAGACTCTCTTGCACATAATAAATTGGGACATTGAGTATTGTCATTTACAGAATAGGTCAGAGCCGGGGGGCTTCCAAGTGACTTTTCTTATTCCTTCTGAAACTAGAAGATCCCCTCGTCACTCTCTTCTAGGCGATCTTAGTAGATATTTATTTCCTGGATAATTAATTTTGATAACAAGCTGTCTGAATTCCCCTCTCCACATCCCCTTTTCCCTACCATCCATCATGCTCCCAGCTCACATCTTAATATATTATGTGAATAATTAGAACAAAAGCAATGAGCTGTCAACACGTCTCCAGGTCCTTACATTGGTGACTGCCGCTCACTTTGTCTCTCTCAACCCCACTGTCTTTGAGACTTAGTCTTTGTTTGCTTAGAATAATATTATGTCACTTTGTCCCATTACCTTCTTGTACAATATTAATACATCTTTATGGGGAAAATTAAGGCTAAGCCATCTGCGTTAGCTAAAGTTTGTATTTTATCAAATTATTGTTGCGTACAAATAAATAACAGATTTTCTGTACCGATATGCTTCCAGGAGTTTTCAAGGACTTCTAAAAATGCTTTTTCAAAATACATAATAACCACAAAAGGAGCAGTTCCTTTTTTTTAACCTCAAGCACCTTTTTCTTGAGTGTTTTAAACCACCCGGAACCAATAGGCAATGTATCACCAGAAAATGACCAGATGTTTAAATCAGGCCCTTTTTGTTAAATTTGCGTTTTAAAACTTATTGATATCATTATATACCAATCTTCCACATCACTAACTAAACAGAATTAAAATCAGAAATTTAGCAATTTTCACAGTCACTACAAAGTGAAGTAATAGACTTTTCAGCAATCTCATAATCATCACAGACAGGATTACAATCTAAACACAAACTGCTCACAGCACATAACACAGGATCCACCCATCGCAATAGGAAATGAGGACAACTCGCTTCCTTCTCCTTCACCTCGCTTCATGATGATTTTTGCCCAGATCAGAGCATGCCCAGAAAATGTATAACTTTGCGTCCTAGTCACTTTACTACCTACACCTTATGTCTATATGGATTCATTCACACTGGAAGTTTTCATTGAAGTTCGGGTCTTTTAGACCTAGTGGCCAGTGGTGAAATTACAAGATTTTAGAAATATATATATATATATACAGTACAGACCAAAAGTTTGGACACACCTTCTCATTTAAAGATTTTTCTGTATTTTCATGACTATGAAAATTGTACATTCACACTGAAGGCATCAAACCTATGAAATAACACATGTGGAATTATATACTTAACAAAAAAGTGTGAAACAACTGAAATTATGTCTTATATTCTAGGTTCTTTAAAGTAGCCACCTTTTGCTTTGATGACTGCTTTGCACACTCTTGGCATTCTCTTAATGAACTTCAAGAGGTAGTCACCGGGAATGGTCTTCCAACAATCTTGAAGGAGTTCCCAGAGATGCTTAGCACTTGTTGGCCCTTTTGCCTTCACTCTGTGGTCCAGCTCACCCCAAACCATCTCGATTGGGTTCAGGTCTGGTGACTGTGGAGGCCAGGTCATCTGGCATAGCATCCCATCACTCTCCTTTTGGTCAAATAGCCCTTACACAGCCTGGAGGTGTGTTTGGGTTCATTGTCCTGTTGAAAAATAAATGATGGTCCAACTAAACGCAAACCGGATGGAATAGCATGCCGCTGCAAGATGCTGTGGTAGCCATGCTGGTTCAGTATGCCTTCAATTTTGAATAAATCCCCAACAGTGTCACCAGCAAAGCACCCCCACACCATCACACCTCCTCCTCCATGCTTCACGGTGGGAACCAGGCATGTAGAGTCCATCCGTTTACCTTTTCTGCGTCGCACAAAGACACGGTGGATAGAACCAAAGATCTCAAATTTGGACTCATCAGACCAAAGCACAGATTTCCACTAGTCTAATGTCCATTCCTTGTGTTCTTTAGCCCAAACAAGTCTCTTCTGCTTGTTGCCTGTCCTTAGCAGTGGTTTCCTAGCAGCTATTTTACCATGAAGGCCTGCTGCACAAAGTCTCCTCTTAACAGTTGTTGTAGAGCTGTGTCTGCTGCTAGAACTCTGTGTGGCAGTGACCTGGTCTCTAATCTGAGCTGCTGTTAACCTGCGATTTCTGAGGCTGGTGACTCGGATAAACTTATCCTCAGAAGCAGAGGTGACTCTTGGTCTTCCTTTCCTGGGGTGGTCCTCATGTGAGCCAGTTTCTTCGTAGCACTTGATGGTTTTTGTCACTGCACTTGAGGACACTTTCAAGGTTTTCCCAATTTTTCGGACTGACTGACCTTAATTTCTTAAAGTAATGATGGCCACTCGTTTTTCTTGACTTAGCTGCTTTTTTCTTGCCATAATACAAATTCTAACGGTCTATTCAGTAGGACTATCAGCTGTGTATCCACCAGACTTCTGCTCAACACAGCTGATAGTCCCAACCCCATTTATAAGGCAAGAAATCCCACTTATTAAACCTGACAGGGCACACCTGTGAAGTGAAAACCATTCCCGGTGACAACCTCTTGAAGCTCATCAAGAGAATGCCAAGAGTGTGCAAAGCAGTCATCAAAGCAAAAGGTGGCTACTTTGAAGAACCTAGAATATAAGACATATTTTCAGTTGTTTCACAATTTTTTGTTAAGTACGGTATATAATACCACATGTGTTAATTCATAGTTTTGATGCCTTCAGTGTGAATGTACAATTCTCATAGTCATGAAAATACAGAAAAATCTTTAAATGAGAAGGTGTGTCCAAACTTTTGGCTGTACTGTATAATATATATATATATATATATATATATATATATTTAGCCAAGAAAGTTTTTATTTTATGGCTTACGCCAATTAAAGTGGATTTATCAGTAAATTTTACAATAAAAAAGTATGCATACATAATGCGTAAGTAATAAGACCTGATGAGGCTGATATACTTACTTTAAAAATCTATGTCATAATGGCTGTAGAGTATAGTACTTTTTAATACAGTAATTTATACTCAATTTTTCATCCACCAAGCCAGATTGACAGTTCCTCAGTGTCCCTCCTCCCTGCTGCTACTGAAATGTCACACTGCTCAGTGCAAGCTGCAACTGTCAGTCAGGCTGGGTGGGCAGAGACTGCAAACACTTGGACTCATGAGCTCTCTCACTCTTTAGCTGGATTAATTAAAATGTAACAGGGCTATATTGCCATTCAGACAAAGATTTTCAAAGTAAGTATATGTTAGTACTGGCAGAACGCACCAAGAAAGATGTTATAGATGCGTTCGCAGTCCGGGGTCTACCGTGCAGGAGAAACCCTGCTGCTAGTAAATAGCAGACTATATGGCGGTACACTAAAGTATATACACGTGGGTTCAACCTCACCCAGCGTGAAGGGAGCAATCCTGCTGCGTCACAGGATCGCGGCACCGCACCTAAAGCGCGAGCGAGCAGTCAGCATACGTAACCCCAACTGGGATTAAAGTCCGATTAGACCCTCGCTGGCACTACACCACAACTGGGTGTGTAAGGAAACTAAGAATAAATATATAAATGCACAGGAGTGCGAGCAATGCCGCACTGACGGACGCCACCAACCACACTGGCTTGGGTATGGAAAGCGCAAGGCAAGCGCACGGCGCCGTACAGGCGGACACAGCAAGAGGACGCTGCAATGTGTGTTTTGTGCTGTTGGACAAGTCGGGCGCTAGATAGCAAACATACACCTTCCGCGAACAGACATTCAATAGGGAGGGTTATTTAAAGAGCGACTTTCACTCACAACACACACACATATTTACAAGACAATACTAGCGCATGGCCGTGCGGTCATGCGCAGTTTATATAGTTGCAGCACAGGAAGTGGCCACAGGACTTTTGCCCTTCCAAGACCTGTCAAGAGGACCAATGGAATGTGCCGCAGAGCCTGAGCACATGACCCTCGATCTCCAACGGGAGATCTTACCCTGGGCATGCTCAGTATGCGCAGACAAGGACTTAGTCCCAGAGAAGTCCGCTCGCTGCTGACCAGTACTGGCTTTAATGGCAGAGACTGGAGAAACAGCAGTAACTCTCAAAACAGAGTGAGAATGAGCAAGACGCTGGGACCGACGTCTTTGCTGAGCAGACTCCACTGCGGCTGGATAAGAATGGGAGACCGCAGCGGAGGTGGCTTGAGATTCCCCCTGTGCAGAAGCGGGAACTCGACCCCTAACATCACCCCCCCTCCTAGGGCCCCCCCCTCCTTGGGCCTCGCTACGTTCGAAGGCAGCAATGAGCTGCGGAGCCTGGATGTGCTCAGCAGGCTCCCAGGATCTATCCTCAGGACCGTAACCCCTCCAGTCCACCAAATAAAATTTTTTGCCACGAACCACCTTGAACCCCAAGATAGCGTTCACCTCGTAATCGTCCGTAGACTAACCCGACGTCCCAGTAGAAGACTCAGAAAACCGGGACATGTAGACGGGCTTAAGGAGGGACACATGAAAGGTGTCGGTGATACCAAGGCGTGGAGGAAGGGCCAGACGGTAAACCACAGGATTAACCTGTTCGAGGACCTTAAAAGGGCCTAAGTAGCGAGGTGCAAACTTGGTAGACTCAACTCGCAGCCTGATGTTACGGGCGGAGAGCCACACCAAATCGCCAGGAGCAAAGGTTGGAGCGGGGCGCCGATGTGCGTCGGCGGAGGACCTCATTCTCTCCTTGGAAGCCCGAATGGCATCCTGAGTGCGATCCCAAATGTCCCGTGCCTCCACAGCCCAGTCTGCCACCCTGGAATCGGCGGAAGACACGGGCATGGGCACAGGTACCCGCGGATGCTGACCATAGTTAAGGAGGAATGGGGTCTGTCCAGTGGAGTCAGCTACAGCATTGTTAAGAGCAAACTCCGCCCACGGTAGCAAAGATGCCCAGTCATCTTGCTTAGCAGAGACAAAATGTCGCAGATATGTGACCAAGGTCTGGTTGGCTCTCTCCACCAACCCATTCGTCTCGGGATGATATGCCGAAGAGAGATTTAACTCAATAGTGAGAAGATGACAAAGCTCTCTCCAGAACCGAGACGCAAACTGGGGACCCCGATCACTGACAATTTTGTCTGGCATACCGTGAAGACGGAAGATGTGTTTAATAAACAACGCTGCCAAGGCCCGTGCAGAAGGTAGACGAGGAAGCGGCACCAAATGCACCATTTTAGAAAAATGGTCGGTGATTACCCAAATAATAGTACAGCCACGAGACTTGGGCAGACCCACCACAAAGTCCATCCCGACCATCTCCCAGGGCCTGTCTGCCACCGGCAGAGGGTATAACAAACCAGCTGGCCGTTGACGGAGAGACTTATTCTTGGCACAAGAGACACATGCCCGAACGTAGTCTCCGACGTCACGAACCATATGTGGCCACCAGTACATTCTCGCCAGCAACTCTGATGTCCTCTTTGCCCCAAAGTGTCCACCCACTCTGGACGAATGAGCCCAGGAGAGAACCTCCGGTCGCAAATTGATGGGAACAAAAGTCTTGCCCGGAGGCACAGACTCAAGCGAAACCGGAGCTACGGTTCTCAGACTCTCCGAAGGGACAATGAGCCGAGGCTCGTCCTCCTCCTCCTCAGTTGACACAAGGGAGCGAGAGAGAGCGTCAGCACGAATGTTCTTCTCCCCGGCGAGATAATGTAGAGTAAAGTGGAACCGGGAGAAAAACAAGGACCATCTGGCCTGACGAGAATTCAGCCGCTGGGCTGTCTGCAAATAGACCAAATTCTTGTGGTCCGTGAAGACATGGAATGGGAACCGAGCACCCTCCAAGAGATGTCTCCACTCCGAAAAGGCCAACTTCATTGCCAGCAACTCCCTATCCCCGATGGAGTAATTTCTCTCCGCTGGTGTGAAGGTCTTTGAGAAGAAGAAGCATGGGTGCTTCCGACCTTGAGCATCCTTTTGATAGAGGACTGCTCCAGCACCAACGGATGAGGCATCCACCTCCATAAGGAAAGGCTTATCTACATCGGGACGATGTAAGATGGGAGCGCTAGCAAAATGGGACTTTATAGAAGCGAAGGCCTTGGAGACCCCTTCGGACCACAATTTGGGATTCGCTCCCTTCTTGGTGAGGGATACCAAGGGAGCTACCAAAGTTGAGAAGTGGGGGATGAACTGGCGATAGTAATTTATGAACCCCATAAAGCGCTGCACCGCTTTAAGAGAATGGGGTTCCTGCCAGTCCATCACTGCCTGTAGTTTGGCAGGATCCATAGCCAATCCCTGGGCCGAGATGATATAGCCCAGGAAAGGTAAGGACTCCTGCTCAAACACACACTTCTCCAACTTTGCATATAAGGAATTCGCCCGTAGGAGTTCGAAGACTCTGCCAACATCTCTCCGGTGGGAGTCAATATCTGGAGAGAAGATGAGAATATCATCCAGATAGACTACAACCGAGGTGGAAAGCATATCCCGGAAGATATCGTTGACAAAGTCCTGAAAAACGGCTGGGGCATTACAGAGCCCGAAGGGCATCACCAGGTACTCATAGTGCCCATCCCTGGTATTGAAAGCCGTTTTCCATTCGTCCCCCTCACGGATACGAATCAGATTATAGGCACCCCGCAGATCTAATTTGGTGAATATCTTAGCTCCCCTTAGCCTGTCAAAGAGCTCCGATATCAGGGGCAACGGGTATTTATTTTTAATGGTGATAGCATTGAGACCCCTGTAATCGATGCAAGGACGTAACTCCCCGTTCTTCTTCTGTACGAAGAAGAATCCCGCCCCTGCCGGAGACACCGACTTCCTTATAAACCCTCTTGCCAAATTCTCCTGAATGTATTGAGACATAGCCTCCGTGTGTGAGAGAGAGAGGGGATATACTCTTCCCCGAGGAGGTTCAGCTCCAGGCAAGAGGTCTATAGGACAGTCGTAGGGGCGATGAGGCGGTAGGGTCTCAGCAGCCTTCTTAGAGAATACGTCTGCATAGCACCAATAGCACCTAGGAAGAGATGAAAGGTCTGCGGGTACCTCAGTAGTAGAAACCTGTAGACACTCACTCACACACCTGCCCATACAAGACTTACTCCAACCCAATATTCTCCCTGAGGACCACTCAATATGTGGAGAGTGGAAACGGAGCCAGGGTATTCCCAGCAAAATCTCATCCATTCCCTCAGGAAGAACAAGCAGGGAAATAATCTCCTGGTGGGAAGGGGACATGGACAGCGTGAACGGAACTGTCTGGTGTGTGATCTGCAGTGGAAGTGTCGCCCCATTCACAACTCTAACTGTAACTGGTTTGGCGAGCATGACTAGTGGTATAGCATGGCGTAGAGCAAAAGCAGAGGACATGAAGTTTCCCTCTGCTCCTGAATCCACACAAAGCTCGACTGTTAGAGTGGAGGAGCCTAACAGGATTGTCCCTTTAAAGGACAGTTTGGAGGAAAATGCTGCTGTGTCTAGTGAACCTCCCCCAATGGTTACTAGACGCGATCGTCTTCCCGACCACCGCGGACATTTATTGGCGTAATGTCCAAGTTGATGATAGTTTTTACAAACCACGGGTACTCGAGCGGCCTGAGACTTAGGTCCCGCTCGAGAAACCTCCATGGCCTCATGGGAATCTGACGCCAAGACAGGAGATTCAAGAGGTCTGGCGAAGGTAGGAGCCAGCCGAAACCTCTGCCTACACTGGGTCCGCTCCAACCTCCGCTCGTGAAAACGGAGGTCGATGCGGGTAGATACTGAAATAAGTTCCTCCAGTGTGGCGGGTATCTCCCTGGTGGCCAAGGCGTCCTTCACATGGTCTGCCAGTCCCCTCCAGAACACCAGAATAAGAACTTTGTCTGGCCACTCTAACTCAGAAGCTAGAGTCCGGAACTGGATGGCAAACTGGCTGACCACGGACGTGCCCTGAATAATAGTCAACAACTGGAGCGCGGTATCGTGGGTAACACGAGGTCCTAAAAAGACCTGCTTCAGAGTGTCCAAGAAGAGAGGAGCACTCTGTACCACACGATCATCTCGCTCCCAAAGTGGCGTTGCCCACTCCAACGCCCTGCCCGACAAGAGAGATAGAATAAATCCCACTCTCGCCCGTTCCGTAGGGAAACGTGACGCCAGGAGCTCAAGATGTATGGAGCACTGGCTCACGAATCCGCAACATTGTTTACTGTCGCCAGCAAACTTGTCAGGAAGCGGGAGACGGGATAAAGTAGGAGCAGGGGTGGCAGCGGACAAACTGGCTGCGGCTACACTAGCAGCCTGAACAGCTACAGCAGTGACATCCACAGCTGAGGTTGTACGCTCAAGAGCTGCCAACCTTCCCTCCAGCTGCTGGATGTACCTCTGTAATGGTCGTCCACCATTTACTAGCCAGACCCTGGCGCTAGTATTCTGTTAGGACTGGCGGAACGCACCAAGAAAGATGTTAGGGTGGTTTCACACTTGCGTTTTTGTCTGCAGCGTTTTTTTTCAAAAAAACGCATGCGTTTTTTTTCCCTATATTTAACATTGAAAACGCATGCGTTTTTTTGTGTACGCGTTTGGTCGCGTTTTTTGACGCATGCGTTTTTTTACTGCATGCGTTCATTTTCTGAAATGCTACTTGTAGTATTTTTAGAAGCGTTTTTTGGACCAAAAAAAAACGCATGCGTTTTCATGCGTTTTTTTTGGGTCCAAAAATACATTGGAGTCAATGGGGACGCATGCGTTTTTTGGTGCATGCGTTTTTTGCGGTAAAAAGCGCATGCGTTTTTTTATTAAAAAAACAGAAAACACACTGATATGCCACCCCCCAGCATAAAGGTGATAAAGGGAACCTAACCCTACCCCTAACCCTACCCCTAACCCTAACCCTACCCCTAACCCTACCCCTAACCCTAAGGGATCCTAACCCTAACCCTAACCCTAATCCCTTTATGGTTAGGGTTAAGGGTAGGGGTAGGGTTAGGGTTAGGGGTAGGGTTAGGGTTAGGGTTAGGGGTAGGGTTAGGGGTAGGGTTAGGGTTAGGATCCCTTAGGGTTAGGGTTAGGGGTAGGGTTAGGGGTAGGGTTAGGATCCCTTAGGGTTAGGGTTAGGGGTAGGGTTAGGGGTAGGATCCCTTTAGGGTTAGGGTTATGATCCCTACCCCTAACCCTAACCCTAACCCTAACTATTTCTGTTTATAGTGGGTTTTTTACTTTATTTTGATGATTGGCAGTTGTCACACATTTTTCTGCATGCGTTTAAAAAACGCAAACGCATGAAAAAACGCATGTAAACGCGGTTAAACGCCGCGTTTTTTTCACCACATGCAAAAACGCATGCGTCAAAAAAACGCAGCGTTTACACGCGTTTACATGCGTTTTTTCACCATGCGTTTTTTTGCGTTTTTTACCGCAAAAACGCACCCGAAAAAACGCCAATGTGAAACCAGCCTCATAGATGCGTTCGCAGTCCGGGGTCCACCGTGCAGGAGAAACCCTGCTGCTAGTAAATAGCAGACTATATGGCGGTACACTAAAGTATATACACGTGGGTTCAACCTCACCCAGCATGAAGGGAGTAATCCTGCTGCGTCACAGGATCGCGGCACCGCACCTAAAGCGCCAGCGAGCAGTCAGCGTACTTAACCCCAACTGGGATTGAAGTCCGATTAGACCCTCGCTGGCACTACACCACAACTGGGTGTGTAAGGAAACTAAGAATAAATATATAAATGCACAGGAGTGCGAGCAATGCCGCACTGACGGACGCCACCAACCACACTGGCTTGGGTATGGAAAGCGCAAGGCAAGCGCACGGCGCCGTACAGGCAGACACAGCAAGAGGACGCTGCAATGTGTGTTTTGTGCTGTTGGACAAGTCGGGCACTAGATAGCAAACATACACCTTCCGCGAACAGACATTCAATAGGGAGGGTTATTTAAAGAGCGACTTTCACTCACAACACACACACATATTTACAAGACAATACTAGCGCATGGCCGTGCGGTCATGCGCAGTTTATATAGTTGCAGCACAGGAAGTGGCCACAGGACTTTTGCCCTTCCAAGACCTGTCAAGAGGACCAATGGAATGTGCCGCAGAGTCTGAGCACATGACCCTCGATCTCCAACGGGAGATCTTACCCTGGGCATGCTCAGTATGCGCAGACAAGGACTTAGTCCCAGAGAAGTCCGCTCGCTGCTGACCAGCACTGGCTTTAATGGCAGAGACTGGAGAAACAGCAGTAACTCTCAGAACAGAGTGAGAATGAGCAAGACGCTGGGACCGACGTCTTTGCTGAGCAGACTCCACTGCGGCTGGATAAGAATGGGAGACCGCAGCGGAGGTGGCTTGAGATTCCCCCTGTGCAGAAGCGGGAACTCGACCCCTAACAGTATATCAGCCTCATCAGGTCTTATTACTTAGGTATTATATATCATCAGGTCTAAGAAATTTGATTAATAATGTTTGCAATTTGTATTATTTTTTTTTCTTCTCTTGTGTATGGGTTGTGCCAGCTGCTACTAGGAATGAGTGGATTTCTAAAAAAAAAAAAAGTGATTTCCCGCAAGCTGAACCACAAAGCCTTTATCTAAATGTTTTTTTTTCTCTTTGCGCATGCAGAATGTATCATTGATAAGTTTAAAGGGAGTCTGTCAGCACAAAATGTCTGTTGAAGGGAAGCACAACATCCTTGGTGTGGCTGAACAGTTCAGTGCACTTTCTCCTCTACTTGTCTTCAACAGATCTCCACCTTCTATGATTCCTGTAAAGTCAGAGCTGTCAATCAAAGAACAGGAGTGTGGGGATGGAAGCAAAAACTGCCCAAATTACCCAGCTTAGGCTGGTTTCACACTTGCGTTTAAAACCCACTATAAACAGAAAGAGCTAGGGTTAGGGTTAGGTGTAGGGTTAGGGGTAGGGATCCTAACCCTAACCCTAAAGGGATCCTAACCCTAACCCTAACCCTACCCCTAACCCTAACCCTAAAGGGATCCTAACCCTAACCCTACCCCTAACACTAACCCTAACCCTAACCCTAACCCTAAAGGGATCATAACCCTAACCCTAACCCTACCCTTAAAGGGATTAGGGGTAGGGTTAGGGTTAGGGGTAGGGTTAGGGGTAGGGTTAGGGTTAGGGGTAGGATCCCTTTATCAATTTTATGGTGTGGGGTGGTTTATCAGTGTGTTTTTTTGTTTTTTTTTTAAAAAGCATGCGTTTTTAACGCATGCAAACGCATGTGGTTAAAAACGCATGCGTTTACATAGACAGCAATGCATTTTTTTGCCGCAAAAAAACGCATGCGGTTTTTTGCGGCAAAAAAAACGCCGCTAAAAATACTACATGTTGCATCTCTGCAACACAACGCATGCGTTGCAAAAACGCGTCAAAACGCATACAAAAAAACATGCCTTTTTAATGTTAAATATAGGGAAAAAAACGCATGCGTTTTTTTGCGTTTTTTACCGCAAAAACGCAAAAAAAAAACGCAAATGTGAAACCACCCCGCTGGTTCTCATGAATCATTATATATGGCTGTTTCTGAGTTAGTTTTAGACCTTGCTGTTAGGAGTTTGTCCCACAGTCATCACGGAACCTGGGCCAAACATTCATATATTCTATTTGTTCCACTGAGATTCTTTAAAACATGTCAAATATGACTAAAAATTTATACAAAGCAGCTGCCAAATTTTTAAAAGCATTTGCCGATATCATCTCCTAGATTACTGCATTCCCCATCATGAAATGGGTATTAAAGCTGCCATTACATTAATCATCTACAACAAAAATGAACTACAAAAGGCCAGCACGATATATTTTCTTAACATAATCACGCTGGGATAAAATGGACCCATTTTAGACATTAATTTAGTCACTTTCCTATGCTTAAATGCTTGATAAGTGGAAGTTCACAGTCTGGCTTCTGTTCTGCCACACGAGGCGGTCAGGATGGGCCACATAAAAAAATGGGCCAAAACGAAGGAGTGTTCTGGTATGGCTACGTCTATAGCTTCTGTTCTCCTGGTTGGTGGATGCGTTCCAAAATAGAAGGGTTATTAGTTTGTCTAATTCAATACAATATTTGGAGTGACCATCCTTTTCCTCTATATTAGCATCAAATCATCGCTTCATCTAGGTGCACTTGCACATAGTTTTTGAAGGAACTCACAAGGAATTTGTTCCAAACATCTTGTAGGACTAACCACAGATCTTATGTGAATGTTGATGTGCACATCCTTCTGTCTCTTTGTGTAATCTCAGACAGATTTAATGATGTTGATATCAGGACTATGTGGGGGCCTCCTTGTACTTATTTATGCTAATGATTGTTCTTAAGGCCTTTGGCTATTTGTTTGGGGTTGTTGTCCTTCTACAGAATAAATTTTGAGCCAATCATCCCCATCCCGGATGGTTTTACATGATCGATAAGTTCCCTATTGCCTACAGACAATCATTATTGTGCCGCTCTCCAGCTTTTCGGTGGACAAACTGCCTTCTGTTACAGCCAATTTTTTCACATTTTGCCTCATCAGTCCAGAGAACCTGAGGCCATTTTTCTGCACCCCAAGTTCCTATGTTTTTGTGGATTGAGTCACTTGTCCCTGATTCCATTTAGAAGGTATGGATTTTTTTTTCTGAATTTCTTCTATGAAGAAAACTTAAGGCGCAAGCCAACATCCGCAGAAGATTTGTGGTTGGCTCTCCAAGATGTTTGGAATAACCACTCTTCTGAGTTCCTTTGAAAACTGTGTGCCAGTACCTAGATGCAATTACGGTATGTTTTAATGTTGTCTTGAAGACAAAGGGTGGTCACACCAAATACCGATTTGATTTAGATTTTTCTTTTTACTTTGCATTTTGTTAATTGATAAAAATAAACTATTAACACTTCTAGTTTTTAAAGCATTCTTACTTTTCAGCAGCTTTTCCACGGCTCCCCAAAACCTTTGCATAGTATTGTATGCATAAACCATATTTGTTTAAAGTGCGAAACCCGGCATGATCATATTACTTTTATATCTACTAGGTTATGGAAGTCTTTAAACACTGAGTTATGGGACAAGGTTATACACAACTAAGTGAGAAAATATCACCATTGCTCTAGGTGGGTATTCATGAAAATAAATTAGGACTACGCCAAAAAAGTGAATAACTACAAAAGCGATATAAAAATATAATAAAAAATGTAATTTTTGAAAGTAGAAAAATTAAAATATATTCAAATAGTGGGGAGCGAAAAAATAAGAAAGTTCACGACAAAACATTTTCACATCACATATATGTGGGAAGGGCTAGTCAAATTGCTATATTCTCAATACACTAGTCATGTACAAAATGAGATATAGCGTATACTGTATAAGTGCTAAATAGGTAAATGGATAAACTGCATATTTTCAAAAAGCAGCATACCATAAAAGAAAAAAATAGCATTTGATTCAGGACCCCAGGACTCCGTCATACATTTCACCCTTGGCTTTCTCATCCCTTGAGAAAGTCAAGGGCAAAACCCTTTAATATTTCCCACACCTGTTACTTGCCACAGGTGAGTTTGAATGAGCATCACATGCCAGGAACAAATTTGTTTACCCACAATTTTGGAAAGGTGCCAACAATTTTGTTCCGCACATTTTGGGGGTTTTGTGTGAAATTTATGTCCAATTTTCCGGGTTTTTTTTTCTCTGCTTTTTGTGTTGTTCCAATAAACACAAAGGAAATACACATGTGTATAACAAAATATATGTATTTGCAATAATTTTCTGGAACAAGTTAAAGGATGCCAACCCTTTCATCCATGACTGTAAAAGCAGAAGCAGTGAAGGCGGAAACCATTTTGGATTGAATCTGGATAGGGAGCTGACATCATAGCTTACAACGTAGCCTTAGAGGTAGGGAGAGGAAGCTGGAGAAAAACTGAAGAAACTGTACAGATAGTGTGTATGACAGCACAGCAATGAAGAAGATTAGTGTGTGAGCAAAAGAGAATACTACAGTTTTAATAAATAGAGAGAGGGAGATGGAAGAGTCACTGTGTTTGTGAGGCAGGGCTTGGAAGAACCAGATAGTTGTCAGCCACTGATTGCTTGGTTAGTGTGGCTACACTAAATATATTCATTCACACATGTCTTTAAAGGGAACCTGTCACCCCCAAAATCGATGGTGAGGTAAGCTCACCATCATCAGGCGCTTATCTACAGCATTCTGTAATGCTGTAGATAAGCCCCCGATGTATCCTGAAAGAGGAGAAAAAGACGTTAGATTATACTCACCCAGGGGTGGTCCCACTCCGGTGGGTGTCTCAGGTCCCGTACAGCACCTCCCATCTTCATTCCATGACGTCCTCTTCTGGTCTTCACTCTGCAGCTCCGGCACAGGCGTACTTTGTCTGCCCTGTTGGGGGCAGAGGAAAGTACTGCAGTGCGCAGGCGCCGGGCCTCTCTGACCTTTCTCGGCACCTGCACTCTGCAGTACTTTGCTCTGCCCTCAACAGGGCAGACAAAGTACGCTTGCGCCGAAGCTGCGGCGTGAAGACCTGAAGAGGACGTCATGGAATGAAGATAGGAGATGCCGGAGCGGACATGAGACGTCCATTTGACCGGACTGCAGCGGGACCGCCCCTGGGTGAGTATAATCTAACCTCTTTTTCTCCTCTTTCAGGTAACATCGGCGGCTTATCTACAGCATTCCAGAATGCTGTAGGTAAGCCCCTGATGAAGGTGAGCTTACCTCATCATCGATTTTGCGGGTGACAGGCTCTTTTTAAGGACAATGGGAGGGTTTAGAGCACTTTTGATTTGCGACTAGTGGATTCACTGCAAGTCACATTTTTGGACAAAATTGGGCAAAACTGGCAAATTTCAATTAGAAAATTTCCGTTGATCTTTAATAGAAAGAGATACTGTAAGCCAAGAGTGTAAGAGAACTTTCATCTATTATGATTGGCCAAAAAAGAAATAGGTGAAGTCCAAATCGAGATGCCATGAATGACCAGCGACTTTGTCCACACTTAGCAATGACTTATTGACCATGGAAAATTTTCCGGATGTGAATCAAAAATGAGCTTCAGTTTGTCAAACTGTACAAATGGCTAACTTGGAAAAGTTGACTGTTTACTTCTCTTTGTTATAGGATAATTCCTCGATTCCCCACTTCCAGCTGTCAACTTTAAACGCCATTTAGCATTTCAGTTTCCATTTACTTTAAAATCACATTCAACCAATTCTTTGTGCAGATTGTAAAACATAATCCAGAGCTCACACATTACAGAACACAACAGACATGGTTTTACACAGTACTGAAAATCTGAGCAGAACTCATCTATTTTATTCCTTATTTTACAATATTTCTTAAAAGCTTTCTCCAAATAATGGGACCCGACGAGCTGACGTTGTAATTGACTCATTAGATTTCATTTATAAAAATGCAATTGTCTTTTTGAAAAAAAATTAAAAATTGCTTCTTTTCACTAAATATCACAATAAAAAAAAAATCACTTGTAAGAATAAATTGTAGAGCCTGTCACAGAATTCAGTAGAAGCTTCAGTCAAATTCTTCTGTCCAATAGACCTGACGCCACAGAAAAACAACGAGGGCTCATCAGGGGAGTTCTGTTAACAGGTACCGAGGCATAAAGATTTTTTTTGTTCGATTTACAGTTTCTAACAAAAAGAAAATTGTAACATGTTCAGTTAAGTGCTGCATTAAAGGGGTTGGGAACTTCCGTTTATTAATAATGAGCCCAACAGCATAGTCTGAAAATTAAAAAAAAATCTATACTAACCTCTCAATCCCTAGATGTTTCTGCCTGGGTTCCCCGATGGTCTTCTCATTTGATCTTCCAATGGAAACAGCAGATCACCACTGCAGCCAATCAGTGGCCACAGTGGTGATCACTGATTGGCTGCAGCTGTAGCATACCACGCCCACAAGGAGGGCCTGTGCAGTGCTTTTTTTTCTAAAGCAGGCTATGCACACTTGAAATTTAAAAAAGAAAAGGGGAGGTGAATAAACCCTTTAAAGAAGTACTGCACACGTCTAGTCGGAATGTGGCCATAAGTATGCAAGTCGTAAACTTGTGGTCACATGACTGCCCACTCCCGGGGCTGTAGAATCCTAACAGCACGCAGTATACACCCTGTGAGGATTCACTAGTCTGCAGGCTCATAGAGTGACTGCACACTTTATCCACACACCGGGACAATCCCTTTTAGTTAACATATATGATATCAGTTTACACATACCACAGAAATGGAGCAATTAAGAATGCATCTTTAACTATTTTTTTTTTACATAAAAAACTTAGACAATGGACTCATTTCTTATGTTCATTTTACATGTGGATCAATTAAGTCACATACACTAAAAAGGCGGATTATATCCAGATGACATTAATCAACACTAAATCATACGCCGTCTTAGCATCTGCCAACAACCTCTACTATCACCTGTTGTGATGACATTTCCTGAGGCCACCTGCATCAACCATCACTCTGACTTTTGCTCTCTATTACTTTAAAGAATGAAATGTTTCTTTTTCTGCTTCTAAAATATATATTTTCCTAGAATCAGCTAGAAGAAAAATATGAGCAAACTCCCTGAATTCTTAATAAACTGACTTTCTGCAGCTTTGACATACTGCCTGTCTTCAGAGGTCTTAATGTTTCATAGTCCATCAACTAGACTTTTTTCGCAAAATGTCAAAATAAAAGGCAAATGCTGGAATGTGTTGATGGGTTGAGCGTTTGAGGCTGAGCTAATAAGTGACAGGGTCAGACAATTGTTAAGAAGGGGAATGTGACCATCCCACACTTGCTCACATGAGGCCCTCACATTTACAATATATTCTTTTGGCAGGAGTAAAACTCCAAACATAAAACTTGAGTCTTTGCAGAATAAACAAGATCCAGAAGAAATTCAATGAAAAATTGCAGGACTTAAAGTTATCGACATCGGAAATAAACATTTGCTGCCATTCCTCATCACCTTCCTCAGGAAGTGCACCTACGGTTTCTTTTATGTGATTTTTTTAAGTTTTTCTCTGACTACATACAAAATCTTGAAATCTTGAAGTTTTAAATTTGATCATTGAGCCTTAGGTTAGACTGTTGCTTCATGTTCCCTAGAGTTCACATTTTAGGAGTCAATGTTATTACAATTACAGGCAGGATTGAAGTCAAAGGTAACATATATATATATATATATACAGTATATATATATATATATATATATATATGAGATAACACAGGATCCACCATTCATAACAGGTGTGGGACAGAGATAATCTTCTTTCCCTCTCTGCACGATGACGTCTGCACAGGTCATGGAGCATGCCCACAGAGCTCACCAATACAAATCAATCTGAGGGCAGTTGAAGAACACTTTGTAAATACCTTTTATCAAGGGGCTTCTCTAGCAAAAAAGGATTTACCAAAACAGATAACTAATTTTACAGTCCCATGTATGCAAAAATCATCACTGATAAAATAATATTATTTAGTATCCAAAACCTTATATTAGAGTTCAACGAACCTCCAAAGATTAAAATTGTATCAAATGAACTTGTTGTATTTCAAACCTGCCGGGAAGGGGTTAAAGAAATAATAAACTCTTATAATCCCCTATTCTTGGCCCTTCTTATACCAGTTCCATGACCACTGCCACTCTCCTTTCCAATCCTATTATCAGCTCCTCTTTTGTCGTCCATAACCACTGACTGAACAATACGTTGTGATAGGTTGTGATACACAGATGACCCCGAGGAAGAAGAAGGAAGAGCAGTTGATATGAACAATGGGCAGGAAGCAAAGGCAGTGGGACAGATATTGGGAGGGCCGAGATGAGTTAAAGAGTTTATTGGGGTTTTTTAATGCAGTCCTCAGAATCCAGCAAAATCATGACCAACTGGCAGCCTATTTTCTGGATTCACCCAAATTAAATCCTGAAAATTTGGATTCATTACAGTCTAAAACTCTGCAAAATAAGAATGTTTTAAAAAATGGAAGTGTTAATTAGTGATGAGCGAACACGTGTATGTTCCAGTCCGTCAGGTTCAGCCAAACAGTAAAAAGAAGTTTAGTTTGGGCACCAAAACAGTACCCAAGCTCGAACTTAAACCTGGACCCCATTGAAATTAATGTGGGCCCGAATATCCAACGTGTCCCATGTTGTCATCTGTGTGACAGTGTGAGAAACACCTGCTCTGTTTGGTGGTAAGTTCATTACCGCCAGACAGGGGACTGCTGTTCTCACAGATGACAGCGCAAGAGCCAGCAACTGTGACCGGGGATGAAAAGGTTACCGCCGGGTACAGGCATCAGCTGATGAGAGTACTATTCTCATCATCGTATGCTTGGTCTCGCTGATAGCAGCAAGAGCATGCGTGCGATGATGAGTTCACCAGCCAGCAGGTGACTGTGCAATAAGTAAATTGATTAAATAAAGATATGGCGTGGTGTCCCCTCTATTTTTGATAACCAGCGCAGGTAAAGCTGATGGTGTGGGAACAAGGTTCAAGTAAGTATTTCTGCTATAGGGCACAAAACGGAGAACTCTTCTGATCAGCTGCTGCATCGACTATCATCTTCCCACTGTTAGCTGCACCACTGTACTGAATAAGCAAACTCTTGTAGGAGGTGTATGACTGATTCCCGTTAAAAGCTGGATGAATCTGTGAAGGAGACTAGTTCCAAAGGTTTTTCCCCATCCCACTCCCCTTGAGTGACAAATCTGTTCTTAAATGTCTGCATAGATGTGCTTGCAATAGATGAGTCCTGTGCATCACTCTTTTCTCTGTGCACACTTGGGGGAATCCTCCACAAAGTTGTAGCAGTACAGAGAAATCCAGGAATCCAGAAAATCACAATATTTCAGCTGGGCAAGGCCTTTATCAAGCCATAAAAAAGTGCATATCTCTCTGTTTTATGGCTTAATAAGGCTATGTTCACACATAGGGTCCTGTCCCTGCGGGTTCTCCCGCAGCGGATTTGATAAATCTGCAGGGCAAACCCACTGTGGTTATCCCTGCAGATTTATCGCGGTTTGTCCTGCGGGTTCCGCTGCGGGATTTACCCCTACTATTGATGCTGCATATGCAGCATCAATAGTAATGTTAAAAATAATAAAATAATTATATACTCACCCTCTGACGTCCTGATCTCCTCGGCGCTGCAGGCGGCGGTCCGGTTCCAAAGATGCTGTGCGAGAAGGACCTTCGTGACGTCACGGTCATGTGACCGCGACGTCACCGCAGGTCCTGGACGCATAGCAAAACTGAGACCGGACGGCCGCGTGCAGCGCTGAGACTTCAGAGGTGAGTATACATGATTTTTTATTTTAATTCTTTTTTTTTTTTACTCAAATATGGTTCCCGGGGCCTGGAGGAGAGTCTCCTCTCCTCCACCCCGGGTACCACCTGCACATTATCCACTTACTTCCCGCATGGTGGGCACAGCCCCATGTGGGAAGTAAGTGGATCAATGCATTTCTATGGGTGCAGAATCGCTGCGATTCTGCACAAAGAAGTGACATGCTGCGGGTTGTAAACCGCTGCGTTCCCGCACGGTTTTTCCCGCAGCATGTGCACAGCGGTTTGCGGTTTCCATAGGGTTTACATGATACTGTAAACGCTATGGAAACTGCTGCGGACCCGCTGTTCCGCGGTAAAAACCGCAATGTGTGAACATAGCCTAAAGGTCCTGCATGGTTGAAATGTGATTTTTCTGCACTAACAAAGCTACCAAATGGAGGGGTCTGGTGCCCTGGTTCCTGGATTTCTCATGTCTGCATAGGTGGTTCGGATAACATATATCAGCAGTTAGGTTCTGTTTAATGGTTATTTTTAACGGTTTATTCTGCTCAAAGACAACCTGTCATCAGGATTTTATACCCCAAACTAAGGGTGTGTATGTAAAGGTGCTTTGATGTTCAATAAACTCTTACTTTTCTTGCAGAAATCCATTTTGATGTTTTAGAGAAATCCATAGTTGACATTATATGGTAATTGGCAAGTGCAGAGGGCGGGCGCTGCACTTACAGCTCTCCTGCCTATCTCAATATTTCCCACCCACTGCCTGCCTCCAGTGTCTAACTGACAAACAGGTATCTAAAACACGAGTCACCTGTCAGTCATAGACAGGAGGCAGGCAGCAGGAGGGGAAAAAGGCACAGAAGGAGGAGAGCTGTGAGTGCAGCGCTTGCCCACTGCACTTACAACTCATTATTATACAATTTCAACTAAGGATTTCTCCAAAACAGAAAAAAACAAATTTTTTCAAAAAGGAAGTGATTTAATCAGCAGTAAAGCCTCTTTTCAAACACGCCTTAAGCTTGGAGTATAAAATCTTCATCACAGGTTTTTTTTTAATATCTTATTTCAGCTACATTTTCAACTTAAATCTAAATCTGTCATTAAAGTAGCCAACATATTCTGAGCAGGAATTTCTTTACTTTTTTAATGAATTTTTTTCAGTGTACACATTCTCAATATAAAAAAAATAATCTAACTAATGACTATGGGAGATGCATGGACATGCCTCAAAAGTCAACTTGCATCAATGTGCGGCTCCCTGGAATGTCCAATTTGTGATTTTTCGCCTTCTAATTTGCGTTTCACTGTGAAAATCTTTTTTTTTTTCTCACTGTTCGATCCTGATAAACACACTAACTTATATTTTTTTTTACCGAACCTTGGAATGCAATGGGATTTTAATCACATTGCAACCTTTATTTAATGAAATCCCTTAATTGACCCCCTCATTTACTTACCAGATATCTGTCTTATTCCCGTGCTGGCGCTCGACACTTCTTCAGAATTCCGTGTCACCATTTTGTATTTGCTTGTCATCTTTCACTGTCTGCTACAAATACACCATCACCGAATGCTGCCCAGGAGAAGACCCAAGGGACCCAAACCTCTTCTCGTAAACTGAACTCTGTATCTTAGCATTGCACGCATGTTATGTTACAAAGCCGGGACATCGAGACAAGCCCGTTACAACCTTTTTTCTTACGGAACGTGAACAGTCCAGGGACACCAGGCCTAGCGCGATACTCAATGACCTCCTCCTGTGCAGCAATCATCGGTGATCTTATGAGCAGTAACAGACAGTGGCAGGGGGGCACTTAGGCCATCGATGACTTGTGTCTTACCAAACCACCAAGAACGCAGCATGGCTTCACTTTACCCTCTTATCTTATTGGATATCATTAGCTTTCATAATATATATTAAAAGCTATTTCCTATCCAGGGAGGCAAGCAGAAGTACTTTAAGGAAAAATATAGAGGGGAGGTGACGCCGAGTTTGGAAGAAGAAGAAGGGGCTTCTAGTGCTCCGTGGGTTGCTTGCTCTCGATGTTGTCTTTCTTGAGTGCCGTAGAGGACACTAAATTATAATGTGCAGCAAATGGATCAATTTTCTTCACTCTCATTCCACTTGTGTGAGTAAAGGCATAGCAATATCTTGACTACACGGCACCAAGGGCATATAGGAAATTGAATACACATCATTGTCAATTTTTATTAACTCCATCAATACCATCATTCTCCGTGTACTGAGCTCTCTGGCATATTTTCCTCATTACATTTTTTTTCCCTTATTTAATTCCCCGACACAAAAGGATCTCATCCTCTTCGCTTTCCTTGCCCATCACGTCACCCCCACCCCCCGCGCTCTCTCCCTACTATGTTATTATACAGGAACAACCTCTATTTTAGCTATAATTTTCTTTTGATATGAAAGCAGCCCATTTCATCCCAGACTATCCAGCCATTGCTGCTGACAGCACAGAAACCTATTTGTAGGAAGAATATAATTACGGAAACATTATATTGGTGTAAACAATTTTTAAATATCCACTTATCATAGAGCGGGAGCTGTTTTCAGCACCGCCGTCTTTGGACAGCTCCAGCACTCACGAGCCCGTTTAACGGCAATCTTTTACTATTTCTTCCACGCAATTAAATGATATCTTATTTTTAATTAAACTACCAAAATGACTTTTTTTTTTTGGATTCGGAGCTTAGTGCGCTAAAAATAGCTTTGTCTGAACATAAACCATGCCAAACCCTATCAGATCATCGCTTCTTCAGAATTGGGCTACTGCTCGCTGCAGGGTCAGATGTGAAACAGTTTTTTTTTTTCTTTAATACCAAATCTTAAATCTGATCCAGATTGCTAATCAGCAGTCTTTATTGTGTCATATATCTCCAAGGAACAAAGAACACAAGCCTTGCCGAATCTCCCTTAATGCACTTTAACTATGCAGCTACCCACAGACAAAACTGCCAGTGCAAAATCATCAGTAAAGGTCCATTTAGACAGGCCGATAATCGGAAACAAGAATGTTCATTATCGACCTGTTTAAACAGGAAGACAATCACCTCGAAAAAGAGAAAAATGCTTGCATTTAAGATACAATGGTTTTAAGGGGAAACTGTCTATAGGTTTTTGCCACCTACCCTCAGAGCAGCATAATGTAGAGATAAAGACCCTGATTCCAGTAATGTGTCACTTACTGGGCTGCTTAATGTAGTTTTGTTAAAAATCCCTCTTTTAACAGCAGCAGATTATTACTAGAGGACTAGTAAACCTGCTGCAATGTAGTCCACTCTCACCCCCAACACTGACTGGAAGCTTTCTGTGTACACGGTACATAGGCACATAGCTGCCAATCAGTGGTGTGGGAGGGGTTATGCAGAGCTCAGCAGTCAGAGAGCTGCTAGTTCTGCAACGAAAAAAAAACAGGGATGTTATCAAAATAACAGCAAGCAGCCCAATTAGTGACACGTCACTGGAATTATTTAAGCGTGTTTAAAAATAATCATAAACTGCACATTGTCCTGTTAAAGACTTGATGTGCTGCCGATTAAATGATCTTTTGTGCGCACAAAATGATTGCATAAATGCTGATTCAGTATGGATGCAACATTTGTCAGTGGTTAAACAACCACTGATTGGCTTACATGTACTCAATCGGAGTTAGTTTAATGCTCAGCCTTCGGCAGGTATCATTGTGCCTTAAAAAGTCATGCATTATTTATAGTATTGGCTTTCTCATTTAGGCAGTTGCACCTCTAAAGCTCCATGGCAGTGGCGCTCCTTGCAGCTTGTGGGTCCCAAAGCAAAATCTCCAATATGGCCCCTGATAGTGATGAGCGAATATACTCGTTACTCGAGAATTCTCGAGCACGCTCGGGGGTCCTCCGAGTATTTTTTAGTGCTCGGAAATTTAGTTTTTCTTGCCGCAGCTGAGTGATTTACATCTGATAGCCAGCATAAGTACATGTGGGGATTCCCTAGGAACCAGGCAACTCCCATATGTACTTATGCTGGCTAACAGATGTAAATCATTCAGCTGCGGCAAGAAAAACTAAATCTCCGAGCACTAAGAAATACCCGGAGGACCCCGGAGTGTGCTCGAGAAATCTCAAGTAACGTGTATATTCGCTCATCACTAGCCCCTGGCTTTTGCAGGTCTTTAATAGTAATAGTCTTTTCAAATGGACCAAAGAGACCCTTTACACCACCCAGGGTCCAGAGCCCCAGTATGATTGCAACCTGTTTGAAAAAAAAATGGTGTTACTCTACTGAGATTTTTATGTTATATATGTCTTCTTCGAATGTATTAAATTTGCATTGTGAAATATTGAAGTCCTGAAAGCACCACTCCAGTGACTGTATTTTTTTCATTGCATTGATGTCACTAATTTAAGCTTCCTTCCCTTAGTATTATGCTCACCAGCTTCCGTCTTCATCTGTTATCTAGTCCCCTTCTTCAGGTTGTGACCTGCCGGATCACTCCAGTATTTTGCCAGATCCAGTCTCTCTTAGACTTACATTGAGAGCTTGTGACCGTTAGCTTTGACTTCCGATCAGTCAGAGGTTGCGGTTACAAGATGGCAGATCAGGCCCTGAGCGGCGTCGAGAAGAGCAGAAGACAATGGCTCATAAGTATATTACTAAGGCCAGGGATTTTACGTTAGTGGCACCACCCCAGCGATGAAATAAAAAACAAAACACTGGAGTGGCGCTTTAATGAATCTTTCAGTATTCTAAGGGTGAACACATTCTTTATCTCCGTGCAAATCAAAATTGCCATATTTTTACCTAAGATGATTTTGCGTTGTTCTCTCGAGTGCAGTTGTGAGAATGTGATGAATCTGTACTGTAAACATTGTCTTTTAATGGGTTGTCTTATCTTCATAAATAGGTAAAATGGTAAAGCTCTTATGAAAACAAGCACCTTTGCAATTTACCACTGATTAAAAAACCTCTCCGTTTTCAAGAACTGTATTTTGCTCATTGCCAAGGTGACTGGCCTCTGTGGTGGCTGGTCTCCTAGGCAAGGAGTGCAATGTTTGCAATCTCTAATCTATAGAGCTTGTAAGCGCTGCTTTGAAGCTGGCTGGATTGCTTGATTTGGCCAATGCCAACGGCCCTGCACTCTTAAAATGCTGCAGAGGCAAAGCTGCTTTTGCTTGCAGAATGGGACAGTTTGGACCAGTGACTCCGCCAAGTCGCTGGTCCAAGCTATCAATTTTTAGGAAATAGGCCAGGATACAGAGGAGTGGTAGTGTCAAGAAGATGCAATAACTCCTTTAAGTTGTGTTCACATGCCATGCCATGCTGTGGCTCATATCTACAGCAGTTCTGTGCCGTTGCGGTGTCTCCACCATTTTCTTGTGCTATTCCTTAATCTTGCTGAGAAGCAGCGCAGAGGCCAGATGGTTTTGTTGATGAAACAGTAGGTCTTCGAGATGATACAGCCATTTCTCTGCAGGAATAAAGGGGTTGTCCAGGACTTTAACATTGATGGCCTATCTTTAGGATAGGTCATCAATGTCTGATCAGTGGGCGTGCTATTCATGACACCTGCGCCGATCATCTATTACTGGTTGCTGTCGATGGCCGGTACTACCCAGTTATGAAGATGCACAGCTCCGTTGACAGAATAGTGGCTGTGGCTAGCTACTGCACATCCAACCCCTATTACTTGAATAGAGGGCGGATGCCCGGCCGCGGCCACTATATAGTCAACGGAGATGAGCTGTGCATCTCTGTAACTCAGCAGTTCCGGACACCGCCAACACTGGGTACAGCAGATTGGCGGAGGTGCCATGTGTCGCACCACCACCAATCAGACATTGATGACCTATCCTAAGGATAGGCCATCAATGTTAAAGTTCCAATCACCCCTTTAATTGATCTATGCAGTGAAGCACTGCCACGGAGCTGCTGCAGCATGACCACCGCTCGTGAATGCAGCCTTAATTATATTTACTGTGGGTAAGGGTAGACACATTTGTGCTTCACAGCTGAACTAAATTGTCAAATTTATAGAAAGGTTAAATTATTTGCAGCCAATTTGCATCAGTATGCACGCGAAGAAGTTAACCAGATTGGATATTATTTTCTGCAGGGTATATAAACAGCAGCTAATATCTAGTTTTCGGGCACATAGCTGCTTTTGTCATGTTAGCTGCACTCCAGAAAGAGATATTTTTATCCTAAATTGATTTTTTTAGGAGTGCATGCCTAAACTTGCATTTTCATTTTAAAGGGAAGGGAATGAAATATAATGCACGGTAGCGGAATGCGAAATGTGCTGCTATAATGTAAGCAGCTTCTCTCCTTGCAGATGTACCATAAAATTCTCCCATTGTTAATTCAATGTAAACACCCACTAGATAGCGGATCGAGAAATGTTTGGCTATTCCGGAGAGCTAATTTAACATCTAATACACAAATAAAGTGATATGATAATATTTCTCGTACGAGCAGACTTTACTTGATCTTCTATTATTGAGTTTCATTCTATCCGGATATCAAAAGATTTTCATATTCCCATATTATGCAAAACATGATCTTAAGCATTCGGTTATTGTGTTTGTCCTCTTTGTCTCTACCCAGGCTGTTTGCATTGGATTTATTTCTTTCCTAATGTAATTCTTCGTATCTTTTTTTTTTCTTCTCCACATTGTAATAGGGTGGAATGATTGCTCTCCTGCTGTGTATCCTGTGCCTTCTCCTTATTTTATATACTAGACGACGGTGGTGCAAGAGGAGACGTGCACCCCAGCCGCAGAAGAGTGCAAGCGCAGAAGCTGCCAATGAGATCCACTACATCCCTTCCGTGCTCATTGGAGGTAGTCATGGACGAGAGAGTCTTCGCAACGCGCGAGGACAGTCTACTCATCCGGGTGGTACCCTTGGAATCCGTGAAACCCCTATCCTTGACGGTTATGAATATGATGTCACTGAGCTTCGTCATCATCTCCAACGGGAGTGCATGAATGGTGGGGAAGATTTTGGAAGCCAGGTGTCCCGTACACTGGACTCCCTTCATGGATGCAATGATAAGAACACCATGGACCTCACTCCTGGTGTGTTTTTAATGAAAAGAACCATTTCTATAAACCACAAGCCAACAAATCTCTTGACCTCTGTCGAGATTTGGTTGCTTGTATTTATGTCCAATTTTAATGTCTCATGATTACAGATGTATCTTCCCTTACCTTTCCTACAAACGAGAGATGAGCAAATCTTTTCAAATTTGAATTTGTCAAGTTCAACTAATTTCTCCAAAAAAATAAATTTGGGGGCAAATTTGGCAGACTCACTTTAAAATGACTGCTAAATTCCCTGCCTCGGCTTTTATACGGGCTACCTTTTAACCCTTCCAGATTTGCTCTGCCATATCATATGTTGTAAAAGCTCCAAAGCATTTTGGGGAAACTCTCCCAGCTACACCCCTGAAGTCATTTTAGTCTTCTCTGATTGATATGATCTTTTACAATGTGAAAAATAGCAACTACCGTTTTAGGTGATTCGTGTGAATTGAATAGCAAATTGTTCGAATATGCCAGATTTAGCAAATTTCTAAAAATTTGTCAGGAATTTTGATTTGTTCATCTCTGCTCTCAGGATATCCTGAGTTAAGAGCCATGGCCAGCCTAAAAAAAGCAAACAAAATGATTTAACAAAGCTCTGCTGGGATATGCATATACTATGTGTGTCAACACTATGGTCGTGATGTAAATTGTGGCCTGTTGAGGTTTTTTCTAACATGGATTGACAATGTAATCAATTGAAATCAGGAACAATTGAAGTTCTTAATGAAATTGGTGGAAAGGTAAAAGTAGACACATCTGTATGGCATGTCCAGTAAATTAGTTGTCTTCTCAGTGGGAAAAGCAGATGGTGTCCAGTAGTATAATATATTATTGTCGTGAGCAATTCTAAATATTAGAAGCAAAAATTGGAATATACTTAAAAAAATTTTATTCCGCACCAATCCCAAGTGATAGATGATTGAGGTCTTCCGTCTCCAGCATGATGAAGTGTCATGAGTCTGGAGCAGAGGATATAATGTTACCAATGAGGCCAGCGATTGTTTGCATCGGCCATGGGAGGGCAGTGACCCCTTCAATGTTTTTCCATGCACAAAATCCTATTTGTACAGCTCAGCTCCATAAGGGACTGCTCATATCGGCTTTTTTGTTTGTATTTTCGGAGTACTCTGGAAAATATGGGAAAAAAAATTAGCTCGCCCAAAGCAGGGTATCCGACATGAACAAAACATTGTCGCATGGTTTTAAGAGGAAGAGAAAATCCAGCAAAGATGGAATCTTTGAAAATGGAGAATTTTATTCCAAATTGATTAAAATCCAATCCAGCGAGGTGAACCGCAGACGCGTTTCAAACTTAGTCTTTATTCATGCAAGACTGAAACGCGTCTGCGTGCACCATGTTGGATTGGAATGTGTGAATTGAATAAACTTCTACATTTTAAAGGATTCCATCGTTGCTGGATTTTCTCTTCCTCTTACTCTAGGTATGCACAATAGAGAAGTCCATAGAGATCAAATAGTCAGAAAAAGGATATAAAAGTGTCCTTTTGGACCCCCTGTACTAGTATATGTCAAAGTACCATAACCATTGTAGAAACTAACATAGCAAATCTTGCTTGTTCATTCCATTGAGTGCAGTAATAAGTTGCATGCTTTGCAATATATACTTTTTTAACAAGAGAGCCAATACGTGATGGATGTTACCCTATAACATGGCAGACATCATTTAAACCTATAAGCCAGGAAAATCTCCCTACAAATCCAGTCCGGACAGGTGCCTTAAATCACCATCCCTCCCCGATATAATGGCATCTGTTTGACGGATTCCCTTTGAGCTGTCCATGGTTTTTCTATGTCATCCATTGAGCGAATGCCATTGTTGCAGATGAGTGACGATTATGTGATGGATGCAACAGACGGTGGCATCCGGCACCTATTAGATAGAATGGCGTCCATTTAACTAATATGTCACGTAAAGCTCATGGGTAGCTCAAGAGTTCTCCATTAAACAGATCCCATTATTCCGTGGATGGATGGCGCTGTGAGGCATCGGTCACAGGCCTCTGCACTCTGTAAGTGGAGAACTTTTCCTCCCATATGTATTAGATGGAGAAAAAAGTGACGTGAACAAGGTCTTGGTGCTAATGATCTGAATGAGCGATCGGAGTTAAACGCCCACTGACTAAACATTAATGGCCAATCCTTAGGACACGACATCAATATTTGAGTCCAAGAAAACTCCTTTAAAAGTACAGTAGGCCTCTAATTTTTGGTATTTGACATACAAGAATTGCTTTTTTTCTTGCTTTTGTAGAGAATGAAGGAAAGATTTGCTCTTTAGTACCTCTCCTCGTCGGAAGTGCTGTGCATCATGTAATGCTTTGCAGAGAAGCCGTCACTTAGAATAGAAGGAGCGATGCTATTTTCCAAAACACTTTTGGAAAGATAAGTGTGTGCTGGGTTTTTTGTGTTTTTTTTTTTTGTGTGTGACGCTTTTACAACTCCTATAAAAGCAGAATATTTTTTTCTCCATCTAGAGGAGTACTTCTGTCTCAAAGTGCTCCTCGCTCTACTTAAAATGCATGCCCCTGAGGCATTATTACATGTGTTATTCTTCAGCCCCCAGTTCCATCAACAATAGAAAAAAAAAGAAAAGAAGAAGAAAAAAAAAAGAATAAAGTTCAGAAAAAAAAATTATTACATTTTACTTACGGTAGATTGTTGATGGCAGAAGGTTATGTCAATGTTATTGACAGTCCTCATATCATAGAGTTACAAATATGGGAATGATCTCATGAAAGGAAAATCTATCTTATGGGTTTATAGTTAGAACTGGAGATAAATATGAGTCTTCATTCCATATCTGAAGAACCTTATAGGACTTTTCCAAAAGTAATACGTTATCCCATATCATTAAGATAGGATTCCAATGGTCAGATCTCAAGCGATCGGCAAGACATCCCCGGAGATCAGGGCTCTGGAACCCAGAGAGCAGATTCCGCACCATTCATTGTTTATGAGACTTCCAGCCAACCGAGGGCTTTACCCCAGTGATCAGACAGTTAGCATATACATCCTATCGATGGGGATAACTTTTTTTTAAGGAGGAGTATCAATTTAATTTAGTTTCAATATCAACAAATGACTTTTAAAGTTCTCATGAAAGCAATACCTTCTTAAACTAAAAATGGGCTATGTGTCCAGATTCAGGAACTTTGTATTTTATGGTGGCCATTCACAGGAATGATCAACCTTGTAACATATGTGTGGATCCGTCACAGTGAGAGCAACTCTTTGGCCCATTGAGGGGAGAGAACCCCACACTAGGATGTTTAATGGGAATCTGTCAGGTCATTTTTGTGTAGTATACTAATAGTTTCCTAATAAGGCTTGGGCGGCCCTTTCATGATATGTAACTTTTATTTCTCTACGTGACCCCATTGTGTTCCTGTAAGCCTTGGACACATTTATTGTCTTGCATTGGCATATGTAAATTGCAAATTAATATTCACGCCTTCCTGCGCCCATAGTCCTACCCACCCCTCTGCACTGGCGTCACTGATTCAGTCAGACTTCTGTATGCCCAAGGATCATTGCAATTCTCGGACTGGCACTCTGCTCTCCTGACCTGAGAGTGACAGCTGCATAGAAATACTGTACATGCTGTCACGCTTATGTCAGGAGAGTAGACGGCCAGTCCAAGGATTGCAATGCAAACCTCAGGCGAGTAACTCAGCAGTTTGAATAAGTGACGTCTGCACAGAGGGTTGGGTGGCATTAGGGGCTGGGAAAGGGATGAATATTCATTTCACATTTAAATGCACGCCGGAAAGTCAAGCTTATGTAAATGTAAAATGAATATTCAACCCATTCCCAGCCCAAAATCCCACCCAACCATCTGCAGCACTGTTTGTGTGCAGTCAGACTGCTGTGTTATATGCCCGAGGATCGTATTGCAGTCCTAGGACTGGCCATCTGCCCTCCTTACATGAGCGTGACAGCATGCGTTTCTATACTGCACAAAAATGACCTGACTGATTCTCTTTAAATTCCTTATAAGAAAACTTTCATGATAGTCTCTTATCAAATCAAATGAAATCCAATGATAGATAATTTCTAACCACTTTTTTCAATATTTTTTTCTCTAACCCTGGGTAGCAAATGACTATGTGCTCCTGCCTGTTAATGAACGATGGAGTAACAGGATATATATTTAAAAGTTTTAACAGCTTCTGATTGCTGCAATGACTTATACCTCGCTACTGTCCAAGATAGAGTAGGACAGTACATAATTGGGGAGGAGATGTCCCCCTGTCCAGAGAAAAAAGGGCTGTGTCCTGATTACAGCTCTGCAGCATGATGATGTCTCCTCCTTGCAGATTCAGATGCCAATGTGATTGTTCAGATTTTCCTTCTCTGGCTCAAGACTTTGTGCCTATATTATGTACACTCATTAATAAACTGTTTGCTTTTCCTACGGTTTGACCCACCCCGGGAAAACTCTATGTGCTGTTCTTTTTTATAGGCACATTACACTGGTACATATAGATACAGATATATGTTACAGTACAGTAGGAAAACTCTACATGCTGTTCTTCTTTATAGGCACATTACACTGGTACATATAGATACAGATATATGTTACAGTACAGTAGGGAAACTCTACATGCTGTTCTTCTTTACAGGCACATTATACTGGTACATAGAGATACAGATATATGTTACAGTACAGTAGGGAAACTCTACATGCTGTTCTTCTTTATAGGCACATACCCTGGTACATAGAGATACAGATGTATGTTACAGAACACTAGGAAAACTCTACATGCTGTTCTTCTTTACAGGCACATTATACTGGTACATAGAGATACAGATGTATGTTACAGTACAGTAGGAAAACTCTACATGCTGTTCTTCTTTTATAGGCACATACCCTGGTACATAGAGATACAGATGTATGTTACAGAACATTAGGAAAACTATACATGCTGTTCTTCTATATAGGCACACTACATTGGTATATAGAGTTACAGTACACCTCTATATACTACTAGATTACTAAATATACATATATTCACCTTCATAAGCAACTGTCGCTTCAGTGCCTACTTTCGCGTGTCCGTCATCAATCTTTGCAAATCTCCTGCAGCAAAGATGTGGACACGTACAAATTGTGACCACTAGGGCCAGTTGTTGGCTTCAATAGTCATATGCAACATGTATGGCATGTGATACGAGAAGGATATAAGCATAGATTAGCGGAAAACACCTGGCCGGAATGGATGCACTGGGAATTAAAGATTTGAGTTTAGTCTAGTTTTTTTTTATTGTGTAAAAACTGTAAAATCTCATTTGAAAAAAAAATGAGTCTACAACTTAAATGCTATGGCCACTTGATTGGGACAATGTCCGTTTTACATGCCATTTTCAAACTAAGCGAGCAAAAAAATGAAACTTTTGCATAATATTGCCACATATCATGATGATTTGGGGTGAGGAGAATACGAATGGAAATGTCCAAAATACACATAAAGAGTAACCGACTGTTTAATTTTTCATAAAACAAATATTTTATTAGAGAAATCTGCATTTTTCTCCTCCTGGACTGATCTTTCATTCTCTAAAATTCTCAGTTCATGGGTAAAATCTATCTTCAGTGAACACAGACTTTCCTTTTACTGTGATAAGAAGTGACAGTTGGTGCTCATAAAGCTCTATGGAGAACTGTTGTTTCAGGAATATTTGCAGCAGAATAGAATTTTAAAAGCACCAGCAGTTATTTTCTATTGCAGTAATTGTGAAATCTGTCTTCACGGAGTACAGATTTTACAGATTTTACCCATGAGTTCAGAGTGAAAGGTCAATCCAGGGGAAGAAAGAAGCAGATTTCTTTGATAAGATATATGACAAAGTTGCTTAGTTTAATGCGTACTATTGATTTCAGAAAGAAAAATGAAAACAATGGTTACTTTTTTTTAAATCTATACATTCCCATGCATAAATACATGGGCTGCAGCGGTAGATGTCATACTGCTCTCTATGGGATCAAAATGCCTCTGGCACTTAAAAAGACACCAGGATCAAAACTAATGCACCAGAGTGTGCAATTGTGACTAAGAAGTATAAAAATTATTGGGTCAATGGGAAATGGATAAATGGCAACATAATTCTCCATTGCATTTATTCAAGGGCAAACAGTAGCAAGCACCAGCAGAATATGAATGCCCTGTAAGTACAGTACGTACATTACATCTCCATTCTTCAATAATTTAATCTACAGTTTTAGTGTTCTTTATCCGCATACAATATTAAACAGCTTTATGCGGAGAACACATTATGGCAAGTATACAAGTGTAGCCTCCCAATTATTGAAACTGCCATGTACAGGAGGTGAAAGCCGAGCCTTAGAAATAGCAGATGTTCGTCTTGATGAGATGCAAATGATGTGATAATGAGTCCTAAGCGTACCCCTTTCATTGACATCTACAGGTGTTAATGCCGAAGAATAGCATCACACTTATAATTCTGCGCATCGGTAAATCTGAACGTGCTAATATCTCAGGTATTTGTGCAGTGTACACAGATCTGTGTGTTGAATAAAAAGAATAATTACCCCCCCGGAGCATAATTAAGTCACAAATGATGCAGTATTGTTTTTAAATTAATAATTAATTTTATCATATATTAATCATGCATTAGGTTTCTCGTAAATTTTAGCCAAATGGAGGAAAATAGGGATAAAAGACTTTCTTTAGTTACCATATACGGTGACTTACGAAAGTATTCACCCCCTTGGCTTTTTACCTATTTTGCTACATTACAACCTGTGTTTAAATATTGTTGAAATTCGATTTGTGTGTGATGCATCAGCACTAAATAGTCTAAGTTGGGGAGGTGAAAAAAATATAGGCATAGGTTAAATTAATGGAATAAAATAGCTAAAAATTAACATATGCATATGTATTCAACCCTTTTGCGATGAAGCCCCTAAAAATGTTTGGGTGCAAGTAATTACCTTCATAAGCCACCTGCTTAGTGAAAGGAAGTCCACCTGTGTGCAATCTAAGTGTCACATATCTGTCAGTATATACACACCATTACTGAAAGGCCACAGAGGCTGTAACACCATTAACAAGAGGCACCACTAACCAAACACCATGAAGACCAAGGAGCTCTCCAAACAACACCATGAAGACCAAGGAGCTCTCCAAACAACACCATGAAGACCAAGGAGCTCTCCAAACACCACCATGAAGACCAAGGAACTCTCCAAACAACACCATGAAGACCAAGGAGCTCTCCAAACAACACCATGAAGACCAAGGAGCTCTCCAAACAACACCATGAAGACCAAGGAGCTCTCCAAACAACACCATGAAGACCAAGGAGCTCTCCAAACAACACCATGAAGACCAAGGAGCTCTCCAAACAACACCATGAAGACCAAGGAGCTCTCCAAACACCACCATGAAGACCAAGGAGCTCTCCAAACACCACCATGAAGACCAAGGTTCTCTCCAAACAACACCATGAAGACCAAGGAGCTCTCCAAACAACACCATGAAGACCAAGGAGCTCTCCAAACAACACCGTGAAGACCAAGGACCTCTCCAAACAACACCATGAAGACCAAGGAGCTCTCCAAACAACACCATGAAGACCAAGGAGCTCTCCAAACAACACCATGAAGACCAAGGAGCTCTCCAAATACCACCATGAAGACCAAGGAGCTCTCCAAACGACACCATGAAGACCAAGGAGCTCTCCAAACAACACCATGAAGACCAAGGAGCTCTCCAAACAGCACCATGAAGACCAAAGAGCTCTCCAAACAACACCATGAAGACCAAGGAGCTCTCCAAATGCCACCATGAAGACCAAGGAGCTCTCCAAACACCACCATGAAGACCAAGGAGCTCTCCAAACAACACCATGAAGACCAAGGAGCTCTCCAAACAAGTCAGGAATAAAGTTGTTGAGAAGTACATGTCAGGATTGGATTATAAAAATATAACTCAATCTCTGAGGATCCCCCACAGCACCGTCAAATCCATTATCATCAAATTGAAAGAACATGGTACCACAACAATCCTGCCGATATAGGGCCACCCACCACAAGTTGTAACAACTCTGCTGGCATCACAGCATGGCCTCACATCTCTCACACAATCTTACCCTCTGCTCCAGGCCATGATGTGCTTTCTCTTTAATGCCAGCTCCATGTTCTGTGTCTCTGCTCTCTGCATGCCTCATGGCTATGTCTATAGGGGGCCGGCGCCTGAACTCTCTGGTTCTTATAGGAATCAGGTGCATCTGTCTAATCAGTTTCTGACCAATTACCAAGAGGCCTCCTGTATATAGTGCAGCTCCACCCTGTGGTCTGGGCCTGTGCAATGTGTTAGCTCAGTTAGTGTTTTGCTGCTGAGTTTGCCTGGCCTTGCTCTGAGTTACTCCCTCTGAGCTTTTCTCTGTGCTATTGCCTTGATCTTGTAGTCCGCCCTCCAGGAGGCAGAATATCCTGGTCCCTGTGTCTTTGTCCCTGTGTCTTGTTCTATTGCCTTGTCTGTACTTTGTCTTTTCTCGGTCTCCTTGTCTGTGGCTTCCTTCCCTGCTTTCTTTCCTTGTGTTTTCTGTCTGCTTACACTCCGCACTCTTGCGGCTCTGCACTCAGACCTTGCTTCGCACTCTCTGGCTTTGCTCTGTGGCTCCGCTCTTTGCAGTTCTATCTGGCTCCACTCTTTGCGGTACTATCTGGCTCCGCCTCCTGTGTTTCTGCACTTGGCTCCGTCTCTGCTCTTGGCTCCACCTCCAGCGTCTCCGCTCTTGGCGTTACCTCCAGTGTCTCTGCTCTTGGCTCCGCCTCCAGCGTCTCCGCTCTTGGCTCCGCCTCCAGCATCTCCGCTCTTGGCTCCGCCTCCAGCGTCTCCGCTCTTGGCTCTGCCTCCAGTATCTCCGCTCTTGGCTCCGCCTCCAGTGTCTCCGCTCTTGGCTCCGCCTCCAGCGTCTCCATTTTTGGCTCCGCTTCCAGTGCCTCCGCTCTTGGCTCCGCCTCCAGCATCTCCATTCTTGGCTCCGTTTCCAGCATCTCCGCTATTGGCTCCGCCTCCAGCGTCTCCGCTCTTGGCTCCACCTCCAGCGTCTCCGCCCTTGGCTCCGCCTCCAGCATCTCCGCTCGTGGCTCCGCCTCCAACGTCTCTGCTCTTGGCTCTGCCTCCAGCGTCTCCGCCCTTGGCTCCGCCTCTTGCAGCTCCGCCCTTGGCTCTGCCTTCTCCTTCTCTTCTCTTAGTTCCACCTTCTACTTGTTACTTGGTCCTCCTGTCTGAACAGGTTCCAACCTGTTTCTCATACCTGCCTGCAGACCGGTCCCTACCGGTTCTTCCTATGTTCCAGCCGTACCCGCCTGCCTACCAGAGAGCCAGCTGTGTCCGCCTGCCCGCCAGTGTCTCTGTTGTACCCGTCTGCCTGCCTGTGTCCCAGCCGTGCCCGCCTGTCAGCCAGAGTGCCAGCCGTGCCCGCTCCGTTCCTTAGTGGGATCAGCAGCCACAGCCAGACATCACCCTGGAGTGGCACCTGGTAGCTTCCTATTGCACAAGTCTGACCTCACCACCAGAGGCTCCAGCGAACACCTAGGAAGCTACTTAGTTACGCCCCTTCCAGGGAAGTTTGGTCTGTGGTCCAGTGGGGCCACACCCCCGTATGCCCGCGCCAACCAGTCTGGGCGCGTGCGTGACAGTTTGCACAGGCCATGGCCTCCGCTGTATCCCATGTCCTACCGCTCTCTGAGCATGATGAACTTTCTCTCTACCAGTATGAGCAAGCTGAAGAATTTGTTCCGCCCTGTGTCGTTCCAATTGAGGAGACCTCGGGCCCAATCATAATTTCAAATGCTCTCTACAATCAACTTCGGGCCTATGAGGAAGAGCACAACCCAGCAGACCCACCTAGGTTCTATGGGAATCCAGAGGAATGCCACAGCTTCCTGGAACAGTGCTTGCGCTACATCCTGCAGAATGCAGCTTGTTTTCCCTCTGACCAGATTAAGGTGGGCTATATCATGTCCTACCTAGCAGGAGATGCTTTATTATGGATTTGTCCCCTCTGGGAAGCAGGGGATCCTATCGTCATGAGTCTTGGGGCCTTCCTGGTGGCCTTCCGTAAAGTCTTTGAGAAGCCTCGTCCTGCTGCTCCTGTGAAGTCTTCCCCATCTAGATCTGAGAGGCGGTCCAGACGGGCGAAACCCGTGAAGAAATCGTCACGTCTGACCAAGTCCATCCAAGACCCACCTGTTCCTCTACCTGTCCCAGCAGCTACCCAAGCAAAACCCCAGAAGGCTGATAAAAATGGGCTGGCAAAGCAGCAGCCCAAATCCAGCCGCAAGAAGGGAACGCGGTATCGCTGCGGTTGCAAGGAACATCCTGACGGTCTCTGCCCTGTAGATCTAAAACTCCTAAACCCTGGGCCAGCAGGAGAGGCTGCCCTAGGTGAGAGTTCTTCCTCTCCATTAAAATCAAAGACTGTGTCTCTGTTTCCGGGAGCTTTGGTGTGGTAAAGTCGCCAACCATTCGGAGTCGGTGTGTGGTCTCTGTCATACAGCTCCAGAACCCGGTAAGGGCATTGTCTGAAGTTGGTCAAGCCCTACTCAGGAGCAGTCTAGTCCTGCAAGGACAACTACAGCTCCAAGTTGGAGCCTTATACACGAAGAAGTTTGTCTACCGTATGCTGTCTGTTATGCCCATGGGTCATTCTGAGCCAAGGACTCTACCACCCGCTCTGGTCAAGAGTTCCAGTAAAGTGCTTCGTTTGAACTTTCCCAGTCTTGAGAAGTGTCTGGTTGCCATGCGTCAAAGACACTCAGCAGTGTCATCTTCTTCAGCTGGTCTGCTAGTCGTCGAGTCAAGGTGTGCTGACGTCACCGAAGATGGGGAAACGGTGACGATGTCTCCACACATCTCCAGCGACTATACCAGTAAACAGTTAGTCATCGAGTCAAGGTGTGCTAACGTCACTGAAGATGGGGAAGCGGTGACTATCTCTCCACACATCTCCCACGACTATTCCTGTAATCCATTCCTAGGAACATCCCCGCCATTTGGACGATTTCTTCTGGATAACGGGCAGAGGATGGTTCCTATGTGGATACCTTCAGCGTCCTTGTGGCCGGCTGGTGAAGATTTCAGAACAGAAGTTTGTTCACCTCAATTTTTCTCTGACCCGGTGGAGCTGTTATTCTCCACTCTCATCTCTAATGACTTTTCTTGTGTTCCGTATCTAAGAACATCTCTGCTACCTGTCGGGCAAAAGTTGAATCCTATGAGAAGGCTTCCAGTTTCCATGTGTCTGGCTGGTGAAGATGTTAAGACAGCAGCATTCAATTCCCTGTTACCTGTCTACCTGAAGGAGGTGGTCCAGCTCATTGTGGAAGCTAACCCTGTTGAGCACCAGGAGACTTTGTTTTATGAGATTCCTGGTGACCCGCCTGCCTTATTCTACCCTGAAGATGTCATGTTGGCCTGGACTATGTGTGCTCCTATCCTTCTTCTACAAGTTATTCTGGCGGGCTTGAAGAAGAGGGGCCGTAAAGGGGGGGGGGGGTACTGTAACAACTCTGCTGGCATCACAACATGGCCTCACATCTCTCACACAATCTTACCCACTGCTCCAGGCCATGATGTGCTTTCTCTTTAATGCCAGCTCCATGTTCTGTGTCTCTGCTCTCTGCATGCCTCATGGCTATGTGTATAGGGGGCCGGCGCCTGAACTCTCTGGTTCTTATAGGAATCAGGTGCATCTGTCTAATCAGTTTCTGACCAATTACCAAGAGGCCTCCTGTATATAGTGCAGCTCCACCCTGTGGTCTGGGCCTGTGCAATGTGTTAGCTCAGTTAGTGTTTTGCTGCTGAGTTTGCCTGGCCTTGCTCTGAGTTACTCCCTCTGAGCTTTTCTCTGTGCTATTGCCTTGATCTTGTAGTCCGCTCTCCAGGAGGCAGAATATCCTGGTCCCTGTGTCTTTGTCCCTGTGTCTTGTTCTATTGCCTTGTCTGTACTTTGTCTTTTCTCGGTCTCCTTGTCTGTGGCTTCCTTCCCTGCTTTCTTTCCTTGTGTTTTCTGTCTGCTTACACTCCGCACTCTTGCGGCTCTGCACTCAGACCTTGCTTCACACTCTCTGGCTTTGCTCTGTGGCTCCGCTCTTTGTGGTTCTATCTGGCTCCGCTCTTTGCGGTACTATCTGGCTCCGCCTCCTGTGTTTCTGCACTTGGCTCCGTCTCTGCTCTTGGCTCCGCCTCCAGCGTCTCCGCTTTTGGCGTTACCTCCAGCGTCTCCGCTCTTGGGTCCGCCTCCAGCATCTCCGCTCTTGGCTCCGCCTCCAGCTTCTCCGCTCTTGGCTCCGCCTCCAGCTTCTCCGCTCTTGGCTCCGCCTCCAGCTTCTCCGCTCTTGGCTCCGCCTCCAGCGTCTCCGCTCTTGGCTCCGCCTCCAGCGTCTCCGCTCTTTGCTCCGCCTCCAGTGTCTCCGCTCTTGGCTCCGCTTCCAGCGTCTCCGCTCTTGGCTCCGCCTCCAGCGTCTCCGCTCTTGGCTCCGCCTCCAGTGTCTCCGCTCTTGGCTCCGCCTCCAGCGTCTGTGCTCTTGGCTCCGCCTCCAGCGTCTCCGCTCTTGGCTCCGCATCCAGCATCTCCGCTCTTGGCTCCGCCTCCAGCGTCTCCGCTCGTGGCTCCGCCTCCAGCGTCTCTGCTCTTGGCTCCGCCTCCAGCGTCTCCGCCCTTGGCTCCGCCTCTTGTGGCTCCGCCCTTGGCTCTGCCTTCTCCTTCTCTTCTCTTAGTTCCACCTTCTACTTGTTACTTGGTCCTCCTGTCTGAACAGGTTCCAACCTGTTTCTCATACCTGCCTGCAGACCGGTCCCTACCGGTTCTTCCTATGTTCCAGCCGTACCCGCCTGCCTACCAGAGAGCCAGCCGTGTCCGCCTGCCCGCCAGTGTCTCTGTTGTACCCATCTGCCTGCCTGTGTCCCAGCCGTGCCCGCCTGTCAGCCAGAGTGCCAGCCGTGCCCGCTCCGTTCCTTAGTGGGATCAGCAGCCACAGCCAGACATCACCCTGGAGTGGCACCTGGTAGCTTCCTATTGCACAAGTCTGACCTCACCACCAGAGGCTCCAGCGAACACCTAGGAAGCTACTTAGTTACGCCCCTTCCAGGGAAGTTTGGTCTGTGGTCCAGTGGGGCCACACCCCCGTATGCCCGCGCCAACCAGTCTGGGCGCGTGCGTGACAGTTTGCACAGGCCATGGCCTCCGCTGTATCCCATGTCCTACCGCTCTCTGAGCATGATGAACTTTCTCTCTACCAGTATGAGCAAGCTGAAGAATTTGTTCCGCCCTGTGTCGTTCCAATTGAGGAGACCTCGGGCCCAATCATAATTTCAAATGCTCTCTACAATCAACTTCGGGCCTATGAGGAAGAGCACAACCCAGCAGACCCACCTAGGTTCTATGGGAATCCAGAGGAATGCCACAGCTTCCTGGAACAGTGCTTGCGCTACATCCTACAGAATGCAGCTTGTTTTCCCTCTGACCAGATTAAGGTGGGCTATATCATGTCCTACCTAGCAGGAGATGCTTTATTATGGATTTGTCCCCTCTGGGAAGCAGGGGATCCTATCGTCATGAGTCTTGGGGCCTTCCTGGTGGCCTTCCGTAAAGTCTTTGACAAGCCTCGTCCTGCTGCTCCTGTGAAGTCTTCCCCATCTAGATCTGAGAGGCGGTCCAGACGGGCGAAACCCGTGAAGAAATCGTCACGTCTGACCAAGTCCATCCAAGACCCACCTGTTCCTCTACCTGTCCCAGCAGCTACCCAAGCAAAACCTCAGAAGGCTGATAAAAATGGGCTGGCAAAGCAGCAGCCCAAATCCAGCCGCAAGAAGGGAACGCGGTATCGCTGCGGTTGCAAGGAACATCCTGACGGTCTCTGCCCTGTAGATCTAAAACTCCTAAACCCTGGGCCAGCAGGAGAGGCTGCCCTAGGTGAGAGTTCTTCCTCTCCATTAAAATCAAAGACTGTGTCTCTGTTTCCGGGAGCTTTGGTGTGGTAAAGTCGCCAACCATTCGGAGTCGGTGTGTGGTCTCTGTCATACAGCTCCAGAACCCGGTAAGGGCATTGTCTGAAGTTGGTCAAGCCCTACTCAGGAGCAGTCTAGTCCTGCAAGGACAACTACAGCTCCAAGTTGGAGCCTTATACACGAAGAAGTTTTTCTACCGTATGCTGTCTGTTATGCCCATGGGTCATTCTGAGCCAAGGACTCTACCACCCGCTCTGGTCAAGAGTTCCAGTAAAGTGCTTCGTTTGAACTTTCCCAGTCTTGAGAAGTGTCTGGTTCCCATGCGTCAAAGACACTCAGCAGTGTCATCTTCTTCAGCTGGTCTGCTAGTCGTCGAGTCAAGGTGTGCTGACGTCACCGAAGATGGGGAAACGGTGACGATGTCTCCACACATCTCCAGCGACTATACCAGTAAACAGTTAGTCATCGAGTCAAGGTGTGCTAACGTCACTGAAGATGGGGAAGCGGTGACTATCTCTCCACACATCTCCCACGACTATTCCTGTAATCCATTCCTAGGAACATCCCCGCCATTTGGACGATTTCTTCTGGATAACGGGCAGAGGATGGTTCCTATGTGGATACCTTCAGCGTCCTTGTGGCCGGCTGGTGAAGATTTCAGAACAGAAGTTTGTTCACCTCAATTTTTCTCTGACCCGGTGGAGCTGTTATTCTCCACTCTCATCTCTAATGACTTTTCTTGTGTTCCGTATCTAAGAACATCTCTGCTACCTGTCGGGCAAAAGTTGAATCCTATGAGAAGGCTTCCAGTTTCCATGTGTCTGGCTGGTGAAGATGTTAAGACAGCAGCATTCAATTCCCTGTTACCTGTCTACCTGAAGGAGGTGGTCCAGCTCATTGTGGAAGCTAACCCTGTTGAGCACCAGGAGACTTTGTTTTATGAGATTCCTGGTGACCCGCCTGCCTTATTCTACCCTGAAGATGTCATGTTGGCCTGGACTATGTGTGCTCCTATCCTTCTTCTACAAGTTATTCTGGCGGGCTTGAAGAAGAGGGGCCGTAAAGGGGGGGGTACTGTAACAACTCTGCTGGCATCACAACATGGCCTCACATCTCTCACACAATCTTACCCACTGCTCCAGGCCATGATGTGCTTTCTCTAGTGTTGAGCATTCCGATACCGCAAGTATCGGGTATCGGCCGATACTTGCGGTATCGGAATTCCGATACCGAGATCCGATATTTTTGTGATATCGGGTATCGGTATCGGAAGTGTAAAATAAAGAATTAAAATAAAAAATATTGTTATATTCACCTCTCCGGCGGCCCCTGGACATCAGCGGGAGGATCCGGCGTCCGGCACGGCTTCTTTCTTCAAAATGCGCGCCTTCAGGACCTGTGGTATGACGTCCCGGCTTCTGATTGGTCGCGTGCCGCCCATGTGACCGCCACGCGACCAATCAGAAGCCGCGACGTCATTCCTCAGCTAAAGTCCTAGAATAAGCGCCTTTTAGGACCTGAGGAATGACGTCGCGGCTTCTGATTGGTCGCGTGGCGGTCACATGGGCGGCACGCGACCAATCAGAAGCCGGGACGTCATTCCACAGGTCCTGAAGGCGCGCATTTTGAAGAAAGAAGCCGTGCCGGACGCCGGATCCTCCCGCTGATGTCCAGGGGCCGCCGGAGAGGTGAATATAACAATATTTTTTATTTTAATTCTTTATTTTACACTTTAATATGGATCCCAGGGCCTGAAGGAGAGTTTCCTCTCCTTCAGACCCTGGGATCCATGAGAATACCTTCCGATACTTGATGTCCCATTGACTTGTATTGGTATCGGATATCGGTATCGGCGATATCCGATATTTTTCGGGTATCGGCCGATACTATCCGATACCGATACTTTCAAGTATCGGACGGTATCGCTCAACACTAGCTTTCTCTTTAATGCCAGCTCCATGTTCTGTGTCTCTGCTCTCTGCATGCCTCATGGCTATGTGTATAGGGGGCCGGCGCCTGAACTCTCTGGTTCTTATAGGAATCAGGTGCATCTGTCTAATCAGTTTCTGACCAATTACCAAGAGGCCTCCTGTATATAGTGCAGCTCCACCCTGTGGTCTGGGCCTGTGCAATGTGTTAGCTCAGTTAGTGTTTTGCTGCTGAGTTTGCCTGGCCTTGCTCTGAGTTACTCCCTCTGAGCTTTTCTCTGTGCTATTGCCTTGATCTTGTAGTCCGCTCTTCAGGAGGCAGAATATCCTGGTCCCTGTGTCTTTGTCCCTGTGTCTTGTTCTATTGCCTTGTCTGTACTTTGTCTTTTCTCGGTCTCCTTGTCTGTGGCTTCCTTCCCTGCTTTCTTTCCTTGTGTTTTCTGTCTGCTTACACTCCGCACTCTTGCGGCTCTGCACTCAGACCTTGCTTCACACTCTCTGGCTTTGCTCTGTGGCTCCGCTCTTTGCGGTTCTATCTGGCTCCGCTCTTTGCGGTACTATCTGGCTCCGCCTCCTGTGTTTCTGCACTTGGCTCCGTCTCTGCTCTTGGCTCCGCCTCCAGCGTCTCCGCTTTTGGCGTTACCTCCAGCGTCTCCGCTCTTGGCTCCGCCTCCAGCATCTCCGCTCTTGGCTCCGCCTCCAGCATCTCCGCTCTTGGCTCCGCCTCCAGCTTCTCCGCTCTTGGCTCCGCCTCCAGCGTCTCCGCTCTTGGCTCCGCCTCCAGCGTCTCCGCTCTTTGCTCCGCCTCCAGTGTCTCCGCTCTTGGCTCCGCTTTCAGCGTCTCCGCTCTTGGCTCCGCCTCCAGCGTCTCCGCTCTTGGCTCCGCCTCCAGTGTCTCCGCTCTTGGCTCCGCCTCCAGCGTCTGCGCTCTTGGCTCCGCCTCCAGCGTCTCCGCTCTTGGCTCCGCCTCCAGCATCTCCGCTCTTGGCTCCGCCTCCAGCGTCTCCGCTCGTGGCTCCGCCTCCAGCGTCTCTGCTCTTGGCTCCGCCTCCAGCGTCTCCGCCCTTGGCTCCGCCTCTTGTGGCTCCGCCCTTGGCTCTGCCTTCTCCTTCTCTTCTCTTAGTTCCACCTTCTACTTGTTACTTGGTCCTCCTGTCTGAACAGGTTCCAACCTGTTTCTCATACCTGCCTGCAGACCGGTCCCTACCGGTTCTTCCTATGTTCCAGCCGTACCCGCCTGCCTACCAGAGAGCCAGCCGTGTCCGCCTGCCCGCCAGTGTCTCTGTTGTACCCGTCTGCCTGCCTGTGTCCCAGCCGTGCCCGCCTGTCAGCCAGAGTGCCAGCCGTGCCCGCTCCGTTCCTTAGTGGGATCAGCAGCCACAGCCAGACATCACCCTGGAGTGGCACCTGGTAGCTTCCTATTGCACAAGTCTGACCTCACCATCAGAGGCTCCAGCGAACACCTAGGAAGCTACTTAGTTATGCCCCTTCCAGGGAAGTTTGGTCTGTGGTCCAGTGGGGCCACACCCCCGTATGCCCGCGCCAACCAGTCTGGGCGCGTGCGTGACACAAGTCTTAACCTGGGCAAGGAGGACATTGATCAGAGAGACAGCACAGAGACGAAAGGTAACCCTGAAGGAGCTGCAGAGTTCCCAAGCAAAGGATAGAGTATCTATCCATACAACCACAATAAGCCGTATACTCCATAGAGGTGGTCTTTATGGAAAAGTGGGCCGAAATAAAGGCTTTATTTACACACAAAAATTGGCAGCTTTCTGACTAAGCAAAGTGCACATATAAAGCTGCCAATCAGAGTTTGTGGGCGGGGTTTTACAGGGCCCAGCATTCAGAGCACTACTAGATCTGAAGCAGGAAAAATTTGATTTTATCAAAACTGAAACAAGCAGCCAAGTAAGTGACACATCGATGGAATCGGGGTCTCGGACCACGCTTCATGCTGCTCTCATATGGGACAGCAAAAATCTGGCGAAAGATTCCCTTTAAGAAATTGTGATGTACAAGTGGTGCCTGGAAGAAAAACATACTTATGAGTAGGTTATGTCTGCTGTTCTAGCTTATCCCATATTAAGGCCACTGTATAGCTTCCGACATCTTGGATGTGTGGGAGGAGAAGCGTTTGTATTATATCTTGTTTACCACAATGAAATAACATTTCTTAGGACTGCAGAGAACACTGTTAGTTTAGAATTGGAAACAGAAGGGATTTCTACGAAATATCACATTGTACCCATTCCTCCTACCTTCTCCACCTACCTACTGTACATTGCTGGTGTCAAGGAGCCCAGACTGCCAGCATTACTAAAATGTGCTGTAATTTGGTGTGAATGAAAGCCTGATTAGCAAATAACAGTTTTGCCTCCATAAAATAACAGGACCACAATATTATTCAGAAAGGAAACCCTTTAGAACAATGTTGTGTAATGATTTTCAGTAAAATGTATGTTATCAGGAAAAGGAAACTATTACCGTATATACTCGTGTATAAGCAGAGTTTTTCAGCACTTTTTTTGTGCTGAAAACGCCCCCCTCGGCTTATACACGAGTCATTGTCCCAGAAGATGGCAGGAGAGGGGGAGCGGAGTAGCAGTGGGTGACAGGAGGCAGGAGCCGGCTGCTGCGGCTAAAACCTGTGCCCGCTGCTAAAGAGAAATTAATTTTCACTGCACTGGCAGGGAGTATTCATTTCTCTTATAGCGCACACAGTGTTAGTAGCAGTCGCCGGCTTCCAGCAGCAGCCGGGCTATCTCGGGTGCCTGCTCATTAAAGTAATGAATATTCACCTCTCTCCACTCCCATAGGCATGGAGAGAGGTGAATATTCATTACTTTAATGAGCAGGGACACGTGATCGCTCGGCAGCAGATGCTGGTGGCACAGGAACAAGATGCTGCGAGGGCGCGCAGGGAAGGTAAGTAGGATTTTTTAAATCCTTTTATCATGGGGGCTATACATGCAAGGATAAGGATGAGGGACCATGCATACCAGATCAGGGATGAGGAGCCATGCAGACAAGGATGGAGATAAGGAGCCATGCATACAAGGATGGGGATAAAGAACCATGCATACAAGGATGGGGATAAGGAGCCATTCATACCAGGACAGGGATGGGGAGCCATGCAGACAAGGATGGGGATAAGGAGCCATGCATACAAGGATGGGGATAAGGAGTCATGCATACAAGGATGGGGATAAGGAGCTATGCATACCAGGACAGGGATGGGGAGCCATGCATACAAGGATGGGGATAAGAACCATGCATACAATGATGGGGATAAGGAGCCATGCCTACCAGGACAGGGATGGGGAGCCATGCAGACAAGGATGGGGATAAGGAGCCATGCATACAAGGATGGGGATAAGGAGTCATGCATACAAGGATGGGGATAAGGAGCTATGCATACCAGGACAGGGATGGGGAGCCATGCATACAAGGATGGGGATAAAGAACCATGCATACAATGATGGGGATAAGGAGCCATGCCTACCAGGACAGGGATGGGAAGCCATGCAAAGGATGGGGATAAGGAGCCATGCATACCAGGATGGGGATAAGGATCCATGCTGACAAGGATGGGGATGAGGAACCATACAGACAAGGATGGGGATGAAGAACCATGCATACCAGAATAGGAGACAATGAGTACCCGGTTTATACTCGAGTCTATACGTTTTCCCAGTTTTTCGTGGCAAAATTAGGTGCCTCGGCTTATACTCGGGTCAGCTTACACATGAGTATATACGGTACTTCTAATATTTGCTGCAGTCTTTCATAGTCCCTTAGTAGAAGCTTTTCTCCTGCTAAAGAGTAACTGCGAGAATTTATACATTCTGCCCAGTTCTTGAGTGCCTTAAAAGGGTTCTTCCCATCTTCATAGATGGATATTTTTAAATAGTACTTGTAAATAAAAGCAATTTTGCAATTTACTGTCAGTCAAAATTTGTAGCCATTCTTTAGATATTATCACTTTTCTTTTGTTTAATGCTTATTGCCTTGGAGACTGGCCATCGCTTCTGGACAGCAGAACATGCGCAGTGCTTACAAACTCATTTCTATTAAGCCAGTAAGCACTATATTAAAACTCGCTAAGATCCCAAAAATGTGCCTTCACCCCCAAATTCCGGCCAGATTCAGAGTAATACTTACATGCTAGACAACAGTAGTGGTCGGTCTCCTAGGCAACAAACTGTAGACAAAACAAAAGTTTGAATATGTCAAGAATAGGTGCAAATTTTAATAAGCAGTAAATTGCAAAATTGCTTTTAATTTACAAGTATTGTTCAAAAATATACATTTATTAATCTGGGAATAACCCTTTATCTACTGACATTAATGTTGGGACTGATATATGGGTTTCAGTTCTCTGGTAGTTATTTGGACATGCACAGGCACCAGGCTTAAATATTAAAACATAATAAAGTTTATGGCTCTTCATAAACTTTCCAGCTCAAAAAAATGAAAATGGCTTTCTTCAGCACAATCGAATAAAAACAGTCCCATCTTTGGGTAAGGCAAACGAAATCAAACGGTCTCATCAACTTGATATCACAGGAACCTCTCAGGCGCTAACACAGGCTATCCACCAGCTATGTCTTTTTTCCAGTCTCAGCAAAACTACTTCTCCCTGAGCAAGTCCAGCTGCCTTTTATTAGGCTTGTAAGACCTAGACTGGAGTATGGGAACAACCTTTCCCACCCAGGCTCTTTTGGTCACTCCCAAATCCCGGACCCAAATTCCAGTAAAAATAAAACCATCTCAGTTAACTGTTGTTACTGACGTACCTCTTCTGGGACTCACATCACCATGGTCAGCAACCTCTGTAACACATACCTGCCCTCCAGGACCTTAGCGCCTGTATTCTTACACTGTATAGCGTGTAACTCAATTATAAAAATGATACCTATTTTGTAGTAATCCAATGTCCTGGTACTGAGAAATCAAGTTTTGAAGTCATCATTCTAGAGAACTGGGCCTTTTATTTAGTGCTGATTTTATGGTATTTACAAGGGGCCATTGCTTGCAGGTTAATACTGCAGTGCAGACTAAAACACGCCCCTGAGGATCCATTAAGCACTTCCTCCTCAATAGAGACCATAAAAATTAGCATAACTCTTTAACTGTATGGTGGATTTAAAAAAAAAAAAGTAGACAAGCCGAACACTCAGGGGAACAGTGAGAATAAAGTAAGAACAAAAAGAGAACTTTTTACCCAATGACATGTCCTCTTTAAGGGAAAAAAATGTCCTCACAGGGTGTCCTGAGCCTTTAAATGCCACAATCAATAAAGAAAATTAATTAAAAAGCTGAAGGAGTATTTACAATCAGCTTTAGTTCTATGCAACCTTTATAAAGACGATTTAAGGTGTTATGTTTACTTGTATTTTTCTTTGGTTATGGAGTTAAATCTCTTCCTACTTGACTTTACTTCAATCTTTATACTTAGTGATAAAGTTGACTTTGTATTTGATTTTTATTATTATGCATTTTGGGCAGATTGTCTTTATTTTCATGCACACATAGAAGTGATTGCGTTCGGCGCTCGTTGTCAGGTAAACTGCACCATTAGGCCGCCCCCTCGGTGGTATCAGACTGATAAAGCGTGGGTTTATTGTAGTCATTAGGAGAGGACAGATGCTTCTCACCTTCTCTTTTGCATTTCGCGTCTTCTAGATTCTTCACTTCTGTCAAGATCTAAATGACAAGACAGTGCAAAGGGAATTACTTTCCACAACAGCTCTGTAACCTTGAGCCGCCGCTCCATTGTTTCTCCGTAGCCATTCATCTCAGCGCTGAGCTCAGAACTCGGAGAAATAAAGGCTCACTTTTTTTTATTATTACCCCCTTTACCCGTTTTCGGTCGATCTAATATAAGCTTCGTTCAACCGTTTTATCAGTTTACAAATTCAGTCGCGCTCCATCGGATTAGGAAAGAAATTGAATATCTATCCCAAAAGACAGCCGAGCATTATTACAAATATGCGTCAACAGAAAAGTACCTCTACTTGTGAAGATCATGCCACCGTGTGCCTACATAGCAATTCCCAAATCACCATTGTTTTAATTAGTGTCATTATTAGAATCTCCCCCAACACAAGTCTGCGGGAACTTTAATATCCATATACTTTACCCCCCCCCCACAGATGCATCAGCCACCCAAGCGCAGGCGCCATTTATATTAGCACCGCAGTCAGTGTTTTCTGCAATGTCCACAATGTCTAAATCTTTGTCACCCAAAATTCAACTGAAAAATAAACTGAAATATTTTCCGGTGGACAGAGAGAGATGAAGAACTAAAATAATGAGGTTGAATAAATATGTACATCCTGAAACTAATACTTTGCTGAAGCACCCTTTTTTAATTTTAAGTCTTTTGGGTAGTACTCTATCACCATAGCACACCTAAAATTAGCACTTTTTTTCCCACTCGTCCTTGCAGCAGAGCTTCAAATCTGTCAGATCACAAGAGCATCTACTTTGTACAGTGTCCTCTTCAGGTCACCCACAGAATTAGGTCTCTGCCCTGATTGAGCCATTCTAAAACTTTGATGTTTTTCTGGTGGATCCATTCTTTTGTTCATTTGGAGGTAAGCATAGGGTGGTTGTTGTGTTGAAAGGTGAAATTCCTTTTCATCTTCAGCTTTTTAGAAGGAAGCCTGAAGGTTTTGTTACAAAATTGACTAATATTTGAAACTGTTCCACATTCCTTCCGCTTTGAAAAAAATGTCAGTTGCCAACAAACATCCCCAATGCATAATGCTGCCTCCACCATGCTTAACTGTGAGTATGTTGATCTTTTGGTGATGTGCAGTGTTGGCTTTTTCTCACACATACCATTTGGTTTTATGGCCAAAATGTTCACCCTTGGTCTCAGTTCACAAGTGGTTTCATCAGATCATAACACGTTTTCCCACATACTTTTGGCACACTTGATGTAGGTTTTAGCAAAACATAGCCAGACTTGGGTGTTTTTCTTAGTACGAAAAGGTTTCCACTCTACCCCACAGATCAGACATATTAAGAATGCAGAAGATTGTTGTTACATCCATTACACCACCAGTACTTGTCAGAGTTTCCTGCATCTCCTTTAAAGTAGCCGCAGGCTTCTTGCCACTCTCCAGAACCAATTTTCTTCATGTTTTTCATAAATTTTTAAGGGATGTCCGTTTCTAGGTAATGTCACTGTTGTGCCAAATTTAAGCGATGACTGTTTTCAGTGTTCCATGGTTTATCTTCTTGACATTTTTTTATACTCTTTTCCCGACTAATAACTTTCTACTGTAAGATCCGTTTGCTATGTTGTAAGCTGTTTACAAACCATGGCTTTTGCTGTAGTATGCAACTCAGAAAAATCTTGCAAGAACAGGGAAACTTTATATGTAGTGATGAGCGAATATACTCGTTACTCGAGATTTCCTGAGCACGCTCGGGTGACCTCCGAGTATTTTATAGTGCTCGGAGATTTAGTTTTTATTGCTGCAGCTGAAGGATTTATATCTGTTAGCCAGTACATGTGGGGATTCCCTAGCAACAAAGCAACCCCCAAATTCATTCAGCTGCGGCAATAACAACTAAATCTCCGAGCACTAAAATATACTCGGAGGTCACCCGAGCGTGCTCGGGAAATCTCGAGTAACAAGTATATTCGCTCATCACTATTTATATGGAGTTAATCAAAATCACTGTAAATGATGGCAGCTGTATGCTGACTACTTTTTAACATGAGTGTAAAGGGACTGCTCTCTACTCGGACAACCCTTACTCAATTACTAATTTGCCCCCATTTAAAATTATAATAACTATACTCGCCTCTGGTGAAGGCATTGCTCCAGTGATATTTGTACCTGGTATCCTGGAGCTTGTGTGACATAAGACTACTTTCACACTAGCATTTACCTGATCTGCGGAGGGCTGCGGACTTCCTCTGTGAAGCCCCGCCCTCAGCCGCACCTTTGCCGCTAGCTCCGCCTACTTCTGCATGCGGCCTGCATGCGGCCTGCGTACCTATCTTTAACATTAGGTACGCAGGTCGTGTGGCTGTATGCGGATGCTTCCGCATGCGTCGTTTTGACGATGCGGAGAAAAAAAAATTGCTACAAGCTACGTCCTACGCTGGTCGCAGCATCGTCAAAATGACGCATGCGGAAGCATCCACATATAGCGGCACGACCTGCGTACCTAATGTTAAAGATAGGTACACAGGCTGCATACAGGCCGCATGCAGAAGTAGGCGGAGCTAGCGGCAGAGGTGCGGCCGAGGGTGGGCTTCACGGAGGAAGTCCGCAGCCCTCCGCAGATCAGGTAAACGCTAGTGTGAAATTAGCCTAAGATAGACACTTTTCTCTCACCTTCTTTGGACAAAACTGAAAGCCAGATGAAATGAGAGCTGCTGCTGGTCTTTGATGTCCTCTAAACGTCAATTGCATTCGAATGAGGTGAGATTGAAGCGGACAATCTGTTTTTTTTGTGGGACAGTCTGTTATCCCGCTTTCCCAGGTTCCTGAACATCGGATGGGCCCAGTAGCCATGCCAGGGATTACATTGCACTGCAGATCAGTCTTTTTACATACTGTGTGGATCACTCTCGTGAGGAACTGTAATGATGCATATTGACTTGACAGAAGAGGACAAGTAAAGGTCTTGTACTTGCTGCTTATTTTATGGATACTCTAAGCTCTTCATTTTTACTGATTCTTTATTTAGAGCCTTTATACATTTTGCAATAAACTAATTTTCCCAAATGTGAGATTCCCCTAACAAATTTTAGTTTTGCGCTTACATGTTGGATTCCTGACACCATCCACACCTTCGTTCATTAGTGTTACTTTTGCATATCTGATTAGGCATTCTCGTTAGGTTGCTACAATTACTACCTGCTGGGCTGACAGTCTCTTGGAACACAATTGAATTTTCCTGCATGCATTCTTGTGCCGCAGCGTAGATATCAATTATGTTGTCATTCCGAATGTCCTTGAGTTAAACGAGGACCAATGTGAACCTGGTCCATACAACTCCCAAGTCTTTACTCATTTTTGGAAGAGGTTTTTTTGAGCAGATCGGCTTCAAAATACTCCTCTAAGACTGCTTCAAAAACGCTTGGGGAAAAGAAAATGAATTTGTATTGGAAATCCACTTTACTGTTCTTGTCAGAAGTTTATTTTCTTGAAGAGGTTTTGAAAGATGTCTGGTGAAAAAAAAGTGCATGTCATTTCTTTTGAAGGTGATTCAGATGGAATTTGCTCCAGTCTGGCCACTACCGAACCGAAAGGCTCCAAAGAAAGTTCTAGGGGAAAAAACTCTGCTCAGATGTGCATCAAAAATTAACAAAAAGGGAATTTCCAGATTAGGTTTGCAATTGAAAAATTTGTCATTGTTGAAACCGGTCCATATCAATGTCATCCTGGTCCATACAACTGCTAAGGCTTTGTTCACACAAAGTTTTTGGAGGCGTTTTTTGGAGTAGATCCACTTTAAAATACTCCTCAAAAACTACTTCAAGGACACTTGGGAAAAAAATGAATTTGTATCGGTAATTCACATTACTGTTCTTAACAGTGGTTTTTTGAGGTTTTTTTCTTGAAGAGGTTTTGAAAGGCACCTGGTGCAAAAAATTAACCATATCATTTCTTTGAAGCTGTTTCTGATAGAATCTGCTCCAAACTGGCCACTGTCCAACCAAAAGGTTCCAAAAGAGAACGCTTTAGGAAAAAACTCTTCCCAAAACGTCTTCAAAAAAATGTTTCAGTAACAGAAAAACTGATTGAAAAAAAAAACAAAGAAGGGGAATTTCCAAACTAAATTTGTGAAAAATTTGTCATTCTTGAAAATCTGAAAAAAAAGTCTAAAATGCTGACGATTGCCTCTTTGTCCTTCTCTTCCAGTCTTTGCTTTGAACTCGGCGTCTTCGGGAGGCGATAACGCCAAGATGTCTCTGATGAGCAAGTACAAGGAAAGCATGATCTCTAACAATCCGGGGGACCACAACCACCAAGCCTCCACCCTGCTGTCACACGGTGCCTCCAGTCAGCATAAAAGAATCAACAGCAAGTCGCGAGGTGCCTGCGTGTGAGAGAGTCTGCGTGGGTGTATTTCTCGCATTGCGTAAATGCCTGCTTTTGCTAATTAATTTCACTACATATGTTGAGCTAAGAGCAAGAAAAAAAAATCTGTGTGAATGCAATACATATTTGTTATAAACTTTACAAAAAAATCTGTGTGTATTTCCATATAACTCGTATGTAGAGATTTGTCTGTGCTCATGTGTTTCCTATATACATGTAACCTTACCAGATATTTGCCATTAGGGGGAGACTTATTAGAGGCCGCCCGTCTGTTCTTGTGCCTAAGGTTGCATTAATAAACCATGTTTATTTCAACCTATTTTGTGTGCCTTTGTTAGTATATCATACCTACACCTGTAAGAGGCAAAGTCGAAATATATGGCTCATTTCTGTCTTCTGTAGGGGGAGCTAAGCCGATGGCAGATTAATGATCCCATCTTATTAAGCCAATGGCAGGGATCATTGAGCCCTGTGAGAAATCACTCATTCATTTCTACTTTATTAACACCTTGTAGGCCATTCACGGATAAAGAAGGATTAAGTCATCATGATTTCATTGCTGAGCATCTTTTGTATCGTTGGAATTAATTACATCTTCCAATAGGAAGGCTCCACCAGTACAATCCCACCGAAAGCAATGGGATAAATGTATTAATGTAATGTCTTTATGTAAAGACTTAATATTTTCAGTAATGAGACTTATTTTTCAAGACTTCTGCAATTTGCAGAGTCTGCTCTAAGATAATGTTTGGATCACATTCTTTATTCATGGCAGTGTTCTTAAGGTACCTTCACACATAACGATTTTGTTAATGATATTGTTGCTTTTTGTGACGTAGCAACGATATCGTTAACGAAATCATTATGCGTGACAGCGACCAACGATCAGGCCCCCGCTGGGAGATCGTTGGTCGCTGGGAATGATCAGGACCTTTTTTTGGTCGCTGATCAACCGCTGTCATCGCTGAATCGGCCTGTGTGACGCCGATCCAGCGATGTGTTCACTGGTAACCAGGGTAAATATCCGGGGAACGACTTCAGCATTGTTGAAACTGTCTTCAACGATGCCGAAGTCCCCGGGTAACCAGGGTAAACATCGGGTTACTAAGCACAGGGCCGCGTTTAGTAACCCGATGGTTACCCTGGTTACCATCGTAAAAGTAAAAAAAAAAACACTACATACTTACCTTCCGCTGTCTGTCCCCAGCGCTGTGCTTTCCTGCACTGACTGTGAGCACAGCGGCCGGAAAGCAGAGCGGTGACGTCACCGCTGGGCTCTGCTTTCCGGTCGCTGTGCTCACAGCCAGTGCAGGAAAGCACAGCGCTGGGGACAGACAGCGGAAGGTAAGTATGTAGTGTTTGTTTTTTTTAACTTTTACGCTGGTAACCAGGATAAACATCGGGTTACTAAGTGTGGCCCTGCGCTTAGTTACCCGATGTTTACCCTGGTTACCAGTGAAGACATCGCTGAATCGGCGTCACACACGCCGATTCAGCGATGTCTGCAGGAAATCCAGTGACAAAATAAAGTGCTGGACTTTCTGCAGCGACCAACGACATCACAGCAGGATCCTGATCGCTGCTGCCTGTCAAACTGAATGATATCGCCAGCCAGGACGCTGCAACGTCACGGATCGCTAGCGATATCGTTCAGTGTGACGGTACCTTAACTGATACAGTGTTATAGGTTGAGCAACCTGTCACCTCACTATGATGAGTTATCATCCCTTCTCTTCTGCCCTGCACTCTATACAGTGTAATAGGTGGAGTAACCTAATACCTCACTGCTCTAAGTGATCATTATTTCTCCTTCGCCCTGCACTATAATCATAATTTCTCCTCTGCCCTGCACTCTATACAGTGTAATAGGTGGAGTAACCAAATACCTCACTGCACTAAGTGATCATTATTTCTCCTTCGCCCTGCACTATAATCATAATTTCTCCTCTGCCCTGCACTCAATACAGTGTAATAGGTGATATAACCTGATACCTCACTGTGCTGAGTGCTCATCATTTCTCCTCTGTCCTGCATTCTATACAGTATAATAGATGGTGTAACCTGATGCCTCACTGTGCTGAGTGCTCATCATTTCTCCTCTGCCCTGCACTCTATACAGTATAATAGGTGATATAACCTGATACCTTTACTGTGCTGAGTGCTTATCACTTCTCATCTGCCCTGCATGCTATACAGTATAATAGGTGGTGTAACTTGATGCCTCACTGTGCTGAGTGCTCATCCCTTTTCCTCTGCCCTGCACTCTATACAGTATAATAGATGGTGTAACTTGATGCCTCACTGTGCTGAATGCTCATCATTTCTCCTCTGCCCTGCCCTCTATACAGTATAATAGGTGGTGTAACTTGATGCCTCACTGTGCTGAGTGCTCATCCATTCTCTTCTGCCCTGCACTCTATACAGTATAATAGGTGGTGTAACCTGATGCCTCACTCTGCTGAGTGCTCATCATTTCTCCTTTGCCCTGCACTCTATACAGTATAATAGGTGGTGTAACCTGATGCCTCACTGTCCTGAGTGCTCATCATTTCTCCTTAGCCCTGCACTCTACACAGTATAATAGGTGGTGTAACCTGATACCTCACTGTGCTGAGTGCACATCACTTCTCATCTGCCCTGCACTCTATACAGTATAAAAGGTGGTGTAACCTGATGCCTCACTGTCCTGAGTGCACATCACTTCTCCTTTGTCCTGCACTCTACACAGTATAACAGGTGGTGTAATCTCACTGTCTTGAGCAAAACACATTTTATCAGGTTTTTTTTTAGTGTGAATGATATGGAAATTTCAGTTGGTAGGAAGGAGGGAAAGACGTGGCTTATAAGTGGAGAAAGGAGCATGGATCTCTGATAAGCTGTATTACCGAAGTTTCATCTATTCGCTTGTACAATTGATTTATGCAAAATTTGTTGAAAGTATAGTACCCATTTATTTCCCTGAAAATTGGTTCCATAATAACATGGAATAGTTTCATTACATAGCACCATGCAAAGACCAATATGGCAGCACATGGACTGCATTAAGCTCAGAAGTAAAGTGCTGTAGGGACCTCCATTCAGACTCTGTGGATAAAGAATCCATTCTTTATAGGATATAGATAAAATGAACGTCCACATGCATCATCCGAGTCCTAGAATCCATGGCCTTGGTGCTCATTATCGTCACATCGCTCTATATTGTGGGACCACTGGCTGTAAAGACACTTTCTCTCGTAGACAGCTCTGACTTATGGTGGGCTATGTTTGCCATGCATTCATTAACTCGTATGTTATTCGTATTGTTCTGCATTCATTCGCATCAGCCCTGCTGGGAAACACAGCGCAATACCCCTATCTCTGCCATATACTGTATATGTATATAATAGAGCAGATTTCGTAGGGAGTCAATTAACCCAGCAATATGTCCTCTGGAGTGAGAGACTATAATAGAAAAATTGTCAATTACCTTATGAGCCATAGAATAATGGAATATCTATGAGACCTATAAGTAAGAGTCTGGATGGCAGAGATTCTAATGGATATGTTACTGGGAAGAATAAAGACCTTGACTTTCAAGGAGAAATCTTTCCGTCAGTAAAAATACTGAGAAAAATATAGAATGTACGCGGCTGTAAGATTTTTCTTGAAGTTTGCAAATCGATAATTGAGGTCTAAATGCACTTGTGGAATACAAAAGGTTATATTGTTATGTTAGGGTTACGTTACATTGCATCAAATCTGCAACGTTTTTCTACAATTTTAGAATAATCATGGCGGGAAAAATGTGATTTGAAGGTAAAAAATGAATTCACCCTGTTTTGATGCTACAAAATAACTGATATCACGATCTGACAAAACATCGGATCACACGTGGGCCAATATTAAATGGGAGCGTGCGCCGACGGAGTCTGTCCAAGGAAATAATCGCAGCGTGCACGATTTGCATCCGGAACTAACTCGGCCATGCAAGTCATTGAGTCCATGGAAAATAAAAAATCGGATAAGCTCCAAGCTTGGTCTGATTTTCATGGACTGATGTAAAGGAGAAGATGGAGACATTTTTTATTTTCCATTTTCTCCTCCTTGGATCACACTATGATTACACTCTGATCAAACTCTGATCATAGTGCGAATTTGCGTAATCAACCGGATCTTCTCGGATGATTGAAAATACAATCGTGCGACCCTACCGTTAGGATAGGTCATCCATATCGGATCAGGGTTACACCACTGATCAGCAGCTACAAGGTCTGAAGAGGGCAGATGTAATCATATTGAAAAAAAGCTGAAATATAAAGTTGTATTCAATGTGTAGCAGCAGCTGCTGGGTGCTGAGGAACTGCTTCTAGTCAATAGAATAAGAGGTGATCTGCGGTTCTTGGCAGCGACTGCTACTCATTGAATGGAGCTGTTTAGTGTGTGTGCTTCGCTGCTGACCGTGGGAGTGCTGGGATTTGAACCCCACGGATCTGAAACTGATGACCTATTCTATGGCGAGGTCTTCCATATCCTGGGACCGGATAACTCCTTTAAATTATTAACATGTACAGACCTTAATGTTGTGCTAAGTTCTAGAGGTTTGTATGTATATATCCTTGGCAGCGACTGCTACTCATTGAATGGAGCTGTTTAGTGTGCGTGCTTCGCTGCTGATCGTAGGGGTGCTGGGATTCGTACCCCAACTGATCACCGATCCCATGGCGAGGTCTTCAATATCCTGGGACCGGATAACTACTTTAAATTATTAACATGTACAAACCTTAATGCTGTGCTACGTTCTAGAGGTTTGTATGTATATATTCTTGGCAGCGACTGCTACTCATTGAATGGAGCTGTTTAGTGTGCGTGCTTCGCTGCTGATCGTAGGGGTGCTGGGATTCGTACCCCAACTGATCACCGATCCCATGGCGAGGTCTTCAATATCCTGGGACCGGATAACTACTTTAAATTATTAACATGTACAAACCTTAATGCTGTGCTACGTTCTAGAGGTTTGTATGTATATATTCTTGGCAGCGACTGCTACTCATTGAATGGAGCTGTTTAGTGTGCGTGCTTCGCTGCTGATCGTAGGGGTGCTGGGATTCGTACCCCCACTGATGACCGATCCCATGGCGAGGTCTTCAATATCCTGGAACTGGACAACTCCTTTAAATTATTAACATGTACAGACCTTAATATTGTGCTAAGTTCTAGAGGTTTGTATGTATATATTTATTTTCATAGGGAGAGGAGAATTAGCCAATGCCAGAAAAATGATTGAAATCCAACATCCAACCGGAATATTGTTAAAGGGAGTCCGTCAGCACAGAATGGCTGATCAAACCAAGTGCAAGGGGCTCAATGCACCGTTGGTGCGGCCAAACATTTCAATGCAACTTCCCACCTACTTGATTTCCATACATCTCTGCCCTATAAAGCTAGAGCTGTCAATCATAGACACGTGCTTGGTTTGAACAGTCATGCTCTGCTATCAGATTCGATGTAAGTAGCCTTAATACAGATTACATACTGATTTCTTCTTGAGTTTAGTGACTTCAATGGGTTATTCTCAAAGCAGAAAGTTATCCCTAAATAATAGGGTAGGAGATAACACAATGATTGCCGGGGGCGGGGGTCTCACTGCCGGGATCCAAACCAGTCCCCCTGTGAATAGCAAGTTGTGGGTCGGTGATAACTTGATATCTTGTTACAAATCCTATAAGATTTACTCAGGAGAATAAAGAAAGTCACAGTGTGAATTGCACACGCCATTAAGACTCGGTCTGAAGTGATGTGTTCTCCCACCCGTCAGTATTAGTGATACCAACGGCACAAGCTGTTTTACCCTTTTAATGAATAATTAAGGTACAAGAGGGATATCTTTTTTTAATGTATTTATTTATAGAAAGCTTCTTATAAATGTTAATCTCTGTCTACAGAATGAATATGTTGACTGGGGCTGTTGAAGAGAGGCTCGAATTATCCCAGCTTGGGGCCCTTTAATTGGTTTGCCGGGTACAATAAAAAAAATGCACGTTGGAATTATAGAGAACACGGTGTTTTCAGGACGCAGAAAAGACACAACCCACAGCTATAGGATGGATACGACTGCCATATAATGGGGGAACAAAGCTGTTCTGGTGGGGGGTTTTTTAAATAAGAAAAGGAAAACTTGAGTATTTTGAAAACTACTTAACTAGATTAAAAAAATAAATAAATATATATATATTTCATTTATTTAATTTTTTATCTAGTTTATATATATAATATATACGTCTAGAAGTAGTTTTATTCCTATTGTTTGTGGAAGAAGGACAGTTTTTTTTCTCATCCTTTTTTAAATATACATTTTATAAATTAAATTTTTAATCTATCACCAGGTTTTTTTGCTATGTCATCTGAAAGCAGCATGATGTAGGAAAAGAGATCCTACTTCCTGTGATGTATCACTTAGTTTCCTGGGTGCGGCAGTTGTGACACAATCACAATTCTTAGAAGTAGCATGTAGCAGAGCTCAGACAGCTAACCCTGCCCAGATCACAGCTTTCTGTGTACATTGTATGTTGACAGTGAGCTGCTTATTAGAAGAGGGGGCGTGGTCGGTCTAACAGTCACGTGAGCTGTAGTCATGGCAGTAATACTCTCCTGGTGATAAAGTCTTCATTGTAAGTAAGCAGCCAAATAAGTGACACAGCACTGAAATCTGCATTTCAGCCCATATCTTCGGCTGTCTTCAGATTACATAGCAAAAACCTGCTGATTGAGCCCCTTTAAATACTAAAGCTGGTAAACTATTTGAACTTTTTATCCATTCACTCTTAAGAATGGGCTAGTGAAAATCTGATGAATTCTGAAGTATAAAGTCTGTCTTCCGTTTGTTTCTAACAGATCACCATAGCCTTTAATGGCCGAGATTGGGTTGTCCAGAAAAGTCTGCAGTCACCTGTTTGTTAGACAATCCCTGCATATTTTTCGAGGACGCCGAAGACACTCTGCTCTTAGTTTGAAATTATATTAAAGTTTTTCGGCACAATATTTTCCATTATATTACTTGCAGTAACTTTTTACATTCCATGCTATTTAATTACTTTAGTGGTGATCCAGTCCTCTGTCTCCCACTGCAATATCTCAGCTCCCAGAAATACGGGCATTTATAGAAGCAAACACTGAATGTTTCCAGATTCGCTCCCTGTACTTGCACTCTGTTCTTTGCTCAGCTATGTACTTCTATATCGATAATCTACATGAAATGATCATAGAAGGTGAGCGTTGTTTTCTATTGTAGAACAAGTTCGCTGACGTTGGAGGAATTTTTCAGACACAAGATTTTGTTCTTTGAAGAAAGAACCTAATTTGTTGTCTTTCTTTTTTTAACCCAAATTTTTTGTGTTTTGCACTTTTAGTTTTTGCCTCTCTTTCTTCCAAGGGCCATAACTTTTTTATTTTTGCATTAACATAGCCATATGATGGCTTCCTTATTTCAGGATGAGTTGTAGCTTGGAACGACCACGGTTACTTTGCCGTAAAATGTACTGAAAAGGGGGGAAACAAATTCCAAATGGGGTGCAAGGATGAAAAGAACCTCACTCTGTTCAGGTTCACACAAGCGTCTAAAAAAAGTTTGGGGGTTCATCCAGAAAATGGGACACATTTTTTTCTAACAATCCGTTTTTTTTTTGTTTTTTGTTTTTTGGGGGGGGGGTTTACAGCAGGTATTAACCCTTTAACCCCCAGGCCAATTTCCGTGTTTTTGTGTTTTTGGTTTTTTTTGCTCCCCTTCTTCCCAGAGTCATAACTTTTATTTTTCTGTCAATATGGCCATGTGAGGCCTTGTTTTTGCAGGACAAGTTGTACTTTTGAACAACACCAATGGTTTTAACATATCTGTACTGAAAAACGTGAAAAAAAAAATCCAAGTGCGGTGAAATTGCAAAAAAAAGTTCAATTACACAGTTATTTTTCAATTTTTTTTTACCATGTTCACGACATGCTAAAACTGACCTGATATTATGATTTTCCAGGTCGTTATGAGTTCATAGACACTAAACATGTCTAGGTTCTTTTTAATTTAAGTGGTGAAAAAAATCCAAAATTTGTTGGAAAAAAATGGCGCCATTTTTCCGATACCCGTAGTGTCTCCATTTTTCATGATCTCTGGTTGAGTGAGGGCTTAGTTTTTCCAGGCCAAGCTGATGTTTTTATTGATACCATTTTGGTGCACATACAATCTTTTCATCTCCCGTAATTGCATTTTAATGCAATGTAGTAGTGACCAAAAAATGTAATTCTGGCATTTTTAATTTTTTTTCTCGTTATGCTGTTTAGCAATCAGGTTAATTCTTTCTTTATATTGATAGATCGGGCGATTCTGAATGCGGCGATACCAAATATGTGTTTATTTGATTTTTTTTATTGTTTTATTTTGAGTGGGGCAAAAGTGGGGGGTTATTTGAACTTTAATATTTTTTTTTATATTTTTAAAAACTTTATTTAATTTTTGCATGCTTTAATAGTCTTCATGGGAGATTGGAAGCTGCAGTACTCTGATCGTCTCTGCTACACACAGGCGATGATCAGATCACCTTTGTGTAGCAGAAATGCTCACTTGCTATGAGCGTCAACAACGGGGTACCATAGAAACATTGACTGCTACAGTTGAGAAAAAGGATTTGTGCTGCTCTAGTTTAGGGTTCAGTCTGGTCCTCCATGGCAGCTTCTGTGGCCGGCATCCTCAACCGCGCATCGTGGTCACCTCTGGTGGCTTCATAGCCCATGTCGTGATGTCACCTGAGGCTTAGTAAAAAAAAGAGGCCCACAGGATGCCAAGTTGAAGATGCCAGCCACAGAAGTGAAGAGTGCCCTGGTTTGGCTGTAAAGGAGTCTTGGACTGGAGCAGGGCAGCACAAGTATTGTATCAAAGAAGAAAGGATCCAACTTCTGGTATGGAATTTTTTTAAAAAGTATAGACTTTATTTAAATGATGAAGGCAATACTGTGGCACACCAGGTATAGATGTGACTGGATATATGGGAAACAAAAAAGATATATAGAGAAATCAAACGCGTTTTGAACGCTCTGTGCATTCTTAGACTTGAGCTGAAAACCATTGTGGCAGAATGAATGGTGGCATTCAAAAGTACATCTCATCCCGCAAATAACAAGCCCTCATACGGCTACATACCTGGAAAAATAAAAAAAGGTTATGGCTCTTGGAAGAGGGAGAGGAAAAAACAAAAGCGAGAAAAATGGAAAAGTCTGTGTTCTCCAAAATGATAAAAAAAATTCCATTAGGTATGAAAGTGGCGTATTTCTATCTATTCCTCATACTAAGTATCCACATGCAAGCAGGAGGTCAGCACACAAGCTCTAAGCCTAGTCAAATGCACTTTAATATTTTATTTGTGCATTATGAACCAGCGCATGAAAAATCCGAGAATCCTACTGTAGCGAGAGCTAGTTTGATGTTTTTCTGAATAGCAACATACCATTCAGCGCAGATGTGAATACTGGAGCTGAATCCTAAAAGTTAATTTGCTACGAATTCTGCAAGTCAAGCCCTGAGACTTTGCTTTCTTCTGTCTTGGCTCAACAGGGGGTGGCTGTGCTCCATGTGGTCTCATTCTTTCGAAAGGTTTTTCTTATTGAATTTAGAAGAAGTGCTCCGAACTTGTTCTGTATTATTTTATCCTTTTTACTTACCAAGATCCAAATCTGCAAAAGTATCAGCAATTATTGTAGAATAAATACCTGGAGATTTGCTGTTAACTATCTTGATTTTTTTCCTATTTTTCATCTCTGCTTTTTAAATCCCTATTTTTTTTTAAACTTCCTATTTATAAGGAGATAGACATATTGATCGCATTTCCCCATGAAGAAACAAGTATATTGTTGTAATGTTCATGATGTTTATATGTGTAGTGAATAATCCATATTGTTGGTGACTAGGCTGTATTCTGCCCAGAAACAGGTAGGTGGTAGGGACAGCAAAAGTTAATGGTTGGGACTAGCGCCACAGTGGGAGGTACTAGACTGAAGGGACAGTGACAGTTTCCTAGTAGTGAGTCAGGTAGGGTCCAGAGTGTATAGAGAAAGTACTTAAGGTCCAATGTGAGCAGGGATGCATTCTTGGGTGTCCCTAAAGTGAGAGGAAACCGGGAGAAAGAGATGGCATGATCCAGGGTAGTACAGAGGAAAGTGACTGGCAGACAGAATGATTCTCCAAAGAAGGGTCCTAGGAGAGGACACCTAGCAGTAAGGCCTAGAGTTTATAACTCCTGAAGGTAACGGGCTTAGACAGGGCTGAGTACTTGAGATGAATCGAGTGCCCCAGGCTGGAGTTCCAGAGCATAAGAAAAAGAGAAGATAAGAAAAAGAAGCAGAACTTTGGGTTGAATAAAGGACTCTTGCTTGCTGAACTGTAGCGTTGAGCTGGATTGTGGTGAAGTAGTGAGGAAAGTGAAGAAAGAGAACAAGTAAAGAGCAAGAAGAAAAAGGGAGTGATTTTCTGAGAGGAAAACGTTATGCGTTATCGTGAAAACATGTGAGATGATATGTACTACTGCATATAACCCTCCCCAAGTTAATGTTCAGTAAAAAGGTTATTTGAAACTGGCGGTCTCCCTCCTTGAATTGTAAAACATCTGGTCCTGGCCAACCAACAACATTGGTTACATGCAGCCCGCATGGGCGTAGCACCCTCAGAGCACAAGTTCACACTCACAGCCAGGACCCCCACCTTCATGTAACGTGTCGGGGTGCATGAGATGAGCATCTCACCCACGGCTACCGCCCGGTGCCACGTTACACATCAACATAAGAGCTTATTTTTGCGAGATGAGGTGTATTTTTAAATTGCACAATTTTGGGATACATCTCATTAATGGTATCATTTTACCAATTTGTTTGAGAAGATGGAATATGAGAATTTTTTTCTTGTAATGGTTTCCATTTTATGGTTCAGATGACTCATTAATCGCCTTTTTTTGTGACTTTTTGGAGGACAAATTAACAAAAACCTTTAATATATTTGGCAATATATTTTTACGCTGTGATCATGTTGGATAAATAGTGCAATTGATTTAGTAATTGTTTTATCCTTATAGATTAGGTGATACCAACTATAGACTTCTTTTTCTTTTTTAAGAAAAGGACATTTTCCATTGACAAAGGGTGTTTTTTTAAACATTTTCTAAACACT